>NC_060138.1:818117296-818752296 GCF_021461385.2 Schistocerca piceifrons
GAAACATGTACATTGGGATTAATAATTAATCTTCTTTTTGCTGCCGTCATCCTCATTTGGCAGTGCTAGAGGTAGAAGGTGGCTGGATACCCTTCCGTATGAAAGTGTGAGAACGTTTTCGAAATGTTTATGAGTCGTGTACCTGAGGCGGGACGTGGCTACCAACCAGGTATTCACCAGGTAACAGCCAAAAAAAGCACATCCACGCAGGCCGCTACACCGGCCCACGTCGTCAATCCAATGGCGCGGCTCCTCGAATCACAGAAGCAACGTGCTAATACGCGTGGCTCTTCAGTGGGTACTCACATACAGACAGCTAGTCTTCCCTCGCCCCGTACAGACTGGAATAGGACACGAAGTGGATAATAGCACCCTCTGTTATCCCCTCTACAGCGGCTTTCAAAGTGCGTAATGTGTGTAAGGGATGGAGGTGAAAGTCGTGCAAAGCGACTGGAAACATGGGGATCGAAGTCTGAAGCTTCGCTGTGCCACCAAGCCAACATACATGTTAGATTCTTCAGAGTACTTCCAATTATCGTTTTCTTTAATTTTTTAAAAGCAATACAACTCGTCTTTATCGTCTGCACAGATTTTTTTGTTTTTTGTTTTTCTTTAATCGAATTTTTATGTTGTTCACAAATTGCATCACATTCTAAACTTTCCACGCTAATTAAGCACATAGAAGCATGGCCTTTTCCAAATGTACTTCCGATCAAAAAGCGATTGTGAAAGCTAGAGTCGGAGGTTGTTGTTGATCCTGGCTTTTGAATTCTTGTGATGATATTTTCATAGAAACTTTTATCCCCTAATATATATTTCTTTATTTCTAACCGAGAAATCAGATAAGGTACATATTTTCATAGATGTAGGTTTAAAAATGATTTAGTAGTTCTTTAATAATTTATTTAAAAAATTTCATCCATAATTTTACCTCGTTAGTGGTTGAATTTCCAGAAATGCTGAAATATGTTTTCGTTTTATTTATTTATTTATTTATTGTTTCTTACTGCAAAACCAAATATCAATTTTCTTAATTCTAGCTTCAAAACTGTCTTAATAGCAACGTGATGTTCAAAACGTCTTTCATCCACTACTTCACACCCTTGGAATGGAATTTCGAACAGTTCCTTCTTAAACTATGCTTACGGAGCTTGCAGTATGCTCATTTCAGCCAACTAGCGTGCAAAAGATTTACAATGTCATGTTTTATAATACTATAAAGAAAAAATAGAATATAAAATTAAATTTACGATTTGACATTCTATAAAAAACGAATTAATTTGAAGGTTCATATCTTACGTATTACTGATATTAGTCGTATTGAAGTTATTTCATTAGCATAGTGTGTGTCGTACTTGCTTATTCATGTAGGTGATTATACAATGATACGTGGTTATACAATAACATATGGTTTTGTAAAATTATAAAGAAACGTAATTTATTTATCTTGTTGCAAATCGATTTCGACTGATATCAGTCATCATCGGTGCTAAAACAAATACAAGAGACAGGGAATAAACAACAACTGCTTTAACGAACGAAAAAATTGACAATAAAACATAGTTACATCAATTACAACATATACTAATGAATGCAATCAAAATTCAAAGTCATAACATACCGGTACCACTTTTCTAACCGATACATGCCGTAAGTAGAAGTACTGTCCTTGGCAGATTTCTATCATGAAGTGACACATCATAGGCCAACACTACAAGACAACATGAGGTGGCGCCACGTTGCAATAAGCGCCCTCTATGTAAAATACCAAAGTAGTGTAAAATACAAGCAATAACGAATATATCACATTACAAGAAAATTATTATTACAGTGAAGGTAATTGATAATACGAATTTAAATAATTGCAAGAAGTGAAAATGTCTGAAAGATTGTTCGTCAGTTGATAACAACAAATTAAATATATACTTCAAAACTAAGATTGTCAAAATTGTAAGAACAGTTAAACTCGCTAAAATATAATTCCCTTCACACAAATTAGGGAAATGAAACTTGTTTGTCATAATGACAAAACCGAATACTGGTGTCAATGGCCATCTTCCGTTCTACATACGAATTACAAGTGCATCAAAAGGCACATTTATGTTACTTCCAATAGATGACGCTACATTACTGAATGCACGAATCCAAAATTGACAGATTTCAGGTAAAAATTACAGTACGAGATAAACAATCGTATTACTTAAATAATACGATTAACAAACTATTGCGCATATAAAGAACCATATAAGCAGATAACGATTTTAGAACTACTATGCGAACTATACCCTTATGAAGAAATGTACCACGCGCCCTTATATTTCTCATGAGTATGGTGGTGACCAATACAAGGGTTGCCATGTCACTCTCAACCACCGGCGATAAAATAGGTGCTCAAATCAATCCCAAAACAACAAGAGCAGCACGCTCAAAATATGTAAAACCAACTCTAAACACCGAAAACCATTTACAATAGAACAACGACTTTTTAATAAAAATGGCTGAGTTTAGGTGCAATTGGCAATTGCATCAGATTTCACAAAATACATATTTTCTTTAAAAGTTAATACATATAAGGAGATACAAAACCATTTATAAAACCAGAAGTTAAAATTGTAGAATAAATAGACGTCACTCGATGTAAAGTGAAATAAATAATAATCAGGAAGAGAACAACACAAGATACTGTATTGTATTGTTCTAATGTGAACAAATATGAACAATCTTGTTATCACAGATCATCTGCTCAACGCAGCAAACTTACATTCTAATGGCCTAAATTCGTTGAAACAACGATTAGCTACGTAAGTCTGACCGAAAAATATAAAGGCCGTGATGTATCGAGTAAGGTGATACCGCTAACGGCATGTCAACCATTAGAAAATGGAAACAGTACGACATAATCTATTAATCTACTCCTTCAGCTAACTAGATCGAACCACTGAGGCCATCTACAGAGAAAAAACGTAGTTATTGATGAGCACACATCATTTCCATAACGGTTGATGGCGCTGCAAGGGAATAGAACTATGAAGTATGGTGTGCATACACTGTTCGTTCATAAATAGTGGCGTTTTTCCTCCTATCGAGCGTATGTAATCGAGCATGTTGTACCCATTCCACCAGCAATGAAAAATAAGAGTTTTTCATCCATTTAGCTACGTAAAAAATTCACTACAGAAATTATGTGCAGTCAGTCAGTGAGTGAGGACATTCATTTCCTTTCACATACAGAGATGAATCAAATGAAGCGCCAGCAAGCAGGCAGCACGAGTGCCGGTGAAGCGTGTCGCGATGGCACGCCGGCCATGTCGAGGGCCGGGGAGCCGGAGATCACAGCCTTCCGCCCCGTATTGGTGGACCGTCCCCTCGCATCCGCCACACAGGCTGCCGCTGCGACTTGTTTCGAGAGGCCCGCCAAGCGCTCGTCAATTTATCCACAAAATCGTCATTCCTGGACGCGTAAACACGTTACTGTGGTTATTTTCCAAAGCCGCCAATTTAGTTTGTTAGAAAGGATCTGTACTAACGAGTTTTCTGCAATTCCTACATTATGCTACGGCACGATAATACTTTTCAATTTCCTTTCGAAATCAGCTTTCAATGGAGATCGCAGATTCGAAGCTTCGCCATACGAGAGGGGGAAAGATTTGTAGGAGCTGAGCAATGGTAACCACGATGATCAGCGTCTACCCCACTGCTGCAGTCGAAACAGTAGAACTTCCCCTCTAGCAGCCACAAACTGTAGGCACGGGCTAGCTCCCACAAAAATTCTCGGAAGTATTAACGGCGTCTCTTACAGTAAAACTATGATGTGTTGCTTCAGGTGGGGAAAAATCGGTCTTTAACTACTGTTAAACTCCTCTACCGGTTCTTCTCCAGTGTAGAAGCAGACGGAAATATATATAATCTTTCGTCGTAATTTTTGTGCGTAAGGTTTAGCTATATCAAGAATGAAATCTGCGACAATCTATCGACTTCGTCATTTATTAAAACCGGCAGAATTGGTCGATATCTCAACTTGATTACACTAAACAAAACAACAGTCTTCTTGCTAACAGCAAACATTCGTGAAATAGCTTCGCTGTTTTTGGTTCTACAGTTCTTGGAATGTCCCAGAGCAACGTGCCTATCCACCATGCGTGGCTGCGAGCTCTGAGCTCACTGACGCGTAAACGCTTCCCCGTGGTACGACAGCAGTCTACTCACGAGCAGCAAGTAGCCAGCTACTCGGCGTGACTCGGGCGGCTAACGCGTCACGCATCTCCCGATACCCGGCCATAGCATAAAACAAAACATCATCTTTTTGAAGTCACCATAAGAATATGGATAATATCAGTACTTTGCAACACATTAAATGATGAAACCGCAACCACTCGTTTGCACATACAATGCATAGGCTGCCGCAGAAAAACGAGTGCTGCAAACAAGTTTGCGACACTACAACTCACACTTGCATTCCTTGTCCCTCTGTTATATAAATCTGTCACCCTCCACCTGGAACACCATCACTGTGTTTACCCCCAGGGAGGACTCGAAAATCCGACGGGGGGGGGGAGTGCGAACCGTGACAAGGCGCCTGATACCACGCGGCTACCCCGCGCAGCTTAATCCGGTATAAAGAACATTGTGGGCACATGTTTGTGTTATGGAGCATATAAATATAAAAAGCAGCAGCATGAACATCATACAATATGAGAACTGGTGGAAATACCACACAGAGATTCAGTGTTTTTATTTGAACAACTTGAGATTTACGTCCACCACCTAAAAATTCCGAGAAAATAACAATTTATTAAAAAAAAAGTGAAACAGTTCCTCAAGAAATTAGATTCATGCCGATATTCTTGTAGCTTTTTCATGGTTTCTTACTTCTAGTTTATACTGAAGTGACAAAAGCAATGGGACACCTCCTAATATCAATCGGACCCCTTTTGTCCGCCGTAGTGAAGCAGCTCGACGTAGCATCGACTCAACAAGTCGTTGGAAGTCCCCTGCGAAAATATTGAGCCTTGCTGCCTCAATAGCCGTACATAATTACGAAAGTGTTGTCGGTGCAGGTCTCTGTGCGTGAACTGATCTGTCGATTATGTCACATAAATGTTCGCTAGGATTCATGTCGGACGATCTGGGTGACCAAATCATTCGCTCGAATTGTCCGGAATGTTCTTCAAACATATCACGAACAGTTGTAGTCTGGTTGCATGACGCATTGTTCAAATGATTCAAATTGCTCTGAGCACTATGGGACTTAACATCGGAGGTCGTCAGTCCCCTAGAACTTAGAACTACTTAAACCTAACTAACCTAAGAACATCACAAACATCCATGCCCGAGGCAGGATTCGAACCTGCGACCATAGCAGTCGCGCGGCTCCGGACTGAAGCGCCTAGAACCGCTTGGCCACCGCGGCCGGCATGACGCATTGTCATCCATTGAAATTCAGTCGTTGTTTGGGAACAATAAGTACATGAATGACTGCAGATGGTTTCCAAGTAGCCGAAAATAACCATTTCCAGTCAATGATCGATTTAGTTGGATCAGGGACCCCATTATGGAGCCACCGCTAGCAAGTGTTAGGGGAACATGGCTTCGTGGGGTCTGCGCCACCCTACCATCTCCTCATCTGACCATACCACGGTTTTCTAATCGCTAGGGTCCAACCAATATGGTCACAAGCCCAGGGGAAACGCTAAAGGCGATGTCGTGCTGTTAGCAAAGGCACTCACGTCGGTCGTCTGTTTCGTAGCCCATTAACGCCAAATTTCGACGCATTATTCTAACGAATACGTTCGTCGTACGTCCCACATTGATTTCTGCGGTTATTTCACGCATTGTTGCTGGTCTGTTAGCACTGACAATTCTACGCAAACGCCGCTGCACTCGGTCGTCAAGTGAAGACTGCGTTGTCTATGGTGAGAAGTAATACCTGAAATTTGGTATTCTCGGCACATTCTTGACACTGAGGATCTCGGAATACTGAATTCCCTAACGATTTTCAAAATGGAATTTCTCATGCTTCTAGCTCCAACTACCATCCCGCATTCAGAGTCTGTTAAATCCCGTCGTGCGGCAGTAGTCACGTCGGAAACCCTTTCACATGAAACACCTGAGTACAAATGACAGCTCTGTCAAAGCAATACCTTTTTATACCTTATGTATGCGATACTACCGCTATCTGTACATGTGTATATCGCTATCGCATGACTTTTATCATCTCAGTGTAGGTTCCCGTGTGTCGTGCTGGTTTGGGGTGCAGTGACTATTCACAAGTACAGAAGCCAGCCGATCTGCTAGCTACTTGAGAGTGTAAAAGATTTACATAACAGATACGCAAAAAAGAAAAAAAAACTTTAGAAAGATAATTACAAATGAGAGCTCCGTCAATGCAATACCTTTTTATACCTTATGTATGTCGTGGCCACTTATCATGGTTCAGACAATAAGAAGTGGAACCATGTGGCTGAGTATGCTGCAGTTTTCAGTTGCATATATGACCATGTCAAAAACCGTCGTATCTCGTCCTCATAGGACCCTGTGTCGTCCATAGGTCAAAAACGATAGGATATGTACCACCGATCTCGTTAACCAAGCCACGTAAACGATCCCAGTTCCTCTGTCCTGTACACTACTTTAAAACCGTTCTGTATCTTCATACGCTTTCCGAAACATTCGCACCATGTCAGTGGCGTGAAATGACGACTCATGAGACCGGAAGATGTTTTCCATTCTTGTTGCTGCGTCCTGTGTCGCGTTGTTAGTAGAGGTACAGGGATTGAATAAAATACGGGAACACCGCGAGAAATGCATGCCCGAACGCAAGTGCTGATGTTGGCCAAGCCTGCAAGTTGCACTGTTGTATTTCACCACGAACGGCACCGATGAAATGCCCTCAATACGTTGCAGTCGTGATCAGAACATTGTTCTGTACAGTTTTGAGTCTAATGTGTGGGAACTAAGTCAATTCGAACGTGAGCAAATTGCTTTTGCTTGTATGGCGCGTGCTCGCATAGCCGAGGTGTTTGGCCTTTCAGGAGGCACCATATATAAGATTTATAGTGCATACAGAGAAAGGGGAAAGACATCATCTGCTAAGTCACAACGCGGACAAAAACGTGTGTTGAGTGATCGTGACGGACTCTCATTGATGAGGATTGTGACGATAAATAAGAGGAGACTGTAGCTGCAGAAGTCGCTGCAGAACTGAGTGTCAGCACAAACCACTCATGGTCAAATCAAATGTGTGTGAAATCATATGGGACTTAACTGCTAAGGTCATCAGTCCCTAAGTTCACACACTACTTAACCTAAGTTATCCTAAGGACAAACACACACACCCATGCCCGAGGGAGGACTCGAATCCCCGCCGGGACCAGCCTCACAGTCCATGACTGCAGCGCCCTAGACCGCTCGGCTAATCCCGCGCGGCACAAACCACTCATCAGTGGTGCCTCAGTTCCTAATGGGGAAATGTGTTGCTGAAACCAGAAAACCTGGACTACGGAGCAACGAAAGAAAGTCATTTTGTTGAATGAGTGTTGTTCCACACTTTTTACATCTGGCCAAATCCAACAGTGAAACGTGGCGGGAGTTCGGCGTGATTTAGGCAGCAATGTCGTGGTATTCCATAGGTCCCCACAAGAACGCATCAATGCCAAGGATTATGTGAGCGCTGTGGCTGATCAGATCCATCCCATGGTTCAGTGTTGGTTCCCCCAATAGCGATGCTGTGTTTGAAGACGACAGGGACCCTGTCTCACAGTACCTCACTAGTTTTGTGAGCACGAGGGTAAATATTGTCATATCACCCCTTGGCACAATTTACCAGATCTCTTTATTGTGGGGCCTTTGTTGTCGAATTTGAAGAGAAGGGTACGTGATTGCTATCCACGTCTATCATCGTTACCTTAACTTGCCACTATTTTGCAGGAAAAATGGTATATGATTCCCTTCAAAAACTTACAGGATCTTTATTTATCCACTCCGAGATTACTGGCAGCCGTTTTGAATGTCAACGGTTTCCTTACACCGTATGAGGCCCGGTAATGTGTTGTGTTAAGGTATTTCCATATTTTTGTCCACCTCGTGTACTTTAGGCGCCACGATAAAGATGAAACGAGTCTGGTTGATACAGCCGTTCGTACGATGTCAGTCAGAGAAAACACGCATTGCTAAAGGATATCACGCGTCTTTTGTTGCTGCGCGGGCATCTTTCAATCTTGCACTTTGTTCTTGTGCTCTAACAGTTTTGATCAAAATTGAGCCTCAGTGGCAGTGGCCGATGAGTTTACTAGAAAAATATTCTTACGCTTCGTCGAAAAATATCATGTACATCTGACGTTGCAGAACTGAAGGAAGAAAGAAATATCAGGAGTTTAATCACCAGTCGACGACGGTGTCATTAGAGACGGAGCACAAGCTCGGACTGGGGAAGGGTGGGGAAAATCGTCTGTGCCCTTTCAAAGGAACCATCCAATTATAAGCGCCTACCTCCCGAATACGAGTCCAATGATTTACTGTTGAGTCACCTTGCCCGTTCAAAAGAAACTAATTAAAATTAATTGTCAAAAGGCAGGTAGGAGAGCACATTTCAACTTCTTCTGGAAAGACTGTTGCTCAGATAACATTATAGGAGAGACATTGTGCCACCTAACATCTACATCTACATAACTACTCTTCAATTCACAATTAAGTGCTTGGCAGAGGATTCATCGAACCACAATCATACTATCTCTCTACCATTCCACTCCCGAACAGCGCGCGGGAAAAACGAACACCTAAACTTTTATGTTCGAGCTCTGATTTCTCTTATTTTATTTTGATGATCATTCCTACCTATGTAGGTTGGGCTCAACAAAATATTTTCGCATTCGGAAGAGAAAGTTGGTGACTGAAGTTTCGTAAATAGATTTAGCCGCGATGAAAAACGTCTTTGCTTTAATGACTTCCATCCCAACTCGCGTATCATATCTGCCACATTCTCTCCCCTATTACGTGATAACACAAAACGAGCTGCCGTTTTTTGCACCCTTTCGATGTCCTCCGTCAATCCCACCTGGTAAGGATCCCACACCGCGCAGCAATATACTAACAGAGGACGAACGAGTGTAGTGTAAGCTGTCTCTTTAGTGGACTTGTTGCATCTTCTACGTGTCCTGCCAATGAAACGCAACCTTTGGCTCGCCTTCCCCACAATATTATCTGTGTGGTCTTTCCAACTGAAGTTGTTCGTAATTTTAACACCCAGGTACTTAGTTGAATTGACAGCTTTGATAATTGTACTATTTATCGAGTAATCGAATTCTAACGGATTTTTTTTGGAACTCATGTGGATCACCTCACACTTTTCTTTATTTAGTGTCAACTGCCACCTGCCACACCATACAGCAATCTTTTCTAAATCGCTTTGCAACTGATACTGGTCTTCGGATGACCTTACTAGACGGTAAATTACAGCATCATCTGCAAACAACCTAAGAGAACTACTCAGATTGTCACCCAGGTCATTTATACAGATCGGGAACAGCAGAGGTCCCAGGACGCTTCCCTGGGGTACACCTGATATCATTTCAGTTTTACTCGATGATTTGCCCAACATCAGAGAGCATACTTTTACGCAACGTGGGACAGTGCCCTCAGACTGCCACTCACGAAACACGCTAAGGGATTTAGGACTTCAGAACCAAGTGGCAACAGTAAATGGATGTAGGATACAAGATGTCAGGCGCATTTATGCTTTAAAAAAATATGAATCAAAATTACTAACACAAATAATAAAAGTAAGGAGGTGGATGTTACGAAGAGCACTACTTTGAAATACAAAGAACTAGTGTCGGAAAGAAATGCTAATTGTTGTCCAGACAATTTAGTCCTAACATATCGGAGTGAAGGGCAAATTCTACACAGCTTGTGGCATTAGCCCAACAAGGCACAGAAGAATCAATACAGTAATTGCGTGGTGTATAAAATCAAATATGCAGAGTGTAATAAATATTGTATTGGTACTAGTTGCGCGGAACTTTTTATCCGGTAGTTTTGGTGGTAAGTATCTGTGGGACCAAACTGTTGAGGTCATCGGTCCCAAGGCTTACACAGTACTGAATCTAACTTAAACTAGCTTACGCTAAGGACAAAACACACACACACACACACACACACACACACACACACACAAACACACACACACACACACACACACACACACACACACGCGCCCGAGGAAGGACTCGAACTTCCGACGGGGGGGGAGCCGCGCGAACCGTGACAAGGCTCCTTAGACGCGCAGCTTAATCCGGTATAATGAACATTGTGGGCACATGTTTCGGAAACATATAAAAAGCAGCAACATGAACTTCATGCAATATGATAACTTGTGGAAATACCACACAGAGCTTCAATGTTTTTATTTGAGCAATTAGAGATTTACGCCCACCGCCAAAAAATTCCGGGAAATTGTTGAATGAACAATGAGATTTTGCACATAGTAGTTGTTATGAAAAGTTTAAAGACGTTTTAGTTTTAGCCTTTGTCAGCGCATCGCGTTGCTATGGGGCACGGGACGCTTTACTACGCGTCTGCTAGGCGACCGCCGCGCCCTGGCGGCGTCGAGTTAACGACACGATGGACGAAACTTTAGCGTAGCGCTACTTAAGGACTGGCATTTACGTAGTTCTCTCAACGGTGGTTTAACGGAAAAAGAGGGCACATTCTTAGAAGCTTTTCTTACTGTTTCCTTTAATAAAGTATTTTTGTCAATCTAGAAAATCCTCTGTAATGTTTTGTGTTTAATGCTCTGGAATGATTTGTGTATAAACTAGTTGATGACTGCATTTTTAAATTAGTTAGTACGTGTAGAGGACACTTACTAACACTGCGGTCTCTTTATACAAATCAAATTTCTTTAAAATTCATATCCAGCTATATTATGTACAACTTTGCTTCCGCCGTTTGCCGATAGTTGGCGATAACGTTAAGTAGCGGTCGAAAGAAACAGATCGCAGACGTCAGGCAGTTAGCTTGGACCTCGGTCAACATAACCTCATTCAAACATTAGTCGATTTGTGTCTCCACCATAAAGTTGTTCTTGATTGAAAATGTCAGTTTACGAGCCTAATTCTCGTCATTTGCGAGAGGTGTTACTGTTTTGTTTCGTTATGAAGAAAACAGCGGCTGAGTCTCATCGAATGCTCTCAAGTACGTATGGTAAGGACGTTATTAGTGAAAGAAAGTGTCGTGAGTGGTTTCAACGCTTCAAGAATGGTGATTTTAACGTCGTAGACCGGCATAGTGATGGAAGAGAGAATGTTTTCGAAGACGCAGAATTGGAGACTTTGTTGAGTGAAAGCTCGCGACATATTCAAGATGAATTGGCACGATTAGTGGGAATGACACAGCAAGCCACTTCAAAACGTCTCAAGGCTATGGGCATGATTCAGAAAGAAGGAACTTGGGTCCCGTGTGAGCTGAAACCAAGAGACGTTGAACGGCGTTTGTGTGCTTGTGAACAGTTGCTTCCGAGGCAAAAACGGAAGGGATTTCTGCATCGCATTGTGACCAGGGACGAAAAATGGGTTCATTACGATAGTCCTAAACGCAAAAAGTCAAGAGGACATCCCGGCCATGCTTCCACGTCGACGGCCAAACCGAATATTCACGGTTCCAAGATCATGCTCTGCATTTGGTGGGACCAGCTCGGCGTCGTGTACCATGAGGTTTTAAAACCAAGTGAAACAATCACAGGTGCTTGTTATCGAACGCAAATAATGCAATTGACCATTATGCTTACTACTTGAGCCCCCATCTTACTCTGTTACTCGCTCCTGTGAACGGGAACGCGTTATGCAGATTTTGGTGCCTCTCGCGTCCATCTAGAAGAGGTAATTATTTTACTATTTTGTGTTTCTAGTTTTTACTGAGTTTATCGAAGGCGATGTTGGCCTGATACATTCGACGATGCCCTTTGGCTACACTGACTAAAGAATTCTTCTAAGAAATACCAAATTAAGGTATTTGCTCTTTCAATAGGTGATCCGTTTGTGGTGTCACCGCCAGACACCACACTTGCTAGGTGGTAGCCTTTAAATCGGCCGCGGTCCGTTAGTATACGTCGGACCCGCGTGTCGCCACTGTCAGTGATTGCAGACCGAGCGCCGCCACACGGCAGGTCTGGAGAGACG
This sequence comes from Schistocerca piceifrons, assembly GCF_021461385.2. Lineage (NCBI taxonomy): Eukaryota > Metazoa > Arthropoda > Insecta > Orthoptera > Acrididae > Schistocerca > Schistocerca piceifrons. The sequence continues at coordinate 818,129,470 of NC_060138.1, forward strand.
TCCTAGCACTCGCCCCAGTTGTACAACCGACGTTGCTAGAAATGGTTCACTGACAAATACGCTCTCATTTGCCGAGACGATAGTTAGCATAGCCTTCAGCTACGTCATTTGCTACGACCTAGCAAGGCGCCATTACCAGTTTATATTGAGATTGTAATTATGTACCGTCAAGAGCGATGTACACCAATTATGGATTAAAGTTAAGTATTCCAGCAGCAACGTACCTTATTGGCTATATTAATTACATTGTCCTGTTCCAGACCTCACGCCAGTTTGCGTGAGCTTAAACGTGTGCATTTCGGCCTCCTCTAGCTACACGGTGTTGGCTCTTCTGCCAACACATCACCGTTTATACATGCTTATAGGTTATTCAAGTCTGCACAACGCGATCGCGATTCTTAAATAGATGTATTTGTTCTCTGTTTTCTATGTAGATAACCTGAAGATGCCTAAATAAGGCGAAACGCGTCGTTGGAAAATAAAAAAAAAAACTAAAATTGCAACCAAGACTGTTTTTAACCAGTAAGCTTATTTCTTTTTATGGTGTCATATGCTGCTTAAAAATCAACAAAATATGATGTGCTTCTTTATTTTATTCCCTTGTTTTTTTCAATATCTGCCTCGGGATAGATATTTGGTCGATGGTTGATTTACCAGATCTACAGTCTGCCTGATATCTACCAATTGCTTTTTCTACAAAAGGTTTTACACAGGTACAACGCAGAGAGGAAAATATTTTACATGCGGTCTTCAATAATGTAATTCCCCTTTAGTTTGTACATTCCAGGATGTCCTGTTTCTTATGTATAGCACAGGTCACAACAACATCGCAATCATCCGGGATGACTTTCTGTGTCCATATATCTGAGATCAGGGCGTGCATGCATCTACCTAGATGTTCTCCATCACACTTAACAAGCTGAGTTGGCAGACCGTCATTGCCAGGCTAGTTTGTTTATTGCTAGCCGAATCTCTTGCATCGAGGGAATCCCATTTTCCTCTTCTTCCACTTGTTGGTTTTCAGTTAGTCCCCATGCTTAAGCATTCTCTGAGTGTAATAATACCTTAAAGTACTATGCACTACTTGCTGTGATGCTATTGGTTCATCATTTTTTCCTGTACGTCGTTTTGTTTTTTGTTGACATTTCTTTCTAAGGTTATTGACCTTTCTATAGAATTTCTCGTTTCCATTAGCGTTACTCAGTAATTCAATGTCCTGCAACTGTCTTTCGAATAAGCTTCTCTCCTTTACTTTCAGAATCCGCTTTTCTGCACTTGTTTTTTCTCTATAGTCGTCCACAAGCATTCTTCTTCTTTTGGCCTTATTGCCTCCTCACTCTCTTCCTCATACCATTCCTTCCTTCTAGTCTGTTGTTCCATACCAGTCACTTCCTTTGCAGTAGCCTGTATTTCATGAGTATTGTTCTGTAGGATTCCTGTCAATCTATTTTCGAAATTAGTAGCTATGTGTTCAGCTTTCCTTAGGTCTTAAATGTCTGATATATTATACTTATTTTGTCTTTCTCCTTTAAGTGCATTTGAAATTCTCCATCTAATTTTTGCTATGAGAAGGTAATGATCAGAGTCCATACGAGCACGTCTGATATTACGGCAGTCTAGTACGTCAGAGCCATGCCTGGTATCTATTAATATATGATCAGTTTGGCTCCTAGTATTGTTATCTGGTGACATCCGGGTCATTTTGTGTATATTCTCATGCTGGAACCACGTGCATGTTAAGTCATGCTCCAAAATTTATCAGGCGGAGTCCATTGTCATTACTCTCTTTAGCCGGCCGGAGTGGCCGAGCGGTTAAAGGCGCTACAGTCTGGAACCGCACGACCGCTACGGTCGCAGGTTCGAATCCTGCCTCGGGCATGGATGTGTGTGATGTCCTTAGGTTAGTTAGGTTTAAGTAGTTCTAAGTTCTAGGGGACTTATGACCACACCAGTTGAGTCCCATAGTGCTCAGAGCCATTTGAACCATTTTACTCTCTTTATGGTTCAAATGGCTCTGAGCACTATGGGACTTAACTTCTAAGGTCATCAGTCCCCTAGAGCTTAGAACTACTTAAACCTAACCTAAGGACATCACACACATCCATGCCCGAGGCAGGAGTCGAACCTGCGACCGTAGCGGTCGCGCGGTTCCAGACTGTAGCGCCTAGAACCGCTCGGCCACCCCGGACGGCCTATCTCTTTATGCAAGCTGCATTTACCAATGGCTGGGGAGGAGATCCGCTCCTGCCCTACCTTAGCATTCACATCTCCTATCACCATTTTTATATCATTTATCGGTCACTGTCGATGACCTTCCTCCAGTTCCTCATGGAATCTCCTTCTTTTCTGCTGTCTTCTCCTTAGTAGGGGCATGTGCGTTTAAGAGACTCAAGTGAAAGAATTTCCACATATCCTTGGACTTATTGCTTCAAATCCTATCACTAGTTGTTCAGTGCTTGGGAGACTATAAATCCCACACCAAGTGTGTGTTCACTATTGTGACTGCTGTCTCTGAAGGTATCCTGTCCAGTCCATCTTACCTCTTGCAAGGCCATGATATCCACCTTGTATGTTTTCACTATTTCAATCAGGCTTCCAAGGGCTCATACTCTATATCTGTACATTCCACGATCCAGCTCTCATATTCGTTGTTAATTTGCCATGTCTTTGCCTTAGGGTCTGCCCGGTTGTATTTCCTTGAGCTTCCGTAGTAAGACTTTTTCCAGGTATGGATTATTAGCCCATAGCCCACTCCTTATTCTTCGGAGAACCATTTCTCCCGTTCTCGTCTGCCCTGACTCTGTTTCCCATTGATGTTGGGTACCCAGTCTTCTACAGGACTGCTCAGATTCTCGGGATTCACCAACTTGTAGGTGAGAGACGGAACTGACAAGGGAACATCCCCATCGCACCCCCCTCAGATTTAGTTATAAGTTGGCACAGTGGATAGGCCTTGAAAAACTGAACACAGATCAATCGAGAAAACAGGAAGAAGTTGTGTGGAACTATGAAAAAATAAGCAAAATATACAAACTGGGTCGTCCATGTGTAAGATATGCAATATTAAGGGCAATCTGAAGCGAGGAGCGCCGTGGTCCCGTGGTTAGCGTGAACTGCTGCGGAACGAGAGATCCTTGGTTCAAATCTGCCCTCGACTGAAAATTTTGCTTTCTTTATTTTCGCAAAGTTATGATCTGTCCGTTCGTTCATTGACGTCTCTGTTCACTGTAATAAGTTTAGTGTCTGTGTTTTGCGACCGCACCGCATAACCGTGCGATTATTAGACGAAAGGACGTGCCTCTCCAATGGGAACCGAAAACATTTGATCGCAAGGTCATAGGTCAACCGATTCCTCCACAGGAAAACACGTCTGATATTTTGTATACGACACTGGTGACAGCATGTGCGTCACATGAGAGGAATATGTTGTCGACCCACCTAACTAGTACACTTGGCGAATGGGTGAAAAGATTCTTCTACCTTGCCCGATTTAGGTTTTCTTGTGGATGTAATAATCACTCCAAAAAAAGTGATGAAAACATAAGAGTTTTTCACATAAACTGAAAATAAAAAGTTAAAATTTTCCGTCGAGGGAAGATTTGAACTGAAGACCTCTCGTTCTGCAGCTGTTCACACTAACCACGTGACCACGGCGCTCCTCGACTCGTACTGCCCTTAATATTGCCTATATTATACATGGACGACCCAGTTTGCATATTTTGCTTATTTTTTCATAGTTCCACACAACTTCTTCCTGTTTTCTCGATCGATCTGTGTTCAGTTTTTCAAGGCCTATCCGCTGTGCCAACTTATAACTAAATCTGAGGGGGGTGCGATGGGGATGTTCCCTTGTGAGTAGCAGAGGCTAAGTGACCTTCACTTACTGAAAGTCATATTTTACGCATCACTACCCCATTTTAACCCCTCCCTCCCTCTTACTTCCACCTCATTTTATACACTATTCTGATACGGCGTCGCCGGCCGCTGTGGCCCGACGGTTCTAGGCGCTTCAGTCCGGAACCGCGCTGCTGCTACGGTCGCAGGTTCAAATCCTGCCTCGGGCATGGCTATGTGTGATGTCCTAAGGCTAGTTAGGTTTAAGTACAGTGGAGCGTCGATTATCCGAACGTCGGTCAACCGAACGACCGCTTAACCGAACTGTGTACTCGCTCGCACCTATTACTCTCACACCCTAGCGTCCAACATCCCCCTCACTCCCAAACCAAGCAATAGATTGCCACGAATGCGATGAAGAAGACGTTCATGACTGGATGAATATCGATGATGCAGATCCAGGACACCAAATCATGCAGGACAGCGAGATTGTAAATGTCGTCACTGATAAAGATGACGCCGCCAGCATCTCATCAATCAGTGTTCCAGAAAGTATACCAACAGCTTCTGAGGCGTTCACTTCTTTAGATACTGCCTTGCGATGGTTTGAAGCCCAAGATGAAAGTGACCAGTTTCAGATATCTGTAATGAAAAAAGTACGTGACGTAGCTGCTCGTAGGCGTGTAGGCTTGCTTAGACAGACCAAAATACAGGATTTTTTTAAACGTTAATTTTGTATACTGCGTGTATTGTTCATGCAAAATGGGTATGTAATATGTATATATATTTGTTTAATAAACTGTGCCACATACTATATATTCCTACTGAAGTTGCCTTTGTATGTTACTTTGTAATACTAAAAGAGATGCCTGTTTTTATGAATAAATTTACTGTACAGTACTTCTTTTTGGCAAATAAACATGTACAGTTCGATTATCCGAACAAACCAGTTTTCCGAACACCCATGTCCCCCAATTACTTCGGATAATCGACGCTGTACTGTAGTTCCAAGTCTAAGGGACTGATGACCTCAAATGTTAAGTCCCATACTGCTTTGAGCCATTTAAATTTGATGCGGCATCATTGACGTGTTGCTGCCCAGCGCCATCTGTTTGGCGGTTTTTGCATATGTCATACCAGGAATGTGCGTCAAATTTTACCTCTCTACCTACATTATTCCGTGAATTAATGCAATTTCAAATGTTAACGGACTTTTGGGTCACCCCGTATTAAGAATTTAGCGGCCCCTCGGCGTAGAGGTCTTCCCGAACGAAACTGCAAATCAGTACGATAAGAACATCAACATCTATACTGCGCGATCCACAGTTCGGTGTGTGGCGGTGGGTACTTCTGGTTCCACTGCCCTGCCGATAAACCCCTATATGAAACCTGTCTTCCCCTTTTTCTCGTTGTTGTCATTTCGCGAGACGTATGTGGGAGTACATAGTATGTTGCTCGACTCTTCTGCAACGTACGCTCACGGAATTTCTACAGTAGCTTTCTCCGTGATACACATCTCTCTTGTAGCGTCTGCCACTGGAATTCATTAAGCATCTCGGTAACTCTTCGCGCCGACTAAGCGATCCCGTGACGATACATGCTGAATGGATGAGCATACCTATCGTTCGCCAGAAGCTCTTTGGACAAGTGCACGTTTCCTTTCAAACCCATTCATTGTGGCCATAGCTCTACGTGCTAACAATTGCAGTGCCTCGTTCATTCTTCACTATCGTCTCACATGCGCCTTTGCCTCTCCAAAGTAATTTACCAGTTCGAGCAATATTTCAACGTATTTTTATGGATATTATTTAATTTATCTTTATACGTGCCAAGTTAACGCAAACAAAAAATACTTTTATGGGTTGGCAGAATTGTTGATTGCTTTCAAACGTGGACGACATTTTTGAAACAATATCTTTTCACGCAGCCATCCGGAAATGTAGCTCAGTGTTCAACTTTTCCAAAGTTCACATTTTTCCAGATTATGTTGCTCTACTGAGCATCTTATGTTCAAGGGAGAGTTTTCTCTTGCCACGCATTCCACAGTAAATGGATGGAGCGGGATGATGCAGTGATTCAAGACACATTACGCTATTTCACCGTCTTCATCACAATACTTTTACTTTACTGTTTAATTCAACAAGTTTCGGAGCAACGGCTCTGTTCTCAAGGAAAGGCGCATTGCCAGCAAAAACACCCATAATATTGAATTCATATTGCGGAACAGGAAACAGATTCCCTTTCAGCTATCTAGATAAAGATTTTCCGCGCTTCCTGTCAATTTGGGCGAATGCTATATCAAGGTGATTTCCTTTCCCATTCTGGTTCAAATGCACTAGTGCTCCTTCTGGAATGACCTGGATGTCTAAGAAATATAAAACTCGATCGTCCCTATAAATGTCCATGGAGACCAGAAATTTAGTTCATATATATATTTGGAGCATTTACATTCATTTCTGAAACCAACTATCAAGAGGTTCAGAATTTAAATGAAGTAATACAAAGACAATTGATACCAATCAGTATAACTGCACTAAAATTAATGTTCGTGTATGAAAGTAGTCATATTCAATATCAGAATGCAGTGTCGCCTTAAGATAGTGAGAGTGCGCTCTCTGCTGATGACCCAGTGACCCACTGCGGGCACTCTTTGACAGCTGATAATACTTATTAGAGGACAGATTCGTGTTACGAAAGTAATGCGTGGACCGACGGTTGAAGCGCGGAGTAGTTGGTCAAGTCGCGGCCAGAGAGCGCACGAGTACGCGCGCTGCTGTCGTAGCGCTCGTAGTTCCAACCATCCACCGCGAGATAGCGCACAAGCACAGTGAAGCAAAACAATACCGGCTTCCTAGTCACTCTCGGAAACAAGCAATGTAATAAATAGTTCGACAAAAATTTTGAGTCTCAGTGAGCAAGATTTTTATGATTGTACAATGATTCTTTCTCATTAATATTATTTAATTAAAATAAATAGGCCCAGCGTTTACCGATAATGCAGTGGCTGTTTTCTGACACTACTTCACGTCCCTTAGGTGCCTAAAAGCTGCACTCATTGTTACAGAAGATATTCGTCTCGGTATCAGCATTTATGTATAACAAATAAAGTTCCCAGCAATTCAAGCTATAGTCGAATGAGGCTGTGAACTTTGAAACGGCAGTGTTCGTACTGTTAAACACACACATACCATTACAATCGTGTAAAAACTAAGAATTTCTTTTCTATCGAGAGATATAATTCTGTTGCTGTCATTCTTTCCAATTTTTCCATACTTATTGCACAAAATTTCGCCGTGGGTTGGAGCCCCACCAGAAGTAGAATACTGTAGTTCAGATTTGACGTCTCTGAAAGCTGCCTTCAAGATTTTAATTCCTTACCTCTCCGTCCGGAAAAAGGCATGATGCATACAGGTATTCCAAACTAGAAAATTGGAAATTGCTGAGGACATCAAATGATGGTCTCTCAAAGTCTTCCACAGCGATTGTGTGTTGCAGATTTAGCGGAGGTAGCATGCCTTGAATGTTAGGCACTTATCGCAAGCATCCGCTCTAGTGCACGTATTGTCAGCTAATGAATGTGGTGATCAGGCTTCCGAAAGTGAAACCGCTAGAACAAGGGTGTCCAGCCCGCGGCATGCACCCCAAGTGGGTGTCAGTGCCGCCCAAGAAGTTGAGCATCTATCACACGATCGATAAAAAAGTCCAAAAGTATTTTGTTTATGAAAAGTTACGATAAATTGAATATTTTCAATTCGGAACTCCCGCCTCACGACACTATTCTCTCATTGGCCCCTTTCTCCCCATCAGTTCGTGTTACGTTTACTATGTGCGGTCCAAAAACACTCGTTGCCTTCCAATGTGGCCCAGGTATGCTAAAATGTTGACCACCCCTACTTTACAATAAATAGGTAGCGTTTAAGACGGCGAATTCCACGACGTACAGCTGCAGCCATCCGCAATGCTGTTGTCAAATAGCCTGTATCTTGGGTGTTACTATCTGACTGACAGCTAATTGCTTTTGCAGCGGCCTTGCTGCCTCCTCCCACATGCTACATCTTGCAGCGGAAGCCGATAGCCCTGCTAAACACTTGTCGTTCATTTGAAGCAAAAAAAGAGTGTTCCTGTTGTGCTGCTCGTGGCTGGTGGTGCATCAGTGCCTAAACAAAACAATGAAGGCTGTGGCACGTCACGAACCAAGTGAAGTCACCAGACAGTGCGACTCAGTCTCGTCGCTGACGAACTACCTAATGACGAGCTCCTACTATAGCGATCAGACCGTTAGCAACTCCTGCTCCTGCCGATAGCTGACCGTAGGTTACCTGTTCTGGAATTGTGTGCAAAAATACATGTTGATCCTTTAGTGAAGGCTTATTCCGATTTTTTGCACAGGCAAGTTCAGTTCATAGTGTTGAAACAATCGCTCTCACCACCGTAATCCTTCAACACCCGCTAAGGGGGTAATGCAATCGCCTTTGGTATCACCCTGCACCCTCTTTTGTTATCGGCAGTAGCGCTCTGTATACTCTCGAAAGAAAAAGGTCAAAAGTTTATACCCAGTGATTATTTAAGGTGCAGCTACTCACGGAGACCCAGTGTGGGTTGTAATTATCGTATGGAAGCAAAACTTGGTAGATATTCTAACGCGTTAATACGGAACCAATTTACACTGGGAAGAAATTAGTCCCAGTTTTGGCTCCCAGGTGCATATCTGGCGCTGTACAGAATCTCGTCAACATCTCCAGTGCTCATATTGAACAAGCTGTGTAAGCAGCAGTTAGTAATAAGATCAACATTATGCTTTTCTCACTCATTTGACCTTTTCTTCCTACGATTATTCCTAATTCATTATTTACGGAAATATTTCATACGTCTTTTTGCATTCACGCCCCAGACATGCACCTGACAGCCAAAGTTGAAACTATTCCTTTCTAGAGTAAATCGGTTCCGCATTAACGCGTTAGAATATCTACCATGTTTCGCTGACGTACGATAATTATGGCCCACATTGGACCTCCATGTGTAGGTGCACTTTGATTATAACCACCTGGTACCAAAATTAATCTTTCACTCTGCAGCGGAGAGTGGGCCGTTTTGAAACTTTATGGCAGATTAAAGCTGTGTACGGACCAAGAGTCGAACCCAAAACCTTGCGATTTGCGAACAATGCTCTCATTGAGACACCAAAACATGACTCACGACACACCCTTACAGCTTTTACTTCCGCCATTCCTCTCTCCTACCTTCCAAACATCACGTAAATTCTGCTGTATACCTTGCGGGACTGGCACTCCAAGCAGAAAGGATACTGCGGAGAAATGGTGTAGTCACAGCCTAAAACGCATATTTCACTCTGCAGTGTTGTGCGTTCTTTTGAAACTTCCTAACGTATCTTTTTTTTTCTGGAGAGCTAGTGTCGAAAAGTACTCAGGAGAATTTTTGTGAAGTTTGGGAAGTAGGAGAAGACATCTCTATAGTCGTGCATGGATGTATCAGTCGATAAGAGCATTGCTCCCGAGAGGCAACATCGTGGGTTCAAGTCCAACAGTTGAACACAGTTTTAATCTGTTAGGAAGTTTCAAGAAGCTTATATTTCCAACATTTCGCCATTAGAGACGAGGCTCAGTTCGAAAAAGTATGAGTAAGACATCAGTTGTCGTTCTGTCAGTGGAACATTACCGGTATATTCCATGGCGTTTCGAAGAAACGATGTAAAATCTAAATGTGACTGGAAAGACGGGGATTTAATCACAGCCTGTGATAAAGATCGATTGGAATTCGACGTATCATGGCATCATTCTGTTCGCAGGTATTGTTGTGTGATATTGTAGCGCCGGGAAAAGTGGTACAGAGTCTTTCGTGTAGCTCAGCACTGAAGTGTCTCAGCAGGTTACGATGGGAGGCCATGATAGGAATTTTTCATCTTTGTCTTCACTAAGATCGATCGATTTTCCTCTGTCGGATTGGAAGCAGGGCGTACCACAATCCTGTTGGTGTGTGAAGTCGACACTGCCGGCCGTAGTTTACCTGTTTTGGAATGGTGTGAAAAAAGAAAATATATTGACTCTTTAGTGAGAGCTGACTTTGATTTTTTCCACAGGCACGCTCAGTTTATAGTGCTTAAACAATCGTTTGCATCATCGTAATCCTCCAACACTTGCTAATGGGCCAGTGCAATCGCCTTTGGTATCATCCTACACCCTTTTTTGTTGTCGGCACCAGCATGTCCAAGTACACGTGTCCAGTAATTATCTCTTCCACGAAGAAAAAGGAACCGTAAACGTTAAGATGTGAGATCGGACAGGAAACACATATTTTTCGTGACTCGCAGATGCGCTGCACAATAGCAAGGGGAATTTCGTGCTCCAGATTGGCATAGCGTGTTTGTTCACTCCACCGATCACAGAAAAGTAGTTTCTTCAACGCCATAGTTATGCACACACTGATGCATTCAGATACAACCTGAAAGCAACTGAGGTGCTGAGAATCACACATTGTACATATGAACATTCATGAAAAGCTGTCTCACCGATGTCTCCGGTATTCAATTCAACGTGCTCTCGATGTCTGTGTGCTGTACTCCCTTATGGTGTCAGCGCCTCAACTCATTTTGTTCTCGGCTTTCAGACCTTGTGGTGATAGATATATTTTTTCTGCTTCAATCATCTCAGTAACGAGATATATTTTTTCTGCTTCAATCATCTCAGTAACGTCTTCCAAATGAGCGGTTGTGGAGTGTTCAGATCTCTACTTGCTCCGTTCGCAGATTTATAATGGTTCACATAGAAAACACACGTGTGAACAATCTCTTTAAGTGTGGGCGAACAAGTAAATTTCTCATTTCAGAGGCACCCTGTGGCTGTAAACTGTATATGTCGTCGTGGAATGGAGTTGATATTCCTTGCGTTCTCGTTGAGGACTATACTTTCACTGTTACAAAAGACTGATACATTTGTAGTTAAAAGAACATTGTAAGGTTTCTCATTTCCTATCGCTAGAGGTTTGCGTGACTGCGGCTATCCGCAGTAATAGTGACCTTGCGGTTAAAAGCTCGCGCCGATGCGAATATCGGAGGATATCCACAATAATAATGGCTTAATGGTTAAAAGTTAACCAACATTTTCTGTGTTGCGATTTTCATCTAGTTGCATTAGACAAGGACGATTTCAAAATTACTAACTACTACTGCCCACCACCACCACCACCACCACCACTCATTTCGGAAAGAGCCAGAGGCAATTCTACCGTCAGAGCCCCGGCATGCTGAACAGGTTAAAGAGGTTTACATTATTTTAATGTCCGCCGATCCGGACGTGAATAACGTATTTCCCAGTGCAGTGCGGATCTATTTCTCTTATTCACATAGCCCTCTACTTATTGCCAACTTAACGTTGTGGTTGTGTGGGAGATGGAGTTCTGGTACGTTAATGTAACCACTTCAGCCATTTGCATTAACCCTATAGTAACCTATTAATAGGTTCATTTTGAGAATCATGATGGGTGCAAAAACAAGTCAGATCAACTTCATATAGTAAATATGCATGGTGTATCAAAAAGAAACATCCGATTTGGCACGTTTATATTTCTGAAATCAATAAATATATAGAATTAATTTTGATTTTTTATGAAGGGGAAAAAGTTTTTTTCCATACATTTTCATAGGTGTTCACTATGCCCCCCTCGAGATACACGGCATATGTCAATGTGGTATTAAGATTGTTCCCACACTGTGGCGAGAATGTCTTGAGTTACAGACTCCACAGCTGCTGTTATACGATGTCTTGATAAACCCCCACAAGAAATAATCACATAGAGTCAAGTCCGGTGACCTTGGAGGCCAGTGACGTAAGGCTGAATTATTTGCTCCAATGAGACCGATTCAGCGTTCAGTAATCCTTTGATTTAAAAATTCCCGCACTTCCAGATGCCAGTGTGGCGGTGCCCCATCCTGTTGGTAAATGAAGTCGTTGGAATCAGTCTCCAACTGTAGGAAAGGAAAGTTCTCAAGCATATCGAGATGTGTGCTTCCTGTAACAGTGTTCGCGGCAAAGAAAAATGGACCAAACACCTTTTCCCGTGAAACTTCACAAAACACATTAAATTTTGGAGAGTCACTCTCATGTTATACAACTTCATGTGGTTGTTCTGTATCCCATATTCTCGCATTATGACGGTTCACCTTTCCATTTAAATGTTGCCTCGTCACTAAACACTAAGGTGGAAGAAAACTGTCATCCTCCATCGTGCCAAGAATGAAATTACGGAACTCCACACGTTGTTGTTTGTCACCTTCACGAAGAGCTTGCAGTAGCTGAATTTTGTATGGTTTCATGTGTAATCGTCGACGCTACACACGCTAGACGAACACCGGGGGCATGTTGAGCTGTCGAGCTGCACTGCGAACGGATTTCTGCGGACACCTTGTGAAACTACGGCTGATACGTTCGAACTCTTGTGTCAGACACTCGGGGACTGCCTTTACACAAACAGCCTGTTTTTTGGAATTGTTCATGCCAACGTCTAATGCTCTGCCCTATGCTGCCGGAGGATCCACACCACACCTAGTACGAAAGCCACGCTGAACAGTTATTCCTGACCCGCATTGACCAAAACGTGGAATACAAAACGCTTTCTGTTGTCCCGATACTGTTTTTACTAAAACTGAAGTGGGCGCTCACAGCTGCTACCTAACGGGAACCAAGTAAAACTCGATAGTTTGCTCTTTCCAACAGCACGCTGTTCACGCACATATCTCAGATATCATAATAGTTATGATTTTTTTTTAAATCGGATGATTCTTTCTGATACACCCTGTATTTTGAACGGACTTTTTTCTACTATTTATAGCTGTACTTTTGAGGAAGACGCATAAAGATTCTTCCGTTACAGAGATGAGTCGTCGTCTTTTATTCATTGACGGGAAATGCAGGAAGATCTCAACTATTGCTCACTCTAGAATGATGTTCAGCTTCTCAGAGTTATTTTGTGAACATTATTTGTGCTTTATTTGTTGTAAATAGACTAATAACGAGAGCTCAGCAGCGAATGTATTCTCACTCTCATTCCTCACCTCTCTCTCTCTCTCTCTCTCTCTCTCTCTCTCTCCCTCTCCCTCTCCCTCCCTCCCTCCCCCCCCCTCTCTCCCCTCCTCCCTCTCCGCCCGCGCCCCGTACGTTATCACGCTTGCCCGCTCGGAACGCGTGTATCATGGTGCTGAACGGAGACACACGTCATGGTGCGGCGCGCTATTGAATAGCCACTGTGCTAACAATACTCTCGGCGGTGTTATTGTCGACCAGTGCATACGTGTCAACTGTTTCGTGTTGGACACCCTTCTTTCAAACTGCTCTGATGGGCGTTCAAAATGTTACTGGACGGTACTCACCCTTGTCTGTTCCCAAACCCCTAAACTGCTCTGTGTACTTGTCCTGCAGTCGGTTTGGGCTTTAAGGTACTTTCCATATTTTTGTTAATTCAGTCAGGTGGCAATAGGCTGCAAAAACTATTCGACTGCTGATATTATGAAAGGAATGCAATGTTTCTGATCGCATCTCTTACCGTCGGCAACTGATTAATATGATGATATAAGGTACAATGCAGATTGTTCATGCTGAGCAAAGTTACTGGCCAGTATGAGCTCATTGTCGAGAGCGCATCAGTACAAGTAAAACTGCCGACAAGAACCAAGAGGGGGCAATAAGAATGGAATACCAAGAACGAAAGTGCTCAGACGTGTAGTCTTTCGCCCCTACTGTTCAGCCTATACAACGAAGAAGCAATGAGGGAAATAAAAGAACGGTTCAAGAGTAGGATTAAACTTCTGAGTGAAAGGATATCATTCACCGATGAGATTGCTATCCTTAGCGAAAGTGATGAAGAATTACAGAATCTGTTGAATGGAATGGACAGTGTAATGTGTGCAGCATATGGATTGACAGTAAATCAAAAAAATACGAAACTAATGAGAAGTGCCGGCCGGAGTGGCCGAGCGGTTCTAGGCGCTACAGTCTGGAACTGCGCGACCGCTACGGTCACAGCTTCGAATCCTGCCTCAGGCATGGATGCGTGTGATGTCCTTAGGTTAGTTAGGTTTAAGTAGTTCTGGTTCTAGGGGGACTAATGACCTCAGAAGTTAAGTCCCATAGTGCTCAGAGCCATTTGAACCTAATGAGAATTAGCTGAAAAGAGTACTGCGAGAAACTTAACATGCGAATTGGCGATGACGAAGTAGACGAAGTTTAGGAATTCGGCTACCTAGGCAGCATGATGAACAGAGCAAGGGGGACGTAAGAAGCAAACTGGCACTGCCAGAGAGGGCATTCCTGCCCATGAGAAGTCTACCTGTATGAAATGAAATGATCGAATGGCATTGCTGGCCGGGAGGGCCCCAACCGGGGAAGTTCGACCGCCGAGTGAGAGTCTTATTTCAGTCGACGCCACATTGGGCGACTCGCGTGCCGGTGAAGAGGATGAAATGATCATGAGGACAACACAACACCCAGTCCACGAGCGGAGAAAATCTCCAACCCAGTCGGGAATCGAACCCGGGCCCAATGCATCGTAGGCAATCACGTTACCACTCAGCTAAGCAGGCGGACTACCTGTATCATAGGCCTTAAATTGAGGGATGTAAGTTTGGAGCAGAGCATTGTATGGTAATGAAAATGGTATGTGGGAAAACCGGACCAGAAAGAATCGAAGCATCTGAGATGTAATGCTGCAGAAGAATGTTGAAAATTATGTAGACTGATAAGGGAAGGAATGAGGAGGTTCTCGGTAGAAGGCGAGAAAAGGGATGTATGGAAAGCATTGGCAAGAAGAAGGGACAGGATGATAGGACATGACTTAAAACATCAGTCAACGACTTCCATGGTACTAGAGGGAGATGTAGAGGATGAAAACTGTGGAGGAAGTCAGAGATTGAAATACATCCGACAAATAATTGAGGACGTAGGTTGCAAGTGCTACTCGGAGATGAAGAGGCTGACACGGGAGAGGATTCATGGCGGACTACATCAAACGAGTCAGAAGACTGATGACTCAAAAAGACCCACGAAAGAGCCATGAAGATAAAATTAGAGAGATTCGAGCTCACAGGGAGGCTTACCTGAGATCGCTCGCGAACTATAGATGTAGATTGAGCGTTATAAGGCAACATAGATGGAGTGTATGCAAGCCAATTGAGAGGAAACGAAGACACAGCTCTGACAGAACATAACAATCACCACACAAAGTGGTTTCAGCATACTTTTTCGAACCTTGTGGACACTTCACAAGAGAGCGAAATGACCCCTAGAGAAGCAGAGACATTTATGGACTTAGCTATTTTCGCAAGAGCATAACAGCTAAGTAGAAAAGTTTTCAGCAGCACACAGAACACAAGAATACCGCATCCGCTCGTCGCTGTGACAGAGTACTGCTTATGGGTCACGTGATCGTACATAGATCGTTTCCTCTGCATTCTGGCGAACAATGTGATGAGGATGACGTAGTCTGTTCGTCACACCCAACATTGTGCTACATGTGGAGAACAATTCGTTTGGAGTGTTTACTTCTATACCATCGGACTGTATTTATTCGGTGAAAGAAATACTGTATGGAGCAGCCCCTGTGTTTATTATTTTGGTTACTGAATTCGATCTGTTGAACAGCTATCACAATCGTACAAAATTTCTGAAATGGCGTCTGCATCCGATACCGATCTAATGTCACTCGACTCGGACGTAAGCTGGTTTGAGCTCCATGGTGGAAGAAATTTTCAACACCAATATTTGACCAGCAAGGGTAGGACAGGTGGTGGCATAAAGTTCATAATTGTCAGATTTTGTGCTAATATCTTGGAGTAAATTTTCTGTAGTGTCTCGTGAGGATATGTAGCTCTGTTGATGGTGATCCATGGATAGGGACGTTAAGCCTGTTCTTGGTGCTTTTCGAGAGTAGTAAACTGTGTTCCGAAACCGGGTTTCACCCTCTCCCTTCAAACATGACACTGAACTACTTACATCCATTTTGGTCATGTGCACTCAACAGATACACGTAACACCCAAAGTCACCGAAGGAAAGATATCACTGTCCGCGAAGGAAAGAAAAACTTTTCCAATTAAGCGGATAAACGTACCCCTCGCATCTTCCAGCCAACCAAGCTTTATGATAATTAGTCCGTCTGAAATGACATTTCCGCCATCGATTATAATAATTGTTTATTTTCGGCTACTTGCCAGTTTAGGCTGTCGTTTCGTTTTTCAACGATAGTTATCGTGCATGAGAATGAGAGGCCAGGCTGTGCAGCGACCAGTATATAGCGGACAGACACAATTACAATCGAAGGCAGAAATGTTATCATTTCAGAGATCATCTCGAGATCTAAAACAAGTGCTGCAAAACGCAGTTTTTCCAAAGTGCTCCCTTTTATAGTTGCATCCTCACCCTTTTGGACAAACTGGGCTAAACATCACTAGTTTTAGACCTGAAGATGATTTGTTCATCAAATCGACCGAGCAACCAAAATATAGTCGGTGCTCCATTCTTTCAAAAATGGTTCAAATGGCTCTGAGCACTATGGGACTTAACTGCTGAGGTCATCAGTCCCCTAGAACTTAGAACTACTTAAACCTAACTAACCTAGGGACATCACACACATCCATGCCCGAAGCAGGATTCGAACCTGCGACCGTAGCGGTCGCGCGGTTCGCTCCATTCTTTGTTTGTTTCATTAGACCATCTGAGGTTACAGTTTACCCAAGATGTCGTGTCGTAAAAACTTTGTATTCTATTATTACTTGGCTTACGACGTATAGTATGGCGTATTGTAGAATATTATGTCTGAATTTCGATGAAATCGCATTTGATCACTATGTAGTTTGATACTACTGAGAGAATTAAAAGTTGTCGGAACAACTGATCCATTAATAGTAGACCTGTAAAGTCCTCTACACGACGCAAAGTCGAAAATAGCCGCAGCCGAATAAAGTTTAATAGCAGCTTTTGGTGGTATATTAAAATATGTGGTAGTCTGTCTATCGGGATGTGACTGAGAAAGTGTTCTTAGATTTTCGGTGTCGTTGAGCCACAGTCATGCAATACTTTTTAAAAGAGTAAACCGCCATTTGACCGCGTATTATTATATTTATCTTTTTTAATATCTGGATTTCGGCTTTTATTCCATTATCAAGTAAAGTGCTAAAAGTTATTGGATCATTATTATGGTTAATAATGTAGACCATTATTATGGTCTAACAACTTTTAGCATTTACTTGATAATGGCATAAAAGACGAAGTCTGGTTACTCCATATAATAATACACAGTCAAATGGCGGTTTACCCTTTTAAAATTGTTATTAGATTGACTACCCAATTTAACATCTTCCCGATCCTGAAAGCGAAAGAACCGTTAAGTTCGATCTTGGTGCTATCACCATCAAAAGGGCCGTAAAATACGAGTATATCCCCAGTAGAAGCACAATGTTCAGTTATGGTATTGTAACTGATTAAAATCACGATGTGACTACGTATTATTGATAAACCTGCATCACAACGCGTGATCAAAAATTTTCAATTCTCTCTCGACGAGCAAGTCGCCTAAGTGGCGTCAAAAAGGAAGACTTGCACTAGGCAGTCGAAAAACGCCAGATGGGGTCTCCCGGCCAATAATATCATACAATCATTTCATTTCGATTCTCTCAGAGATTAGTTTCCAAAAAGTAACTAACCTCCACGTTTAGCCACGTAAATATTTTTCACTAGAACTTTCGCACTTTTAACTTAAAAACAATAATAGCAGCAAGTGCTATTACTTCAGTAACGCAAAACCACCAAACACAAAGTGCTGTGATTCACTCTGGTATATTGTGAAAACACACATTTCATTTACTGGGCCTCGTGTTTCTCTAGCTGACCACGAATATTTCATTTAACGCCAGTTAATTAATCATCAATAATAACCTTGGCCTGTCGCAAAATAAGGTACATCAGTACGCAAGTACAGATGGTAAAAAAGAACTGCGTAACACAGTCGTAATTTAAAGGCTTCACACTGCAGCATTGGTGCCCAACACACTGTGGCTGCTGAAGTACTACGGGCCAACTGTTGCCGCTCACGCAACCTAGGCTGGATACTTATATCTCCTCCATCTCCTCTAGATACTGCGTGGCGTGACAACAAATATCTCTCTGCAACATATTTACCTCAAACGTTAGCACAAATACACCCCCCGCCCCCTGCACTTACATTTCGCTTGGTCGTTCAGCAGTATTGCTCGTTAAAAATCTCCTATTTGACGATATCCTCGAGGGTCAAATGAAGTACTGACGACAGTTCTAGGCGATCCGTCACAAACAGTACCATTATTGGTACTACCATAATTCTAACAACGTACGCAAAAGACGCGTCGCCAGCAAAAAAAAAAAAAAAAAGATATCCATGAACATTTCCGTTTTCAATCCCTGGGTGATACACGGAAAGAAAGACTGTTGGCACCCCCTTGTCACATTCCTACATTTCCTAATTTCATCGTGGAACTCACTGCGAGGGATACATGTTGGAGGAAGTAAACTGTTTCCTCTGTTTGTACGGTTCTCTAACCTGTACCTTCATGAACACTTCGTAAGCCATTCTACACTTCATGGTGGAGGGTAATTCCTATCAGCATTAGCGGTCTCCTGTCATCTATCGTATTCCATTCGCGTATGGAGCCCTGAATTCGTCCGATGATTTATGTAATGCTTAAATGGTGAGGACTCCGTATGGCAGAGCAGTACTTAGAATTGCTCGCAGTGGCGTCTTGTATCCACATTTCGTTACAGATGAACCACGCTTGCTTAGAATCTTTTCCACAGATTTAAATTGGCTATCCGCCTTGATGTGGATGATGATGATGATGATGATGATGATGATGATGATGATTGGTTTTGTAGGGCACTCTATAACATTCTGCGTGGTGTCTGTTTGTTCTAAGTCGTGTCTCCCTACCACTTTCGCGCAACGACGCTCTGAGCGTGTTTTTTAGGGAATTGACTAGTTTGAACCTGGGACCTGTTGCTGGTAAGGAGACGCCAGACCACACATGACATGTAGAGTTCAGAAGAGTTCAGTGAAACTAGCGATGATATAACCAAATACTTAATGATTTCAGCATCAGCTCCACTGCACTCCCTGTAAAAGAATCTTAATACTAACTAAATTTAGTGGAAGGGGTTCAAGGCTTTCCTATTTTTAGTTAGCTGGTAAAATAACGTCGAAAAAGCAGTTAAGTTTACCATTGGAAATTTTATTCTACTCACAAAACATTGTTTATAAATTGCACTATTGATAAAAGGAAATGTTTTAATACAGGATGGTAAAAACCAACTGCGTTCAACAAAAATGTGAACGAATATTCCCTGAATGGGTTTCCTAGTTCTACAATGGAGCGAAGGATGACCTATGCCATATTACATCTATAATCTAGGTTTAAATTAAGTTTCACAAAAGAGAAAACTATCAAAATGGTCTACAGTGACCCTCAATTATCTTTAATTACTTATCTATCTTGTAAATTACAGTGGCTGATGTGGCTTCTCAATAATTATATAACAGAAAAATCATCGCGTTTCAGATTTTAACTTACGTGGCAAATGTGAATACCATGAGCTTCAATTGACGATCGACACTAGTATTACGTAAAAAGGGGATGTAACAGATGAGACTTCTGTAGTTCTGAGGGAAGCCTTATGCGCTCAAAAATGCGGCATCGTGTGCGTTCATTACGTTGTCGGTGTTCGTCAGGGGGCGGCGGCTGGCGCAGCTCCATACAGCTCGCCCTCTCGGAAGCAACTGTTTCCTAACTTCTCCTTACTGCAATTTACCGAAGCTGGTTTTAAAAATTGGTTTTAAAAAAAACTGTCTGGCTGTGTTTTCATCTGACCAATCAGGGTCTCAATGTTAACCTTAAGCTCCGCCTACAAAAATTCTGTCTATCCAATGAGAAACGTTATACTTTTCGTGGTGGGGCAATGTTTTTAAAGTTTGCAACGTCACAGACGCGAAAAAGTCTCACGCTAAAACTTGCAGCTGGTGCGGCCCTTTTTGTGTTATCGTAAGATCTATACTGTTGTTCTGGAGGGCTCTAGCTTTTAACATGGGCTGGGGGTGGTCCTGGTGGTTAGCTGGCAACGTGGGTGTCCGTCCCTTATCGTAGGGCCTTCTAGCTTAACACGGTTCTGCTCTCGGCTTCTGTTCTCGTTTCTGCCCTCGGAACTGCGTCTGTCTCACGGTGGGAAGGTATGACATGCATTTTGGCATTCTTGTGTTAGTCTGTGGTATTCCATTTGCTCACTCGTTACTCGAATTACTTTGGTTAATTTAATGTTACGATTTATTCGGAGCTATGTGACATACTACTGGATTTGCTTATCATGTCAGGGTTTTCATGTACTGGATTTGCTTATCATGTCAGGGTTTTCATGGAAGGTGTTGGATTTGCCTGACACCTTACAACTCCACTGCGCGGTCATCAGCGCCCGCACAAAGTCCCAATTTTTACACAATACAATCTAGCCACTGTCACGAATGATGATGAGGACAACACAAACACGCTGTCCCCGGGCAGAGAAAATACCCAACCCGGTCGGGAATCGAACCCAAGACCCCGTGATCCAGAGGCAGCAATGCTAGCCACTTGACCACGAGCTGCGGATTTCACAGTTATTGATTATATGTTTTCGTCCCACTCTATATCGCTTTGTAGTCTTCTTTTCCTGACCTCGGTGTCGGCATGTTAATTTTTGAATTTCACAATGTTAGAGGTAGCCCTAGAGGCTGACTAGATGTTCTTTCTTTTGCCACCTTGACAATTGTGGCTTATTCGAATGGCGCGTTGACTTCGTGTAGTCAAGACGATATAGGTTTTTTTTCGTGTATTTGCGTGCGTAATTCTACATTTATTTACCAATAATACATCTCAAACGAATTCTTCGATGACTTTTCAGTGAAAACATGATTAGTCCATTCTTCAGAACTTTGAATACCTGAAAAAAATCTTTTGCCACATCCGCACTTAACGATAAGTGGAACGAATATCCAATACCTTCCAGCACGGCGATTTCATCTCATTTCATTCGTTGTCCCACTTCACTTTATTCAGTGGAGAAACAACAAGAATTCTTCAAGATAAAATCTTTTTTTATTCTGAGAATGGAGGAGACAGTTGCAGTAGTAAAGAGACAGAAAACTAAGAAACACTGGAAGATACTAGAAAATGGTTGTGATATAGAAAGAGCGAAGGAGACAATGGCAGTGTGAGAGAAAGAGAGGGACAAACTGGCAGCGGAACCTAGTTGACAGTGAGAGAACAGAGCCAGGAAAAGGCTGATGGAGACAGTGTCATTGGGAGAGGAATAGAGAGAAGGAGAAGGTGGAAGTGAATGAGAGCCAATGATAATGAGAGGCAGAGTCTGTGACAATGACAAGGAGGAAGAGAGAGAGAGAGACAATGAGAGTGAGAAGAGTCAGCAGTAGTGAGAAGGAATGAACAAGATAGTAGCAGTAATAGAGAGCAACGGGTAGACAGTGACAGCGAGAGAAGACAGTAGTAGCAGGACAGGACGAAGGAGACTGTGGCTGTCAGACAGGAAACGGTAACAGATAGAGACACCAAGAGATAATGACAATGAGTTGGGCTGAATGAGTGAGTGAGAAGGGGCAAGTGGGAGTGGATGGTTACGAGCGACTTACAGCGTTGGGCTACTGTGTGTGAGCGTGTTACATTTAGGGGAGATTGTGGGACTTAAGAGTTGACTTGCATATTAAAAAGAGCGTGCTGAGGAAGGTAAAGTGAGGCAGCTGGTACTCCGCTTTTCAGTCAGAGTCTTTTAAGCAGGAGCATATTTACCTTTTTGTGCTCTGATAGGAGCATTTTTCCGTTGGTATCTTATTACTAAACCGACGTTTCAACTCCTCTAGTGGGATCTTCTTCATGCTCTTATGGTGTACCCGGTTAGGGCAAATTCATAAATTGATAAGAAACATAACGCTTCCTAACAACGTAGAAGAGTTGACGGTAACGGGAACGAAAACCTGCAGAAATACAGTATGAAAACTCTTACAGAAAATACATCCACGCCCCTCACAAAGGATTGCTTTGAACGGTATCTTATATCAGACAGACACGGTTAGGAATGGGTGTAACGGTTTGGTACATCCAGATTTAACTGCCATCGCATGAATCACTGGAAGAATTGCGAACGTAAGGGTTCAAATAGAGAATGACTACTACCTGCCTCCACCGGATTTTGTAGTCACTACATTATTCAGTTACACGCTCGAACATTTCAGAAAATGAAAGGAACCTCCTCCTCCTAAACTCCATTCAACATTTGCGTTTTCAAGAAGTCACCAACTTGAGATATCAGAACAGTAAATGTTGCAGTTGTCTCTAGACTGCCTCGTGTCTTGTACGAGTACACTGTGAGGATACGTAGCTTTCAGAGGAGGTAAAGGACAGGTGAGTGCTGCCAGAGAGCAAGAAGAAACCCACGTGTAGCGTGCTGCGGGCCTGGCTGGATCAGCGCTTCCCACACGCAGTGCCAATTAAACAGAAACGCTCGTTCTCCTGTGCTGCCTTTTTTGGCCTCGCACCGGGGAAGCGGAGCGCTCGATCGGCATTTTTCCCATTCGTTCCCAGTCGCCGACTTATTGCAGTCAACGGACTCATACACTTCAGTCCATTAAAATTGCAACAGCTTGGAGGCGGCTTTGAACAAACACCAAATTCGTATGAGGTGTACTGCATGCGTCATAAGCAAATGATTAGTATTTCAGTGCAACCGCATGCCGTAAATAAGAGTAATGCCATCTACGTTCTATATATAAGAAAATATTACACAGCAGATTTCTCATCCAGAAATCGTATTATAATGATGGTTGTTTGTGAGCTCATGATGTTGCCTCGTGGAGGAGCCCGCATCGGAATTCGACAGCGGCAAGAACGTGGTCTACTGTCACTGCTGTTTCCTTCGACGATATTGCTGCTCACGTTGTTAGTAACCTCTCAGTTGTCATGCGAATATGGAGTCGATGGGCTCAAGAGGACCATAGTTATCGGCAGCACTATCTCAATGCCCCCACGCGACTAGCGCCCGAAAGGATGAATATTATTTGTTCAGCCGCGTAGGATCGCACAGCCACGTCGTGCACCATGCGTTAGGACCTGGGCTTGTTTGCAGCAAAACACCTTTCCACATGGACAGTGTGACATTTGGAGCACCACGGACTGTGAGCACAGTGTTCATTGTTGCGGATTCCATTGGCTCGGCAGCTGAGAGGTGGACCGACAGTGGGAACAGGACATCTTTATAGACGTGTCCCAGTTCTTCATACATCATTACTATAAACGTATCCGTGTGTGGAGGCTTCCTGGAGAACGAACGTTACCAGATTGCATTAGTCATCGTGATACGGGCCGAGTACCTTGCGTGCTCGTATGGGGTGCCATTGGGTGCTCAGCAAGATTATCTCTGGATCGCATATCCGGTAATTTGGACAGCAGCTGTTCTACAGGGTGTACATAAACTCTGGGAACAGTTTCAATTATTTATTGCACAAGAACTAAACATTGTACAGATGTCATACATATTGCATTTTGAAGAGAATCTCTGAAAGTGTTTTTTTTAATTTTTATTTATGGCTGAATGATACTTCTTCATTGTTTATTTTTTACTAGCTTCTGCCTGCGACTTCAGTCTCCTGGAATGGGCCCACATTGAAAATTATTCCAAGGGATCCTTTCATCGATACGAAAGTACCCAACATCCTACACGGTTGAACTGCATCCACGTGCAATTTGATAAGCGAACCATGAATGACCATCATTCAAGTTATCATTAATAACTTGAGTGATATCTTCATTTTAGATTCTGATTGATTTCTGCCTCGGATACTGCGTTGGAAACGATTCCTAAGCAGCCTGCTTTGTACAGATTAGATCTGCCCATTCCAGTTCCACGTTCAATGTTCAAATGCGTGTGAAATCTTATGGGACTTAACTGCTAAGGTCATCAGTTCCTAAGCTTACACACTACTTAACCTAAATTATCCTAAGGACAAACACACACACCCATGCCTGAGGGAGGACTCGAACCTCCGCCGGGACCAGCCGCACAGTCCATGACTGCAGCGCCTTAGAGGTTCCACGTCTTAGATTACTATATTGAAGAGTTTATTTGCTAAGCTACATTGGTACAAATATTTACATCCATTTTCTTTGAGGAAGCAGGCTTCGGATATTTTGCTGTTCTTGTTCTGATTCATATGTCGTAATTTATTTATTTTTCTCCATTCTACGACTAAGTAGTGTCCAGCGCCCACCCGGTTGGCCGTGCGGTCTAACGCACGGCTTTCCGGGCGGGAAGGAGCGCCTGGTCCCCGGCACGAGTCCGCCTGGTGGATTTGTGTCGAGGTCCGGTGAGCCGGCCAGTCTGTGGATGGTTTTTAGGCGGTTTTCCATCTGCCTCGGCAAATGCGGGCTGGTTCCCCTTATTCCGCCTCAGTTACACTATGTCGGCGGTTGCTGCGCAAACAAGTTCTCCACGTACGCTTACACCACCATTACTCTACCACACAAACATAGGGGTTACACTCGTCTGGTGTGAGACGTTCCCTGGAGGGTCCACCGGGGGCCGAACCTGGGTTCGGTGTGGGGCGACGGAAGGGTGAAGTGGACTGCGATAGTCGTCGTGGGGTTGTGGACCACTGCGGCTGCGGCGGGGACGGAGCCTCTCCGTCGTTTCTAGGTCCCCGGTTCACATACAATACAATACAAGTAGTGACCAGGAGAATAGTCGAAGATCATGGATACACTGATTCGACATTGTAACTTTTGATTTATTGTTATGATACCGCCAACTGGTATTCAACTTCTCGCTGAGCAAGGGTAGTTATGGAGTTTAAATTTACTATAAGAAGTGTTCTTAATTTTAAGGGTTTTATAGGTAACGGGGCGGAGTGAGATTCGGTCTCAGAAGGAACTGAAGGAGTGTGCGGGAGAAAGTGCTAATTCTTAGTTTAGTAAGGAGTAGTCTCATCACGTTCCAGTATTCCACGTGCACGCATCATTTGCTGGTAGCGACTAATTCCATATGTACCGCTAGAAAGCGCTGTCCGTTACATAAATTGTTTTGACTTATTCTATTTATGTTTTTGTCTTAGAATTTAAACATATATTCTTCAATTCAAAATATGCTGTGGTGGGTTGCATTTTCTTCTTCCGGCTGCTTCAATTAATGCAACACCTAGCATGATCAGCTCTCCATGATACAGTCGGTCTTGCATTATTGGAGGACTAAAGGAAACGAAAAAGAAATTTAGACATTGAAATAAAGTTCAAAGAGCAGTAAAATAACATTTAAGATTTGCCAATGACATCGCAGTTCTGTTAGAGACAGCAAGGAGATCAATTCAACGGAGTGGGTAGCTCTTCAAAAGAGGTAATAAGATGGACGTTAGCCAAAGTAAAAGGGCGGTAACAGAGTGTAGCGCCGGCCGTTGTGGCCGAGCTGTTCTAGGCGCTTCAGTCCGGAACGGCGCGACTGCTACGGTCGCAGGTTCGAATCCTGCGTCGGGCATGGATGTGTGTGATGTCCTTAGGTTAGTTAGGTTTAAGTAGTTCTAAGTCTGGGGGACTGATGACCTCAGATGTTAAGTCCCTTAGTGCTCAGAGCCATTTGAACAATTTTAATAGAGTGTAGTCAAATTGAGTATAGTCGATGCCGACGAAATTAGATTTGGAAAGAAGACAGTAGGAGTAGATAAGTTTTGCTATTTGTGTAGCAAAATAAGTAATGACCGTGAAAGTGGAGTATATATAAAATGCAGACTGGTAATAGTAAGAAAAGCATTCTGAAAAAGAGAATAGCGTAACCTGTCGTACAAATTTAAGTGTTGAGAGGTCTTTTCTAAAGGTTTGTCTGGAGTGTAGTACTGTGAGGAAGTGGCAACTTAAATGATAAATGGTACAGACAGGAGCTACTGAATTGAATTATAAAGAAAAGGTATTTATGGACAACTTGAATAAAACCAGGGGTCGGTCGGTACGATACTTCTTGAGACATCAAGGAATAGTTTGACGTAGCCATCGAAACCAAGAAACGTTGTGCACATAGAGTAGCGTAGAAAGCTGCATCACCCCGGTCTCCGGACTGCAAATTATAACAAAAACAACGCTAAGACTAAAATCTTCTTTCCATTAGTAAGCATTAATTCGGAATCGTATCGATAGTATGTTTACAGTTTCTAAACGGCACCCCATATTCGTGAAGTCACTACATGTTTTCTTTCGTACGAGTATTTCCTTGGTGTACAGAGTGTATCATAATTTCGACAGTTACGTGGCTGTAGTCGTAGTTGAGGGAGGTGTGGCTGACTCTGAGCACTACAGGACTTAACTTCTGAGGTCATCAGTCCCCTAGAACTTAGAACTACTTAAACCTAACTAACCTAAGGACATCACACACATCCATGCCCGAGGCAGGATTCGAACCTGCGACCGTAGCAGTCGCGCGGTTCCGGACTGAAGCGCCTAGAACCGCTCGGCCACCGTGGCTGGCTGAGGGAGGTGTTCAAAGTGTCGTCCTTGTACTTGGATGCAGACCTGTACCCGTCACGGCAGCGAGTTTCTAATGCTTTCAGACATGCCTGGATCATTTCGAGATTCTTGACAAGCATTAAGTCTCTGCTCCAATTCTTCAATCGTGTTAACTGAAATGGCGTGCATTATACCTTTAAAGTGGGCTGAAACACGTTTACACCAGGTGACACTGGAGGCCACGGTACAGGTTCTGCTTGCTCAACCCATCGTCAAGCAGTCCTGCAAGATGATGCCGCAGAAACCGAAGGTAATTCCGTATTGTTAACATTTATGGTCCAATAAGAGGATTACTACGTTTCCCTAACCACACATTCAATGAGAAACATCGCTGATGTGAAGACATATGCACAGCGTGTGGGTTGGAGCGTAGAGGATTCCAAACGCGAGAAATGTGAAAAAGAAGCACACCGTCACTAGTGAATGCTGCTTCATCTCTAAATAAAATGTTATCAGACGCAGCGTTGCCTACAGCTTGTTGTTAAATCCACTGACAGAGCGTCCGCCTCACCAGTTCACTAAACTCGTTGGAGCTGGCACAGGTACATTGCATCGGAATGCCTTATTCTCCAAACACTACTCTGGCTCATTCCAGTAATCTGTGTAGCAAGTCTCCTTGTCGAGATTCCTGGAGAGTTTTCGACTGTTCAGCACAGCTTCAAGCACAGGTGCAATTCATGCAGGCCTTCCCGCTCGCGCAACGTGTGCAGAGCTGCCAGTTTCTGGAGGTGTTACTGCACCCTTCGAACGTTCGACTCTCTGGGTGATTTCGGGCAGGGTATGTTTCTCGGTACAAGCGTGCAGCCTCTCCCGCACATTGCCGTTAGCCCCACCATACAGGAAATGCATATCTGCATATTTCTCATTACTGTAATGTTCCATGTTACCAACAACGCTCGTACAGCACAAAATAACTGAGATGAGAGGCACTGTGATGCTATATTGTCCTGTCGATCCGTTCTGCTTACAACTCGACGTCTGGAAAATGTTAACAAAGACCATCTTATTGAATAAACACTATCTTTTAAGCGAATCACAGTTTGGTTTCCGAGGTGGCAAAAATACGGAGTCAGTCATAGTAGAATTCACAGAAGTTGTACTTGATGCTCTTGATAAAGATGAGTGTGTCACAAGCATATTTTTGGATCTTTCTAAGGCGTTTGATACAGTCGACCACAAGATCCTAGTAAATAAATTAGAAGCATTAGGAATGAGAGAGGTAGCTAACGCCTGGTTTTGATCATACCTAACAGATAGGGTACAAAGAGTAGAGATAACACATACTTCAAATAGATCTAAACATTTAGTAAAACACTTATCAGAACCAAAATACATTAATATAGGGGTTCTGCGAGGTAGCATGTTAGGACCAATATTGTTCCTGATCAATGACTTATTTAGTAGTGTTACTCATGGTGAAAAAATCCTCTTCGCTGATGACAGCAATATTATAGTCACTGATAAAACAAGAGAACTGCTTGCCGAGAAAGCAAATGAAACTCTCAAGGAAGTTTATGATTGATCAATAAGTAATAAAGTGACATTGAACATAAAGAAAACTAATGCCACGAATTTCAGTTTGAAGAGGAAAAATGACAATGTTCAGTTAAATGTAGATGGCACCTGTATAGACTGTGTAACAAATGTAAAATTTCTAGGAATGAATATTGATTCTCAGTTGAAGTAGTGTGAACACACAAAGGTACTTACAAACAGAATGTCATCAGCATGTTATGCCCTTAGAATCCTATCATCAGTGTGTAACATGCAGTCTCTTTTAGATACACATTATTGATATGCACGCTCAATTCTTCGCTATGGAATTCTTTTTTGGGGAACAAACGCACAAAATATGAACACAATTTTCGAACTCCAGAAAAGAACCATAAGAATAATAACCAAAAATACTAGTCGAACTCATTGTAAAGTTCTGTTCAGAACACTGAGGATTTTTAACTGCTCTGTGTGAATACATTTACGAGTCAGTTGTACACATCAAAAATAAAATTGGTAATTAGTGCACAAATAGCTCTGTCCAAGACCATGCAGCAAGAGATAGACTCAACTTAAATTTACCAAGAAAAAATAAACCAAAATGTACTTATTTAAAAAAGCAGCTAAAAAGTACCTGTTATTCAATACATTTTATACACTGAAGGATTACTTAGCTAAAACAGAGTAGGGGTTTGATAAAAATGTTATACAAATAAATAATAATAATTATTAGAGCAGATGAATGGAATGGACAGTGTCTTGAAAGGAGGATATAAGATGAACATCAGCAAAAGCAAAACAAGGATAATGGAATGTAGTCTAATTAAGTCGGGTGATGCTGAGGGAATTAGATTAGGAAATGAGGCACTTAAAGTAGTAAAGGAGTTTTGCTATTTGGGGAGCAAAATAACTGATGATGGTCGAAGTAGAGAGGATATAAAATGTAGGCTGGCAATGGCAAGGAAAGCGTTTCTGAAGAAGAGAAATATGTTAACATCCAGTATTGATTTAAGTGTCAGGAAGTCATTTCTGAAAGTATTCGTATGGAGTGTAGCCATGTATGGAAGTGAAACATGGACGATAAATAGTTTGGACAAGAAGAGAATAGAAGCTTTCGAAATGTGGTGCTACATAAGAATGCTGAAGATTAGATGGGTAGATCACATAACTAATGAGGAAGTATTGAATAGGATTGGGGAGAAGAGAAGTTTGTGGCACAACTTGACCAGAAGAAGGGATCGGTTGGTAGGACATGTTCTGAGGCATCAAGGGATCACCAATTTAGTATTGGAGGGCAGCGTGGAGGGTAAAAATCGTAGGGGGAGACCAAGAGATGAATACACTAAGCAGATTCAGAAGGATGTAGGTTGCAGTAGGTACTGGGAGATGAAAAAGCTTGCACAGGATAGAGTAGCATGGAGAGCTGCATCAAACCAGTCTCAGGACTGAAGACCACAACAACAACAACAATTATTATTATTATTATTATTATTATAATAAAATATCCAACATTCCACATAACACCTTCACTTTATGTTTTTTTTTCCTTTCTAGAAATACTTACCCCCAAGCTATGCATAGCACAATACTATTCCTCTTTCAGAGCTCAACATCTCACTCACAATGGAGGGATACTGACTCAATTTTTCAGGATAGCAAATGGGAAGTTGCGGTACAGAAAATGGCCCAGAGATCATCAGTGTGTGTGTGTGTGTGTGTGTGTGTGTGTGTGTGTAATGAGTGAAGTGATATGAAACGATGTGTGCAGTGACTGATAGTGAGATATGAGTGAACAATGTGGCATTACATTATTTAATAAGTTATTTGTAAAAAACGTATTGTACACCCGGAGTAAATCTAATGATTGTCTCTAGCTAGAAGTCTGTAAATGTGTATAAGAATTAGTTTATTTTAAATTGATCTAAATTTGTAAATACTTTGACATGCCCTATATCCTTGTAAAAAGAGATCTACGGATGAATAAAGCTACTACTACTACTACTACTACTACTACTACTACTAGTACTGCCACCACACCACCACCACCATACCACAGTCCGGTATGCGGCGTTACGCAGAATCAATTGAGTGGCGGATGGTAACCAGTAAGTCGCAATTTATCTCGCAGACGGTTTGTTTGACAACCTGTGTTTACTGAGACGTTCTTGATGCTAGTATCATGTAGTTTCGAATGTATGTGTTTACGCCATTAATTATGATACATCCTGTGTAACACTAGCGGGTAATATATAGGACCGTCAGAGGTCGACGGTGTTTCTTGGTGTGTGCTGAGAGCTTGTGCGTGGTGTCGTTGCAGGCGGAGATGAGCAGCGGGGACTCTGGGTCAGGGGCGGCCAAGCCCTCGGGCCTGCGGCCGCCGTCCAAGATCAGCCGGCCGTGCTCCGTGCAGCCCAAGCCGGCGCTGCCCGCCGCCGCCACGCCGCGCCTCAGTGAGTACTACACACGCCTCCCGGCTCACACCTCACCCCACCTCACTACTGCCTTAGTCTGTGACTTTCCAGCAGCGTGACAACGGTGAGCAGCCTGTCTTACTATTGCACCGCACATTCCCGGTATACAGCGCCCCAGAAAATAGTAACAGCGAACACCTAATACGGTGTGGGCTAGAGGATAAGACTGACTTTCTGATAAAACCTGTACCGTGGGCGTTTCTGCCGGTATACGTAACACTGATTACTGTGTAGCTAAACGTTAAAGCAATACACAGAGGCATTAAAGACATTAGCTGTCACTGGACTTTGGCTTATGCCAATGGGGCCAGTTGAAAATTTGTGCCAGACCAGATTCGAACCCGGGTCTCCTGCTTACTGGGCAGGTGCGCTGACCACTACGCCTTCCGGACACAGTGGTCACTACAACAGCACGAACTACCCTACCACGCCTCCAGTCGGATCCAAATTCTCAATTTATACCACACGTTACTGATGAATCGGCGAGATGGCACGATTAATGAGGTTAATAAGCAGGGGCGCTACATCAATTGCGTGTGATATAAATTGAGAATTTAGGCCTGATGGAAGGTGTGCTGGGCTAGTCCGTGCTTTTACGGTGACCACGGTGTCCGGATGGTGAACTGGTCAGCGCTTCTGCCTAGAAAGCAGGAGACCTGGGTTCGAATCCCGATTCAGCACAAATTTTCAACTTGCCCCATAGATATAAATCAATGTCTTTAATTCTTCTGTATCTCGATTTATAGTAGCTGCAGGATCAAAATGATGTCTGTTCTTTCGGACATGTCCGAAAGAGCAGACACCACATATGTAAACGTTAAAGGACAGTGTAAGTACTACAGTTTTCGTCAATTTTTCCAATACAGGCGACCGATAGTAATGATTATTATTTAAGGCATTACTTTCTTGTCTCGTTTAGAACCACGAGAGTCTACTTCAAGTAACTATAAAGCATTTCTGGATGTCCTTTTTTTGCACTCCAAAAGTATTGCATCGTTTCTCTGGCTACCCATCTTCTCTTCTCTGTCCAGCCGCTCTTCTGTTTTAGCTCGTCGTGTTGATCAGCGATCTGTACTTTGATTACTTAGAGATGTCCTCCTGGTTCACTTCAGTACTCGTGAGGTTCTCCCTTACTTCCTTGAACAATTTACCAGATACTTTTCGTCTGTTGTCCAATACTTTAACTTCAGTCGCCATTTCTTTATTGATCCCATAAGCCGTTCATTATCCCTGTATTATATATAGGCTTGTATGCACAGAGACATGTACAAGCGCTCAAGATGGTAGCATAACGATCTTCCTTGTTTCCTGCCTCCATCGTACCAACAGCTCCTTACGTCTTGCATTAACGGAAGTAATTTACATAGTCATCAAAAGCTGCCAGAAGGTGACATGAAGGCCTGGAGTATTTCATTCATTGGAATTTTCCCTTCGTGGCATGGGTCCTGTTCGTGTGTTACATACGATATAAATAATGTTCGGTAGATAATTAGTGACTCTAGAGACATTTCTTTTGAATATATTTACAAATACTCAAGTGCACTGTGGTATCGAACATCTCGTAGCGCGACAGTAGTACGTTCTTGGAGACTTCAGGCTCATGTGGACGTAAGTAACATCCAACATGTATTGCCAAAGCCTTTCTAAATTGAGATGTGCGATTCTAAACCGAATTCGTGGATAGCGTGCTCTGGATACGGAGAACGAATAGGAATGATATCTGAAATTACCTCGACTTTCTATGCTTTTTGCAGTCTCCAGATGTTTCGTATCTTCGGGTGACAACTTCTTAATATCTCTCTTACATCCATCATATCGACATTTCCTCCACTTCCTCCTATGTGGCATATTGGTGATAGTGAAGCACTGAAAACTTTAGTGCCGCAGTGATATACCAAGCGTCGCAGTTCTATGCAGTAGGTTTATAAAAGCTCTGGTATTGTTTCAGTTTAAGAATAAGCATATTTTTCTACACTGTCGTCGCTTGGATCAATGGACTCGTTCCGCCGTTTTTACAATGAATAATCCCCACGTCCCAAGTTACAAAATATCCGCGAAAATATTCATGTATGGCTGTCAATCTCTTCATTGGGCCCAAAACGTTTTGTGGCCACCAATTTCTTTAGATGTAGCAATAGGAGGCAGTTGAAGTGTGGCAAATCTTATGAAAAGAGTTGAATTTCCTACAATTCTTACTTAAAATCTCTGTTTTCCATCAGCCAAGCGCCCTTCATTGACCTGACAAAAAGATGTTCATCTTCAGAAGCCAGGTGTCTTACCTCTTAGATTTTCGTCCAGTAGGTCCAATTCATTTGTGTAGTATTCGGTAGTTATTGTTTTACCACACGAAAGACTATAAATCTATTTTGCATACCAGGAAAAAAAACGAAACCTATGTGTGCCATGCTGTTCCTCGTGTGTTTGCCTCGCTCATGTCATTGACTGTTCAAAAAAATATACTTAACCTTGCACAATACTTTCTCATTAACACAGGAATCGAAATGTTCATCCCACTACACCATTCGGAATTTGTATTTTTTGGTCCAAGGCCATCAGCTTCCACCGATTGCCTTGAAACTGTTTCAGTTGTGACCTGATGTTATCTTTCGTCACATTCACAAGAGCAGTCGACCCACGTATAAAGCTGAATTCTTTGTATTACATTTCAGACGTTAGGTTACAATTTGTTTTGGGGCAGAATTCTGTAATTCTACAGTCATATATCACAAGGCTCCTGATAGTTAGTTTTTCATGTAAAATGTATCATATCCTTTCTAATGTTATGTTCAGACATGGGTTTTAATCGCTGAGCTTTGAATACCATCCATACCCCTCAGCCAGAACATTATGACAACCTACCTAACAGCCGGTAGGTTCACCTTTGAGACGGGTAACGACGGTGACGCATCGTGGCATTGAAGCAATGAGTCCTTGGTAGGTTGCTGGAGGGAGTTGGCACCACATCTGCACACACAAGTCACCTGATTCCCGTAAATTCCTGGGAGGTGGCGATGAGCTCTGACGCCACATTCAATCGCATCCCAGGCGTGCTAGATCGGATTCAGATCTGTCGAGTTGAGTAAGAGCACATCAATTGGAACTCGCCACTGTGTTCTTCGAACCACTCCATCACACTCCTGGCGTTGTGACATGGAGCATTATCTTATTGACAAATGCGACTGCCGTCAGGAAACATGATAGTCATGTAGTGGTGTATGTGGTCTGCAACCAGTGTACGATATTCCTTGGTCATCATGGTGCCTCGCACGAGCTCCACTGGACCCTTGAATGCCCACGTGAATATTCCCCAGAGCATAATGGAGTCGTCACCAGCTTGTCTCCGTCCCGCAGTACTGGCGTCAAGGAGCTGTTCCCCTGGAAGACGACGGATTCGCGCCCTCCCGGCATGATGAAGAAGGTATCGGAATTCATCAGGCCATGCAATGCTCTGCCATTGCGCCAACGTCCATTGCCGATGCTCACGTGCCCATTTCAGTCGTAGATGCCGATGTTGTTGCGTTAAAATTAGAACATACATGGCTTTTCGGCTGCGGAGGCCCATCGTTAGGAGTGTAATGTGTACTGTGTGTTCAGACACACTTGTACTCTGCCCAGCATTAAAGTTTGGTGTTAGTTTCACAACAGTTCTCCACCTGTCCTGTTTTACCAGTCTGCCCAGCCTACGATGTCCGACATCTGTAATGGGGGATGGCCACCCAACCCAACGACATCTGGACGTGATTTCACCTTGGTGTCATCACGTGTTGAAGACACCCACCACAGCACCTTTCGGACACCCAATAAGTCGTGCAGTTTCCAAAATGCTCCTGCCGAGCCTCCGGGCCACCGCAGTTTGTACTCGGTCGGTCTCAGATAGATCATGCGCCTTCCCCATTCTACACGCGGACAGCGGACAGCACGCTCACTGAGACTGCATGCATCTTGCGTGTGTGTGTGGCTTATCAGTCATTTCTCGCCAGGTGTCGCTGCTATCGCCTGGACGGGTTTATATCGATAGTAGGTCGGTGGTCATAATGTTCTCGCTGATCACTGTATGCTGGTTTCATGGGGGATAAATAAGCCAGTCAATATTATACACAACAACAAGTCTTCCTCAGAAACACTGTAAAGAAAGTTATTCCGAATGTCTAGATGACATCTGACTGACTTTATTGCCCAACAGGTATCAGCTAAGAATAAGAAATTTAACTGATATCACTGAAACTTCTATACATTTTAAAACACAGCAACTATCGCTTTGACAGAGATGTACGTGCAAAAGCGGCTCTTCGAAAAATTTGTTTGATAGCTGTGCGACCTGCAACTGATCAAAAAGTCAACACCAGTAGAAGTGGTAATAGTTAAGCTTAAACTATCTGAGTATATTCAGTTCAATTTCACAGGGAAAGTTTTTGTAAATACATTTTTATGAAGCTGTTTTTAAACTTTTCTGAGAGTAGTGTTACGTAAGATTGTAATTATTCCAATTGCTGAGGTACAGACATTTCCCTTGACATTAAAAGAAATACAATATTAGCAGGTGTATGTGCTTCTCGTTTCGACACGCCTTTCGAAGTAGGCCACCCACCGGTGCGATAACTTGTTCGATTTCTATCTTTAATTTTAACTCGCTGGCTGAAATTGAACAGATGTGGAACAACAAGGTCAATAGCACGTGGTATTTATTACCGAGTCGATACAACAAGAATCGAAGATCGCGATAAGTCTTTGTTATACCACTCTCAGCTGATTAGTTTGGCTATCCCTGCCAGTTTTCCATTTGCTGTGTCCTTGTTACACAACGAGGGACCTAATTAAAAGCAATGGCCTGCGCCCTTCACCTGACTGCAATTCCTGTAGTACTGACTCAATGCTGCGCCCCGTGGTATCTAATGAGGAGCCCTCGATGTAGTTTAGGATATTTACCGTAATGATTGTCTTATTTTTATCCGTGGAGAGTAATTACTATTTTTAAAGCCGAATGTCTAACTTAAAAACACATAAATAGAGAAAATTTCATTTTAGTCGCGAATGACTAAAAGCTTTTTAAGGTAGCCCGGGGGAATGCCAGTAAACCCACCATGATATTA
Organism: Schistocerca piceifrons; assembly: GCF_021461385.2. Taxonomy (NCBI): domain Eukaryota; kingdom Metazoa; phylum Arthropoda; class Insecta; order Orthoptera; family Acrididae; genus Schistocerca; species Schistocerca piceifrons. Next base: position 818,164,972 of record NC_060138.1, read on the forward strand.
TTTCGGTGATATATATGTATTGTAAATAGCATAACAATGAAGCCGGCCGGGGTGGCCGAACGGTTCTAGGCGCTACAGTCTGGAACCGCGCGACCGCTATGGTCGCAGGTTCGAATCCTGCCTCGGGCATGGATGTGTGTGATGTCCTTAGGTTAGTTAAGTTTAAGTAGTTCTAAGTTCTAGGGGACTGATGACCTCAGAAGTTAAGTCCCATAGTGCTCAGAGCCATTTGAACCATTTTTGAACAACAATGAAACTTGGGTTGCATCTTTTCCATATATACTTTTTTTTTTTAAGAATATATTTCGCTCGGGCATACCACACTACATTTCGGAATTAGACCGTCGTAACCGTGTCTTTCATTTGTGAGGAATTAAAAAGTTTCTGCTTACTGACTGCTTGAATACCTCAAAAAGAGCTCCTCTAATCTATTTCACGCTCACCGCCCCTTTTGACAGTAGTTTCTTCTTGTGAAAATATGTAACAAGTGGAGAAAGTTACTCATTCTTCCGTTCACTCCGTGTACGATTTTTGTAATTCATAAACATTGCAAGCAGACTGTGCTCCACATCTGCGGTATAAGACTTAACTGCATGACGATGATAGGGTTAATCATTTTAATGCAATCACCTTTCGGTTTCTATTCGTCAACAATATTAAATAATCAGATAAGCATTAAATTTCTTCTTTGTGTTATTATGCTATACTGACAGTAATCGCAGATAACCTGCGTCCACAAACATTTGTTGAGAAATAATTCAACCGAACGGTATCTCATTCCTTAAGACGAGCTCAGAAGGGCAGGAAAGTAATTTTAAATTTATGCTTAAGCTCTTTGAAAACTTAAGTCTCCAAGCTAGTAACTCTAAAAAACCTCAGAAACAGCAAACTAGACAGTCGATTCAGCAACCGGATAAGTAACTGCAAACCGCACGTCCAGCAGATCATGGGAAAAAAACTGACTCCTATTGAAAATGTGCTTACTGTGTTCAAGATGCTGCCACATATGAAAACGTTTGAGGTGTTACTGCCTGACTTTGACGCCATAAAACTCAGACACCAAAAAAGGTCAACAGTGGTCACCCACGACGACGCCCAGTGTGCAGAGGCCAAATGTGCAACCAGTTTCCTGCTGATATCCCTGATGGCCTTGTCACAGTCACATTACAAAAATGTGAATCCGCTGTTGACACGCTAAAAGTAGGTAGTGGTCGCACAGAAGCCTAGGATGCCATTCAAAAACACTTAATGAGAACTGAGAAGTAAGGAGGGAAGACCAGCGATTAACATCCCGTCGATGACGAAGTCTGTAGAAACCGACCACAAGACCGTATTGGATCATGATGGGAAAGGTGTGCCGCTTCAGAGGAACCTTCCCTGCTGTTGCTGCAAGCTAGTTAGAGAAACAATGGAAAACCTTAATCTGTGTATCCGGACGAGGATTTTATAATACCTGCCGCCTGTTGAGGCTCAATAAGAAGACAGCCCTGGTAAACAATGTAGAAGAGATTAATTATAAGGTACATTAACTAAATCTCGTCCTTGGAGGAAGTAAATTATAAGAACTGCTTGCAGTATTTCGTGGCTGTGGCTGTTGTGGTCTTCAGTCCAAAGACTGGTTTGATGCAGCTCTCCATGCTACTCTGTCCTGTGCAAGTCTCTTCATCTTCGAGTAACTACTGCAACCTACATCCTTCTGGATCTGCTTGGAGTATTCATCTCTTTTTATCCTCCACGCTTCCCTCCAGTGCTAAATTGTTGCTCCTCTGATGCCTCAAAACGTGTCCTACCAACCGATCCCTTCTCTTATTCAGGTTGTCCCACAAATTCATGTCCTCCCCAATTCTATTCAGTACCTCCTCATTAGTTACGTGATCTACCCATCTAATCTTCAGCGTTCCTCTGTAGCACCAAATTTTGAAAACTTCTATTCTCTTCTTGTCTAAATTGTTTATCGTCCATGTTTCACAGCCATACATTGGTAAGTAGGCAGATGGTCCCAATGGCGGACAAACTCTCAAGTCTTAGATTCACTTTGAAAGTAGTAGAACAGTACAACGAAAGATAAGATCGACAGCTGATAACATAGTCCCACTCAGTCACAGGTGTGGAGGCCACGTTTCGGTGGTACCTGAGGTAGTGACAGACAGCTTTCGCGGTCTGCGGTGACTGACGAACGGAACTACGCCGAAGGTTCCTGCTAGAGGTCTGGAAGATATACTGCGGGTGTAGTCAGTAGCTGGCCAGAGGACTCGAAGAAAAATCTACCTGCAACGGTTCCGTAACGGCCTTAACACACTGATAGCGTTCACGCTGTAGCCTGTCGGCTTGGTGAACACGCACGACCCCTGCCAGGTTAGGCCACTCGCATGCCAGAGGTGTGAGAGGAGTTTCTGGTTGTTAGGTCGAACGACCCGTACATAGCAAACTGGAACAGCTGTCCTCTCGAACGCCAGTCCACTGCACCACCTCGTTTGGTCACTGACTGGGACTTTCATACATATCGCATGATAACTAAATAACTAATGTATTAAATATTTGAAAGCCATCGTTCACGCTGATAACGGCAGCTCGCACAGCCTATAGCTTCAACCAACAGTTGACGTTCACTGACACCAAATTCCCTCTACGATAATATATGTGATGATTAAAAATAAGCCCAAATTGAACGATGCCTTATGATATGACCAGTTTTTAATCATCTTCAGTCGTACTAGGCGATGTTAGTGCATTTGTACGCTGACCGTACCCTGATATGGCGACAGGTAACGCACCTAGGAACATTGTCAAACATGATCGTTTTCGTGGTGCAGGTGCTATGGTTTAGGGAGGCGTAATGTACTTGAGGACAATATTATGGAAATGGAAGAGGATGTAGATGAAGATGAAATGGGAGATATAATACTGCGTGAAGAGTGTGACACAGCACTGAAAGACCTAAGTCGAAACAAGGCCCCGGGAGTAGACAACATTCCATTAGAACTACTGACAGTCTTGGTAGAGCCAGTCCTGACAAAACTCTACCATCTGGTGAGCAAGATGTATGAGGCAGGCGAAATACCCTCAGACTTCAAGAAGAATATAACAATTCCAATCCCAAAGAAAGCAGATGTTGACAGATGTGAAAATTACCGAACTATCAGTTTAATAAGTCACGGCTGCAAAATACTAACGCGACTTCTTTACAGACGAATGGAAAAACTGGTAGAAGCCGACCTCGGGGAAGATCAGTTTGGATTCCTTAGAAATACTGGAACACGTGAGGCAGTACTGACCCTAGACTTACCTTAGAAGATAGATTAAGGAAAGGCAAACCTACGTTTCTAGCGTTTGTAGACTTAGAGAAAGCGTTTGACAATGTTGACTGGAATACTCTCTTTCAAATTTTAAAGCTGGCAGGGGTAAAATACAGTGAGCGAAAGGCTATTTACAATTTGTACAGAAACCAGAAGGCAGTTATAAGAGCCTACGGACATGAAAGGGAAGCAGTGGTTGGGAAGAGAGTGAGATAGGGTTGTAGCCTATCCCCGATGTTATTCAATCTATATATTGAGCAAGCAGTAAAGGAAACAAATGTAAAATTCGGAGTAAGAATTAAAATCCATGGAGAAGAAATAACAACTTTGAGGTTCGCCGATGACATTGCAATTATGTCAGAGACAGCAAAGGACCTGGAAGAGCAGTTGAACGGAATGGACAGAGTCTTGAAAGGAGGATATAAGATGAACATCAACAAAAGCAAAACGAGGATAATAGAATGTAGTCGAATGAAGTCTGGTGATGCTGAGGGAATTAGATTAGGGAATGAGACGCTTAAAGTAGTGAGTGAGTTTTGCTATTTGGGGAGCAAAATAACTGATGATGCTCGAAGTAGAGAGGGTATAACATGTAGACTGGCAATGGCAAGGAATGCGTTTCTGAAGAAGAGAAATTTGTTAACGTTGAGTATAGATTTAACTGTGAGGAAGTTGTTTTTGAAAGTATTTGTATGGAGTGTAGCCATGTATGGAAGTGAAACATGGACGATAAATAGTTTGGACAAGAAGGGAATAGAAGCTTTAGAAATGTGGTGCTACAGAAGAATTCTGAAGATTAGATGAGTAGATCACATAACTAATGAGGAGGTATTCAATAGAATTGGGGAGATGAGAAATTTGTGTCACAACTTGACTAGAAGAAGGGATCGGTTGGTAGGACATGTTCTGAGGCATCAAGGGATCACCTATGTAGTATTGGAGGGCAGTGTGGAGGGTAAAAATCGTAGAGGGAGACCAAGAGATGAATACACTATGCAGATTCAGAAGGATGTAGGTTGCAGTAGATACTGGGAAAAGAAGATGCTTGCACAGGATAGAATAGCATGGAGAACTGCATCAAACCCGTCGCTGGACTGAAGACCACAACAATAACAACAACAATGATGTATGGACGTACTGACCTGCAAATTTTTGAACACGGTTCCCCCGCCGGTCACTTTTTTGTGGCATTGTACTCCTTCCCTGTGTGCGTCTTTTCAGAGGCACATTCGCCCCTGACTCCATTTTTATGGATGACAACGCACGGCCGCTTCGAACGGTGAAGGCGGAGGAGCTCTGGGAGAGAGAGGATATTTGGCGGATGGGCTGTCGTGCTCGTTCCCCCGACATAAATCCCATCGACTATGTGTGGGATGCGTTAGGCAGACGTATTGCAGGACGTCCACATGCACCAACGACCGGCCATCAGTTATCAACCGCGCTGGTTGAAGAATGGAACGCCCTGCCATAATAACTCGTTATCAACCTTGTGGCCAGCATAGGAGCAGTGAGTAGTGATCACACACCGTATTAAGAACCATGTCCCGCCTTTTGTAATGTCCAGGAGACCGTCATAAATCACGGTGGTTTCAGTGTAATTATTGTGTTTCAAGAACAGTGTAACTTCTGTTCGTCTCATTGCGGATTTCTTTCAGTGACCTTCTGCACCTACCCGTAGCATTTCTTTCCATGTTTGGTCCAAGTTTCACGAACTTATGTTACCTGGGAACAACACGTCATACGAAAGTTATTTTCGCCCTTAAGCATGGAAGACCATTTTAATACGTCTTTTACATTTCAATGCGTGCATAAACTATTTTTGTCATGTTGTATATTTTCAGCAATCATCCTACATGTGCTCCGTCTGCGTAAATAATTTACATTATCGAACCGGCTAATATTTTTGAGATACGTTGTGAAACAATATTATCTGCAGTGTTCATTCTTCATTAACGTAATCAGTAAAATTGGACGTAACTGAATTCAAGAAATCTATTTGCTTGCATGTACGGCGAGTACACCCTGTAAATATGCTTCCAAACGCCTAGCGAATTGTTAGATACTTTGTAATATAGGAAATGTTAATGTGATTTGAACTTGCTGTCGTTTAGATCAGAAGATATCAGGAGACAGATCCTATCTCAGTGCAAAACCAGCGCTGAAGACGGGTACCTTAAAGGCCATCCGTAAACATTCATACCATTAGTCACTTGCTCGCCGATATGCCAAACCTACTGGCTTAGAAAAATAAAAATGGTTTTCATACTTACCAGAGACACTATTATGAATATATTAATACTAAGACAGTCGACTATTTGTAACAAATAAAGTAATGAATTGCAGTTAAGACCAGTGGTACATATATTACTAATGTCACTTAAAGAGTTAATACTACTATGCAAAGTTCCCAGACTAACGAACAATAATGAAGAACTTGAGGAACGAGGGTTCTGTGAGTGACCTCTTTCGTGCATATATTATATTTCCGTAGGATTCTTCCAATAAATTTGTGTGGCTTCTCCTTTCTTACAGATACATTAATGTGGCAGCTCCTCCTTAAATCCGGACGCATACTCCTAGATCATCAGTGATTGATGGCCGATTCTGTGATACTACAGTATCGGTAATTTTGGGTGTTCACGCCCATTACATACATTAACTACACTAATATTTAGAGATAGTTACCAATCTTTGCACTAGGCAGTAGCCTGTAAGTTTCTTTGTCTTCTCTAAGAAATTTTTAACAATATCGCCTCTCTGCACACGGCAGCGTCGGCTATAAACAGCTGCGTAGGGCTACAGATGCGTCTAGGAGGAATTAGACTTCAATTAGGTGTCAGATTAAATCATCCAAAACCTGGCAACAAAATGTTCTCCATACTTCAGGTATAAAGGAAACGAATTATGCCTTTAGGGTGCCAGAATTTAGTGCATTATTTTCTCCCCAAAGATTAAACATTTTAATGGCATTAAGGAGGGTACTGTACTGTATTAGTTACGTAGCTGTGGCCTTTGAAGCGGCAGCATGGGCATCCAGAGAGTGTTGGCCAGTTTGTGTAGTTTTGTAGTCAGCAGTGACGGCGGCATCCTGCGTGCCGTGGCGTGGCGTGTTTATGCTGTGCGGCGCCGTGTCGCGGGGTCCCGGCCCTGACCAAATCGCGGGTTTCACAAGCGGCGCTCACAGCCGCCAGGCGCCTGCAACGGCGTTTATAGCGGCCTCGCCGGGGTCCCTCCCTGCCTGCACCTCCTTCATTTCATCACCTGTTGCTCAACCGACCAAAGTGTCCCAGTTCCAGTGCTGGAGCTGACGGGGACCGTCCTTCCGTGAATATGGTGGCCCAATAGACACTGGACAGAAAAACAAGGTGTCACACCCACCCAGAACTCTTCCCGCATACTGATGGCCCAGCTGTTGAAACAAGCACACTGGCGGCTAAAAAGAAGCAGTATAGCGTAAGAAAACCCTAGAGCGGGATTGAAACTGGTGCCTCAAGTGAAGAATAATAATGGCGTGAGTAAATGAACAAAATTACAAGTTCGTACGACCAAATAATTACCACATAGATTGAATCTTTCTCCAGCGGAGTCTGCGCTGTTTTCAGACTTCCTGACTCTGTGCTGCATCGGGACCCAAATCAGGGACTGTACGTTCCGCGGGCAATGCTTTTACCGAATGAGCTATCCAGACACGACTCACGCTGTCACACCTTCACTGCCTGCCAGAACATCTCTGCCACTTCCCAAGCTCGATGTAAGCACTCCTGCGTACCTTGCAGCACTGGTACCACTGGAAGGAAGAATACTGCAGGCAAATGGAGCAACAGTTGTGAGACAGGTAGTGGTAAAATTAAAATGTGTGACGACCGGTCGTGAGTCGTATATGGATAGCTCAGCATTGGTCGTTGTAGGTGAAGATGCTGGGTTCGTGTCCCAGTCTGACACACAGTTATAATCCACATGAAGGTTTCAATTACTACCCATTCTACATTTTCTGAGTTGATCACCTGTCAGGATAAAAGCGTATGTGGGTTACGACAGCTCGTGGGAAGGGGGCGTAGAGGGGGGGGGGGAGGGGGGAGGTATGCGTTCCTGAGTTGTTATCTGCCACGTGGTTTCGATTCAAGTCCACACTTCGTTGACAAGACTACACTTTGGGGGTAGGTGAGGTAGGGTGGAGGGGGGGGGGGGAGGACTACTAACACGTCGGGTATAGAAAAAAAATGGTTCAAATGGCTCTGAGCACTATGGGACTTAACATCTGAGCTCATCAGTCCCCTAGAACTTAGAACTACTTAAACCTAACTAACCTAAGGACATCACACACATCCATGCCCGAGGCAGGATTCGAACCTGCGACCGTAGCGGTCGCGTGGTTCCAGACTGTAGCGCCTAGAACCGCTTGGCCACACCGGCCGGCGGGTATAGAAAGAATAATCTTTACGCGCCAGGTAGTTAACAAGAAATTTAGGCGTGTCATGCTGTACTGAGAAGAGAACGTTAACATTCTGACCATCGAGGGTTCTGAAGGATGTGGCCCCTGAATCATCCCTCAGGTAGCGCTCGCGCTTGGGGGTCGTAAATCAGAGCTTTCGTTAGCTTTCATCAGAGGAAATAACACTTGAAACCGTACGTGGAGAGCAGTACTTTGTGGGAGTGAAATTTGAACTGTGGAGGAATAGGAGATGAAGTCAAAGGAAGCATTTGAAACGTGTTCTTACTGAAGAGCCTTGAAAGTCAAGTGAAAAAAAATATAAAGAACAAAATGGACGTGAAACTAATGCACGATTATGTCGAATACAAACACGTATGTAAAGCAAAAACCAGGTCGTTCTCTAGTATCATTCTTTATCCACGCCCAAATATCACTCAGTATGAAACTTCCTGGCAGATTAAAGCTGTGTGCCCGACCGAGACTCGAACTCGGGACCTTTGCCTTTCGCGGGCAAGTGCTGTACCATCTGAGCTACCCAACCACGACTCACGCCCGGTCCCCACAGCTTTACTTCTGCCAGTATCTCGTCTCCTACCTTCCAAACTTTACAGAAGCTCTCCTGCGAACCTTGCAGAACTAGCACTCCTAGCCCCCAGGCTGTGGCTAAGCCATGTCTCCGCAGTATCCTTTATTTCAGGAGTGCTATTTCTTCAAGGTTCGCGGGAGAGCTTCTGTAAAGTTTGGAAGGTAGGAGCACAAATCTTTCTGATACCAAGATCTTCAGTTATTATTAGACGAACCGTTTCTCGAGTGATGTTCAGTTCTTCTGCAATCATTTTCACGGATAATCTTCGATCAGACCGTACCAGTTCACGCGCCCTGGCCAAGTTGACATCCGTCCGTGAGGTTGATGGTCGTCCACTGCAGTCTTACATATAATTTTTATGGTAAGCCAGATTCTGGGTTTGATCCCCGTTTGTTCCCTGCTTTCTCTGTCTGACAACACCACCTCTTAAAAGTGGTGAAGATCCATTAAGATCTTAGTTGACATCACACTGTCCACTTCCCTGTCATTAGCTGGGTAAGTCGGCTACTGGGTCGGAAGGAAACTATCGATTATATCACCTCTAACAGAACTGCGGTTAGTAAAGCACTGTCTTGCGCACAGAAGACGGACCTTAAGACTGTGTCCTCCGAATCGCTCGCGGCGGCACGACTGCATGCAATCCTCTGGCATTTAAAGCCGGCTCGACTGAGTTTACACTATCTGACAAAAAGTATCCGGACATCCGCATCTAACGCAAAATTGGGCACTACATGTCACGAGCGGCGGATCCGCCAGTATAAAAGGAGACGGGGAGTATCGTGTTGTCGGTAGAGAAGCGGTAACAACAGAATCGGTAGGTGAGGAGAGCTTAGTGACTTTGTGCATGGAACAGTCACTGGATGTCCCCTGAGTAGCTTAACCATCACGGACATTTCAACCCTTCTAACGCAGCGCAAGTCGACTGTTGGCGACGCGACTGTGAGGTGGAAACGCGAAGGAATAAGCACAGGTACCCCAAACTGGGTAGACCACGGATACTGATGGATAGGGACCGTCGATCATTGTGGCGGATGGTTGTAAACAGTCGCAGGTAGCCAGCGGAACGGCTCAGTCGTGAGTTCCAAAGTGCTTCCAGCAGTCCAGCTACCACAATGACTCAGCGTAGGGGGTTCAATGGGCGAGCAGCTCCTCGTAAGCCACACATTTCTGTAGTCAGTGCAAAGAGCGACGCCACTGGACAGCGGATGACTGGAAACGAATGATTTGGAGTCATGAATCACGCTATAGCCTGTGGCAATCCGAAGGAAGGGCTTGGGTTTGGCGAATGCCTGGAAAACCTTACCTGCCATCACGTGTGCTGCCAACAGCGAACTGCGGAAGAGGTGGTGCGGGGGTGGGGGGAGGGGTGTTTTTGTATTTACGGTGTGATCCCCTTATTGCGCTTAAGATAAGGTCCGCTGCTTTTTACGATTTACATAAATGATCTGGTTGCTGGTACTGACAGCGGCATTAGACTGTTTGCCGAAGATGCTGTGGTCTACAGGAAAGTAGTATCGCACAAAAGTTTGAATAAATCAATGAGGATTTGCAGAAAATAAATGCGTTGTGTAATGATTGGCAGTTATCTCTCAATATCAGTAAGTGTAATCCACTGCGTATAACAAGGCGAAAATCCTCATTAATGTACGAGCACAAAATAAATGCCCAGTCTTTGGAAACGGTAACATCCGTCAAGTATTTTGGTGTGACTATTCGAAATGATCTCAAATGGAGTGATCAGATCACACAAGTAACGGGTAAGGCGAACTCTAGATTGCGGTTTATTGGTAGAATCCTGAAGCTTCAACAAAGGAAATAGCTTACAATACGTTACTTCGACCAGCCTTAGAGTATTGTTCGTCTGTATGGGTCTTATTCAAGAGATTGAGAAGGTCCAAAGAAGAGCGGCGAGATTCGTGACTGGTACATTTAGCCATCGCGAGAGCATTACAAATTTCATAGAAAGTTCGAAGTGGAACACACTTGCAGATAGACGGCGCGCTAAACGGAAGAGGCTGCTTACTAAATTCCGAAATCCGATCTTCGCCGAGGATGTAGAGCATACATTATTACCACCAACTTTCAAATCGCGCATTGATCACCATTCAAAGATAAGGGAAATAAGAGCTCGTACTGAGGCGTTCAGACAGTCGTTTTTCCCTCGCGAGATCCGCGAGTGGAACAGATGGAGGGGGGGGGGGGATATGACTTTGGCGCGAATTGTGCCCTCCGCAACACACCGCATGGTGGCAAGCGGAGTATATATGTAGATGTAGATGTAGAGGATATGAACACATTTTACAGCATTTTGTACCGGTTAATGGACAGGAAGAGTTCGGACACGATAATTGATACAGCATGATTACGCACCCTCCCCTGATGCAGCATATGTGAGGTAATGGTTTGTGGAGAATAACGTTCTTGAAACGGACTGGCTTGCCTAGAGTCCCGACCTCAACACAATGGGACACCTGTGGAATGACTTATAACACGGTCTTAACACCTCGCTGATTTTGAAGATGAGCACACGCGCCTATTCATGCTCTTGCTTACGCGCATATCAGTTGCACCGAGGTTGGAATTGAGAGAAAGGCGTGCGCACCATCATGTTGTGGCGTCAGCACGGGAGAATCGCCAAGAAGCGCCAACAGTAAAATAGAAGAGGCTCAGTTTTGACACCGGTGCCATCGCATAGCACCAGCTGTGAATCGGAATTGTGTAACACAGAGAGTACTTTTGCGTTTCGATCCCCTTCCCGAGGAATCTTATATTTTTACAGAAAAAGACGTGTTCACAAAATGTTTACTGTATTTTAGGGCACTGAATGCTTTCAGGAAATTCAGTTTACAAATGGGCTAAATATCTTACCATGTCAAAGAGTAGGGAATGTCAAGAAGCTGAACATGTATTTCCACTGGCCATTCCATCGATTATGGGGAAGCTCTTTGAAGAGGAGGAAGAAGCGAAAAAAAAACTGCTTTCGGATGAGCTAGAAAACTGTATTACTTTTAGCAAAGTCCTTGAGCTCTTTCATGGATGATGATTTAGTAAAAGGATACTTATTCCAGCTGAACATTTATGTGCACTTCAGGTGGAACAGCTTCACGAGGTGGCAATGTCAAACATGACAATTGGGCGTCTCATATGTGCGTTACGACAGACGAAGTTCAGAACCAGCTTGCAAAATCTTTGTAACATGTTTGTCGCATATTCTTTAGCGCCGTATTGAAAAGTAGATATCACACACACACTCCTGAAAGTAGCATTCTTAGCACCGTTGACGAAAGTGGAGAAAAAATAAGTTTATCATGGAATTTATAAGTTTATGCGTCCACTGACAGAGTGCCAACCACGTTGGGAAATATGTCAGGAGTAGTATCGTAATCGTGTTCCCCGTGACGTTGGGGGGGGGGGGGGGGGGAGTACATTACTCGCTGCTGCTCACCGTCTGCTCGTGGAGTTCGTTTATTGTGAATTTCAGGCTTAGAACGTCGACTTTGTTCTGGACCCAAGCATCCAATACCACTCCTTCTCTGGTTTCGGTTCTTGAAGAAGAATGGGCTGCCATTCCTCCACAGACAGTCAGCCACCTCATTGAAAGTGACTCCAGTAGAGTTGAAAATGGTTCAAATGGCTCTGAGCACTATGCGACTTAACTTCTGAGGTCATCAGTCGCCTAGAACTTAGAAATAACAGGATTCGAACCTGCGACCGTAGCGGTCGCTCGGCTCCAGACTGTAGCGCCTAGAAGCAGAGTTGAAACCTTCATTAAAAGCGAAGGGTGGACACTCCCCAATCAAACACAGAATACACAGTGGTAGTATAGTATAAAATTCCTACCCGTACCACAATAAGAAATGATTAATCGCCTTTAGTACACATTTGGACATTCCCAATTCAGTCCACATTAATGACTATATGTCTAAATTAGCAATTACTTATTCTACAGAGTAGCACGTGGGGGATATAGTCGGTTAATTGAGCTTTCACCTTCCCCTGGCATCCCAACTACCAGGAGCATTAGATTAGCAACGCAGGGAGCTATTTCCTGATTGTTGTTGTCGAACTCGTACAACGGTACACTTATACACTGAAGTGCCACAGAAACTTGTATGAGCATGCATATTCAAATACAGATATATGTAAACAGGCAGAATACGGCGCTGCGATCAGCAACACCTGTATAAGACAACAAGTGACTGACGCAGTTGTTAGATCGGTTACTGCTGCTACAGTGGCAGGTTATCAAGATTTAAGTGAGTTTGAACGTGGTGTTATAGTCAGCGCACGAGTGATGGGACATCGCGTCTCCGAGGTAGCGATGAAGTGGGGATTTTCCCGTACGACCATTTCACGCGCGTACCGGGAATATCAGGAATTCGGTGAAACATCAACTTTTATGTGAATCAAATATACCATCACACCAAGAAATGCGGATGGTCTCGCAAAAACTGGTCCGAGCGTTCAGAACGATATACGCTTGCAACAGTCGGTCGTGAGAGATGCAGCTGTGTTATTTGCATGCAATGCACTTGTTGCCCGCCTAGTAATAAGTGAGGAATGCGGTACGCGGGCGGCGCGGCACTCTGGAGCAGGGAGGGGTGCCGTTGCACAAGTGCTGGCTGGCATTCACCCGCGGACACGCCCCTCCTCCAGACTGAACCATTCACAGCTGACCCTGCTGCTCTGCGTTACAGCATTCCCGGAACAGCCTTCCCGCCTAGGGGAGTACCAGAGATGACATCGACAGCAAGTCACGGTTTCACTATTCTCGCCCCGACCACTGTCATTGAAAGACAAAGAGATTCATTGGGAGAGTGCTTAGAAAATGTAGTCCATCAACAAAGGAGGTGGCTTACAAAACACTCGTTCGACCTATACTTGAGTATTGCTCATCAGTGTGGGATCCGTACCAGGTCGGGTTGACGGAGGAGATAGAGAAGATCCAAAGAAGAGCGGCGCGTTTCGTCACTGGGTTATTTGGTAACCGTGATAGCGTTACGGAGATGTTTAATAAACTCAAGTGGCAGACTCTGCAAGAGAGGCGCTCTGCATCGCGGTGTAGCTTGCTCGCCAGGTTTCGAGAGGGTGCGTTTCTGGATGAGGTATCGAATATATTGCTTCCCCCTACTTATACTTCCCGAGGAGATCACGAATGGAAAATTAGAGAGATTAGAGCGCGCACGGAGGCTTTCAGACAGTCGTTCTTCCCGCGAACCATACGCGACTGGAACAGGAAAGGGAGGTAATGACAGTGGCACGTAAAGTGCCCTCCGCCACACACCGTTGGGTGGCTTGCGGAGTATCAATGTAGATGTAGATGTAGAAGAAAGACTTTAAAGGCCCATTCGTAGACAACAGCGCTTAATAGCAAACGTGCGACGCGTGCTGACTGAGCGGAAGGCTGCGAGCAGCGAGCACTGTGCCCCACCCATCGTCACAGGGAAAGGACGGACACGAACGTAAACAAGAAAATCGATCGTGAGGCCAATGTCTGGAGAAAACTCGAATGACTCCATATTGCCTGTCGCACTGCAGATCAATTATTTCAAGCTGCAGACCAGCGCGAATTGGGCACTGAAATATTTTTCATTTTACCATTCTGTTGCCCTACGAATCCTGATTTGTTTCCCAACATGACTGGCGTCTCGTCTGTAGCACACAAAAACTAACAAATTCCTTGACAAGCCTACAGTTTCACATCCAGCCTTGTGCATGTAATATGTACACGTTCATAGAGCGCTAAAGAATGTGCAACAAAATCTTTGGAATGATTGTGGTGAACGACGTCTATCGTAACCTGTGTGGGTCGCGTGATTGACATGTTTGATAACGCCACCGCGTGAAATTTCTACATGAACTGGACACAAATTTCCAAAAATGGTTCAAATGGCTCTGAGCACTATGGGACTCAACTGCTGAGGTCATTAGTCCCCTAGAACTTAGAACTAGTTAAACCTAACTAACCTAAGGACATCACAAACATCCATGCCCGAGGCAGGATTCGAACCTGCGACCGGAGCGGTGTTGCGGTTCCAGACTGCAGCGCCTTTAACCGCACAGCCACTTCGGCCGGCCACAAATTTCCAGCTGCTACTACCAAGTATTCTTTTATGAAACCAGCATCTGTGAAAGGGCACAAAGACTTTACTAAAATTAGTGCCATTGTATAGCTTATGCAACGGTACACTCATTTGATTTTTCTTCCCATTGTTCCTCCGCTTCAGAGAGCTTCCTTTTAAGTTTTAAAACCCCTTATACACGTTGAGGTCACTGACTTTTCCGTTTCCGTGTTCTTTGACGGGGTAACACATGTAGTGCCTGTGTAAATTCAACTTACTGAAAATGTTAAATGCCTTATGATACATTAAACATTTTGCGAACCCATCTTACTGTGCAAAACGGAAAAGACTCCTCGCACTGCGGATTGAAGTGCAAAGACACTGTAGGTGTTAAACAATGCCGACTCGCCACAGCTGCTATCACAGGGCACCGCTGTCAAAACTGAACCTCTCCTCATACTGTTTTATCTCGGAAGATGTCCCCCGCAGTTGGAGACGAAACGTCAGGAAGTAGTTTTAGACGTAGACCCCAGCCTCTCAGCGCGGAAGTTTAGACTGAAGAACGACGCTCCCCTGTTCACAGTCAGCGCTTATCACGTGTTGTCGCGACCACTCGATTCGCGCATTTTCCTCACCGCCGCAACCGCTCTGCTCGTGAGCAGGCTCGGGTCCTCACGCTCAAATTCAGAGAGTTAAGTACTGACATAGAGGTCATTATAGATGGAAGACTAGCCCAGTAGACGCTCGACTAGAGTGGTTTAAATATAAATCAGGATGACTGAGAGGTCACCACAACACCGAGAAACACGGAAAAATTTGGCAGCCGATTTGCTAGAGCAAACGGAAATCAATCCAGAATTGTTGAGCCGTGTTATCACTGGTGATGAAAGTTGGTTTTTTCCGTACGATCCAGAGACAAAATGCGAAAGTGCGCAATGGTGCTCAAAGGGATCACCCAGACCAAAAAAAGCTCGCATGTCAAAGTCAAAACTGAAATGCATGCTTGTGTGCTGCTTTCATTCCAAGGGAATTGTTCATAAAGAGTGGGTGCCTCCTGGACAAACAGTTAACCAATATTACTACAAAGAAATTTTAGAAAGACTTCGTAAAAGAATTCTTCGTGTCCGTGCCAACATTGCTGATAATTGGATTCTGCTTCCCAATAATGCGCCATCCCATACTGCTCTGTCAGTACAGCAATTTTTAACCTCAAAACAAATTTCAGTACTACCACAGCCACCTTATTCACCAGATACCGCTCCGTGCGACTTTTTTTCTATTTCCAAGAGTCAAAACGGCGGTCAAGGGACACCATTTTCAAACAACACAAGATGTCCGAAAAGCTGTGACGAGGTTCTTGGAGGATATTACAGAAGATGAGTTCCAGAAATGTTACCATCAATGGCAGAAGCACTGGAAAAGTGTGTGCAATCAGATGGGAACTGCTTTAAAGGAGACAACACATCCGTTACCTTTCTAACCTCTGTTTCATTTTACTGTTACTGGGCGCATCGCGTATCACCCTTAGCTGCTCCCTGAGTTATGTTCAGTTTAGTAATCGTGTCGTGTGTTTTAACATGGAATAAATATAAATGGTCTGGAAATTTTTACTTTGTTTCAGCTTCTGTCGCCAGCGTTCCGTTACCAGCTCAAAATAAATAAAATTGAGCATTCCATTGTAGGTTCTCATTCTTATCTTTCAGCAGTACGTAATTAAATAAATGACGTTTATTCAGCGTAGAAATGACAACTGGTAAAACTGAATCTCTTAAATCTTTCCAAAACGCCATTTGCAACTCGTAAACGCCACATCCATTTCGGTCACGGAGACACAGTGTTTGGGCTGGCGGCTGACATTCCGGAATAAGACGTCAGCGTGGCGCGGCAGGCGATACATCCCGTTTTGGCCGTGATGTCAGTAAGGGACACGCCAGCAGCTGATGTGGGAGGGCGCGGCGCTCGGCTTGCGTCAACGTGGCGCCGCTGACGTAGGCGCGAGGCGGGCCCTGCTGTCACCACCTGGGTCGGGAATCGCTGATCACCGCGGCACGACCGGCATCCCGCCTCCGCGCGTGTCCCTGGCCCACTTCCGGTCGTGCAGGCATTCTCTCATGCCAAGTAACCTTCACGTTGCCTCTTTATTGGACTGGTCCTAGTGCCTCCCTGCTCACGATCCGCTTTGCCATAAATTGTCCAGGTATAACAACAGAACAGTTGCTGCGGACTGCCTTTGGTTCCAGCCAGTGACGGGACACCGCCATAACACGCGTCCGTTGCCGAGGTCGATGACCCACTCCCGTGAGAAACTGGATCGAACACTGGTGGTAGTGATCAGATTCAGCATAGATTGGAGACGTGGCGGCATGCAATTCCTTGGCGCCAGACTGTGCACCATTGTCCGCAGTTTCTCATATACTGAAGGCATAGTTGCACTGTTGACGGCGTTCTGTTGCTGTGCCGTAAAGGGTCGTAAAGCTCGGCTGGTGTTATTCATCCACATCAACAGAAAAACAACACTGTACACCACGAACACTGATGACAAGCGTTCACACTGTACAGAAATTCACTTGACACCTGATTAACTAAATACTGATTGCTAGACACGAAGCGAAACACCATTCCTCTCGAATACGGGCCTGGCATCTGAGCCACTCAGTAACTCGCTCAGTATCGCAGAGGGAAACCGTGCGACGCTGTTGATGATGTACGCTCCTCTGGGAGAGGTCAGCAAGCTCGACGTCTCCTTTGGCGTCTTTCGAGAGAAGCTAACTGTGTTGGTTCAAAATGGCTCTGAGCACTATGGGACTTAACTGCTGAGGTCATCAGTCCCCTAGAACTCAGAACTACTTAAACCTAACTATACTAAGGACACCACACACATCCATGCCCGAGGCAGGTTTCGAACCTGTGACCGTAGCGGTCGCGCGGTTCCACACTGTAGCGCCTAGAACCGCTCGTCCACTCCGGCCGGCAACTGTGTGCTGACGACAGGTTTCGCCCTAGCCTTTCGCTACCAGCACGAACACAACTGTACGTTCGAAACTCTTTCAGAAATATAATGCTGCCAAAACCAGTTCGGAAGCGCATCCGTGACACATCCGTTTGTTCATTATGTGCACTGGAGGTGTCGATGAGATGATGTACAGCGCCAGATTTGTGCCTAGTGGCCAAAATTGGAACTAAGTTTTTTCCAGCCTTAATCGGTTCCGCATTAACGCTTTAGCATATCTACGAAGTTTCGCTGCCATACGATAATTACAGCCGCCATTGGAGCTCCATCAGTAGCTTCACTTCATTTATTACCAACTTCTTCTCATGATCTCTTAACGTCACATACGATGATGGCTGCACAATGAACGTACAGTCGTCGTCCAGTGCAGGGTTTTGTAAGAACTACGTCGGCTGTCTACCAAGCTTTCCTTTTCCTATGGGCTACACCGACCTGCTACAATTCTATCAGCGCCTCTCTGAATTCGTTCGATGTTTTGTTTTCACGCTTGATTGACAAGGACTTCAGGCAATGGAGTGGCTAGCGCACTGGGCTCGCATTCGGAACAATGACGATTCTAATCCGCGTTCGGCCGTCCAGACGTAGGTTTTCCGTGGTTCGCATAAATCTCATTAGGTAAATGCGGATTGTTTCCTTTGAAAGGGCACGGCCGATTTCCTTCCGCATCCTTGAAACAACCCGAGCCTGTGCTATCGCTCTAACGACCTCGTTGTAGGCGGATGTTAAACGCTAATATTACTTACTTTTTTTTCCAAACACTGGAGCAACAATCTAGAATTGGTCGCACTATAATCTTGTATGCGATTTCATTTATAGGTTCATTTTTTTTCCAGAAGCCTTCCAACAAATTTGTCTTACTCTCGTCTTCCCTAATAATGATTTTGTGTCATAGTACCGTTTCATATCGCTTCTTAATCCTTTCAGACACTCTGGCTACAATTTACTGTATCTTAGCTGTTACAAAATTATTTTTTGCCAGTGGGAACCTGAGGTACACATTTATGAATATTCAAGGATTTCATCCTGCACAAGTGCTGCCAACTGTTGGGTATCACTATGAAAATATCAAGTCAATGTAGCAGTGCGCAGAAGGTCGTGACCACCAGAACATACGGATGTGGTTGGTCGCTATATTCCACTGTATAAATGAATATTGTTATTTTGCAAGCTAATTAACGAATGACTATTTTACTACATTTTACAATAGAGAATATTTCATAATCAGTTACTTTAGCCCATGAAATGAAGCCAAGTGTACAAAGTATGTTTTGAAAATGGGTGCATATTTTTGTTTAAATCTTACATCTAAAATCAATAAAATGTCATCTAAGAGAATTACCACATAAAGAAAAATTTTTCTTCCTCCAGAAAAAAATTCAGGTGCGGAACGGTTAACTGTACTCCTAAATATTTAAACAATTTGTGGTGCTCAGGATGTTCACCAATAATCATGTAATATACTGTTGGGTACATTAAATATAAAGTAAAGCAAATCATCAAACCGAAGATTGTTCTACACCACGGTGCTTCACTAGGCATGGTGCTATTGGACCTGCTATGCCGCTGCCTTCCTCCTACCAGCCAGTTACAGAGGGATATACAGTTTAACGTTGGTTCCGAACCACGTTGCAGCTTTGTATATTACACATCAACAAACATTGCCGGAGATGAAGGAAGTGATAGAGACAGACAAAAATCGTTGGATTTAGCGGGGATCGAACCCGAGACCTTTGGATTTGTGGTATCGTACTTTAGCGCAATCTCATTTTGTTCGGCATTGTTCGTTCTATTTGTTGGGGGCGGACGTCCTATGACGCTTGTTCAAGTTCATCGGTGATCCATTAATTCAGATTTTTTTTTTACTACAGAGGGATGCTAACCCTCTGACCGAACACGCTGAGCTAGCGTGCCGGCTAGCGCTGAGCCACCGAGCCACACATGTTACATGTAGCCACATTTAAAGAGAGCTCCCATTCTGCTAATACTCTCTACTAAAACTTTTATGTATAATGAAAATATTAGTGGGCTTATTACGCTCCCTCGGGGTATACCCGATGTTCCTTTCGTTTCTGAGGAACATATGCCGTACGATGTAATGTACAGACTTCTATTAAATATTCCTGTAGCAAATCATACATTTGCGAAGATCCTCTGTGTCATCGTATCTTAGTTTAGTAGCCGACGTACAGAATATCTTCCTTTGAAGTACCGTAGCACCGGCCATGTGGAATGCGCGGAGGTTCCAACCTTTGCAACCCTTCTTGCCAAATCCCGGCGGGGTCAGGAATTTTCTCTGCCTCTTGATGACTGGGTGTTGTGTGCTGTTCTTAGGTTAGTTAGGTTTAAGTAGTTCTAAGTTCTAGGGGACTGATGACCATAGATGTTAAGCCCCATAGTGCTCAGAGCCATTTGAGCCTTCTTGCCAAAGGAACATCCCCTGTGTGTTCCGGTAACAATCTGCGGGAAAAGCAAATATGGCAGTCCGTTTACAGGAACCGAACCGTAACATAATACAGCGTCACAAGTTACATGACAAAAGGCGGTGAAAATCACTCGGTCACACTAGATTTTGGTTTCCACTCGCTAACATGTGACCGAGCGAGGTGGCATTGACTCGGAGATAAACGGTTTTAGTAAACAGGAATAAGTTTGTCATAGCAATTACCTACTTAGAAACTCAGTGCCCCCTGGTATTGTCTCTTTTCATAGGGTATTTCATACGCAAGCTGCGAAATGAATACACGCCCTGCTCATGTATTATGCACCATACACTTCTTTGTAGTACGCAGTTGTGTAGAAATTCTTTCACGCTACTCGCTGAGCTACGTTAAATAGCGCAAAGAGTATGCTCTGCTTCGTTTATATTCTCCACTACTTCTCTTTCAGATACATCACTGACGTTGAGAAGAGTATTAAATGGACGTAATGTGTCGAATAGACGTAGGAAAGTAACGCAGAGGCAATACTTCTTTCAGGAAACTGCTGTTTGCATTCTCGAACAGAAGCTTCCACATTTCCACTGTATCGATTACACACGAATCACGTCGACGTACTCTCCACGTGAAAATGCTCGTTTCACGGTCGTACAGAATACAAATTATACTAACAAATTGCTCTAGCCTCTCTACCTCAGACAGAGCGCATGAATTCATCCCGCCAAGCGACGCTGCGCGCATCTCTTAGGCAAGTGATGTACACATTAAGTGACAAACGTGGTAAACGCTATGAGTTTCAAGCAGCTGTATCTCAAAACGGTTGAGAACAGTGAACAGAGCGTGTGATTCCACGATGTTCTCTCTTCATAATGGTCCATATAATCGCGTCTTAACTTTTCTCATTATTTCTTAAAATTCCCTCGCGCTTTTCTCACGCCAGTATCTGTAGGTGTTACACAATTTCCTTGCGCTATTTGCCCAATCATTACACATTTTCACTGTACCGACGCGCAATCGCTCACAAACTTACGTTCTTTCGGTTATCGTCACTCTGAAACGGAAGCTGATCATTTCTTGCTGCAGCTACTTCTATATCATTATACAGCCCACAGAGCGTATGTTTTGAGTACTTGTACCAGTATTAGTTGCTTCTGTCCCATACCATATTGAACGAGGGTGGAAAAAACCGTCAATACGCACATATATATACGCGCTAATTTCTCTGATCTTGTTCTCACGGTGCCTGGGCAGAAGCAAGATTGTCGCAGCAGAACTACCGCACAGTCATGTTCAAATACCCCTTCTCTAAATTTACCCAACAGGTTTTCGCGAAAACAGCGTTGTCTTCTTTGCAGAGATGCCCATTTACGTTCCTTGAACATCTGTGTTACACTTTCGTATGACCTGTACTGACTCCTGTGATGTCACAACAGGTATCAATGTAGGACGTTCCACAGTAGCGGTGCTCCTTGACAGTGGGCGTCCCTTCGACAAACTATGGCGTAATGGCCTGTTTAGAAGCTGCTACAGATCGGCCTGTCCAGTAAAATGGTACAAATAATCCAAGCACAAAACGCAGGTCCTACTTGCAAGGGTCATGTCGCTGGCTGTAATCTTTCAAAGCCCACACGGACTTCCCCCAAGGCTCAGTTATGTTCCCATCCTGTATTCTTTCGACATGGCCGACATTCCACAATCTCCCACAGGCAATCAAAAAGCGTCTCTCTCCGCAAATGGATGCGGCTTATTGGTACACAGCACTGAGGAGGCAAGGTGTACATAAAGCGCAGCCGTATCTCCACTGATTAAAAACTATATCTCTGAATGGCGAAATCGCCCCAACCGCAGGGAAACACAACCAATCCACACAGACATCGCGTCTGAAATCCCTGACAAGAGGGAAGGATAGAGAGAAATATGAGTAGCCGTCTGGGATATGCCACCCTGGGGTGCATTTAGACAAATACATGGAGTGTTAAATCTATCTGCTGCACGTCCTCAACAAAGCCAGATTACTGCGAAAACTAATGAGGCAGTTGCAAAGCCGCTTCCACGTCAGAAAGCCGTACAGAATTAAGTCACTAACAGCCGGTTTTTGAGTACGCCAATGCGCCAACGGCAGTCGTTCCGAAGTGATTCACAGAATCTATGCAACAAAACGACGGCTGCTACGTAGCATCTCAGCCCCAGTGACGATTTTTAGACAAGAATGAAAGTCGAATCCATTCAAACATCCGCCTCGGTAGCCGCGCGGTCAGAGCGGCGGATTGCTAAGCTAAGGGGGTCTGGTTTCGATTCATGGCCGGGTCGGAGATTTTCTCCGCTAGAGGACTGGGTGTTGTTTCAAACATCATCGTACTTTACATTACAGTACCGAGATGGCCCCAAAACCAATAAAAAAATTTCAAAAGCGTCTGGCGAAACTGTATGCGCTGCAATGCAGAGGAGGCATTCAAAATATAACCACAAAAATAATACTATTACACAGAGACCGAAAATACATTTCGCCCCCTCGAACAAGGACAGTAGCACAAAACACAAAGCACGTACAACTGAAACAGCCCAATAGCCTTAGAACCACTCAGACGAAACACGACCACTACATGTACTCAGACGATACTGTCTAAAAACGTAAACCGTCCAACAACGATTAACTAGTAACAAGCGAGAATAATGACAGGTAGACTTCAGTATAAATATCATAGAAAAGAAGAGTAAAAATTGTCACATGCCTAGCACGTAGCATCTGGCTTCAATATGTGTCTTCCCTCCGTGATCGTCTCACAACTCCCTGTTCGTTCCTCGTAGTTATATATGGAACAATGTTCCTGATATGTTTACACCGATAAGCCAGAACATTATGACCACAGCCCATCGCGACGTTGCATGCCGCCTGGTGACGATGCCGGCATATAATGCGGTAATAAAAGTATGTAAGCGGACAGACACGGACGGGCGATAACCCTAGCGAAGATATGGGCTGCAAAAGGGAAAAGCGACTTTGACAAAGGGCAGCTTATTGTAATGCAGAACCTGTGAACGAGTATCTCGAAAACGGCGAAGCTGGTCGAATATTCAGTTGATACTGTTGTGAGCATCTACGGAAAGAGGTAGAAGGAGAGTGGAACTACATCTAGGCGCAAACTCTACGACTCTTCACAGAACTTGGGGTTCGGAGGCTTGTCTGCTCTGAAAAGTAGGAAAGATGGTGATCCATGGCATCTCTGCCGGAAGACCACAGTGCTGCCGCACGCAGAGTTTCGGAGCACACCGTTCATCTTACATTGTTGAACATGGAGCTCGGCACCAGACCACCCATACTTGTTTACGTGTTGTCCCAACTACATTGCCAATCACGATTGCAGTGGGCACGGGACCATCGGGCTTCGACTGTCGATCAAAGGAAAAGTGTCGGCTCACCGGGTGAATCAGATTTTTGCTACACTAGGTCAATGGTCGTCTCCACAAACGCCTTCATCGAGGTGAACGGCGGCTTGAAACATGCAGCGCGCCTCGGAAGCAGGCTGGTGGGAGGAGTATTATACTACGGGATACATTCTCCTGCGCTTGCATGGGACCTATGGTAATAATCGAAGACACGCTGAGGCTGCTAACCACCTACATCCCTTCATGCTTGCCCCGACGGCGATGTCATCTTTCAGTAGTGTAGATATCCGCATCTCGGAGCCAGAACCGTGCTAAAATGGTTTGAGCTGAGTTATAGTGAACTCACGTTGGTGTCTCGGCAGCCAAATTCGCCTGATGTAAGTCTTATGGAACCCAACTGGGTCACTATCGGCCGCCATCACAGCGTACGCTAATTAACGTTCCGGTATTTACGCGCGTATCACATGACATCTAATGCCACATGCTTCCACAGACCTATCAACAACGTGTTTGGAGCCTGACACGCAGAAACGGTGCTGTATTTCGTTCCAAAGACGGGCCAGCAAGGTATTAGGCAGATGGTCACAACGTTTTGGCTCATCAGTGCCTGTCAAATATTTTTGCCTTTGTTGTCTGTAAACTTAGAATGAATGTTAGTAACCTACCCCCAACCACAGTTCGGTGCTATACATCGTTTGACTTCCCTGTTTGGTAGATATTTCTTTATATGTAAACTTAGAATCTCTGAGCCGTGTAATGTTCCTTTATTTACATGTTGTTACTTATATGTTTGTCTATTCTCGGTCCTACACACCAAGAAGGAGTTGTGTGACATAAACGAAAGTGGGTAGGTGTGTTTCCACATCTGAAATATGATACTTGTTCCAGTTTCGCATAAGTCGCGTAGTAGTGGCGATAATAGCGCCACTATGAGGATGCAAATGAATTTTGCTTTAAATGCATGCTGTAAAGGTCGTGAGCGTTAGTTACTTTCGAGATTCGACGTGGTGAGTTGATGTTAGTCAAGACTGCCTTTAAGGCGACAAATACGCCATTATCAACACCCCACTGAGTTTGAACGAGGTCGTGTAATAGGTCTACTAGAAGCTGGATGTTCCTTATGCGATACTGCAGAAAGAAGCTGTTAGGTATGTAGCCACTATACATGGTTGCTGAGAGCAGTGGCCACAAAAATGTCGGGTCGCAAGAAGACTGGGCTCCGGACAGCAACGTGGGACGTCAGAGAGGTAAGACCATCGTGTTCAGTGTATGGCTCTCGCCCATCGTACTGCATCTGCAGCAGCAGTTTGAACAGCAGTTGGCACCGTAGTGACACAACGAACTGTTGCAAATCTCTTACTCAAGGACAGCTTCTAGCCAGTTGCCCTGTAACGTGCATTCCGCCGCCGGCCGGAGTGGCCGTGCGATTCTAGGCGCTACAGTCTGGAGCCGAGCGACCACTACGGTCGCAGGTTCGAATCCTGCCTCGGGCATGGTTGTGTGTGATGTCCTTAGGTTAGTTAGGTTTAATTAGTTCTAAGTTCTAGGCAACTGATGACCTCAGAAGTTAAGTCGCATAGTGCTCAGAGCCATTTGAGCCGTGCATTCCGCCGACCCTGAACCACCGCGATCTGCGATTCCACTGGTGTCAAGTGAGAGATCATTGGAGGGCAGGGAGGAGGTTTCCATGTTTTATGATGAAAGCGGGTTGTGCCTCAGTGCCAGTGGTGGCCGTGTGTTGGTTATACGGAAGGCAGTAGAGGGCCTGAAACCAGCCTGTCTGCGTGCTAGACACACTTAACCTACACCTGGAGTTATGGTGTGGAGTACGATTTCATATGACAACAGGAGCGCTCTTGTAGTTATTCTATGCGCCCTGACTGCAAATGTGTACGTCAGTCTGGTGATTCGACCTGTTGTGCTGCCATTCATGAACGGCATTCCAGTTGGTATTTTCCAACAGGGTAATTCTCGCCCACGCATCGCTGTTGTAACCTAGCACCGGCTAGGGAGTGTCGACATGTTGCCTTGGCCTGCCCGATCACCAGATCTGCCTCCGATCGAGCATATATGGGACCTCATAGAACGGCAACTGGAGCGTCATCCGTAACTAGCGTTAAGTACTTGTACTGACCGACTAAGTGCAGCAGGCATGGAACTCCATCTCACACACTGACATCTAGCACATGTACAACACAACGCGTGCCAGTTTGCATGCTTGCGTTCAACATTGTGGCGGTTACGCCTATTATTAATGTAACAGCATTTCACATTTGCAATGGCTGACCTCGCGCTTTATTTAACCTGTGATCTTGCAATGATAATCACTTAAATATGTTACCTAGACAAATGTAGTCCCTAAATTTCTTTACTCTATTTTTTTATGTTGGCGATTTTTTCCGCCAGTGCATATCTCGTGTCTCCCACTTATCGATATATTTGTTTATTTAATCGTTTTTTTCTGTATGTCTGTTAATGTGTCTGTCTGCTAAACTGTTAGGTATATAACTCTACCACTTTCGTCTTTGCGGTCAAATAATTGTCAGAACTAACTAAATTGTACATCAGTATCTTCAAAAAAGAGTTCTGTAGAGAACCTTCGCAGTCCTTACCCTATCAGTCCACTTTTCAACAGTCTTCTGTAGCACCACACATATCTGGTGCTTCTATTCTCTTTTGTTCCGGTTTTCCCACAGTCTATGTCTCACTCCCATATATTGCTGTGCTCCAAACGTACATTCTCTGAAACTACGTCTTCAAATGAAGACCTATGTCTGACATTAGTAGACTTTTTTGGCCGGGGTTGACCTTTTTTCCAGTGCTAGTTTGCTTTTTATTTCCTCCTTGCTTCGTCCATTATGGATTTTTTTGCTGCCTAGATAGCTTTGTGATCACCAATTATGATGATAAGTTTCTCGCTGTTCTCGTTTCTCGTTTTTGCTACTTTCATTAATTTCGCCTTTCTTCGATTTACTTTCAATCCATATTCTTTACTCGATAGACTGTTCATTCCATTCAACACATCCTGTAATGCTTCTTCATTTTCACTGATGAAAGCAGTTTCATCAGCGAATCTTATCGTTGATATCATATCACCTTGAATTTTAATGCTACTCTTGAACCTTTCTTTCATTTTCGTCATTGCTTCTTCGACGTATAGCCTGACCTATAGGGGTGAAAGACTACATTCCTGTCTTACATCCTTTTTAATCGGAGCACTAAAAAATAAATGAAATATGCTGTTGGCTGCACGACGCAATTGCTTGCGCGGACTTCCGTCCACATGTGTTCTTGTTGGTGCTGTACAGCACATGATGCGATAAAGTTCTGCGGTGAAGTCTGTTTCGTATTCCAGATATTAGTAGAAGAAATAATTACTGCAAAGGTTACCATGAACATCATCGAACAAGCGAACCTTCTTGGTATTTTACGTCATTGGGCCAATGCGTCTAACGCCTAACGCTCTACTGCTTGATATCGCATGTGTCTACCAAAACTTCATCCTACGAATGGCCTCTGCTGCTTGCAGTGCCAACGATTCAGCTTCGCTCGTGGAAGGTTAAGGTCCGGTTTCGATCCTGGTTTGGACGCACAGTAGTAATCCGTCTGGAACCCTCATTTTAGCGTACATTCTACTTCACAGTAAATGCTTCATTCTAGATGTTACTAGATACCTCATGAACCACAGGTAAAACCCAGAAATAGCGCGAAATTGCATTAAGAAAAGAATACAAATGCTGTACCGACGAAGGAAAAAACTTGTAAACAGACCACTCCCTTTGACGCGCTACATAAATAAACAGTAAGTAGGAGCAAGGGAATTTCAGACAAAGACATGAACAAGCAAAGAGCGGAATATGGTCACGGCTGATTTTTAGAACTCTTGGCTTTGTTAGCTCGTTTCTTCAAATAGGGAAGTTGACGGATTGCGCAGCATGACGTCACATTTCCTGGAGTACTGGGCGGCATGAGTAACGCTTCGGCTGCCCCGCTGGAAGTGTGGCGGAGCACGGGCTATCCGGCCGGCCTTCAACTGGTGCAGCCATGGCGGGCACGCCGAGTGTCTTGCGAGAGCTCGCTGCGATCCGTGAAGGGCGCCCATGTAGGGACTCGCCGGAAAGTGTCGCAAGTGTATTCTGCAGTCGGCAGACGCATTAACGACGACACATCCTCAGCTGGGTCGTTAATGGCTGTAGGCAATTGCACCAGAAGACGTGGTCTTGCACTGTTCCAGTTGCCTGAGCTTTAGGGTTTAGAGGGTATCGTTGTGTAGAAAAGTTTATAGTGCGCATTAAAACGGGAGATTTGTGTTTCCACCGATTAATGGTCTGCGACTGCAAGCACTAATAAAGGACACCGATAGTTTAGGAGCGCTTTAGATGATGCAGATCTGGTGACCCTCGACCGTTGACGTTTGTCACGGTAAGGAATGGTCTGTAAGTGTCGGTCGGTTAATATGGTATCAACACAGAGATGCGTCATATTGGCATCGAGCCGCTATCGTGTTTGGACGCGCCCATATTCACCTCCGATTTGTCAGTGAATCAACTCAGGCTACCCAACGTGACTGCAAGGAATGACGTACCAGTCGCAGCCATGTGACGTGGCGTAAGAACAGTGACCGTAAAAAGATCCTCATACACAGGGACGAGAGACGAGTGTCACAGCTTGTCACCGATAGCAGGTTTCAAACCAGACCGAAATTGCTGCCGTCACTCAATACACATCCATACAACTAGTTTCCGAGAGAACTTTGTGAAGGGAACTACAGTGGACAGTTGGAGTCGGGCTCGCAAAAGGCTGTTTCTGACAGCACCACATACACTGTGATGAAGAAAGTCATGGGATAGCGATATGCTCATATACAGCTGGCGGTAGTATCGCATAAACAAAGTATAAACGGTCAGCCCATTGGCGGAACTGTCATTTGTAGTCTGGTGATTCATGTGAAAAGGTTTCCGACGTAATTATGACCGCGCGACGGGAATTAACATACTTTGAACGCCGAATGGTAGTTAGAGCTAGACACATGGGACATTCCATTTCGGAAGTCATTAGAGAATTCAGTGTTCCGAGATCCACCGTGTCAAAAGTGAGCCGGGAACACCACATTTGAGATAGTATCTGTCACCGCGGACAACGCAGTGGCCGACGGTCTTCACTTAAGGACCGGGAACAGCGACGTTTACGTATAGTTGTAGTGCTAACAAACAAGCAACACTGCGTGAAGCAACCGCAGAAATCAATGTGACAAGTACGACGAAAGTCTCCGTTAGCAAAGTGCGGCGAAATTTGGCGTTAATGGGCTATGGCACCAGACGACCGACGCGAAAGCTTTTGCCAATAGCAAGACATCGCTTGCAGCGCCTCTCCTGGGCACGTGGCCATATCGGCTGGACTCTAGACGACTGGAATACCGTGGCCTGGTCAGATGGGTCCCGATTTCAGTTGGTAAGAGCCGATGGTAGGATTCGAGTCTGGTGGAGACCCCACAAAGCCATGGACCCAAGCTGTCAACAAGCCACCAAGCAAGCTGGTTGTGGCTCTATAATGGCGTGGGCTGTGTTTACATGGAATGGCCTGGGTCCTCTGGTCCAGCTGAATCAATCATTGACTGTACTCGGCTACTTGGCTACGATCCCAAACGATGGAAATGTCACCGACCACAACTGTTCGCGATTTGTTTCAAGAACATTCTGGACAATTCGAGCGAATGATTTGGCCACCTAGATCGCCGACATGAATCTCATCGACCACTTATCCTTCACCGGCAAGAGTTTCGCAATTTATGGAGTTTCGCAGCGTGGCTCAGTATTTTTGCAGGGGACTTCCAACGACTTGCTGAGTCCGTGCCACGTCGAGTTGCTGCACTACAGCGGGAAAAATGAGGTCCCACACGATATTAGCACGTATCACATGACTTTTGTCAAAAATGGTTCAAATGGCTCTGAGCACTATGGGACTTAACATCTGAGGTCATCCATCCCCTGGAACTTAGAACTACTTAAACCTAACTAACCTAAGGACATCACACACATCCATACCCGAGGCATGATTCGAACCTGCGACCGTAGCAGTCGCGCGGTTCCGGACTGAAGCGCCTAGAACCGCTCGGCCACAGCGGTCGGCTGACTTTTGTCGCCTCAGTGTAAATTTGCACCTTTTCAATTGACCAACAACACGTTGTCCCTATCTTAAAATGATACAAGGCGTCGTTTGCCCAAACGACTCAGTGTGGCGTGTAGCCTACAATATGTGAGAAGTTTCATTCACGCCGGAGGTGGTTCTGTAATTCGTTTGTGGTGATTTTTGTACGATTGCTTTAGCACCACTCATTCCGTTAACCGTAAACATGAACCAGGACATCGGGTTCAACACTCTCGAGTTACAAGATGAAAACAGCCCTATTTACATGCATGTTTTCTGATTTTACGAACGCTCACGCACCCTCTTCCACCTTGACTGGCCCATTAAATTTCTTATACTATTTGTAATAGCTGATGAAACGTAGAAATCAACATTTCCGCAGCTTGGTAATTGGCAAATGTACGGGATGCAATCATCAGTGAATGGTTTGAGCTGGATATTACATACCTGCAGACAAAAGGTTTTCCGCTCCACGGCGCGGTGTTGCAGCAGCGAGTATGTAGAACGAGGAGAAGAAAACAGTCTTGCTTGCGATGTTGAAATTACTGTTTACTTATTTATCAATGACGCGCTTTTCGCTTAATTTAAGACGTGTTCAGACTGGCCGATAAATGCTTAAATCAAGTTAAGGATGTCGAGCCCGCCCGGTTAGCCGTGCGGTCTAACATACTGCTTTCCGGGCGGGAAGGCGTTGTGCCGGCCAGTCTGTGGATGGTTTTTAAGGCGGTTTTCCATCTGCATCGGCGAATGCGGGCTGGTTCCCTTTATTCTGCCTCAGTTACAGTACGTCGGCGATTGCTGCGCAAACACTTTGTCCACGTACGCGTACACCATAATTATTCTACCATGCAAACATTGGGGCTACATTCGTCTGGTGCGAGACGTTTCTTGGGAGGGAGGGGGGGGGGGGGCGGCACTGGGGACCGCGCCGCACAATAACTCTGGGTTCGGTGTGGGGCGGCGGTGGGGTGAGTGGACTGCTTGCTGTAGCCTGTTGTTACAATAAAATTGTGCACAGTGGAGCGGTGTTGAGGTAGTACATTAGTAAAGTTTCATTTATCCGTAGGTTCCGAATCGTCTTTAATACAGATTGCTCTTACAGTTACCTTATTTTCCGAAGAAATTGTCATCCTGCTTTACGTAGTTAGCGGGCAGTTTCTTCGTGAAACTTCTTACGGACAATAGATAGACAGTCTTTTCGATGCAGTCCACAGTAATATCACTGCTTGCAACACGGGATAATGAAGTCTGAATATGGACGTCCGTTGCACGTATGAGTCAGTTCTGTATCTAGTAATCGTAAAAGTAATTGAGTGCTTGTAAATGCGTTATGACTTAACTTCCTTCGGTGACGTGAAGGACTACATTTATAGGCCGTAAACGGGCCAGGCCAATACTATGTTTGGCGGATAATATTGCTAAAGGGTACTACACCATCTTTCCCAGGTCTTAATGTTTAGCTTGCATAACAGTTGCTCGATCTGCATCATGAACACCGTTTTAAATTATTTCTTTAGCGTATACGATTGTTACGTATGGAGCTATTGCATCAGCATACTCTGAAAGGAACCTAATTGGTACGCAGTCTGGACTAGAAGACTTTCTTTTGTTAAGTGATTAAGTTGCTTCAGTACTCCGAGGGTATCTACTTCTATGTTACTCGTATTGGCAGCTGTTCTTGATTCTGGAATATTTACTTCGTCTTCTTTGGTGAAGGAATTTCGGAAGGCTGTGTTTAGTAACTCAGCTTTTGCAGCGCTGTCTTCAATGGTATCTCCATTGTCGTCGCGCAGAAAAGTCATTGAGTGTCTCGCCGCTAGCATACTTCACATACGACCAGAACCCCTTTGGTTTTTCTGCCAGGTTTCGAGACAAAGTTTCGTTGTGGAGACTATTATAAGGATCTCTCATTGAAGTCCGCGCTAAATTTCGAGCTTCTGTAGAAGATCGCCAATCCTGGAGATTTTGCATTTGTTTAAATTTAGCATATTTTTTTTCGTTGTTTCTGCAACAGTGTTCTGACCCTTTTTGTGTACCATGGAGGGTCAGCTCCGTCGTTTGTTAATTTATATGATAAATCTCTGAGTTGCTGCCGATACTATTTCTTTGAATTCCAGCCACATTTGGTCTACACATACGTTGTTAATTTGGAAGGGTGGAGATTGCCTCTCCGGAAGGCGTCAAGTGAATTTTTATCTGCTTTTTTGAATAGGTATTTTTTCGTTTATTTTTGGAGGATTTGGGGGTTACAATATTTGGTCTTGCAGTGGGTGTCTATGGTTTGCCTGGATTCACCCACGAGTTACGACGCTTAGGATCTCAAAATATATCCGTTTTTCATCGCCTGTCACTATTCGATGGAGGAACGACTTTCTTTTGCATCTGACGAGCAGCATTTCACAAGCGGTCTTTCGATTTGCTTGCTGTCTTTCATTCAGCTAATACAGAATCCATTTTCCCACTTTCTGCACCTTTCCCATAGCTTTCAACCGAAGAGAAACGGCTTTCTGCATCACATTCAATTGTTCCGCGAGTTCCCTTTGAGTATCATCTTCGTCCAATACGGCCTGCAATTCGTTGTCTTCGAATTTTTTTCGGTAGTTTCCCTCGCTCGTCTTTCTTCACGTTAAAATCACCACTTCTGTGTCTTTTGAATCACTCGAAAGACTGTGTTTTCTCAAGAGCATGTTCGCCGAAAGCTTCGACAAGCATTCAGTGCGATTCTGCAGCAAATTTCTTCAAATGATAATAGAAAACCAATACTGTCCGCAAATCGTAGTTCGTAGGCATAAAACTTGACATGTTTACGGGTTTGAAACAGATACCGACCTATGGAACTTGTGTGTGTTGACAATCGTCTCCAGCCGTTACAGGGAGCAGATGGCGCTGCAGATGCGGTCTCTTGGGCCCTGCACTGATGGCTAGCACCATCTTTAGGGAAATTCCGGTTTCATACTTCTACACCTGGTAGTCCATTATTTCCACTTATGACTAAAATTGTGAATTGTTTTCACAAATGAAGAGACTTTGCATCTGTGAGCTTACACTTTCTTAACTTTATCTACATACTGTCCTTCCCTCATACCAAGCTCCACGTGTTTCCGGATTTACGTGAAATATCTCCACCATTAGGTTGGACACCAACTAGATAAGTTTATCATTCATAGTCCTGCTCTTCTAGCTTCTTCGTTCCAATCTCTCGTTCGTTGTTTTAAGTGGTACATCTTCACGGAATTTTTTGTGTGATTGATCTTTTCGTTAAATTCTAAAAGCACTCTGCGTGGGCATTAATTCTCTCTTTCTTTCGGCCACGCACGCCATCACATTTTGATGCCAACAAAAATAGAAAAATACAAATGTTACACCACTTGTCTCAAATCCAAGGCCGAAATGTGCCAGTGTAGCACCAAACAAGTTCAGATATCTGACCATACGAAAACGAGAGTCACATTAATGCTCAGTAAATTTTTCTTATCCGCTTCCCGAGTACGGTATCTCCTGAACGAATGTGCACCAGTGTGAACGGCCTTAGGGTGGGACAGCTGACACCTTGAACTACAGCACCATTCAGTCCCTTCTCTGAGCCCCGTCTTGACACCGAGACCTTGCTTATAAGGCCTTGCCCAGAACGGTAATGTGGCTTACCACATCTGCCCCGAACGCTCATTTCCAGCGTATGGAACTTGCTTGGTTTTGGTTATCACTGTTAGCATTCAACCGCGATTCTTATACACATATTTTAACAACGCGTTTCAAGAGACAATGCTCTCATCATCAGGTTGTAAAGTCTATGTCATGAAATTAAACGGACTAAAAAGACAAAATACCATCATGACATAGACTTTACAACCTGATGATGAGAGCATTGTCTCTTGAAACGCGTTGTTAAAATATTTGTGTAAGAATCGCTGTTGAATGTTAACAGTGATAACCAGTATAACGACAACTGCTACCTCGACTCCATAATGGATTATATTAAATTGCTTGGTTTTACTTTATACATTACACATCGCCCAGTATTTTCACTGGAATATTCAAGTGGTGTAATAATATTATTGTGTGCAAAAATGATGTACACTTAACTTGACGTCGGACTGGCGGATTTCTATGTTGCAGAGTCTTGCTAGGTCTTCTACCCCTTTTGCCCAACCACATAGGAGAGTTTGGCCATGACTAGTATGCTCTACTTTAAACAAGTTATTCAACGAAAAATTTTCAAGTTCCGTTACATTATTCCCCGAGGTTTGGTAACCTTCCTTCTCACATCGTATAATGAATTACGTTTTACATCACATACATCAAAATCCGCTCCTGCCGCTGGTTACATAATCAATTCGTCTGTGGCAGTCCCACATGGGGCAGTCCACAAGCGGTCCTCTGTCAAGTGTTTTGAACAAATCTTCGTAGGCGGAAGTAACAGGCCGTTGTTTCTTCTACAAAAATCTCGCCACTTAATCATGTGCTCGGAACAGTTTTTGTATTTTTTTGTGTCCCCTACAGTAGTTATGAGGGCATGCAATTGTGAGGGTGAAGACTCCTCGGTTGTTGCGCATTGCGCTCAAGACATTTGTAACGTATTTATTCCAGAATCGATGTTATTTACAAAACCAGCGCACAGTACTGCTTATCGAGATGATTTGTTAGTAGCCGAAGTGTTGCGTCTTCGGGTCCTACTGTGGGCGTATGGGTGGATTATAATTTGTTTCTTCGCAATCTGTGGAGATGCGCCGTGGTCCTCTGGCAGTGACTGTACGCCCCGCCATAGAAGCCCGCCCTTAAATGCCTAGTGTAGTCAACTATGGTGTGAAGTAGCTTAATCGGAAACAGAATATGCTTGAAAAATATAAGACAAATAGCTTATTTGCCCCCTAGTTACATATACCATACCATACAACGGCCAAAGATGGCCGTGGAATCACAATTTTACTGCACATTGCTTTGTAGTGTGATTATTGTACTCTACTGACAAACTATAAAAAAATGTCTAGTGATAATGGGCTCTAAAACGCATACCTCTAGAGCGAAGAGCATTGTTCATCTTCGATACTGTGAAACGTATCTCTTCTACTGCGAGCTCTGTGCTTTCCATATTTGGGAGAAGGTAGTAAGGACCGAAACAAGACAAAGTGTGCAGTAAACATGGGCTCTAAATTGTATATCATAAGAGCTACGAGTACTTACTCAGTAGAAGAGACATGTCTCACTGTGGCGAAGATGAATAAGTGCTCATAGTTAGAGAAAATATGCATTTTAGTTGCCATATTTACTATACTTTGTTTTGATTCACGCCATATAATATGAAAAATTCAATAATAATTTATTTACTGTAGCTGAGAACTAAGACACATGAAAAAATAGAAACAGTAAATAGAAACTGACTCATACCTATGTAACGATTTAGCTGTTAGCGTAAAGTTGTTAAGCATCCCCCACTTACCTTTTTGAAGACGGCGGCGTTAGATACTTCGTAAAGGACTTGACAGGCAGCTACGGCATAGATTTGATAAATCGAATTTTTGTGCCTTCCTGTTACATTCGTTGCCCGATAAGACTTCAGGATGAGGGATCTTGCACTTTTTGCCACACACTAACGAGAATTAGCCTGTTACCTGAGGTGTCGACGCTTAGGGACTTGTAGGAAAGACATACTTTAGACGTTTCCAGAGCTGCTGTTTACAGATTTCAAAAAAATGGCTCTGAGCACTACGGGACTTAACTGCTGAGGTCATCAATTCAATGGTTCAAATGGCTGAGCACTATGGGACTTAACATCTGTGGTCATCAGTCCCCTAGAACTTAGAACTACTTAAACCTAACTAACCTGAGGACATCACACAAATCCATGCCCGAGGCAAGATTCGAACCTGCGACCGTAGCGGCCGCGCGGTTCCAGACTGTAGCGCCTAGAACCGCTCGGTCACTCCGGCCGGATTTCACTATACGTTGTGAAGTACTCAAGGACATCAATCGACGAGAGACTGCAGGGATGAATCAAGAATGCGGAAGTGTTCATTCCTGCAGTGTAACAAGCTGCAGCATTCCTGGTAGAGGCGCTGCGGCAGTTTGAAGAAAGGAACGGTTCTAGTGGCGAGGAATCTTGTGGAGAACAGCTGACTGCGTCAGGCGAGGCTAGTCGGTTTCTGATGAGACCAAGCCGTTTCTTTTGTGACTCACTTTATCTATGGAAGTGACGTCTACTCAAGAAGTGTGGCAACAGCCGCTGACGCCACCGCTTTGCAAGTGTTATGTCCGTGATTTGATGTTTTGTGAGTGCCCTCCGTGTGTTATCCATCGTCTGTGGTTCCCAAACAACGAGCAGGCACAGACCAAAATAAAAATTGTGTGATAACACTATTCGGGGCGCTGTCTCTTCGTTTGGATTAAGATTTTCTTCAGGTTTCGCAGATGTGGTTAGTGGGATAGGAGCAGGCAGAAGGGACATCGGAAGGTATGGTGGGTGATTGATTTGAACTTCCCAGTTTTTATAATGCTCTGTATGTAGTGACGGTGGTGACTACAGAGCGTACAAATAAAACCCAACATCTCTGCAACTGCAATGTGCTCTACTTTTCAGCCTTGATGTGGGTTACTACCAGTCTTGAATCAGACTGTTGTACATGAAATCTTCAATGTGGCAGAGAAACGTGAAACAGCAGTAATCCTGAGGGCGGGGACTTTCCTCGGGCGAAACGGGACATTCTGTTCCAACGACAAAAGTATATTATTATCGTTGTTCATGGGATACTTGAGAGAAAAAGCGCTGATTGATGAGTTGTTTTTCTCATAATCTTAACGTAAATGAGAAAGTCTTTTTTTTGCGACGGGTGGGGGCTGGGGAGGGGGACCAAGAAACATGGCGAGAGTAGTTGCGGAAGTATCTCACAGCTTAAGGTTTGGGTTTGTGTGCATCTTTTAACTTGTTCTTGCCTCTCATACTTTAGTGGTGAATAACATGGTTTTTTTTAGCACCTGGGCAGCGAAACTAGAAGTACTCATAATATTGCCCTGTGGATTGCAGTACCTCCAAGAAATCACGACTTAGGAATTTTCAGAAATAAACAGCAATTCTAGCACTAATGAAGAAAAGAAAAAGCAAATAAATAACTGAAGCAGTCTTTTAAAAAAACTTGTGACTGTGTACAGATATCTGTATTTATATTCGAAGAGGAAAAAGTTCAGTGAGTATACCATTACGAAAGGTAAGTTCAGTGTGGTTGGATAAATGATAAAGCATCCAGGAGTAGTCACTTGACCCAGTATGGGAAATATAGATAGCGAAATTTCGAGTGAGCTATAAAATGGGAATATATAATACATAACATCTACATCTACATCTACATTTATACACCGCAAGCCACCCAATGGTGTGTGGCGGAGGGCACTTTACGTGCCACTGTCATTACCTCCCTTTCCTGTTCCAGTTGCGTATGGTTCGCGGGAAGAACGACTGTCTGAAAGCCTCCGTACGCGCTCTAATCTCTCTAATTTTACATTCGTGATCTCCTCGGGAGGTATAAGTAGGGGGAAGCAATATATTCGATACCTCATCCAGAAACGCACCCTCTCGAAACCTGGCGAGCAAGCTACACCGCGATGCAGAGCGCCTCTCTTGCAGAGTCTGCCACTTGAGTTTGCTAAACATCTCCGTAACGCTATCACGGTTACCAAATAACCCTGTGACGAAACGCGCCGCTCTTCTTTGGATCTTCTCTATCTCCTCCGTCAACCCGATCTGGTACGGATCCCACACTGATGAGCAATACTCAAGTATAGGTCAAACGAGTGTTTTGTAAGCCACCTCCTTCGTTGATGGACTACATTTTCTAAGGACTCTCCCAATGAATCTCAACCTGGTACCCGCTTTACCAACAATTAATTTTATATGATCGTTCCACTTCAAATCGTTCCGCACGCATACTCCCAGATATTTGACAGAAGTAACTGCTACCAGTGTTTGTTCCGCTATCATATAATCATACAATAAAGGATCCTTCTTTCTATGTATTTGCAATATATTACATTTGTCTATGTTAAGGAATCCCGTCTCCAACCATCCTGATTTAGGTTTTCCGTGATTTCCCTAAATCGTTTCAGGCAAATGCCGGGATGGTTCCTTTGAAAGGGCACGACCGATTTCCTTCCCCATCCTTCCCTAACCCGAGCTTGTGCTCCGTCTCTAATGACCTCGTTGTCGACGGGACGTTAAAAACAGTAACCTAACCTAACTCTATGTTAAGGGTCAGTTGCCACTCCCTGCACCAAGTGCCTATCCGCTGCAGATCTTCCTGCATTTCGCTGCAATTTTCTAATGATGCGACTTCTCTGTATACTACAGCATCATCCGCGAAAAGCCGCATGGCCGATAGAAGCTATTTTGGCAGTAAATTGAAATAAATAGGAAGACAACACTATTGGCCAGCTGAGGTCGGTGTGTACTTGAACATGGCACATTTATCTGGTACACTGAATCATTTACATTCTGGTTGTTATGGTTTACCTGTAGTCCAGATTTTTTTATTTAGTTAGCTATTTTCCGGGGGAATGACAGACAGGGGAAATGGAAGTGTGGAGTAGTGTTTTCGCTATAGAGCGTGTAGGTGGGACGCTGGTCAATAAGCGTCGACGGCTGCGTTGAGCAAATGCAGGCTGTGCCCGTACAGCGTGAGGAGTCGCGACGGAAGCGGCGCTCCTCGTTAGCCTACTTGTAGCCAGGCGTGCCCACGTCAGCACGCACGCAGAGGGCGCGCCGGGTAACGCGTCGGCGCGCGTGCGCATGTGCGTGGGCACGCGGCCGGGTCGCCCCGCCTTGTCCTGGTCAGGGACCGCAACCTGTCCGTCAACTCGCCGACAGCAAAAACACGAAGCGGGCTGCGCCAGCGCTCGCGGCCTGCCGTCCCAGGCGGGCAGCGTTGTCGCACGGTCGATGACACGAAGGGAATGCGTCGAGCCGAGTCTCCGCGCTTGGAGCACGAGAAGCACAAACTTCAGTATTGCACTACCGAGCGCTTTGAGTTCTCCGCTTTGCTTTGTGTCGTGCGTTGAGCGTCGTTTCCTTATCTTATTTTGAAATGACTGAAGGGACTAACTGTCAATTGGTAACATCCGTCTTTTAGGCGGGTATAAAAACACTCAATGTATTGTTGACAGACGTGCATTGTTACTTGGATCTGATATTTCAGCCATGCTTCATTCGTGAGTTGATCTTGCTACTGTCTGGACTCCATTGTTTCATTTCCTAGATAGTATTCTTTTACTCGCGCACAAATGTCAGTCGCAACGCCTCGTAGGCGGATATTAATGTAGAGGTAAGATTTTTATTCCGTCCGACAGACGGATATTATTCTAAGGGAGTAAGTTTTTTGTGTTATATTCCTTACTTTTCAAATATCTCATTATTTGTAGATGGCCACCTTGTAGATGGATACCTTGTGCATCACAAAGAAAGCGATGATGATTATTATTCAGATGATTCTTATGTTCCTGAGGAAGATCACGTATCAGTTTCAGACCATGACAGTGTTACTGAAATAGATGCGAATGACATTCTCTGCACGTCCGAGAATGAACAAGATGGTGTTGACTCTCTTCAGAACAGGGAAAAATATGACACCGAAACTGACACCTTTTATCACGGCAAGATGAACTATTTCAGTTGGAGTTCCAGAGCGCCCAATTGTGGTACGATCCAGGCCCAGAAGAAATAAGGCGTTTATTTTTTAACACTGAGATATTGGACGAGATAGTAGTACATACCAAATCAAAACTACAAGTAATAAGGAATAAATGACAAAATCCTTC
The DNA here is from genome assembly GCF_021461385.2 of Schistocerca piceifrons. NCBI lineage: Eukaryota > Metazoa > Arthropoda > Insecta > Orthoptera > Acrididae > Schistocerca > Schistocerca piceifrons. Next base: position 818,204,125 of record NC_060138.1, read on the forward strand.
GTCTTCCAGTTATAAAGATACAGACAAAACTGAAATTGAGGCAGTGATTCGTTTGATGGTTCTGTGTTCCATTTTCAAGTCTGGATGTGAAACGTGGCATCACTTTTACCAAATGGCTGTACTGGACGTCCCATTTTTCGTGCAACCATGTCTCTAAAACGATGTGAAGTTTTACTCGTGGCTTTCAGATTTGATGATGTATCTACTTGCGAACAAAGGAAAAGAGATGATTCTGCAGCAGCGGTGTTCAATGTTTTCAACATCTTTATTCCTAGTTGTCAGAAGGTATATTCGATTGTGGCTCTTGTATGTGTTGATGAGAGTCTAATCCTATTTAGAGGCAGATGCCGATTCAAAATATTTATGCCCAAGAGATCTACTAAATATGGCACAAAAGCCATGTGCCTCACAGATGCATAAAATCTGGCGTAGACGCTCTAGGCATAAGTGCTAACTGGAGAAAAAGGAAATGGCCACTGACAGTCTAAGTTCTCGTTTGTTTACGCTCACAGCCGACTGCCACGTCATACAGTCCGCGCTCTACTTTCAATTACATCACAGACAACATACCGCTAATCTTTAAAATAAAAAACAGTCCGAATCGCAATAAATTATTTATTTTTGATTAGGTAACGACGAACTGCGAACAGCAGGTACCAGTCGCCACAACACGGCGGCTTCGTGAACCTGCTCCTCTGAACATGGCCTTCCGGATTCAGCTGGTAACCAGAATTAAAAGTAGATAGATTTTATTTATTTATTAAAATAGATGATACGATAGCTGTTGTTCCACAGTGATGTCATAACCCTGCGTCTTGTTGTTACTGTTGTTGGCTTTGGGGTCTTTTCTCTGAAAATTGGATTGACGGAGTTCTCCATTTGCAAGCTTCTCCACCTCTGCATAATTACGGCACATACAGGGAGTGGGCAAAAATATGGAAACCTAATAAACACTACATATTATAATCCCTAATAGCCTACGGTGTAGGAAACCCGCTGGGATTCAAAACTGCATCGAGTTGTCTCGGGATGGATTAATATAAATGCTGTATGTTTTCAGTGGAATCATACACCGTTCTTCCTGCAAAATAGTGGAAAGTGCAGGTAACGATGATGGAGATAAAAGCGATCATGCAGCGTTCTCCCCAAATTAGACCACAAAGACTCAATAATATCGAGATCTGGCGACTGTTTTCATCAGGGGAGATGCGACAGTTCATCCTCATGTTCACAAAACAAAACCTGGTCGATGTGAACTATGTGAACAGAGGTCTTGCTTGCCATGGGAACAAACATAGTATCATGTGATGGACCTAATCAGTGAAAATGGTCGCATAACCCTAGGCAGTAATCTGATCTTTCAAAGTACACGTGGGTCCCATGGAATACCACGATATGACTGCCCAGATCATCACTCTTGAGACGTAAGTTCGGCCAGAAGTTGGAACCGGTGCGAAAGAAGACTCATCCGACTAAATGACATTCTTCCACTGCTCCGAGGTCCAGGTTTGTTATGGCTTCGATACCGTGTTTCCTTTTACGGGATTTTTTTTAAAATTCCAGTTCGCCCTGTTTCTGGAGCTCCCTTCGTGTTGTTTTCGTTCAAAATGGTTTAAATGGCTTTAAGCACTATGGGACTTAACATCTGAGGTCATCAGTCCCCTAGACTTAGAACTACTTAAACATAACTAACCTAAGGACATCACACACATCCATGCCCGAGGCAGGATTCGAACCTGCGACCGTAGCAGCAGCGCGGTTCCGGACTGAAGCGCCTAGAACCGCTCGGTCACAGTGGCCGGCTGTTGTTTTGGTGCTGACAAGGTTTCGGCCCAATCATTTTCAATGACCGTCCATCACGATTACTCAACACACACCTTCGTCCGCGTTATGACTTAGCGGATGATGTTTTTCCGCTTTCCCGATAGGCGGCATAAATCTTCGATATGGTGCCTGTTGGAACACCTAACACTTCGGCTCACTTGACTACGGAAGCACCGACCATTCGAGCACCAACAATTTGCCCACGTCCTAATTCACTTGGCTCCGCCATAATGCACTTACAACTACATAGAACTCTGTTCCGACCACGATTAACACTTGCGCCGTATTGAGGACATTGTACGGGTGGTGATCGTGGTCAAACACATCAGCACGACCTGCAGTCTTGTCTGGCATCTACATTTATGTTCAAGCATGCGTCATTTCCCGTGGCGTTTCCATATTTTTGTCCAACCACTGTACTTCATCCTACCACTGTACTTCATCCTTCTCAATTTGCGCGCTGTAACCAAGCCTTGGTCTCCCTCTACAATTTTTATCCTAAGTCACGTTATGCCCTAAATTTCTTCTGTTCCACATTCAGTTCAGTATCTCTTTGTCACTTATCCGATCTAATCATTTAATTTTTAGTAAATCATGGTAATCATTATTAAGACAAATGCGACAATAGACTGCAAGAAAATATTATAATACTAATCTTTAGCATTCTCCTGTAGCACCAAATTTCAGAAGTTTCTATTTCCTTCTTGTCAGAACTATTTATTGTCTACGTTTCTCTTCCATATAGACTTCTGTAAAGATGAATAGTTCAGAAAAGACTTGATATCGTGTTAGATGTTAGCTTTTTTTTTCAGAAAAGCTGTTCTTATTATTGCCAATCTGCATTGTATATTCTCTTTACTTCTGCCATCGTCAGTTTTTTGCTCCCAAACTGACGGAACTCATCTATTACTTCAGTGTCTAATATCGTAACCTAATTCCCTCAGCATCGCCATATTTCATTAGACTACATCCTATACGTCCTTTTTTTTACTTAAGTTGATCATCTTATAATCTGTTTTAAGACTTCGTTTAGTTGCTTTCCCAAGTCCTCTGACAGAATTGTAATGTCATCGGTAAACCTCAAAGCTTTCACTTCTTCTCACTGAGCCGGCCGCGGTGGCCGAGCGGTTCTAGGCGCTACAGTCTGGAACCGCGCGACCGCTACGGTCGCAGGTTCGAAACCTGCCTCGGGCATGGATGTGTGTGATGTCCTTGGGTTAGTTAGGTTCAAGTAGTTCTAAGTTATAGGGGACTGATGACCTCAGAAGTTAAGTCCCATAGTGCTCAGAGCCATTTGGACCATCTTCTCACTGAACATAAATTCCCATTCAAAACATATCTTTGGTTTCGTTTACTGCTTGTTCACATTACAGATTGAGTGACATGGGGGACTGGCTAAGCCCTATCTGACTCTCTTCTGAACCACTGCTTCCCTTTCATGCTCCTCCATTACTTGTATTCAAATCTGGTTTCCGTACTTAACTTCACAATTTCAGTGTCTATTTCAGTCAACATTGTGAAAAGCTTCCTCTAAATCTACAAATGCTATAAACGCTGGTTTGCCTTTCTTCAAAATTTTTAAAATAATTCATAGAGTGAGGATTGTCCCTCATGTCCCTACTTTACTCCGAAACCTTAACTGATCTTCCTCGAGGTTAGCTTCTCCCGTTTTCTGCATCCTTCTGTAAGTAGATATTTTTTTTTTCTGCAGTTATGTCTTACTGAACTGCCTTCTTTGGGATCAGAACCCAGGTTATTTCGTTTGTTTTGTCTGTATTGCATAACAGATAAAATAGTTCTCGTGTATAGTACTCCCAAAGATCTTAATTATTCTGAGGGATGTCATCTACTTCACGAGTCGTTTTCCGCCTTACGTATTTCAGTGCACTGTCAATCCTTCGCGCAGTATCACATCTCCCACCTCATCTCCAGCTACTTCCTCTTGCCTTCCCGTGATATGGTTTTCTAGTTTGTTTCCATTGTGCAACCCACCCTGATATTCCTTCCATCTTCAGATTTCCCTTCGTTGCCTTTTACTGTCTTGGCATCTGAGCTCTCTATATTCATACAGCTGCTTGTCCTCTTCTCGAAGGTTTGTATAATATTTTCTATAGCCAGTGCTGCGCAGTTTTAATGTATGAGTACTGATAGAACGAAATCATGGCACCACCAGAAGCTGCTGTAATGAAGATTTATTCAAACAGATCTATTTTCGGTGAAGTAACAATGTTCAAGTCGTGAAGTAACACTAATTCTACATCTGTACTCCGCAAGCTATCGTACGGTATGTGGCAGGGGGTAATTCTCGTATGATTGTCAATAAACTTCAGTAAGAGCTCTAGTTTCTCTGGTTTTCTGGTCTTGGTGATTTCGCGAGACATGTGTGCAAGGAAGCATATGTTGCTCGACTCTCCCTCGAGCGTATGCTTTCTGAATTTCAAAATAACACTCTGCTCGATACATAACGCCTCTCTTGTAGCTTTTGCATTGTAGTTTGTTGGCCACCTTCGTAATGGCCTCGCAATTGTTCTGATACCTCTGATATTGGAATACATGTAACGGTGACGTTCTTACTGAAATTGTAAGTTAGGCAACTTACAGAGGTGGTGTTATGGGGCAAAACAAGAAAAAAAGTTCGGTAAACATGGGCGATAAAATACATACCTAAAGAGCTATGAGCACTTGTTTATCTTCGCTGCTTTGAAACACTACTCTTATGCTGAATAAGTGCCCGTAGCTCTTATTCAAGTTAGAGTTTACGTTTACTGGAAAGTTTGTTTCTTGTTTGGTCCCTACTAACTTCTCCAAAAAAAATAGAAACCAAAGAGCTTGCAGTAGAAGAGGTATTTCATAGTATCGAAGATGAAGAGATGCTCATAGCTTTTAAGGTATGCATTTTAGAGCCCATGTTTAGTAGAATTTTTTGCTTGGAATGATTGTTCCTGTCATATCCCTGATTGGCCGTTCTTCCTGGGACATCCTAGATATCTGGGAAAAAATTACAAGTATCTATTACGTAACAAAATAATAACACTTTCGCTTGTTATCAGTTACCGAGAATCTTGTTCAGTTATTTCAAAAATTTTATGAAATAGTGAAGTTTTCCATGTAATGTGGTACTACTACTGCCATACCTTCTATATTATCCTTCCACTACCAAATAACGGCCTCTGAAGGCTCATTTCGTAGGTGTTGTCGTGTCACCTATTTCAATCAGTCTTCTTCATGCCATCAAGCTATCCTTTCTGAAGTTTTCCAAAACTTCTTTCGTTTTTCTCTCAGTGGTTGATATATTCTGGACATTCCCAGACGAGTTTTTTTGTTATTTTTTCCACATATGCTGATCTTCACACTCGCCACTTGTGTATAACTTCATTTGTAAAACCTACGTCGGATGTCCTCGGCATAAGCCTTTCATTGGCTTGTCATTTATAAATGACCTTATCTGAGTGCCACAGCCGAGCGAGTTGGCGTAGCTGTAAGACAAGGGATTGTTTTCGTAAGGAGTACGGTTCGCCAACCAGATTTAGGTTTTCTTGATTTCCCTAAACCGCTTAAAATGAATTCCGTGACGATTTCACTGAGATAGGCACGGCCGATTTTATTTCTCCTGTTCCACTGCCAAATGGAAAGAGGAAAAGCGACTACGTATATGCCTTCGTATGAGCCCTAATTAACTTATCTTCGTGGTTCTTAAGCGAAATGTCGAACGGTAATGCAGTCATTTTCAAATGTAGATTCTCTAAATTTCCTCAGTAGTGTTCCAAGACAAGAATGTCATATTCCCTCCAGCGATTCCCACTAGTTCAAGAAGCATCTCCGTAATAGTCGCGTGTTGATCGAAACTACTGATAACAAATCTGGCAGCCCGCTTCTGAATTCCTTTGATGTCTTCCTTTAATCCGATCCGGTGGCGATCCCAAACACTCCAGCAGTGCTCAAAAGTGGGTCGCACAAGTGATCTGTACACCATCTCCTTTGCACATGAATCACACTTTCCTAAAATTCTCCGAATAAATCGAAGTTGACGATTCGTCTTCCCTTATCTGCTGCTTCCATTTCATACCGCTTTGCAACGTTACGTCTAGGTATTTAATCGATCTGACTGTCTCAGGCAACACACTATTAATGCTGTATTCAAACATTACAGGTTCGTTTTTTCTACTCATCTGCATGTACATTTTTGTACAGTTAGAGCAATCTGCCATTCATCTTGTATCCTCCTACAGTAACTCAACGAAGACAACTTCCTGTAACCACAGCATCATCATCAAACACCCTGACTACCCTGCCCACCAGACGATTTATGTATAAAGATAGCAACAGCGGTCCTATCACGCTTCGCTGGAGCATTCCTGATGTGATATCTGCCTTGTGTCCGACGAAAACTCGCCTTCGAGGACAATGTACCAGATCTATTAATTAAAAAGTCTTCGAGCCATTCACATATCTGAGAACCTATTCTGTACGCTCGTACCTTCGCTAACAGTCTCCAATTGGGCACTGTGTCAAATGCTCTCGGAAATCTAAGTACATGGAATCTGCCTGTTGCCCTTCATCCATAGTTCGCAGGATATCATGTAAGAAAAGGGCAAGCTGAGTTTCGCACCAGCGATTCTTCCTTTCCCAACACCAGCTTGTACTCCCTCTCTAAAGGCATCATCGTCAACTAACATTAAACCCCAAATTTCCCCTCTTTTCATGCCATCTTCTTAGAGGTATTCTTGTCATTACTTTTCAAGTACCAATGTCTTTCATAAATGCGATGTTATAATAAATGCCGTTTCCCTTAGTAAGTATGGCTGTATAAACTAAGTTTTTTGCTAAGAGTGCATTCGTTAGTTTGAAATGGTAATTAGCGTTTACGTGGACTTAAAGTGTGTGCTTTCTTACCGTTTAGGTGAGGTGTCGACAGAGGCAGGGAAAAATATTTTCATGGTGAGTGTGTCGGACCTGCGTGCCACGCCCTTGACAGTGAACAAGGCAAGCAGGCAGGACAAGCTGCCGTATTTGTCGCGTCCTCAGGCACAGTGAGTGACTGTTGAAGATTGGCGATAATAAGGAAGGCGCTGCCTGCCCCGTGTTTAGCAACACGCCTGTCGGGCGGGTTGCATTCTGTTTACGGGAGGGGCCGGCCTTGCAGCGGCGCCTTAGCGGGCACCCAAGCCACCGCCAGGTTTGGCTGCCTGCATAGCATGCCAAGTCCACGCCAGCCCTCGCACCACAGGTCATCTTCCCTACAGCAGCCGCGGTCGTGCCCCGCCGCGTTTTCCGCGTTCACCAACTCTCGTCACTTGGAGTAATGCTACTCCGTCGTCCCTGCCTTACTTTTCTATTAGCGAACGCGTATGTTTGTGCTTGCACGTCGTGTTAGATGATTTGTACTAAACGCTGTGATGCCATAGTTTGAAAAAATTTTCAGAGTTACACTCAGTTGATAAGTGAAATTGCCCGTTAGCTGTCGACGACTAGAGGATAGTTTCTACAAGAGAGAGATGAAGGAAATTCGAAGACACTTGCGGAGGATATACTCAACCTAGAAAAAATAGTTCGACAATGTAAAGCGGTTTCAAATGCCCAGAAAACTAGATGTAAGGTATCGGAAAGACAATATGTAAAAGAACCAAGACCGAATAATAGAATGGAAGACCAAGAAGGACCTGTTGATGAAAGGTGTATCGAAAAAGTTGTGGCGGAAATAAGATTCGCTGATAACGTTGCTATAGAGAGTGAAAGTGTGGAGGAAAATATAGGACTAGTTGAACACAATGAATAGTCTACTTACCACAGAATATGTATAGACAGTAAACCAAAGAAAGACGAAAGTAATGAAGAGCAGAATAAATTATTTTAGCAATATACTTCACATACAGTTGTGGATCACAAAATAAATCAAATGAAGGAATTCAGCTACTTTGGGAGCAAAAAAATTCACCGCGGACGCAGCAAGGAGAACATAAGGAACAGACTGGCAAAGATGAAGAAGTCTGCTAGTATCAAACATACGGCTTAACTTGAAGAAGAACTTTCTGAGAATGTCCACCTGGAACACAGCACTGTATTGAAGTGAATCACGCACTGTGGAAATACCGAAAAAAAAGAGAATCGACGTTTTGAGTTGTGATCTTACAGATGGATGCTGAAAACTGAGTGGACTGACAGAGTGAGGTATGTGGATGTCTTCCACACTGTCTGTAAGTTCAGGAATGTGTGTAAAAGACTGCCTAGAAAGACAGACTGGATGACAGGGTGTGTGTTAAGACATCAGGAAATAACTTCCAAAGTACTAGAAAAGAAAGGGGAAATGTGTTGGGGAAAACACAGACTGGAACATATCCTACAAGGAATAGAGGACGCTGGGTGCAAGTGCTGCTCTGAAAACGGAAACCCACCATATGTTGCTCTCTGCCACGATAGAAACATCGCAGCGTGAGAGAAGGCTAAATATAAAAGTATATCTATTTTGGCTTAGGTGTCAGCACGCAATAGTTCCCGAGAAAATGACGGTTAAACTTTCCAGGTCACTCCATCAGTCTGCTCGCGGAGGGTAAGAACGAGTGATTTGGTGAGTGTTGTGGTTAAGAACTTGGTTTGGAATTTTTTATATTCGTGTTCAATTCCAGTCGGTGTTTTTTTTTACTTTTTTTGTCTTAGGTTGCCGCGGAACTATGCTATATCAGTATTTTTTGTGACGACGTAAAATACAATAGTATTATTGACAAAAGAAATAAGCATTTCAAATCTTATTAAAATAGATTTTTAACAATAATTGAAAATGAAAAGCATACGAGTAAGTTTTCTTATTTCAATTTCCTTATATGGTGGCATGTTCGTCAATGAAATCGGAATACCGGCTTCTTCATTTAAGGCAATTCCACCAAAGTGTACGGCGTTCTCTCAACCCTGCAATGAATACTCTCACTTTTACCGACAGTTGAAGAATTACATTCGCTGATTGCAGAAGTGGCCTATTCTCATTACACAGCAAAAGGAAATGGCAAGTAGAAGCGATGCAGTTAAAATACGTGCCTTGATCCTCAACAACTACGGGCTCCAGCGTTCGAGAAAATGCTTTGATATACGTGGTTTACCGCGAAATTATCACCAGATCGCGAGCTACTTAGCAACTTTAACGAGCTTGCTTTTCCTCATGATATTCACGCTAAAAAATGTGACTGGCATATGTGACATCGTAAGTTGCTCGTGGTGCTCTGAATTTTTGTGCTTTGAATGCTCTTATTGTAGATACCGCCCGGGGAAATTCCCTGCTTCTCTTGAAGTATGAAAGCAAAACATCAAAGAAAAAATTGAAATAGAATGTGCATTTTTTGATTTTCAGTTACTGTTACTGATATTAGATAACATAAAATTTGTGATGATAAAATCTTTTTTCAAAGATCTGAAATGCTCATTTCTTTCGTCAGTATTTCTATTGTACTGGGTGGTTATGATCAAACTTTTCCTATTTAACACATTATAATAGGGAAACTAATTAACGCCCGAGTACCAAACTTGGTACATTGTAATGCAGAGTAAGGGGTGCATGATTTCCATGCGTCACAGCACCACCATCCAGTTCCAACTATGGTGACCAGGTGCCACGATCAATCATCGTGATTTATAGTCTCACACACGTGACCAGTTGCAGTGTACTCGTTGACGTGTCAACATGAGCTTGAGCAAAAGGAGCAGGGCATTGTTGGTGAAGCTCCATCATCAAAGCAACAGCAACAATGCTGCAGCTACACTTGGAGAATATCGCCGGCTGAAAGGGTTATGGAAGGGCCCTCATTCCCCACCTGCTCTGCGGAGCTTGATGAAGAAGTCAGAATCAACTGGAGAACTGGACGTAGCACCGGGAAAAGGCTGACGACCGGTTGCTCCACATATTGTTGATGAAATCGCTGTTGCTATAGCGGACCACGCTGCACGCTATTCCCGATCTTCAGGTAGTGCACGTGCTGTGTCATGACAGTTGAACATCACGTGTTCAACTGTACGGAAGGAGCTTCGAATCATTCTCAAATGGTGCCCGTACAAACTTGCACCACAGGACGCACAACGACATGTTGACTTCGCTGCCCACTTTCTGCCAAGGATTTAAGTTGACGAGAGCTGACCCTGGACCATCCTATGGACAAACGAATCTCATTTTTCTCCGACGGGTGAGGTGAACACACAGAATTGCCGAATTTGGGGATTTTCACCTCCAGTCACTGTGCATGAAGTTTCTCTGTATGGTGAACGTGTCACCATATGGTGTGGCTTCACAGCTATTTCATCTTTTTTGAACAGGATGGCGCAGCGTGTCATACCCGCCCTACAGGAAAGAGACGCATTGAACTCAACAGTTATTATGCAAGATGGGGCCCCACCGCACATCGCTCGTGAAGTTCACTTGCTTCTCCGTAACACATTTCGAAAATATCGAATTATCAGCTGATCGTTTCCAAATGCTTGGTCGGCGCAATCAACTGATCTATCTCCCTGTGATTTCTAGTTATGCGGCTACAGGACAGAATTTACCAAGGGAACGTTCACCATGTGCTAATCTGAAGCGCAGCTTATCAAGAGAGGTAGGCAGCATACCTACGCACAGGCTTCGTTCTCGTGTGCAGAATGCAATCCTGCGCTCTCAGACTCTTCTGGACACCGATGGGCGCCATATAGAAACTGTTTTGTAGCAGTAGTGGTATCCGTATGTAATGATATGATCTACCGTAGCAGCACATTAAAAGTATTTCAATCGAACTGATTCTGCATTATTTCTCTTCCCCGTGTCCCTGACATTAATACTACCAAGTTTGGTACTGGTATGGTAATTAGTTTCCGTATTGTGACTTGTCAAATAGGGAAAGTTTATTTATAACCACCCGGTGTTTCACACAGAAAAAATATTGATGTCACGTTCTTCCTCAACAGCAAAATATGAAAGAAAAAGAAACGAAACATTGACTTGAACACTGGGTGCAAAAACTCGAAACGAGTCGCTACGCTACCATCTCAATACATTTGACACTGCGCGAGTGGACTGATGATGTGGCGTCAGAACCTGTGACCATCGTTGTCTGGGATACTGTTGGATTTTGGCACCTAAGCCAAAATGGGCGTCCCTTTTTCAGCCTACTATCAACCGCGAAGTTTCGACTGCGACCTACGATGAGCTCCACTTGTGAGATGAAGAGGTTGGCACAGGAGAGCAATTCGTGGCAGGTCGCATCAAACCAACCAGAAAACAGGCGACATGAATAAGAGGTCTCGGCCGGCCGAAGTGGCCGAGCGGTTCTAGGGTCTACAGTCTGGAGCCGCGCGACCGCTACGGTCGCAGGTTCAAATCCTGCCTCGGGCATGGATGTGTGTGATGTCCTTAGGTTAGTTAGGTTTAAGTAGTTCTAAGGTATAAAAATGCAGTAAATGAAGCAGGCAAAAAGGAATACAAACGTCTCAAAAATGATATCGACAGGAAGTGCAAAATGGCTAAGCAGGGATGGCTAGAGGACAAATGTAAATATATAGAAGCTATCCCACTAGGGGTAAGGTAGATACTGTCTACAGGAAAATTAAAGAAGCCTTTGGAGAAAGGAGAACCACTTTCATGAATATCAAGAGCTTTGATGGAAACCCAGTTTTAAGCAAAGAAGGGAAAGCAGAAAGGTGGAAGGAGTATATAGAGGGTCTATACAAGGGCGATGTACTTGAGGACAATATTATGGAAATGGAAGAGGATGTAGATGAAGATGAAATGGGAGATACGTTACTGCGTGAAGAGTTTGACAGAGCACTGAAAGACCTAAGCCGAAACAAGGCCCCCGGAGTAGACAATATTCCATTGGAACTACTGACGGCCGTGGGAGAGCCAGTCCTGACAAAACTCTACCATCTGGTGAGCAAGATGTATGAAACAGGCGAAATACCCTCAGACTTCAAGAAGAATATAATAATTCCAATCCCTAAGAAAGCAGGTGTTGACAGATGTGAAAATTACCGAATTATCAGTTTAATAAGTCACAGCTGCAAAATACTAACGCGAATTCTTTACAGACGAATGGAAAAACTGGTAGAAGCCGACCTCGGGGAAGATCAGTTTGGATTCCGTAGAAATGTTGGAACACGTGAGGCAATACTGACCCTACGACTTATCTTAGAAGAAAGACTAAGGAAAGGCAAACCTACATTTCTAGCATTTGTAGACTTAGAGAAAGCTTTTGACAATGTTGATTGGAATACTCTCTTTCAAATTCTGAAGGTGGCCGTGGTAAAATACAGGGAGCGAAAGGCTATTTACAATTTGTACAGAAACCAGATGGCAGTAATAAGAGTCGAGGGGTATGAAAGGGAAGCAGTGGTTGGGAAGGGAGTGAGACAGGGTCGTAGCCTCTCCCCGATGTTATTCAATTTGTATATTGAGCAAGCAGTGAAGGAAACAAAAGAAAAATTCGGAGTAGGTATTAAAATCCATGGAGAAGAAATAAATCTTTGAGGTTCGCCGATGACGCAATTCTGTCAGAGACAGCAAAGGACTTGCAAGAGCAGTTGAACGGAATGGATAGTGTCTTGAAAGGAGGGTATAAGATGAACATCAACAAAAGCGAAACGAGGATAATGGAATGTAGTCGAATTAAGTCGGGTGATGATGAGGGAATTAGATTAGGAAATGAGACACTTAAAGTAGTAAAGGAGTTTTGCTATTTGGGGAGCAAAATAACTGATGATGGTCGAAGTAGAGAGGATATTAAATGTAGACTGGCAATGGCAAGGAAAGCGTTTCTGAAGAAGAGAAATCTGTTAACATTGAGTATAGATTTAAGTATCCAGAAGTCGTTTCTGAAAGTATTTGTATGGAGTGTAGCCATGTATGGAAGTGAAACGTGGACGGTAAATAGTTTAGACAAGAAGAGAATAGGAGCTTTCGAAATGTGGTGCTACAGGAGAATGCTGAAGATTAAATGGGTAGATCACATAACTAATGAGGAGGTATTGAATAGAATTGGAGAGAAGAGGAGTTTGTGGCACAACTTGACTAGAAGGAGGGATCGGTTGGTAGGACATGTTCTGAGACATCGAGGTATTGGAGGGCAGCGTGGAGGGTAAAAATCGTAGAGGGAGACCAAGAGATGAATACACTAAGCAGATTCAGAAGGATGTAGGCTGCAGTAGGTACTGGGAGATGAAGAAGCTTGCACAGGATAGAGTAGCATGGAGAGCTGCATCAAACCAGTCTCAGGACTGAAGACCACAACAACAACAGTTCTAAGTTCTAGGGGACTGATGACCTCAGATGTTGAGTCTCTTAGTGCTCCGAGCCATTTAAGAGGTCTCGTAGGGGTTTCGTCTTCTGAGTGCAGTCCGCTGACTGTGCGTGGTGAGTGCAGTTCCGGGTAGCAGCAGAGTGTCACGCGCCGTGACAAAGGAGCTCGCGGAGCGGGCGGTCCTGGGTCGTGGCTGCACGCGGCGTGGGCAGTGGCGGCCCTGAGTGTCGGTGGCGAGACGTTTTTGGCGAGGCGAGCCCCGCGGCTGCCAGAGCGACCACGCCCCGCCAGCGACGCGCCCGCAGACCCGCCTCTCCGTAGGAGGAACAGGTTTCCGACTTTACTCTGCCGAGAGTACTCTCGCCGGTGTCCGTCGATCCAGCACTCCTCCACAACGCCAATAATTACATACGCTGTTTGAAATCGCGAGGGTAACAGAAGTCGAATACAGGAGGGTGAAGTGTAATCTACATCTTGTTGTAGAATCGTGGAACATATTTTGTGTTCAGACATAATGCCCTTTCTAGACTCTCAGAAGCTCATTTGCAGAAACCGGCCCGGTTTTAGGAAACAGCGGTCATGCGAGACACAGCTGGCCCTCTTTGTGCATGATATACAACAGGCTCTAGATACCGGCTCCCAGGTTGATGCCATATTTCTCGACTTTCGAAAGGCGTTCGACTCAGTTCCGCACTGTCGCTTGCTACAAAAAGTGCGCGCTTACGGTCTGTCCGATGACATATGCGGTTGGATAGAAAGTTTTCTAACAGACAGGGAGCAGTATGTCGTCCTGAACGGCGTAACTTCGACAGAAACAAGAGTAACATCAGGTGTGCCCCAGGGCAGCGTAATAGGTCCTCTGCTTTTTACGATTTGCATAAACGATCTGGTTGATGGTATTGACAGCGGCCTTAGACTGTTTGCCGATGATGCTGTAGTCTACAGGAAAGTAGTATCACACGAAAGTTGTGAACAAATCAATGAGGAAACTTCCTGGCTGATTAAAACTGTGTCCGGACCGAGACTCGAACTCTGGACCTTTGCCTTACGCGGGCAAGTGCTCCACCAACTGAGCTACCCAAGCACGACTCACGCCCCGTCCCAGGTCCCGAGTTCGAGTCTCGGTCAGGCACACAGTTTTAATCCGCCAGGAAGTTTCATATCAGCGCACACTCCGCTGCAGAGTGAAAATCTCGTTCTGGAAATCAATGAGGATTTGCAGAAAATAAACGCGTGGTGTAATGACTGGCAGTTATCTCTCAATATTAGTAAGTGTAACCTACTGCGTATAACAAGGCGAAAATCCCCATTAATGTATGAGTACAAAATAAATGATTCGTCTTTGGAAGCGGTAACATCAGCCAAGTATCTGGGTGTGACTATTCGAAATTATCTCAAATGGAATGATCAGATTACACAAGTAACGGGCAAGGCGAACTCTAGATTGCGGTGTATTGGTAGAATCCTGAAGCGATGCAGTCCTTCGAGAAAGGAAATAGCTTACAATACGTTAGTTCGTCCAGTCTTAGAGTATTGCTCGTGTGTATGGGACCCTTACCAGTTGGGTCTGATTCAAGAGATTGAGAAGCTTCAAAGAAGAGCGGCAATATTCGTGACTGGTACATTTAGCCATCACGAGAGCGTTACAAATTTCTTAGAAAGTTTGAAGTGGGACACACTTGCAGATAGACGGCGCGCTAAACGGAAGGGGCTGCTCACTAAATTCCGAAATCCGATCTTCACCGAGGATGTAGAGCATATATTATTATCACCAACTTTTAAATCGCTTAATGATCACTATTCAAAGATAAGGGAAATAAGAGCTCGTACTGAGGCGTTTAGACAGTCGTTTTTCCCTCGCGCTTGGTGGCTAGCGGAGTATATATGTAGATGTAGACATCTCCAACAGAAAGCTGCCTGCAGTTCTAAAAGTCGAAAGACGCGGCGAGGAAACTGTAGTTGAGGAAGCAGTGAGGCACCGTTGCCTCCTGACCCCGAAGTTAATCGACCCCACACTGAGCAAGCTGTGAAGGGAATGGAGTAGAAAGTCACGAAAGATACAGTTCAGACGGAAGAAATGAAACTTTAGAGTTTGTATTGTACTTCATCAGAAACGGCAAAGAACATGAAATATAAGTTGAACAGAAACGGAATTCATAGTGTCTGGAAAAGAAGTTGTAAGACGAACATCAACGAAAGCAAGACAACAGTAGTGGAGTGAAGTCGAATTAAATCGGGCTATGCTGAAGAGAGTAAGGCAACGGCCTTGCTGCAGTAGATACACCGGTTCCCGGGAGATCACCGCAGTTAAGCGCTGTCGGGCGTGGTCGGCTCTTGGATGGGTGACCATTCAGGCCGCCATGCGCTGTTGCCATTTTTCGGGGTGCACTCAGCCTCGTGATGCCAATTGAGGAGCTACTCGACCGAATAATAGCGGCTTCGGTCAAGAAAACCTTCGTAAAGACCCGGAGAGCGGTGTGCTGACCCCACGCCGCTCCTATCCGCATACTCTACTGAGGATGACACGGCGGTCGGATGGTCCCGGTAGGCCACTCGTGGCCTGAAGACGGAGTGCTTTATGCTGAAGAGAGTATATTAGAATATGAGATACTCATTATAGTAAGCGAGTTTCGCCATTTGGGCAGCAAAATAACTGACGTTGGTTGACCTAAAGAGGCTATTAATTGCAATTTCGCGATATTAAGAAAAGCTGTTCTAAAAAAGAGAAATATGTCAGCATTACATTGTCACGCGACATTAGGACGTATGTACCTCCTGAGGCGACCGCTGATCATTGTATTAGGTTAGATTATAAAAGTCAGCGCATTTTATTAAAACTGATTACTGATGTCAGCTCGTCAGCCATCATCAGATTTAAAAATTTAGCTATGCTGACTGTAGGCCTACGTGTCGCTACTAAATTTTTAGGTCTGATGAAAGCTAATGAGCAGAAATAAATTTCTACTTGTCTGACGACTAACCAAGGAGACGTTCATTTTGCAAAAATGCGAAATGATTCTTACGAATCAGGCTCAGTTTAAAATACTAGAGCCGGCCGAAGTGGCCGAGCGGTTCTAGGCGCTACAGTCTGGAACCGCGCGACCGCTACGGTCGCAGATTCGAATCCTGCCTCGGGCATGGATGTGTGTGATGTCCTTAGGTTAGTTAGGTTTAATTAGTTCTAAGTTCTAGGAGACTGATGACCTGAGAAGTTAAGTCCCATTGTGCTCAGAGCCATTTGAACCATTTAAAAATACTAGAACGTTCTAAGGAAAGCTGTTACAATAGCTGTTGCTTATTCAGTTCTGATCTGATACTAACCATGTTTGGAGTGAACCAAACAAGTGTTTTCTGGCTTAAAATATTTTATCTATCGTCATATTATCTTTTTCTGTAACTCGAATGCTCCGTTAGCGGTATTCATTAAACAAAAGGGGAAAAACAGTTGTTTACTTTTGTGGTTTGGTAGGCAGATATGTATTATAATTTCAGTGACGTGCAAGGTTTTAAGGTCTACTCTAATACAAGGTTAAGTGTGCAACCTCTGATTACCTGCGCTCACTTTCAATAAATACTGAAAAGAATGACGTAAACAAATCCTGCTTTGTAAACAAGACTCATTTCCCAATTAACAGTGATTTCAGTTCTTTTCCTTTAAATGTGTTCTGTTTATTCCGTCGTAAATTACGTAATTACCTATCTTTTCCCGCCTTAACGATGTCAATAGCAGATTATAGGAACAACTTACTTTTCATCAACCGAAGATATGAAACGTCTTTACTTTTCATTTTCTAATCCAATTAATTACTTTACCTACAGGTTTTTCCATCTCTATCGAAATTATCTCATCAATAACGGTAACTATAACTTTCCTAGGCAAAAGAGAAATTTAAAGACATCTTTTTCTTTCAGTAAAATTACGTTTACCTAGAACGTAGTATCAAAATATTTCGATCAGTGGCCAGAAACGTTACTATCTATTGAAATGAATACTTGACATAAATTCTTTATTTTAATTTACTCCTCTGCAACGCACGCAGCATTCTTTATTTGAACTTTAGATATTTCAATACAGTTAAACGTAGCATGTGTGCGAGTACCAGTAACAAAATAAGATATCCCCCCCTCCCCACTCCCGCCCCCGACAAGTGGTAATGAAACACAAGAAAATAAACAAAAATCCTATATGCCATCATCTCTTTGGTCCCTGAAACTTATTCAACAAAGGTCTCCCTCTTCAGGCGTTGGCGATTCGCGACCCACTATAGTTCCTAAAATGAAATTTGGCCACTCATCTTTATTAGTCAGTCAAGTCTCAATTTTGCTATGTGCTGTTCGCTCAGGATCAACACAAATTATTGTGTGCAAAGTCAGCATTAACAAGCCAAGTAATCTAGGTCGTAATGTGTTAGCGCCTACACATCCAACATACGTACTCGAGTCAGTACCTCGCTCGAGGCACCACAAAATCACCCAATTATCCACATAATAAGGGCAAGAAACCAATTACCTCTGCGAGTGCCTTCAGACAATTGGGAGGACGACACGGACAAAATTCGAATAACTTCCGATACAATCAATTGTACCAAACGAAGAGTTACTATAGTTTCTTCCACGTAAACAATCAATCATTACTTCCGCACCACAAAATACACAAAATAAATAAAGATCTGCCTTGCCAATACTAAAGAATTTGTCGGAGCAAGCACTACTAACAGAACCCACTCGAACAAAGTCCGTGATATGTCGGTCTTGGGAGAAAGCATCTCGCAGCCTCGCCGTTTAACGGCAGTCTGTTCACAACATTCGACTTACCGAAAGTGTGGCCCCACCAGACCACAAATCAAGACCTCAATCAAGACGGAATATAACCTAGCGTCTTTTGTTCAGCTGACTCCTACGAAGCCCATACGTGGACTGCCTATCCTTCTCAAGCAAAAGTCATTTGAAACCATCATTGCGAACAAACACGTAACACCACCTCGACTTTCGACAATGACTTCATTGTTATCGTCGGCCTTCGGCGAGCTCGAGCGGTGCCCAGCTACTCCGCAGTGCCGTTACACCTCTGGTTTCTGCGACGACCAGTGGCTGCCTCAGCGCTACTTCGTGCGGCAATCTTCTTTTGGCCCCCAAAGAACCGAGTGTCTAGAACATTGTTACAGCAAGAAGACACAATATATAATACACACATTTTTACATACAGAACCTCATTTCCAGCCCCATATGCACTCGGATGCCGAACAGGAGTAAAGGATAACTTACCCCGTGCCCATGACACAGCACAACGACTCTATCAGAAATAGCACAGTTCAAGAATAACTGCTGATTGTTGCTTTAATTGTACACTATCTGACAAAGAGTATCCAGACCCCTTCTAGTGGACATTAACGTGGAGTGTATCCACCTTTTGCCTTTGTTACGGCTTGACGTTCGCTGGATACAGTTTCAGGGAAGTGTATCTTGGAGGAATAGCAGCCCAGTTTTCCTCAAGAACCGAAACCAGGGAGGGTAGCGGTATTGGACGCTGGTGTCCCCAGTGTCTGTCTTACGGACTTTCCAGGTTAGAGGTTCATTCTACTTACCAACGAAAACTATTTTCAAAAGAGAATTTTTGTGAATTCCTACTTCAAAAATATTAGCCTCAACGTAAAAACTACAGTTACCTCAACTGCCCAACTTGGACTAAAAATCAGGGGCTTCTCATGATCGACGCTATTGATCGTAACTCATTTTGGTAGAAACTGAACTGATCATTGACTAAGGTTAAAATTATTTTGTGCTTGCGGACGACAAATTCTGTTGTTCCTGTATTTTCAAATAATTATAACCTTTCCCAATGTCTTGTAAATTTCGTCATGCAGGTGCTTTTTTTTCTTCTCTCTTAGAGAAATATGTCGTCACGAAAATTTCCAGCCTGCGGCGCAAGTCTATGACACATTCATCTGTACACATTGAGCTCGAACTGCCCCAGAGTTGTCGGCGTGACTTAACAGATCTCGGTACGACAAACAGGTTACCCAGGCTTATTGACTGAAGCATTCTCGTCCGCAAAACTTGATGTAAGCCTCGGAAAAACAGTTGCTCTCGTCACCAGTGTCAAACACTTTGGACAACACGGACAAAGCAAACTGGCTCACGTGGCGCCAGAATGCGTCTGCCGCTCTCTCACAGTCAATACCGCGCGTTATGTCACAGGTCTCAAAAAAAGTTCAAATGTGTGTGAAATCTTATGGGACTTAATAGCTAAGGTCATCAGTCCCTAAGCTTACACACTACTTAACCTAAATTATCCTAAGGACCGAGGGAGGACTCGAACCTCCGCCGGGACCAGCCGCACAGGCCATGACTGCAGCGCCTCAGAGCGCTCGGCTAATCCCGCGCGGCTCACAGGTCTCTTTGTGGAATCTGCAACGTCAATACATTTATTATTTCTTTGTTTGTTATCACATCTATAGTTCGCTACGTAGAGGCAAAAGAATGTCGTATAACTGCTGCTACAGTCATATAATGGAGAAAAGAGAGGAAAAATTATATGAATTACTTAACAAATACATTGCAGCAATAAAACTGATTTTATACCGAAAGTTTCGAATTAAATCTAATTCTAAATTAAATCTGTCCTCTAAATCGAGTATTAGATCTGAAGCCGATTAGCAGCCCGTAGTATGTTCGTTTTACTGAAGCTTTGCATCACGCTCTGGTTCCCCATGCACACGTTGCTGGCTGTCAGGTGCGCTACCTAACAGGACATATACACAAATCTTCTTACTGTATAAATCACTTGTATTTACGTATAGTGGGACGAAGTATATCAGAACTCTTGAGTTTACTTATAGTCGGACGAAATATATCTCAATGGTTGTATTGCTCATTATGTGCACTATGGCACACTCATTTACTGTCTCTATCCCCCACCCCCTTTCCCCCTGCCCTCGTATAAGTACAATCACACCCACATTACAGATGTCACATATGTCTAGGATTTTAACATTAATAAAAATAAATGGTATAAAATATTTCAATGTAATAGTACTAATTTTTTTACATCTGTGATTAGCACGGTGCTTTTGCTTCTTGGGGGGAAGGGAGGTCGTGATCCCCACAACGGGCTTTCGCATCCGCGCCTGGACGTCATCGTATCAGGCCGCGCAATTGTCACTGGCTACTTCCAAAACATGATATCGCACCCATGTTTCCCGCTTATGTCCGAAACGTGTCGGAAGCGCCACACTGCGCTGACTCCCAATGGATTCGCCGTTTATCATCCGCATCTATACACGCTGCTTTTATTATGACACTTCTCTTATAAACAATTATTGCACATTATTATAAATTAATATATTACCTTGAATTAGAAATTTTTTATGTGCAGTATGCTCCATGTTACCAACAATTTATAAGTGCCTTGGACTGAATTTGATAATTATGCAGTCTGTATCATTCTTCGTTGTCTTACTTAATATTAACTTATCCATGTCTATTATGGTTAAGCTTTGTGGCTGTGGACTGAATTACTTGAAGAAATACAGCAAATGGTTCAAATAGCTCTGAGCACTAGGGGACTTAACATCTGAGGTCATCAGTCCCCTAGAACTTAGAACTACTTAAACCTAACTAACCTAAGGATATCACACACATCCATGCTCGAGGCAGGATTCGAACCTGCGACCGCAGCGGTCGCGCGGTTCCAGACTGAAGGGCCTAGAATCGCTCGGCCACTTTGGCCGGCAAATACAGCAACCATCCACTTTTTAAATACCATATTTTTCTTCTTTTCCTTCTCCTCCTCCTCCTCCTTCTCCTCTTCCTCGGAGGGGCCAGATAAGGACCACATGTCAGTTTCAATTTCTTATTCGTTGTTCTCTTCTTTTCTTACAGCACTCCATCATGTTGCTGTTGTTGTGGTCTTCAGTCCTGAGACTGGTTTGATGCAGCTCTCCATGCTACTCTATCCTGTGCAAGCTTTTTCATCTCCCAGTACCTACTGCAACCTACATCCATCTGAATCTGCTTAGTGTATTCATCTCTTGGTCTCCCCCTACGATTTTTACCCTCCACGCTGCCCTCCAATACTAAATTGGTGATCCCTTGATGCCTCAGAACATGTCCTACCAACCGATGCCTTCTTCTGGTCAAGTTGTGCCACAAACTTCTCTTCTCCCCAATCCTATTCAATACTTCCTCATTAGTTATGTGATCTACCCATCTAATCTTCAGCATTCTTCTGTAGCACCACATTTCGAAAGCTTCTATTCTCTTCTTGTCCAAACTATTTATCGTCCATGTTTCACTTCCATACATGGCTACACTCCATACGAATACTTTCAGAAATGACTTCCTGACACTTAAATCAATACTGGATGTTAACAAATTTCTCTTCTTCAGAAACGCTTTCCTTGCCATTGCCAGCCTACATTTTATATCCTCTCTACTTCCACCATCATCAGTTATTTTGCTCCCCAAATAGCAAAACTCCTTTACTACTTTAAGTGCCTCATTTCCTAATCTAACTCCCTCAGCATCACCCGACTTAATTAGACTACATTCCATTATCCTTGTTTTGCTTTTGTTGATGTTCATCTTATATCCTCCTTTCAAGACACTGTCCATTCCATTCAACTGCTCTTCCAAGTCCTTTGCTGTCTCTGACAGAATTACAATGTCATCGGCGAACCTCAAAGTTTTTACTTCTTCTCCATGAATTTTAATACCTACTCCGAATTTTTCTTTTGTTTCCTTTACTGCCTGCTCAATATACAGATTGAATAACATCGGGGAGAGGCTACAACCCTGTCTTACTCCCTTCCCAACCACTGCTTCCCTTTCATGCCCCTCGACTCTTATAACTGCAATCTGGTTTCTGTACAAATTGTAAATAGCCTTTCGCTCCCTGTATTTTACCCCTGCCACCTTTAGAATTTGAAAGAGAGTATTCCAGTCAACATTGTCAAAAGCTTTCTCTAAGTCTACAAATGCTAGAAACGTAGGTTTGCCTTTCCTTAATCTTTCTTCTAAGATAAGTCGTAAGGTCAGTATTGCCTCACGTGTTCCAGTGTTTCTACGGAATCCAAACTGATCTTCCCCGAGGTTGGCTTCTACTAGTTTTTCCATTCGTCTGTAAAGAATTCGCGTTAGTATTTTGCAGGTGTGACTTATTAAGCTGATAGTTCGGTAATTTTCACATCTGTCAACACCCGCTTTCTTTGGGATTGGAATTATTATATTCTTCTTGAAGTCTGAGGGTATTTCGCCTGTTTCATACATCTTGCTCACCAGATGGTAGAGTTTTGTCAGGACTGGCTCTCCCACGGCCGTCAGTAGTTCCAATGGAATATTGTCTACTCCGGGGGCCTTGTTTCGACTCAGGTCTTTCAGTGCTCTGTCAAACTCTTCACGCAGTATCGTATCTCCCATTTCATCTTCATCTACATCCTCTTCCATTTCCATAATATTGTCCTCAAGTACATCGCCCTTGTATAGACCCTCTATATACTCCTTCCACCTTTCTGCTTTCCCTTCTTTGCTTACAGCTGGGTTTCCATCTGACCTCTTGATATTCATACAAGTGGTTCTCTTATCTCCAAAGGTCTCTTTAATTTTCCTCTAGGCGGTATCTATCTTACCCCTAGTGAGATAGGCCTCTACGTCCTTACATTTGTCCTCTAGCCATCCCTGCTTAGCCATTTTGCACTTCCTGTCGATCTCATTTTTGAGACGTTTGTATTCCTTTTTGCCTGTTTCACTTACTGCATTTTTATATTTTCTCCTTTCATCAATTAAATTCAATATTTCTTCTGTTACCCAAGGATTTCTACTAGCCCTCGTCTTTTTACCTACTTGATCCTCTGCTGCCTTCACTACTTCATCCCTCAAAGCTACCCATTCTTCTTCTACTGTATTTATTTCCCCCATTCCTGTCAATTGCTCCCTTATGCTCTCCATGAATCTCTGTACAACCTCTGGTTCTTTTAGTTTATCCAGGTCCCATCTCCTTAAATTCCCACCTTTTTGCAGTTTCTTCAGTTTTAATCTACAGGTCATAACCAATAGATTGTGGTCAGAGTCCACATCTGCCCCTGGAAATGTCTTACAATTTGAAACCTGGTTCCTAAATCTCTGTCTTACCATTATATAATCTATCTGATACCTTTTAGTATCTCCAGGGTTCTTCCATGTATACAACCTTCTTTCATGATTCTTAAACCAAGTGTTAGTTATGATTATGTTGTGCTCTGTGCAAAATTCTACCAGGCGGCTTCCTCTTTCATTTCTGTACCCCAATCCATATTCACCTACTTTGTTTCCTTCTCTCCCTTTTCCTACACTCGAATTCCAGTCACCCATGACTATTAAATTTTCGTCTCCCTTCACAATCTGAATAATTTCTTTTATTTCATCATACATTCCTTCAATTTCTTCGTCATCTGCAGAGCTAGTTGGCATATAAACTTGTACTACTGTAGTAGGTGTGGGCTTCGTATCTATCTTGGCCACAATAATGCGTTCACTGTGCTGTTCGTAGTAGCTTACCCGCATTCCTATTTTCCTATTCATTATTAAACCTACTCCTGCATTACCCCTATTTGATTTTGTGTTTATAACCCTGTAGTCACCTGACCAGAAGTCTTGTTCCTCCTGCCACCGAACTTCACTAATTCCCACTATATCTAACTTCAACCTATCCATTTCCCTTTTTAAATTTTCTAACCTACCTGCCCGATTAAGGGATCTGACATTCCACGCTCCGATCCGTAGAACGCCAATTTTCTTTCTCCTGATAACGACATCCTCCTGGGTAGTCCCCGCCCGGAGATCCGAATGGGAGACTATTTTACCTCTGGAAATATTTTACCCAAGAGGACGCCATCATCATGTAATCATACAGTAAAGCTGCATGCCCTCGGGAAAAATTACGGCTGTAGTTTCCCCTTGCTTTCAGCCGTTCGCAGTACCAGCACAGCAAGGCCGTTTTGGTTATTGTTACAAGGCCAGATCAGTCAATCATCCAGACTGTTGCCCTTGCAACTACTGAAAAGGCTGCTGCCCCTCTTCAGGAACCACACGTTTGTCTGGCCTCTCAACAGATACCCCTCCGTTGTGGTTGCACCTACGGTACGGCTATCTGTATCGCTGAGGCACGCAAGCCTCCCCACCAACGGCAAGGTCCATGGTTCATGGGGGGGCACTCCATCATATGTTCACTATATTTTTCCTTCCATCTTCTGACAACGTCGGACTACTGATTTTGACTTTTCTACCCTGGAATCCTTCCAGGTTCAGTACATTTACCCTAAACAATTCTCGGTCACTCATCTTTTCAGTTTTTATATTATTCTGCTCTAAATCCTTTTTTTCTCCATGGATCCAGTTTCTGGGTTTCCACCCCAAATATATTTGAAGATCTTTTTTGCTAATGTACCGTCTTGTATTCGATATAAATGTCCAAAAAATACCAGCCCTTTTTTCTCAGTTCTAATAAGTTTTCTATGTTAGATAAATTTCATCATTACTCCGTAATTTACAACCATACATGGTTTTTCGTGTGCCTAATATTTTCCTAACGATTTCACTTTCTCGTATTTCTAATTTATCTAAATTTTAGTTTCACGCTAGACAAGCGCTTGCATATAATCATTCTAGCTTCACTACTGCATTGTAAAGTATTATTTTTGCACTTTAGACGTTCGTTTTTTGTTGTATAAATCTTAAGTTACAACATGCGCCCTTCCCATTATATGTATCCTTTCCTAGCTTTTTCCAAACCATGTTCTTGAACTATCTCCTCAACATACATAAATTTTTTAATCTTTTCAATTTGGCGAATATCTGTTTTCAGAATTTTTGAAAAAAATTTGTTTTTTTTCTGCAGAAATTCTTAAGCCTATCATACTAGCTATTTCTTGTAAAAGATTAATTTATGTTACAGCAGATGTCACATTTGCAGAAAGTATACCAAAGTCATCTGCAAATGCGAGACAGTTTTTTTCCCTCTTCCCAAACATAACGGTGAAACGTTATATTAATTCAGGTTTTCATTCTAAATTGTATTTTTTATGGAAATATATAGCTTTATTAATACCAAGTTGCATTTTGGTCTATCACCCATCTTAAATTGGCGTAATATATTTGTGTCTTCGCCCCTGTTGTTGTAATGATTAGGATATAAATGAACTACACCAACTGAAGTGTGATCCAAGCGCCAAATGCATCTTTGCGTAAATAGTGCTGCATTTCTGAAGTGGCCGGTAGCTGTACTCGTTCAAGAAACGAATTCTTGATATGTTTCTGCTGCCACAAAGTGTATTTTAGAAGTCACTTCTTGAGATTTTAGATATTTCGCTCTTGCTGCTAGATCTGAAAAGCTAACAACTACCTCTCCATACCGCATCCGAATGATGTCATTGAAGGAGGATGACACGGCGGCCGGTCGGTTCCGAATGCGTAAGAGGGTCACTAAACGGAGCTTAAGGTTTTGTTCTTGCTGCTGCTCCTGAACGGCATCTAGGTCGTTCCCATGCAACACGTGTGCTCTTCTTCCTATCCTAGACGCGTCTCGATATAATCTCACTTGTGGTGACTCTAGTGCCTGGTTTCTCGTTGTGGCTGGATCTTATCTTGACAAATACAAATCCATTTCACTTTAAGACTTTTTTTAAGATAATCTGTTGAGCGCGTCTCTTACCCTACTTATACGATAAACGCTATTACTTCAACACGTCTCTCTCTCTTCCCCCCCTTTTTTTCCCTAGTATGTAGTTCACACTCGATGACGACATGCCCTGTCAGCCCACAAACTTATACGTCACTTGCCTTCTATTTATCATTTTCAGTTAGTTCGCATAAGGATAATGTTTATTCATAAAGTAAACACAACCCCTTGACGGGTCAATATTGTGCATGAACAACCTTTCCTCAACACTTGGATATATTTCATATATATTTCATATATTCGTCTTCCAGTAGAATCTCTTTCCTCGTCTCCTCGTCACGGTATTAATAGCGTATTTATTATTTCCAAGTTGTTGTCTAGATATTCTACAATGGCTTAAGCTTTCTCTGTCCTTTTTTCTCAGTCATTACACTGCACCGCAGCTCAGACTGAGAGAAACGATGTGAAATTTGCGGAACTTTTAAACCGAATTATGACATTTAAATAATGTGATATACAGAGTAACAGCCAGATTGTGAGCTGAGCAGCGTCACTCGAACGACCTTACTAGGTTTAAATGTAGGCATGGAGAGATGTATTCACTTAGAGGTCGCAGTTTAGAATTGGTATGTTTTCAGCAAGTTGTTTCATGGCATTTAAAACAAAAGGGATTGACACGTGAGTGAACCAGAACAAACAAAAAGAAAATTGTAATTGAAATATATTACAAAAGCTAATCGCTGTATGACATTAGCTTTCATACAGTCGTTAAAAATCCCAAAAAGCACTAGTTAATACTTTGCTTATTATTTGCCTACTTTGTATCCCGTTAGTCCAAAAAGTTTCAAGACTGGATTAGTAAAAAAGAGAGAAAAGTTAAGATTGTGGCTTTAATGCATCAGAGATTCTACAAGGTGTACAACTTTGCTTCCGCCGTTTGCCGATAGGTGGCGACAGAATTGCTGCTGAGTGAAGGCTCGCGTCAAACTCTGGAAGAATTGGCACGATTAGTGGGGGTGGCACTGCAAGCCTTTTCAAAACGTCTCAAGGCTATGGGCATGATTCAGAAAGAAGGAACTTGGGTCCCGTGTGAGCTGGAACCAAGAGACGTTGAACGGCGTTTGTGTGTTTGTGAACAGTTGCTTCACAGGCAAAAACGGAAGGGATTTCTGCACCGCATTGTGACCCGGGACGAAAAATGGGTTCATTACGATAACTCTAAACGCTAAAAATCATGAGTATATCCCGGCCATGCTTCCACATCGACCGCCAAAACGGATATTCACGGCTCGAAGATCATGCTCTGCATTTGCTGGGACCAGCTCGGCGTCGTGTACCATGAGGTGTGAAAACCAAGTGAAACAATCACACGTGCTCGTTATCGAACGCAATTAATGCGTTTGAGCAGAGCATTAAAAGAAAACGGCCGCAATACAGCGAGAGGCACGATAAAGTGATTTTGCAGCACGACAACGCTCGACCCCACGTTGCAAAAGAGGTCAAAACGTAGCTGGAAAAGTTAAAATGGGAAGTCCTACCCCACCCGCCGTATTCTCCAGACATTGCTCCCTCTGACTATCACGTGTTTAGATCAATGACGCATGGCCTGGCTGACCAACACTTCCGATCTCATGAAGAAGTCACAAATTGGATCGATTCGTGGATCGCTTCAAAAGATGAACAATTTTTTCGACGCGGGATTCGTACACTGCCCAAAAGATGGGAGAAACTAGTGGCCAGCGATGGAAAATACTTCGAATGGAACATGTGTAACCAATTTCTTCTACTATAGCCTCAAATGCTGGTGGAAAAAACGGCGGAAGCAAAGTTGTACACCTTGTACATAGTCTCTCCCCACTTGAGTACAACGCACGGAACGTTCATATAACCATGTGAATCTGCCAGAAAAGTCCTCCTTTGTGACGTTATTCAACTTTCACTTCACATTGGCCTGGATGCAGATTACATCGTCAAGGCGTTGACCCTTCGTGTGAATTTCTGCACTTTGTCATTTTGCGTCAGGTTCGTATTAATAACAAATGTCTTCACTAGTGATGATTTTTTCCGCAATTTCAATCAAGTCGCGGCAAGTGTTCACACTTCGTTGTTTTCGTTCGGGAGTTACGGCGTGCGGGACGAACTTTGCACACACTTTTAGAGATGTTGCTCCATTACGATTTGCGACACAACAACGTTGACACACTGTGGCCGCACTTCCATTATTTAACACTCCCTGCTGTCAACTGAGTTGTCCAATACAGGTCGGTTGTTTACAGTTGCCAGTTCGAGTTGCTGTCGTAGTTGCTGCGCTGACGTCTCTTACACGCCAAGTATAAAATCAGTAAAGGAACTTTTTGGAATGACGGTGTATGTATGTATGTATTATAATCGCTGTTGCATGGAACGCATAAAATTTTGTATAACCTTTGGGTCATTAACCGTGAATTATTTAAGAAATACGTCTTTCTGTTGCACCTTATTAGGTGCTTTGACAGATGCCTGTCGATTCAGGCCACAGATGGTCGATGGGCTGATGTCTAGGGACTGTAGAAGTGTACTGCTAGCATCCACAACTGTCACTTGTTGCCCGTGCTTAGGATCGCTGTCTTGCTGGAAACAGAAATCCACCACATTGCCCCTGTGTTTGATCGTTTTTTGCAAGTGCTCTTGCAGTAACTTCACTTACAGGACGCATTGATTGATTCTACCTATGAAGGAAGTTGCGATACACCATAGGCTAATTCTACGCTAACCTCTACCTATCTGTACACTGAAAGTTTTTCTCGCCATACTCACTTTGTGGCGTCCATCATCGTTATAAATAAGATTAAATCTATTCTAATAAGTAAATAGAACCACATCAGGGAAAGACTGGCAGCAATCGAGATTGCAGTTGTGTAACATTGTTATCAAGCTATATTTGTTGCTTCCTTCTCGCTACGTTATTATTGTATGCTGAAAGTCCTTTTATCCTATTGACAGCAGTGCTCATCACGTCTGATATTTACTAAAAAGAGCGTTTTTTGATTAAAACACGTGAAAATCATAGTCAAAGAACCTGTGAAAAATATCTGTATGTAGTAAGCCATGCTGTTCAGTAGTGACATTATATTCCTCCAGGCATTGAGAGGGAAGTGTGACTGTAAAAGCGTAATTCCTGTTACATCCTGTTTGCGTAAAAAAGACTGTAATGTAGTTGACGTATAGCTACTTTTTAAAAAGTGTAAAAAAGATGTTAATGGAAGGTGGACTGTGTAGTTGTCCCCAACTCTTTTTCTGATGGTACCAAAAGAAATAGCGAAATAGTAACTCACTGGCTTCGAATTACAAGGAAGAAGACTCAAATCATTACCGACTCATACTCCGCCTATAATGTTGTTGGCTTTTTCTGGGCCACCCAGACTTTCTACTAGCTTGCTGGAAGCCACTGTATAACATGAATGGTATGTCGTAGGCTGCGAATCAGTACCAAATAGAAAATGAGACGAAAAAAGAGTGATTTGCATGTTAGATCTTTGCTTTCAGTGACGACAGGTTTTGTTCTGTTGTTATGATGTCTAATCCGTATACTGTGTAGAGGGTGTCGATATTAGCACTTAAAAATAGCCTTCAGCAGAGATGGAGAATGAAGCACTGTGATACAACTGTCGTTGTTTCTCCAGTTAATTCGCATATGTGAATGTCACATTCTGGGTGCAGGCTTTATCGCTATGCTGCTTTATGTGACAGTGTCCAGCGGCTGTCGAATTCGGCAGTAAATAACTCCGTGCGGAAGGTATAGAGAAGAGTGTGTGTGTGTGTGTGTGTGTGTGTGTGTGTGTGTGTGTGAGAGAGAGAGAGAGAGAGAGAGAGAGAGAGAGAGATAGTAATTCCACAAAAAGTACATTGCAATTGATGAGAAATTTATGATCCATCATTGATTTATGAAGCGTTCTTCTAAACCATCTTTGCAAAAAAAGGAGGACCGCACACCCATGATTAAAAACAAAGTGCACTGAAAGAATGTGCCGATACATCAAAACGTGTGTGCACGCATATCCTGTCATCGTTGCTGGAACGTAAATTATAAGCGTAGAACAATCGTTTACGCCCGATACGTGTGATATGATGAATGGTGCTTTGTCAGCGTTTCATCCCTACATACTGTACAGTCGGGTGCACGAGCCCGAGACGTCTTGCCTCCGGAGTCAGCGAACGGTGCTCGTTGAAAGAGTGCTACAGAGTGTTCTTCCGTAACCTTAGCCAGTGTACAAGCCGTAACTATCGATCGATAAAAAGAAATGTATGTTACAAGCTACTAATTAGCATCTCTGCTCATTTTCTATCCCCCTCCCCACAACAACAAATTTGAAATATGAAAGTGGTGTGCCAAACTTGGAAATGTCGGAAGGTCATTTACGTGTGCCTCTACCGTTCGATTCTTTACCTCCCCATTTTTTCTTTTTCTGTTTTAAATTTATTTTGAAAGGGGCCAAACTCGTCTTGTATTTCGTAGCGCAAATTGAACAGTACCCCACAAAGTTAAACTCTATGTGTTTATTTTACAACTGTTTTCTCCTTTGGGCCTCAGTCTCAAAGATTGAATCTTAAACTGACAATACTTAAATGAAAATGCATTTGCCCGAATAATAAATATACTTAAAGATAATAATTTATATTATTTTACAAAGCTCCTTAAAGATAATAATTTACATTATTTTACAAAGCTCCTTAATGAAGAGGGTGTTAACCAGGACGTACCAGTAGGAAAGATGCGGCCGTTCGCCTACGCCCAGCATGGCTCAGGAAAGCCTATGCAACGCTGAAATATGCCAGACCAACCCGAATCCTCTTCAAATAAATAATTTTCTTACTTCACTCACGTTAGCGAGTGACAGTCACTATAACACAACAAATGCCCCTGCGCTAAACGAACAGTATTTTCTACTTCTCCATTCACTTTAGTGAATAGCAGCTACCGTAACGTAGCGAAGTATGCACTAAAATATTCCACACGAATGGAAGAGTGTCAAAAAGGAACCGTTCTTCGTTAATTGTAAAAATCTGCGGCTGTCACTGAAAGCTTTAAATTTAGGAAAGTTATTCAAACTACACCTTACGAACTGCTACACATCTCTTATAGTGTCTAAATATACTCTCATAACGTATAACTTCTCTGCCTTGTGCTCACGTCATATATACTGCTATTTCTGAAAACAATATATAATGCGTCGCTGGAAGAAACGGAAAAAAGAAACTGTCGGTATATAAAACATAGTCGTCAAAGTGAAATGTGCACGAAAGCTTGCAGATGTTCTTTTATGCATGGTTCTGTACTCAAACTGGTGTTTATTAAGTTGTGTGAATTATGAGCACCTTGCGTGATGTTAATAAATAAGGAAAAATGGTATTCTGAGATGCGACACACTGCTCAGATCAAATGTTGATCTGCCAGTTTTTACTCATATTCCCAAGTAGCCCGTACCTGACCTGCAGTTGGTATTGGCTGCAGCTTCTGTAGGACCAGCGACGTAAATGCAACTGAAAGGTGATTCCAGCATCCCTGGCGTTTGGGATACGCGTTGTAGTAACTTTTAGCACTAATTCAATCTCACCGTCAATGGGAGCGTACCGGACGGCAGGAGCAAAATGCACCATGACATGAAATATGCAGTGACACTCACGTGAAGTTCTCATCGCAAACACAATTTGGGGCAGTATTCCCACAGTGAACCGTATCTCAGAAAACACGTCTCATCATAAGCTTACCAGACAAAATATTATAGAGGACACGCGGCAAACAGTGCAGTCGTTGTCGTAATGCGGAAATAGAGCGATTTATCTGACGCCCGGAAGGGCATCATCATAGGCTTTCGGGCCAAAGGTGGAAGCGTTTCCGAAACGGCTAATTCTGTAATCTGTTCGCGTGCAGCCATGGTTAAAATATACTGTGTGTGGCAAAATCAAAACTGGCGTCGAGGCGACAGTGTGCACCACGGGCAATACATGACAGGTGTCAACGACGTCTGTGGCGGTGTGTACGGGCGAATGAGCGTGGATAGCAACTGACCACCCAGATGAACGAGGAGGCTATCAAAAGTATCTCTTCAGCAACCGTTCAGCGAAAGTTGCTGCATATGGGCCTCCGCAGCTGCCGCATGGTTCATGGATCCACGCTGACTGCTGTTCATGCACTGCGAAAGCTGGAATGTGCTGGACGTCCACTAAGTGGTGATAGGTGGCCTTCTCAGATAAATCACATTTTACGCTCCGTCGGGCAGTTGACTATTGGCGTGTACGGTTGAAACGTCTGAAAGCAAACAGGGAGAGAGCATTGTGGCCTGACGAATGTTTTCGTGGCGTTCCATGGGCGATCTCAGCATTCTGGTAGCACCGTCGATCAATCCAAGTATGCATCTCTCCTTGGGGACCATGTCCACCCTAACATTTAGTTAGTTTCTCCTCGGCATGATTGCGTCTACCAGCTGAGCAAAGCTACATACCACACAACTCGCAGTACACGTGCGTGGTTGGAGGAACGCCAGCATGAGTTTACCGTATTCCTCTGGCCACCAGACTCCCCGCATTTAAACCCAGCTGAGAATCTGTGTTGCCATCTCGATCGGGCTGTTCACGCCATAGATACTCAACCGAGAACCCTGGCGCAGCTGTCACTGCACTGGAGTCGGGATGGCACGACATCCCTGTCTGTACCTGCCAGAACCTCACTGACACACTACCTGCACGTCTCGTAGCACTCCGCGCGGCGAAAGGTGGTTATTCAGGCTTCTGACAGGTGGGCACGTTGATGTGACCGGACAGTACAGTTACGTGTTTAAAAGAGCATTAAGGTCGCCTAGAACGCTGTAGATGATGTAGGTGATCCTCCTCTGCTGACATACAGAAGCTCACGATCATTGGTTTGCCGGCCAAAGGTGAATTGGTGCGTGGGTTTGGACGCTCCCTTGACTACATCGTTAACAAAGGTTGCACGATTTATTGGTGGATCAACGCGTGCTGTCCAGCCTGTCTACAAGGAATGGTGTATCGCAGATATGTAACACGTCATAAGAACAACAGCCGTAAAAAGATCCTAGCTGTCAGGGACCAAAGACGCCTTGTTGGTGATAATAGGTTTCAAACCCAACGGGAACTGCTGCTATTGGTGAATGCAGATCCATCTCTGCATTTTCGAGAAAACATTGCGAAGGGAACTGCATTCGGAGGACATTTTTAGTCATGCGTCTCAAGGCACACAAAAGTTCCACTTCTTTAGTGGGCCAAACAGCACAGAAACCGCGCGGTACTTGACTAGGGGTGTAGTATGGTCCGACGAGTCGCAACTTTGCCTCTTTTTCAGATGAAGCAAAGCGTCTAGTGCAAGGACCGGCCAATGAGAAGTAATACCCCCAGTGTATGGAGGATATACGAGAGCGTGCTAAAAGTAATGCTTCCGAATTTTTATTCTGTTCTAAATATCGGTTGAGGTATTGTGTGTCATGCGTATTAGTCGACTGACTTTCCCGCTTCGCTGACCCAAGTTGCATCTGCCGCTAGAGGGCTCGGAGTTGTAGCGTGTAACGTGGTGATGTGTAAGGTAACTACGTCACTGCGTGAGAAACAGCCTTCTGTAATCAAGTTTCGAATTCGAAGAGTTCGTCCACACACGGGGCACTCTTTCCTTCAGCATAACAGTGCCAGACTAGACGCTGCGCCGGCCGTTGTGGCCAAGCGGTTCTAGGCGCTTCACCCCGGAACCGCGCTGCTGCTGAGGTCGCAGGTTCGAATCCTGCCTCGGGCATTGATGTGTGTGATGTCCTTAGGTTGGTTAGGTTTAAGTAGTTCTAAGTCTAGGGGACTGATGCCCTTAGCAGTTAAGTCCTATAGTGCTCAGAGCCATTTGAACCAAACACTGCGACATCTGAGACAATCTGTCACCTTGGGTTCACTGTCCTCGATCATTCTCTATAAGTTTCCTAATTGGCTCCATTCGATTTTCATCTGTTTCCAAACCTTAAAAAACACCTTCGCGGACTTCACTTTGATAGTGATGAAGTGGTGCAGGCAGAGATGAGGTTGTGGCTCCGTCAACAGAGTCAAACATTGTACGTTGACGACATTAACAAACTGGTCTCGCAGTGAGGTTGACTACGTTGAGAAATAAATAAGTAGACGCGAAGAATTTCACGTAAAAAATTCGGTGGCATTACTTTACAGCGAGCCTCGTAGTTCAAACAAGAGTTTGTTCTGTTTTTGGGGTGTTTAAAATAGCGACGCTGTTTTCAAAGAGCTGCACGCATACGTTCCTGGTTTGACTCACACTCAGGCATCGTATCACATCTCGACTGGCCCACCAAATCACTCTGTCTTAGTCCGATACAAAATATCCGCAACTACTTAGAACAAGGATGAAATGTAACATTCAGCAACCCCGCAGTTTGGCAGTTCTGTGGCTTAAAATTATCCTTGAGAGGCCTCAGCTGAAATGGCGAACCTGACATACTCGGACACTCTTCTTCGCCGAATTGTGACCATTATCAATGCTAGAGGCTGTGTTATACGGCATTAGCGTCACGTTTCGTAGGGGTGGCTATTTTTTGTCCGGTGAGCTTAAAATGTGCCTCTTTTCAGTTCAGTTACTGACAGAAGACAGGAAAAGGTGAAGAACAGCATCAGACCAGTCGAAAAACTGAAAATAAATCTTGGTAATTTTGCATTGCACCTGGAAATCAGTCTTCCCATGCACTTCAAATGGCTCTAAGCACTATGGGACTTAACATTTGAGGTCATCAGTCCCCTAGACGTAGAACTACTTAAACCTGACTAACCTAAGGACATCACACACATCCATGTCCGAGGCAGGATTCGAACCTGTGACCGTAGCCGCAGAGCGGTTCTGTACTGAAGCGCCTAGAACCGCTCGGTCACAACGGCCGGCTTCCCATGCACTTCGTTAAACTGGGTGCAGCCGACAAATCTGGTTCAGCTTATTCTCTTGCACAACGTGGCGCATCTCGACGTCTCTCTCCACCCAAATGCAAGTATTTTTAATTTTATCTTTTATACTCGGAACTTTTTAAACGCACGTTGTATTAAGTTGATAGTTTGAACACCAGGCGTAGAGAATTTGCTTTGTAGAAGGATTTGTTGGGAGAGGGGTATCTAATACTTAGTGTGCTCGTTAAAGAAACAAAGCTCTTCATTTCCCAAATTGTATTTTCGAGGTACCTTAGTGTTGTCAGATAGCTCTGCAGGAGCCTCTTTAGATACAAATCAATGAAGCGAAAATATTATTTCATTCATTTGCTTATCGTGTAATGACAGGAGTAACACTAGACAACCAGTTACAACAAAGGTATACATTTCTACACAGATACATATAATCTCAAATTCGTAATGGATTCACAGCTGTAAATCGAAGCTTGAAATCCCTTTCAGAAACTTCTCCAGCTAAATTGTGGAGGTCTTTCATTGTCCCTTTGATTGATCTGAGGGAATATTCAGATCTTACGTGATGTACTGTTTTCTGCTCTTCACCGCAGTCAGATTCAGGGGAAGACTTCCATCCTCATTGGTGCAGCAATGCTCCACATCTGCACTGATGTGATCAGTTCTGATCCAGTTCAGTATGCACTACTGCCGTCGAGGTAGAAAACCTGCTGTCGCTTCCAGGAAGTTTTCATTACTTGGTGATGCTTCACGGAAAACTGTTACTGCTATTGATCGTTCCAGGCTCGTTGCATGTTGAAGTTGTCCTGCAGGCTGATTTCTGTGCGCCACGATAGTTTTCTAGACCTCGTCTCAGGGGTTCTGATCATGAAATTTCCGAATGAATTGGTAGACTGTGTTGTTTTTTGTTCTTGTCGACACGTTCGGCCATGAGTGTATTCTTCTTACGGGTGTTGGAGGAATATTACGGAGGACAGCAAAAAAAAATTTTTTTTACGTGGAACAGATGAACTATTTGTCTCGTTACTTGGTCCTCTGTCGCAGCTGTTCTGGTTGTTCCCATGACACTGGTAGTTTCAGGAATAAGAGAAATATCGAGGCCCTTCTGGTTAGGAGCTCCACGCGATGCCTCACTTGGAATGTTACCATATGCGTCAGCGTTGTATTGGTACGTCGTGAGGAGCGCTGACATCAGCGGCGGCGCGCCCGCTGAGCAGAATTAGGAGATGGGCAGGTGCCTGTGTAAACGAAGGGCCTGGCGAAGGCCGCTGCGGCAGCGGCAGCTGTGAACCAAGCCTCCCGTCTCTCGTCTCTGTCCCCGGCTGGCAAAATACTGCAAACAGCACACCGCCCGCCAGGTTCGTTTTCATCCACCGTCACAACTTCCGCCCCCGATACGCGTCCACGAATGTTCTGGAACGCACCGTACACGCCGCGGTCACAGATGTGAAACGTGTATCTACTTTCACCCTAGATGAAGCGTCGTTTGGCCGTCGATGTGTTAAGGAGGGTGTTGGGATCGGGAGTCCTCTCTCCTTCGAAGTCTGTATAACTGTGGCACACTACAGAAGAAAGTTTTTGGAGGTCTGAATTCTTCGAAACTCGACATCAATTTTATTGTGACTCAAGTGTCTTTAGCGCTTTCGTGCAACCATCAATGATTCGTTATTTGTTCCCGTTCTTATAATTTAGCGAACAGCAGACGCATATTTCACAAGCAAAGAAGGCAATTACCTGTGCAGACGCTTTCACTTGCTACTTTACAGAACGCATCTTATGCTTGAGGTATAAATTTGGTTCTGTGGATACTAAAACAGTTTGTCACGTACAAAACAAAGAAACTGGAAATTTTCAGCTTATTTAGCCATAAATTTCCCTTTATGGTCATAAAAATGTGATGGTCTTACATTACACTGACGTTCTCAAACTTCCTGCGATCATTTTATTGAAAAACCGCTCTCTCTCACCTGTTCTTATTGGATGCGATAATAATATTATTCTATAACACAACTGATATGATTGCAGTTTACAACTATTACAATGTAAATTTCTTTCATATTGTTTTAATTGATAAGTAAGTAAGTAATGTTCTGCTGGTTGAATTTCGTGAATTCTTTTCACAACTACACAATCTATATGATAGTTAATATGTTAAATGGATGTATTTGGATATTATCGGCAACACAACAGTTGAAATTCAGATAAAGTTTTACTTATTTCCCTAACCCTTAAGGCGATGCCTATGTGGTGCCTTCCTTTCTCGTAAAGCTTTCCGGGTTCTATAGAATTCACGACAACGTCCGAACTAAGGATTGATTTAAAACTGTCCTTAAGTGTTTGTAGTGTCTAGTAATGCTGTAGCTCAAAAATGGCTCAAATGGCTCTAAGCACTATGGGACTTAACATCTAAGGTCATCAGTCCCCTAGACTTAGAACTACTTAAACATAACTAACCTAAAGACATCACACACATCAATGCCCGAGGCAGGATTCGAACCTGCGACCGTAGCAGCAGCGCGGTTCCGGACTGAAGCGCCTAGAACCGCTCGGCCACATCGGCCGGCAATGCTGTAGCATTTCGTTCTGTAACAGTTAGGACTTTTTTAAATTTTAGTGCAAAAGCCTATGGGAGTCATTTTTCTGAAGTGGCTTACAAAACTGGGGGGAAATATCAATGAGGATGAGTTGAATGTGCTAGCTGCTGGAACAGATTACAATTTTTTTAGGAGAATCATATTCTATCATAATTTCACTTTGGCTTGTAAAAAGTTACGTCACAGTTTTCGATTTCTGACCCGATGAACATCTTTCACTCATGAGCGGGTCGCGTGACTTTAGTGTATTATCTCATTCGAAAAACAGTTTGAGATTTTCATAACGAACGCTATGAAGATTCGTTCAGTTTAGACTTCTCAGCATTTCTGTAATACTCATCATCATGGGCAAAAGCAGTACTTCAAGCTCAGTGTTTTTGGGATAAAGTCATGACGTTCAAGCACAGATTCTGATGGCTGTCCGCATTTTTGATGTTATGCAGAGTATGATTCAACGTCATCTAGTGAAACGTTCC
This sequence comes from Schistocerca piceifrons, assembly GCF_021461385.2. NCBI lineage: Eukaryota > Metazoa > Arthropoda > Insecta > Orthoptera > Acrididae > Schistocerca > Schistocerca piceifrons. The sequence continues at coordinate 818,241,848 of NC_060138.1, forward strand.
TTTCGTCCGTCTCCGAAGCTTCGGTAGCGTAGCGCGAAGTTCCACTGTTGACCGCGTTAAGAATGCACTCGTTATTAGTGATTGCGGTGCGCGACACAAATTACTCATATTTACTCTGAAACTTTTGTTGTCTGTCCCGGACTAATTCTCTGCACCGATATACTTGCAAAGGCAGCATAATAGCGGTTGCGAGCCTAGCACTTTTGAAAACTGTTTTGAGCAGCTAATTCGACAGCGCACAAGCAATGGAAATATTTTAGACCTTGTAGCTTCAAACAGAGCTGACCTTATTGATGGTGTCAGTATCCAGATAGGGGTTATGACCATGACGTCATTATAGCGACAATGGTTGCTAAGGTTAATGAATCTATCAAGAAGGCTACGAGAGTATTTTCGTTAGAAAGAGCGGATAAACAGTTGTTGGCATCCCACAACTATGAATGGACACCACTTAGTTTTAGTATGATGGACGTAGAGAAATTATAGCCAAAGTTAAAACGGATTGTAAATCGCGCCCTGGAGAAGTGGGTTAAGAACGGGAAAGATCCACCGTGGTTTGATAACAAAATTTCGAAACTGCTGAGGAAGCAGAGACTGTTGCAGACACGGTTAAAAAGAAGCGCAAATTCTTGATTAATAGAAACCCGTACATTATCTTCAATGGCGAGTGTTTATCGGAGACGAGGATATCGTCAGAGTGCCCCAGGGAAGTGTGATAGGACCTCTCTTATTCTCTTTATACGGAAATGATCTGACTGAAAGGGGAGCTGCAATCTGCGGCTCTTTGCTTACAAGACGGAAAGGTGTCGGCGTTGAGTGACTGTTCAGACAAAATTTCTAGCAGGTGTGATGAATGGCAACTAGCTCTAAATGTAGAAAATGTAAGTTAACGCAGATGAGTAGGAGAAACAAACCCGGAATGGCCGAATACAGTATTAGCAGTGTGCTGCTTCACACAATCACGGCGACTAAATATCTAGGCGTAACGCTGAAAAAGATATAAAATGGAACGAGCAGTTAAGGTCGGTAGTAAGGAAGATGAGTGGCCGGCTTCGGTTCTTTGGGAGAATTTTAGGAAAGTGTGGTTCATCTGTAAACGAAACAGCGTATAAGACACTAGTGCGACCCATTCACGAATACTGTTCGTCTATTTGGAATCCGCATTACGTTGGATTAAAGGAAGACATTGGAGCATTTCAGAGGCGGGCTGCTAGATTTGTTACCGATAGGTTTGAACAACATGTGATTATTACGGAGATGATTCGTGAACTAATAATCATATTGGCGTGTGACGAGGGCCTCCCGTCGGGTAGACCGCTCGCCTGGTGCAAGTCTTTCGATTTGACGCCACTTCGGCGACTTGCGCGTCGATGGGGATGAAATGATGATGATGAGGACAACACAACACCCAGTCCCTGAGCAGAGAAAATCCCCAACCCAGCCGGGAATCGAACCCGGGCCTTTAGGATTGACAGTCTATCGCGGTGACCGCTCAGCTACCGGGGACGGACCTTCGTGAACTCAAGTTGGAATTCCTACAGGGAAAACATTCTTTTCGCGAAAACTATTGAGAAAAATCAATGTACCGGCATTTGAAGCTGACTGCAGAATTATTCTACTGCTGCCAACGTACGTTTCGCGTAAGGACCACGAAGATGAGATAAATTATGGCTCGCACGGCGGCATATCCTTGAATATGCAAGTGGAACAGGAGAGAAAATGACTAGCAGTGGTACAAGATACCCTCCGCCATGCGCCGTATGGTGACTTGCGGAGTATGTACTTAGATGTAGACCTACTCTCAGACAGATTCCGACACCTGACCACTGGACTGGAATACTTGCACCGCTAACAGTTCCAACGCCGTCCGCCAATTATCTCCTGAAAAATAAAACAGGACAACTGTTTAAGGTCAATAGGGAAAAAGTCACAAGAAAGTAGCACATTTACATTTCGACGGAGACAGTTAGCTTCAATTAAATCTCGCAAAAAAAAAAGAAAGAAAATGGGGAACCAGTTGCCTCAATCGCCATTCTGACTTCCTCACCAAAAATTTTGGCGTAGAAACATATTCGCGCTCTGTTAACACAGAACGTTCTACATCCTTTTACCGAGTCTCTGCTCGTAGTAAGGGCTTCATACTTAGGATTTCCTTCTTACTGCCACTGTCTACATATATCTCTCTCCCACTGTCTCGTTTCCCTCCCATTGGGACTTTCTCCTGTCTATCTCTCCCACTGTCATTGTCTTCATCCTTTCCTCTCCCTCTTCCTTACCACTGTCTCCATCCCTGCCACAGTCAGTGTTGTTGCCCTGTCCGACTGACATTGTCTTTTCCCCACTCTTTTCCTCTCTCATTGCCACTGTCTCTCTATTTCTCGCTTTTTCTGTAACCACCACTTTCTCCTCTCCATACGTGCCCTTGGGGATGGTTTACCTGGCGTTTTTACCCCTAAACCAGGAAACTTGAACATGGGGGTATAGGGCATGGGGGAAAGAGGACATACTTTTCGTGTTAAAGGTCTCTGGTGCCCAGGAGGATGGGAGAGGGGGCGCATGTCCTACCCCTCCCCACTCCCCTCTCTAGGTATTGGTCTCAACTCACCCTCTTTTATTTCCACTATCTCCTCTTTCTCTTTCACTGCCACATTCTCTCTGCCACCATCATTGTCTCCTCGCTCTTTCTCTTCCACTGACACTGCCGCCTTTCCCTTCCACCGACAGTGTCTCTCTGCTACTTTCTTTCAGCACAAAAAGCACGAATATGTTCGCATGACAAAACTTTTGGTGATGAAGGCGCGATGAGGATTGAGGGAGCTTGTTACCCTCGTTTCTGTCAGAGCGTTTCAAGGAGAGCGTATTTGACTTTCCTCTGCTCTGACAGGAGCGTATTTCAGCTGGTTTCCGTCTTTTGCCTGTTACACCAAGGTTTCCCACATATAAAACGAATTCTGTGGGTCAGGAAGGTTTTGACTATTTATGTACCTCGCCAAGTTTATATGCTTTGATACATATAAACAACAAATAAGTACGCATTATATGAGGTTAACACAAAATCGCTTTCCATCCAGCGCAAGTTCACTTTACATACCTTACATAAAAATACGAGTCATTTCTAGGCTACGGCTACAGTATACCAAAAAGTGCGTTGTTTGCTTTGCAAGTACAAGGAGTTTCGAGGCGCTTACGCTGCCAGGCGGCACCGTCTAATAATTTCCAGGTTGAGACCCCCGATATAGGCGTGAAATGGTTATTATACAGAGACAACGTGTCACAAACGTTTATGGTGAAAAAAAATGGCGATTAAAATCGTAATTTGGTGTCTTCAGAACCCTTGTCATGTGTTCACCACGTTAGTTAAAACTACATTTAGCCTCAGCCCGGCTGTTGCGTGCATATTATAGTCCGTACATACAGTGACTTTGAACCGCTGGCTCTCGACAGCAGATAATGATATCGAAAAAAGTTCAAAGGTTCTCCGAGAACATCATCTGAACATATGGTAAAAATTTCGACGTCTTGCCACGAACAGAAATTGTAGAAGTGGCCATACCCACATTTGGTACATTTATTAGTCGCCTCTGGCACATCCTAGGCCACACCTAAAGCAAAAGAACCAAGCATACCTGGGCTGAAGGAAGTGTGTGATGTTTAAATTTGGATCATGTACTATAGAATAGTTATAGTACGGGCGTTCGTCCGACAGGTATACAAATGTTAATTAGTCCAAGGGCTATCTAAAACACTTGATCGATTATTCATGTGATCAACAGGACCCGAGATATGACTCAATGAAAACTCGCATTTTGGCGCCCAGCTTTTTGGAACGTATTAGTACCGTGTATTGTTGTGCACGGGCCGATGAGTTTTAGGTCCTATTGAAAAATCATATGTACGTACCTAGGTATAGGCTGTTTGGTTTTTGCAACAATTATTACAAATTTGTTATCGTTGAGACATTATCTGTATAGTTGGTGTCTTTGCAGTCGGAATATTATACTGGTCACATACATATATGAAATGAAAATCGGTTCAGTCTGACATAATTAAGATTTCATCAATTAAAAAAGCGAATATAGTGATGTTGTCTGTTGTAAAATATGATACGTTTGCTGTATCTAGGAACATGAAGATGGTGGCCTGTATTACCGTAACCGGTTGCAAATAAATAAAAAATAATGCATACCGTTGCAGGTATTCTCATTGCATATCATCTGAGGCTGTTCGGCCTGGTGCAAGTCTGTCTGTCTGGCGCCAGTTCGACGACTTGTGTGTCCGTGTGATAAAGATGCGAACACAAACATCCAGTACCCGAGCGAAGAAAATCTGCGACTCGGTGGGGTATCGAATTCAAGACCCCGCATTCTATAGACAACGGCCTTTTAAAATAAATCTATTTCGTCATCATTTTTCGTCAACAGTTCTGTGCGGATTTCGCATGACACTTCTCAAATACCGTCAACGAAACTACACTCAATTCTTTAAATTTTTTATTTTATTTTATATTTTTATTGCAGATGGTGGCCAGTCACATAGCGAACACGCGGAGCTACTATGCCGGCTGCCTAGCATGAGCTGCGGACAGTGGTTTATGGTAATCGAAATTGATAACAGTAGCAAAGGTTTCTCATAGCAGCAATGACTATTTTATATGTGGCCCACTGTTTTAATGGTCTGGCAAACTTACGTGTGGCCCGATGCCCATCGTATCGCCACACTCGTCAGTTAACGTAGGGCTGGTAAGTCGTGTGGGCATCTATCTCTGAACATATAAGTTCGTTCTCCGTGCTATAACATTTTTAATAATTTGTGGGTCGCATTTCTTGAGTTGGATGTAGGGGGATCAGCCCAAAATTTTAATAAACCGCTTAAAAAACACCTTCAGGCTGGAAAACCACACTAAGGCAGACCAGCGGTCGTCCTTGTCTCTCTTACTTGCCGCCCTCGCAAGCTAGCGCGTTATGCTATACAAGCTACAGAAGAGCAATTTACTTCGTAGACGGGCTGCATCCTCTCACTAGTCTACCAATGAATCGAAGCTTATCATTTGCTTTAGCAATGGTGGAATGTATGCTATCGTCCCACTTCATGTTCGCAATCTTTGTTACGTCAGCGTTACCTGCGAAGAGTGTGAGATTGCCGGCAACGTTATCCGTTGAGTCACCATTGAAGGAGTGGTGAGTGTTGCGTGTTGCGAAGTACAGACAGGGTTACCTACAGGCCTGAGGGCAGGAAGCGAACACTGAGTGATCACGGGGCAGCCGCAGCGTTACGCCACGACACGTCAGCCCGTGCGCGCCCGTCCTTGAAAGGAGACCAGCGACCAGAAACCAGCGCCAGCGCCAGCTCAGGCCTCGCCTCACAGGCCAGCGAGTTGGGAGCCGCCGCCGCTGCCGGCCATAATAGTCGCGCACCACGGCGGTCCCAGCCGGCGCTGCCTGCCTGCCCCCCCACCCCCCCCACCCCCCTGTAAGTCCTAACTTGTGTGTGTGTGTGTGTAGCGCCAGCGTGCTCCCTGGCTTTCAGAGTCGAGTCAAATCGGGCTGTTGCATTCGCTGCATTGCCACACAAACAAAGCTTTTGAAATCTTGTTAGGTTGCAGTCACTGTGGCACCGACAACGAAGAATTCCGCCGACGACCAATATCGGCCGAAGACCACCGATCTTTTCAAATTAGTACGCCAGTACGTGCGCCGTCTCGGTGCAACATATCTCAACCCCCCAAACGTACAGATTTCGGACAACGATTAGTGGAATTCAAATAATTTTGTTTTCTTCTTTCCAATCGAAGTTTCCATACGCAAGACATGGATTGTGAGGATTTTTTTAGTTTATCCCGAGAAAAAAAAAAAGGAGTTTGTGGCATTCCGAGGATGAGATAATTAATAACAAGGATATGCCTTGGAATGTATGGTCTGAAGTCGCTGCCTTATTGGAAACAAAGAGTTTCGAACAACTTAAAAATTTACGCAGTTGCAATTTATTAAACGTTACCTTATATTACATTCTACATATACGGTGGCTGTCTAGACTTTTCGACTTCAGTTCTATTCTTAATACAGTAAGTAAGTTATTTACATGTTCGATGGACCATGTGAACGATTCTTTCATCGAAATGATGTGGTACGAGTCAGTTTCCAGCATATGTATACATGGTTAGAGTTAATATTAGTGAACGCATTTTGTTTAGTCCTATTCTCGCAATTACACTTAAAAACAAGTTTTTCTTCTATTGGTTACCGGGGTTAAGTCGAAATTCGTCAGTGGAATGGAAAAAGTTGTCTATGAGAAATTATTTTTAAGTTAGATTGAAAATGTGCTCTGCTGCGTGTCACGCATTTTATGTTACTGAGCAAATTATCAAAGATTTTTGTTGCTACATATTGAATTCCTTTCTGAGCCAATTGCAGCTTTAATAATGGCTGATAAAGTAGTATTGTAAGTATGGAAATTACTATTTTTCTCAAACTGTGATAGATTATTCATGACGAATCTCATTAGCGAATATATGTACTGTGACGGCGCAGTTAAAATTCCTGGCTCCTGGAAGAGGACCAACACAGGCAAAATTTCTATAGGAAGTTTTAGGCCAGATCATACCCCCGAAAGATTATGTGCTCAAGTGACAAAGATGGCGTATGTCAATTTTGATGTTTAAAGTTTCTGTGGTGGATCTGTTTTGGGTTGTGCTAAGTGGGCATTAACTGTCTACAAATCATTATTTCTTACATATGTGAGCAGGGTGGTGATTCTGTTAGATGAGATCGTTTGAAAATGTGTTTTGTTTCCCTTTTCAGTGTTTCAGTTGTTCAGAGTTTTTTATTCTAAAGCTTATCTCTCGCACGTATGCTCAGTGACAGTCATTGAAGGTTAAGTGACAGATGTGTGTTTTGCTGAATTTATTTCAAGCTGTGGAAAGTGTTTGTAAATTATTATTATTATTATTATTATTATTACCGAATTCTCCCAATAAATGGAAAACTTTAAAGAAATAACTCTGTCACCTTTTCTTTAGGTTCTTCTGGTTGTTCCAATAGGCTTTCATTCTTTTCTAGAAGGCTTGTTCACGATCTTCAGACACTGTCTTTGTTTGCTCCGGGGCAACTTCCCATTTGTCTACTTCGTGTCTGAAGATGTGTGTGTCTAAAATATCGGTTGGTCTTACGTTTGCGTTTTTTGAGATTCTTTCGAATTTCGTCCAGCCAAGGTGTTGAGTTCGTATGTGATAATCTGTTATCCATTTTGTTAATTGCAAATATCATTCGCCTTTTCTTACTTTCAGTTTCGATGTTTGAACACTTTTCTGTTGTTTTGATTGATTGTAGCCTGTAACCGTCTTGGGTATGTCTTGCTCCTAAAATTTTCCTAATGATCTTTCTCTCTCTTTTGATTTCTTCAACTTCATGTTTTCTATTAAGTGTCAGTGCAAGCGAAGAGTACTGTTTGTTTTATGACTGGTTATAGCACCGAATTTTTGTCTATCTTGGCACAAATTTTTTGTTGTAGAGGTCTTGAGCCAACCTTTATGCTTTTTCTACTTTTTGGAGACGATTTTGAAGTGAAATCTTGTCAAGGCCTGTCGGTTCGATGGATTCTCCGAGACATTTAAAGTTCAGGACCTTGTTAATAGTATTGTACTTTGTTTTTAGGCTCGCTATTTCTGTCTTTGAATATAGGAATTCAGTTTTCTCGAATGAGATGTGATCCCTACTTTTTCTGCACGTTCTTTAAGTATATCGAGTTGTCTGGAGGCAACCTCTTCGTTCACTGTAAGTATCGCCACGTCGTCTGTAAACGCGAGGTACTGCATGTAGAGGTTGTTTATGGGAAACCCAGTAGGACTGGCTTCCAAAACCCACGTTTCCTTAGCTACGTCTCCCATTGTTCCACAAAGTGCCCACACAGCCATCTCAACAGTGGAAAGACGATGCGTCAGTGTGCTTTGACAATTCAGAATATTCATTAGGGTCAAGCCAAACCCTGATGCGAAGTTTCATAGGTTTAGACTTGTTATGTGACGCAATATAGGGGATTTTCGTGTCAGTTATGCCGATACGTAGATAAGGACAACACAACTCCCGGACGGATCCCGAGTGTAGAAATGTTTGGAATCTTGCTTTTCAGCGTCACCACGAATTATCTCGAGCATGTAATAGAACGTGTCTCTCTTCATCTCTTGTCTTCTAAAACTTGTCTTGGTATTCTAGTAATTGGGGAAAGAGTGTACGGTACTTGCCACGTCCTTTTCGAGACAAATAAAACTCATCCACATGCACTCGTCGTAGTCTTATAGCAAAAGCTGCAGTGGAGCGCCCGTCTGCAAGCACAAATGCGTCGTGGCACCTGTACCGCCCAAGGAGGTTAGATTAGATTCTAATCTCCTTGATAGAATAGACGTTAACCTTGACCTCGCCAAAAACTGACGAAGGAGACTGAACACACTGCGACCGAGCTGTCGGCCAATGTTATCGTAGGACTTCTGCAGACGGCATCTGGCGACCGCTGTCGGTGCCACACAAACCGCAGCCTTCTACTCATCGATTTCTGAGCCAAAGTGCATGCAACTCAACAGTGATTCAAATACACTCCTGGAAATGGAAAAAAGAACACATTGACACCGGTGTGTCAGACCCACCATACTTGCTCCGGACACTGCGAGAGGGCTGTACAAGCAATGATCACACGCACGGCACAGCGGACACACCAGGAACCGCGGTGTTGGCCGTCGAATGGCGCTAGCTCCGCAGCATTTGTGCACCGCCGCCGTCAGTGTCAGCCAGTTTGCCGTGGCATACGGAGCTCCATCGCAGTCTTTAACACTGGTAGCATGCCGCGACAGCGTGGACGTGAACCGTATGTGCAGTTGACGGACTTTGAGCGAGGGCATATAGTGGGCATGCGGGAGGCCGGGTGGACGTACCGCCGAATTGCTCAACACGTGGGGCGTGAGGTCTCCACAGTACATCGATGTTGTCGCCAGTGGTCGGCAGAAGGTGCACGTGCCCGTCGACCTGGGACCGGACCGCAGCGACGCACGGATGCACGCCAAGACCGTAGGATCCTACGCAGTGCCGTAGGGGACCGCACCGCCATTTCCCAGCAAATTAGGGACACTGTTGCTCCTGGGGTATCGGCGAGGACCATTCGCAACCGTCTCCATGAAGCTGGGCTACGGTCCCGCACACCGTTAGGCCGTCTTCCGCTCACGCCCCAACATCGTGCAGCCCGCCTCCAGTGGTGTCGCGACAGGCGTGAATGGAGGGACGAATGGAGACGTGTCGTCTTCAGCGATGAGAGTCGCTTCTGCCTTGGTGCCAATGATGGTCGTATGCGTGTTTGGCGCCGTGCAGGTGAGCGCCACAATCAGGACTGCATACGACCGAGGCACACAGGGCCAACACCCGGCATCATGGTGTGGGGAGCGATCTCCTACACTGGCCGTACACCACTGGTGATCGTCGAGGGGACACTGAATAGTGCACGGTACATCCAAACCGTCATCGAACCCATCGTTCTACCATTCCTAGACCGGCAAGGGAAGTTGCTGTTCCAACAGGACAATGCACGTCCGCATGTATCCCGTGCCACCCAACGTGCTCTAGAAGGTGTAAGTCAACTACCCTGGCCAGCAAGATCTCCGGATCTGTCCCCCATTGAGCATGTTTGGGACTGGATGAAGCGTCGTCTCACGCGGTCTGCACGTCCAGCACGAACGCAGGTCCAACTGAGGCGCCAGGTGGAAATGGCATGGCAAGCCGTTCCACAGGACTACATCCAGCATCTCTACGATCGTCTCCATGGGAGAATAGCAGCCTGCATTGCTGCGAAAGGTGGATATACATTGTACTAGTGCCGACATTGTGCATGCTCTGTTGCCTGTGTCTATGTGCCTGTGGTTCTGTCAGTGTGATCATGTGATGTATCTGACCCCAGGAATGTGTCAATAAAGTTTCCCCTTCCTGGGACAATGAATTCACGGTGTTCTTATTTCAATTTCCAGGAGTGTATAAGGACGCTAGACAAAAAGAAGTTGACCATGTCCATATTCATTTTCGAGAAAAGAAGCACAAATCTTCTTTCTTTTGTATTTTGTAAATAATACAAGTAGAATACCTGAAAACGTCACCAAGTATGACATTTTGTTAAATCGATACTGCGAGAACTTACTGAAAATTAATTTAGTAATACGAAAAGAAATAAAAGATTTGCAGAGATGGAATAGTTTTTCGCGACCACTAGCCACATACCATACGTCGTTTAATTACTTGTTTGAAACTTAGCTGAAATATCTCATCCTCCACACTCACCAAGACCCCCTACTTTTAGGCCCTCTGATTACCGTGTACTCTGGTCATCGCAAGTTCCTGTTAACTGAAGAACCCCCATAGACGTGTAAGGGTTCGTGGACAGGCTTTGTAGTCTACAAGACACAGGCGTTTTTCGACATCAGCGTAGTAAAATCGGTATAAGACGGAAGGCTATGTAACAAAAACAAGGAATAATCCAATGAAAACGAGACATATGGAAAGAAGAAAGCAAACTGTTTACTATTTCTAAAATAATCGCAATAACTTTTAAAACATCTAGCCGCCTGTTACAGGACGGTCATTGTCTTCGTGGAAAAATTTGTCCGCTTGCCTGAGGAACCATGATTGTGCCCACGTGAGCACCTCTTCGTCCGAAGCAACGCGACGGCTACTAATGTCTTTCTTCAGGACGAACCCACACGATGCCAAGTTTGTTTCGACTACTTTACAGAAGTTTCGCTGGGAATCCCTTACACATGCTCCACACAGTCCCGATCTCTCCCCATGCGATGTCCGTATTTCTGGAGCTCTGAAGAAAGACATTCATGGCTGTCGCATTGCTTCGGACGAAGAGGTGCACGCCGGATACAGCCATGGTTCCACCAATCGCAAACATTTTTCCATGAAAGCATTAGAAAGCCTCGTCTCACAGTGGGATAATGTACGTATCACCTTTGGCGACTACTTTTCATATAATAATCAGTTTACTTAATTTCTTCCATCTGTCTCGTTATCGTTTGACTGTCCCTTATACAGCTTGTTTACCTTAACTATTGTACGGAGCAATGCATTAAGTAGCCAGATCAGTTGATGGTTATCGTGTCTATAGGGCGCATTTCGGCGTTCCCAACTTGGCAGCATCCGGTCGTCTGTTCAGTTATCGGTGATGATAACAATAACTCTAATATATAATATAAAGTTAATAACGTAACGGTATTTGAGGCAGTAATTGACTGAAACGAAATTCTTCAGACTCTGTTACCGTGAAAAAAATTTCAGCTGTGAAGTAATCGATCCCGTGCACCCAAAAATCTTTGAGTGCTCACTGCATAGTTATCGTCACACTTAAATCATTATGGATTTGTTCGGTGCCTCGAATGTCTCCTGGATATTCTTCTTTAATCTTCCTTCTGTAATTATTTGATGTTATGAATAGTTATTAAATAAATGTAAACAGCTCTGTAGAATTTACTTTTCACTCTCATCAGATTTATTACCAATAAATTCAGTTTCGATGATCAGTTTGATTGTTTACGTTAGTTTCTTAACACAGACGAGTAAACTGCATGGATTATGTGTGATCTCACAAATTCCCGAGTGGCAAAGATTAATTGACTGAGGTACAAGTTTGCTTAACCAGTGACGGAAAATAGAAAATTGCATGACGCGAACCAAATACTAAACGCAATAAGTGTACTCGTTGATGACTACTTAGTTCTTACCGACTGCTCGAGAGTTTGTCCGCATCACCCATATAGACGTGTAGAATAAATATGACTAAATAGTAAAATGCTAAGCTATTACTTTTTACATATTAACACGAAAGAAAAAATCAAACACAAGAAAATAAAATAGAATCGATCATTAGAAAATTGCAAAAGGATAAGTACGTACTGTTCTGTGAGATAGTTTAATATGTGCTGGAATTTCCAAAGTTGTTGTTGTTGTGGTCTTCAGTCCTGAGACTGGTTTGATGCAGCTCTCCATGCTACTCTATCCTGTGCAAGCTTCTTCATCTCCCAGTACCTACTGCAACCTACATCCTTCTGAATCTGCTTAGTGTATCCATCTCTTGGTCTCCCTCTACGATTTTTACCCTCCACGCTGCTCTCCAATGCTAAATTTGTGATCCCTTGATGCCTCAGAACATGTCCTACCAACCGATCCCTTCTTCTAGTCAAGTTGTGCCACAAGCTCCTCTTTTCCCCAATCCTATTCAATACCTCCTCATTAGTTACGTGATCTACCCATCTAATCTTCAGTATTCTTCTGTAGCACCACATTTCGAAAGCTTCTATTCTCTTCTTGTCCAAACTATTTATTCTCCATGTTTCACTTCCATACATGGCTACACTCCATACAAATACTTTCAGAAACGACTTCCTGACACTTAAATATATATTCGATGTTAACAAATTTCTCTTCTTCAGAAACGCTTTCCTTGCCATTGCCAGTCTACATTTTATATCCTCTCTACTTCGACCATCATCAGTTATTTTGCTCCCCAAATAGCAAAACTCCTTCACTACTTTAAGTGTCTCATTTCCTAATCTAATTCCCTCAGCATCACCCGACTTAATTCGACTACATTCCATTATCGTCGTTTTGCTTTTGTTGATGTTCATCTTATATCCTCCTTTCAAGACACTATCCATTCCGTTCAACTGCTCTTCCAAGTCCTTTGCTGTCTCTGATACAATTACAATGTCATCGGCGAACCTCAAAGTTTTTATATCTTCTCCCTGGATTTTAATACCTACTCCAAATTTTTCTTTTGTTTCCTTCACTGCTTGCTCAATATACAGATTGAATAACGTCGGGGAGAGGCTACAACCCTGTCTCACTCCCTTCCCAACCACTGCTTCCCTTTCATGTCCATCGACTCTTATTACTGCCATCTGGTTTCTGTACAAATTGTAAATAGCCTTTCGCTCCCTGTATTTTACCCCTGCCACCTTTAAAATTTGAAAGAGAGTATTCCAGTCAACATTGTCAAAAGCTTTCTCTAAGTCTACAAATGCTAGAAACGCAGGTTTGCCTTTCCTTAATCCTTCTCCTAAGGTAAGTCGTAGGGTCAGTATTGCCTCACGTATTCCAACATTTCTACGGAATCCAAACTGATCTTCCCCGAGGTCGGCTTCTACAAGTTTTTCCATTCGTCTGTAAAGAATTTGCGTTAGTATTTTGCAGCTGTGACTTATTAAACTGATAGTTCGGTAATTTTCACATTTGTCAACACCTGCTTTCTTTGGGATTGGAATTATTATATTCTTCTTGAAGTCTGAAGGTATTTTGCCTGTCTCACACATCTTACTCACCAGATGGTAGAGTTTTGTCAGGACTGGCTCTCCCAAGGCCGTCAATAGTTCTAATGGAATGTTGTCTACTCCTGGGGCCTTGTTTCGACTCAGGTCTTTCAGTGCCCTGTCAAACTCTTCACGCAGTATCGTATCTCTCGTTTCATCTTCATCTACATCCTCTTCCATTTCCATAATATTGTCTTTAAGTACATCGCTCTTGTATAGACCCTTTCTGCTTTCCCTTCTTTGCTTAGACTTGGGTTTCCATCTGAGCTCTTGATATTCATACAAGAGGCTCTCTTTTCTCCAAAGATCTCTTTAATTTTCCTGTAGGCAGTATCTACCTTACCCCTAGTGAGATAAGCCTCTGCATCCTTACATTTGTCCTCTACCCATGCCTGCTTAGCCATTTTGCCCTTCCTGTCGATCTCATTTTTTAGACGTTTGTATTCCTTTTTGCCTGCTTCATTTACTGCATTTTTATATTTTCTCTTTTCATCAATTAAATTCAATATTTCTTCTGTTACCCAAGGATTTCTAGTAGCCCTCGTCTTTTTACCTACTTGATCCTCTGCTGCCTTCACTACTTCCAAAGCCCGACAAGAAATTTCTGAAAAGTTATGTCTCATAATTTCTATAATTAACGAACTAAAGCGTTATTTTAATAAAAGTACACATTACTGGAAACAGAAAAATTGGGGCTGCAAAACTATAACACAGAATTTTGGAAAACGTTGTATTTTAATACCGGAACGTTCTGGTTCAAATGGCTCTGAGCACTATGGGACTTAACTTCTAAGGTCATCAGTCCCCTAGAACTTAGAACTACTTAAACCTAACTAACCTAAGGACATCACACACATCCATGCCCGAGGCAGGATTCGAACCTGCGACCGTAGCGGCCACGCGGTTCCAGACGAACGTTCTGGAATACGAAAGTTATGAATACAAAATAACTTTTGAAATGTTAAGTTTTCAGAAAAAGTTAAAAGTATGCTTCAAAGAGGAGAATGAAGTCTTTCAAATAAGCTATGTCAATCTTGAAACTAGTAGTTATTATCAAGGTTGAAGTTTCGCGAGCAGAGTTACCGTAAATTGGGAAAATTGGTTTAAATAAAAAATCTGTATAGGAACTGTTTCTATTATCATTATTATTATTATTATTCTCAGTGACTAATAAAGTTTAGCGAAATACTGCGTGAATAAGAATTTGGCAATTTTGTGTACAATATCATAGGCATTGCTTGTGGAATACAAAACAGAACAAAAATATTTATTTAAGGAATAGAATTTTGACAGTGGAACTATTCCACCTTGCTACGTTTCACACTACAATTTCATTGCGCACAACGGTCTGTGTGCCATTCAGACACTGCTCGCTTGTCGGCATAACGGACTCCAAATCGTTAATTAGATTTTGCCGAGTCTCTTGAGGCGGATGGGGGTCTATTCTTGAGACAAGGCCACCCCTAATTTCCATCCTCGTTGCCAGAGCTGGTGCCCCAGCTACAATGGCCTCGGGCTCGACAGGACGTTGATCTACAGGTCAACGCTCTCTCTCTCTCTCTCTCTCTCTCTCTCTCTCTCTCTCCCCTCGTACGTTCTGATTGACGACTGCTTTCAGTGGTATTTGGTACAACTGCAATTGAGTAGTCGGTATTAACACGTTTCCATAAAATGATCAGACGTTCTAATTAGATTTTCTTACCATCCCATCCACATGCAAACGCTGCCGGAAGCACTTTGCACGTCGTCCGCTGCGGGTGCCTCATTGTTCTGTTGACTGGCTGCAGTTGCCGTGAAACAAAGGAAAGAATAGCAGATAATTTATCGTTTACATCTGCCATAAGCTCTCACTCCTCGACAGCGCAGCTGGCCTCCCCTGTGAATAACAAAGGGATTTTTTTTCATCTTAGGGCATAACACCGTTAAAAAGTCGCAGTATGAGGTCTTAGCAGACAAGTAAATCAGAACCTTGTGACTAAGGATTTTCCAAGTCCAAAGCCTGTTGTGGTGCATTCGTACGCAAAATATTGAGAACAGATGTGTGTCTGGTTGTTGATAGTTAAATGGAGTTGTTTATTTGTTGTAGCAGTATCGTTAAATGCAATTTGGGATTTGGTCTCTCAATACAATTCAAGTCATTTGTTATTTAATACTATTGTTTGTAATCTGATCTTTAATTTTTGGCGGAAATATGAATGCCCTTTTACTACACTCTCCTAACACCTTTTAAGAGCTGCTGTTCTAGGAGGCTCCTGTTTATTTGTACAAGAAACCATGGTGTATATACGCCACTACACGCAATAAATGACATTGTAGCAATGTTTGAGCTTTGATTTTTGAATATTCTTATGTCGTCCTCTGTCTGTAACTGCATGAAATAGATCACAATTTTCGCTACCGCCTTACAGAGTATCGAAGATTTCTTGCCTAGAGTTCAAGAGCGATGAAGCCTGATTCTAATAGAAAAGGCAAAGCAAGGATAATCTTTCAGTATGTAATTTCTGCAAAGCTGGTACTAGTATAATGAAGATCTTGAAAATTGCAATTTTTCGTATAGAGTCCATGACAGAATAATGGACTCGCTGGCAAATCATCTAACATTACTACAATGTTTAATAATGTAGAAATTAGCAGTTACATGACGGGAAGTCCTTAAAGTATCGAAATAATGTACTTACCGTAGCTATTCGTGTCCTATTTTACGAAGTATTGTCTTTGACTGCGTTATCGGTTTCGTCTGAATGTCTGCCTTCCCCGTATTTCTGTTTTCAGGCGGTGAGAAAGAAAAAAAAATCAGATGTAGATATAGGATGTAGAGGATGCTACGAACATGAATTGTGGTTTTTTTTAACCAAACGTCAACTAAAAAAAGATAATAACAAATGTAGTCGAGTCGCGCAATAGATGTCCGGTAAAATCGTGTCTTATTACTGACTACACTTCACGATTTATTGATTCTCGATTTAAGATTGCTAGGTTTATTGGTTCTAGAACTGGCAGTTTGGCCCTGATCTTGAGTGAACGTAAAGTATTGCTTTTAAATAGGTGAATAGATCTACTACAGCACGCTTACACTGTTGGCAACAAATCACTGGAAACTAACTACCGCAAAATACGTGGATGTAACCATCCAGAACAACATAACATGGTATAACAATATAAAGCAAAATGTAAGAAAAGTAGATTCCAGGCTGACATTCATTGGGAGACTCTTAAGGAAATGTAATTCATCAACGAAAGTAGCAGCGAACAAAGCGCTTATTCGTTCGATTTCTGAGTGCTGTTCACCAGTATGGGACCCTTGCGGAGTAGGATTAATAGAGAAGATCCAACAAAGAGCGGCGCATTTCGTCACGGGATCGTTTAGTTGGCGCGAAAGCATGACGGAGACACCTCTGCGTTAGAGAGCTTTACAGTTGAAATTTCGAGTGTGTACGATATAAGAAGAGTTGAGCTACATGTTATTTCCTCGCACGTCACGCTTATGACCACGACGAGAAAATTTTACTCATACGGAGGTTTACCAATAATCATTCTTCCCAAGCGTCATTTGCAAATGGAACAGACAAAAAGAGGGGGGGGGATAACAGTGGTTCGAGAAAGACCCTCTGCCACACGCCGCTGGCTAGCTGAGTGTAGATGTTGTAGTAGGTATTAGGCAATACCGTTGCCAATGTGTTTGAGTGTGTGTGTCAGCTTGATGTTAGTGCCAAGCGGATGGGCACAGTCAAGTGCGTTTTCGTCACGGCCATACTTCGCCATGTACAAGTGAAACGCGCTGTAAATCCCCACGAGCATATAATTTTGTTTCAACGTTAGCGGTCTCGGCACTTATACCTGGCCGCGTCTCTTGTGTTAGCGATCATCATCATGGAGAAATAGCCGACTGTGGAAAGTTTACATGTCTGTCTTCGTTATTCGCCATCTCCTCTTGTAGTACAGTCGCCTGTATTCATTATCTCGTTGACTGCAGTGCCCGGAGCAAGTGCATAATACAGACTAGGCTGCGTTCACAGAGGCACGGACAATGGTCGCCAGATGTCTTCGCCAGAAGTCGCCCGATAACATCGGCCGACAGCTTGGTCACAGTGCGTCCGACCCCCGTCAGCTTTTGTCGGGGTCAAGAAGGTTAGAATCTATTCTATTACGAAGAAGGTTAGAGTTTTAACTTCCCAGGGTAGCGTGGACACAACAACAACTCTGTACTTGGAGACGAGTGGTGCATTGCGGCTTTTGTTATTTTAAAAAGAAAGACTCCGATTGAATGTGAATGAGCTATATCTGTCTCCAGTGTACTCGATTATCCGAATAACTAGACAAGTTTTACGAATATGATATGTGAGATGAAGGTTGAGACGTTCTGTTACGTATTCGAGATGATTCTTTGACACACGTCAATCAACCTTCAATGATTGTCATTAAGCATAAATTGTAGTCGTTTGGAATAAGATACTCTGAACGCGCGTAAACCACTGAAAAGTGGCAACACATACATCATATTTACAAACCACTTCATGTAACAGAATGTCAGTAAGCAGTAATACTTATTTGCAGACAGCTAATGCTCACCTATCACAACCCAAAATGTCTCCTACAGTAACTGCAAGTATAAGTAAGATACGGCACCCTTGTCACTTGACAAATTATTTTTTGATGCCTAAAATTTCTGATAAAGATTCAGCCCACTTATGATTTCCAGTAAAACTGCGACTTCATTCCACAAACTATGTCCCGATTATGATTTTTTTTCACACTCAGGATGTCACAAAGTTACACTTTCTTGGACTAAAGTCATCAGTTTTTCACAGTCCATATTTCGTGTCTGGAAACATCGGTCGACTTGACCGAAGAAAACTGAATTCCGCCGATTATCGTCCGAAATCTGTACGTTTGGGTGATGTAATTGGCTACAGTGTGACTGCGAACATACAATGTGGTTCTGAAAAGATCGGTCGCCTTCGACCGAGTCCTTCGATGGCGGAATTGACCGATTCGGTTCCACTGTTACCGCAACCTTAGGCCGATACGACACTATCATATTTTTTTCAAATGGTTCAAATGGCTCTGAGCCCTATGGGACTTAACATCTATAGTCATCGGTCCCCTAGAGCTTAGAACTACTTAAACCGAACTAACCTAAGGACATCACACAACGCCCAGTTATCACGAGGCAGAGAAAATCCCTGACCCCGCCGGGAATCGAACCCAGGAACTCGGGCGAGGGAAGCGAGAACGCTACCGCACGACCACGAGCTGTGGACCATATTTCTTTGTCAAAGCTGATATGTCAAATATTTATGTCAAAGAATTTTGATGGTGTAATAGGGAAACTTTGTCAAATCTTGCCTGTCCTCAAATAAATATGATCAAATCTAGGGCCTCGCTGTAGATTGGATCATAAAAGTCGCTTGTCTTCTGTTCACTGCAATGTGAAATGTTACCACTTGGAGCGCTAGCATCGCTGCAGCGTTCTGTCACCAGTAGTATGTTAACATGGCTGCGAAGATTAATTCGTGTGTTCAGTCAACTACAAGATTAATAGAAATGTATGAAACTGATGAGGCGCTTTACAACGTGAGACACCCTGAGTACAAAAATAGATTAATAAGACTGAAGAGCTACAAAAAATTGCGGACGTTATTAGCCTTGACATACGGCCCGGGTGCACAGCTGACGACACAAAAAAGAAAATTAATGGCCTCCTCACAAGCTACTCTCACGAGAAAGCAAAAGTATCTATCAACATACTTGTTCCAGTTTATTTTCTGAGCTCTCCAGTCTTCTTAATCTATATTTGTACTCAGGATGCCTCACATTGTAAAGCGCCTCATCAGCTTCATACATTTTTATTAATTTTGTAGTTGTGGGACACAAAATGTTATTACTTTGATCTACAATAAAAACAGTTCTTAATGCACATAAGGTGTATTGAACATCTATTTACTTTCAGATATTGGTCCTTTAGTGCTTTATAAATTGCTTCACACGTTTTTTTGTTAATGTGCATTGTGGTATTCGAGTCCTGTATTGTAAGGTAGAGTAACTCTTCCCTGTAGCAAGAAATCGGAATGTTACTGTGAGCCTGTCTTCTGCAGCTATAGCAGTTCTTAAGTGAGTATTGTGCGTTGTGAATTTAGGAGACACTTCACTGAGCAAATACTGAAATGTGTGCTCATCCATTCTTAAATAATTTATTTACGACTTGACGTCCTCCATTAGAATCTCACGCAACAAATTTTGTTGAATGCTTTTATCGCCTCGTCGCGAAACCCACGGCTTCACTCAGGTACGTTTCTTTTTTTTTCCACTTCTCTTCCAAATGCTCACACAGTGCATTTGTGGTACATGCAACTGCTGCGCATAATAACAAGTTGTTGTTGTCAGCCATCTTGAACTTTTGACGAAAAATATGACGACAGTGTAATAACCCTCTTTATCGTCACGTCAAATATCTTTGTCAAACAAATCTGACGAATATTTGATCAAATCTTTGTAAAGGAATATGATAGTGTAATACCGGCCTTTGATGTGGAACAGCTTCGACACCACACGCTTCTTTCGATATTTCGTAAAGACTGAAGTTAAACAATAGTAAGACCCACACTAGTGCTCACTGCAAACTGGCACCATTTTTTGTAGGTGACTGTCAACCCGCCCTGCTGCGATTAACTCCTTACCAATTCGCCTGCCGTAACGTAACGTTTCGTACGTTGTGTATAGACAGGTCAGCGCGGTTGGTGACCAGGTTCCTGGTAGTGGCAGCGCTGCAACTGCCGGGCTGGCTTTGTGCGCCTGTCAGGACAGCGGCAGGCACTGAACGGAGACCAGCTGCAGCGAGAACCGTTACAGCCGCAGGCAAGCTGATCTCCGGGAAGTGAAGCGGGCAGCCACCGGCTTCAAATTTGGACCGAAGGAAGGGTAGGGGTGATACTCAAGCCCATTTTTATGTCGGGTGTGATAGGGTGAGACAGGGTTGTAGCCTGTCCCCGATGTTGTTCAATCTGTATATTGAGCAAGCAGTAAAGGAAACAAAAGAAAAATTCGGAGTAGGTATTAAAATTCATGGAGAAGAAATAAAAACTTTGAGGTTCGCCGATGACATTGTAATTCTGTCAGAGACAGCAAAGGACTTGGAAGAGCAGTTGAATGGAATGGACAGTGTCTTGAAAGGAGGATATAAGATGAACATCAACAAAAGCAAAACAAGGATAATGGAATGTAATCTAATTAAGTCGGGTGATGCTGAGGGAATTAGATTAGGAAATGAGGCACTTAAAGTAGTAAAGGAGTTTTGCTATTTGGGGAGCAAAATAACTGATGATGGTCGAAGTAGAGAGGATATAAAATGTAGGCTGGCAATGGGAAGGAAAGCGTTTCTGAAGAAGAGAAATTTGGTAACATCCAGTATTGATTTAAGTGTCAGGAAGTCATTTCTGAAAGTATTCGTATGGAGTGTAGCCATGTATGGAAGTGAAACATGGACAATAAATAGTTTGGACAAGAAGAGAATAGAAGCTTTCGAAATGTGGTGCTACAGAAGAATGCTGAAGATTAGATGGGTAGATCACATAACTAATGAGGAAGTATTGAATAGGATTGGGGAGAAGAGAAGTTTGTGCCACAACTTGACCAGAAGAAGGGATCGGTTGGTAGGACATGTTCTGAGGCATCAAGGGATCACCAATTTAGTATTGGAGGGCAGCGTGGAGGGTAATAATCGTAGGGGGAGACCAAGAGATGAATACACTAAGCAGATTCAGAAGTATGTAGGTTGCAGTAGGTACTGGGAGATGAAGAAGCTTGCACAGGATAGAGTAGCATGGAGAGCTGCATCAAACCAGTCTCAGGACTGAAGACCACAACAACAACGTGATAGGTATTCGTACTCATAAACCGGGAAAACGAATGAGCAACATCTACATACGTACTCTGCAAACAACTGTCAATTGCGTGGTAGAGATCAATTGTATATTGTAAAACACAAATATGTATGTTTCCGTGGCCGGTGTCAATACTAACATAACCGACGTTTCGGCCGTGTTGCAGAAGCCTTCCTCAAGACACATGCTTAAAGGATCTTAACAAGAAGCCTGCGACCATTCGTGCCGCCCTTCTTTGCATACTCGTACTTTCGGTTTCCCCTGTTAGTTCTATTCGGTATGGATCCCACATATATTAGCAATATTCTAAAGGCGGGTACATTCTTGACAAACGAAGACTAGCGTAAAACAACCAACCGCTTCGTTGGCCGTAATTTACTAGTGTGTAAGAGCGGCAAATCGGAGCCAACGAAGCGGTTGGCCTTGTTTGTGATTCGGACTGCGGGCGGTGACATCAAAGCGTTGATGGTGAGTTGGGGCTACGGACGCACCTTCCAGTGTGGACGTTGGTGGAATGTTCCTTGGTTCATTAGCGATTAAAATATAGCTGTGTCTATTGAACAGGTATGTATTTCTTGTGTTTAGAAATTTTGGAGTATTGAATGGGATACGGAGACCACATTAAAGCTGACAGCGCATCGTGAATGGGAATATTTACGGGAACTGTGATTGTAAATACGAACTGTAAACATTAGGCGCTTGGAGGGAAATATGTGAGCTGCTAGAAAATAAAGTATACAGTGTATAATACAAAATGGAATCTTCAAGGGTATCGTTTTACCTCAGTTACAGCTCTTCTAAAAGAGGTGTCGTCTTCCAAAATTTTTGGGCCCACACAATTCAACAATTTGAAATCCTTAGTTCTCATTCGCAAAAAAATATGAAACAGCTCATATTCCAATTCAGCTTTGTCAGTATTAATTTTGTCCCATCACACTGCTCCCTACGTTTTTAAAAGAGAGGTCGTCCACCTGCGTCGTTTCTTCTTCTACTTCTTTTTCTGATTATCTGCTTTTTGCATTAAAATAAACGCTGCACATGCGACGACTGTGAAATCCTCTTCTTTCCACATAATGTCGGCCGAAGAAACAGTTATTAAAACGCTATTTTGTAAAAGTAACAAAATGGGAGCAACCTCGGCACATTATCAGAGCCAACTGCGATTTCACATAGCCCAATCCCTTGGTCCCAACACCTTGGTTTGTTGAGGATGACAAGCAGAACGCCAATCCGGTGGCGACCAACGTATGGCCGAACCCATTGACTGCCGTTCGTTTGCCTTCGCTGGGCAAGTGTGTACGCGCCTTAATATGGGACGCACCAGTGATTTGAAAGCAGTCTCCTCTCTAGACTGTCTGCATTTTCGCAGTTTTTTGCCAGTATCCGAAGTCTGCCAACCGCCTTATGTACGTCTGAACCTAAGTGGTCATTCCATTTCAGATCCATACAAATTCTTTCTGCCAGACATTTGTATGAGTTGATTGCTATCTGATTTGCTGACGCAGTCACAGTAACCTACTTCTGGGGTTGTAAAGTGCACAGTATACATTTCTGTCAGTTAAAGCAAGTTTCCAACGTTTGCACCAATCTGAAATCTTATTTACATCTACGTTAATATTTCTGCAGCTTTGTTTAGCTAGTATTTCTGTGTAGATAATTTCTTTACCAGTAAGAAGTCTGAAGTTAATATAAATATGGTCTGCCAAACCATTAATATACAGCACAGACAATAAGGACACATCCGAAGATATTTCTACTTCTGTCGATGACTCTCCAACTAAACAATTCCTCAACCCAATCACAAATTTAATTTGATACGATACATGGCCGTACTTCTCTTAATAAACGTTGGTATGTTACCGAGTCAAGAAATTCTGCACCTACCTCATTACCAGCGACTACGGCTATCAGGATGTCATGCGAGAAAACCGCAGTTTCGGTTTCACATGATCGGTGTTTTCGGAATCGGGGCTGGTGGCCATAGTGGACATCATTCTGTTCTAGATACTTCATTACGCTTGAGATCTGAATATATTCTAGGATTTTACAAGCTATGGGCGTCACTGAGTTTCGTGGATCACTGCCGCTACCCGTCTTGTAGACAGGGTGTGACTTCTGTTTTCTTCCAGTCACAGTGCTCGAATTATCTTCGTTTTGAGGATTCTTTTGTACTGATTGGCTCCAGTGTAGGTAAACGGATGATGAGAAACTGCCTATCCTGCTTCTGGTAAACAAGAAAATTCAAAACTAAGTTTCCATTCTGTCTAAAAACTGCAGCATACATTGCTATAACCAGAACGAGCCTCGATCTCTGTGATGTCGACATGGAATTATAAAACAAAAAACGTTCAAGACCTAAGGGATACTCTTCGAACAATGGAAAAATGGAAGTTGGGAATTACTAGGGGAGAGAGACAAACAAACAAACAAATGGATCACGAAACG
This sequence comes from Schistocerca piceifrons, assembly GCF_021461385.2. Taxonomy (NCBI): domain Eukaryota; kingdom Metazoa; phylum Arthropoda; class Insecta; order Orthoptera; family Acrididae; genus Schistocerca; species Schistocerca piceifrons. The sequence goes on from NC_060138.1 coordinate 818,265,506, forward strand.
AATTGGAATGGAAGACGTGTTTGTGAAAGTATGAAAATGAACTGGAGGCAGCGACGTGAATCGATTTTAGATACAGCCGAAAAGTTTTTACTGGTTTTGCAATTAAGCTCACCCCGCAGTTCCCTGCTTATGGAGCTCCCTTGGTGCGTTGTTTTGGTACCGTAAGGGCTCGCGAGCGCGAAATTTATTTCCGCAATGACTATTGGAGCTGTCGTTCTCATGTTTTTCGCCACAATCCTCTTCAATGACCGTTCGTCACGAGCACTCGCCACACGTTTTTGTCCTCGTTGTGACTTAGCGGATGATGATTTTCAGCTTTCCCTGCATACGCTATAAATATTGGATATGGTGTCTCTTGAAACACCAAACATTTCCGCTTCCTTGGTTACGGCAGCAACCACAATACGAGCGCCAACAGTTTGCCCACATTCGAATGCACTGAGCTCCGACATAACGTAGGTTGTGCTCCTTCTCGGATACTAGCACAGTATCTTAACCACTACTCTACCGTGCTCAGTTTGCACATTCACACACACACACACACACACACACACACACACACACACACACACACATACACATACACATACACGAAACGAAAGGAACTGTGGATAGTCTCGACAAGGCACAAGGCGCTAGCTATCGTTGAGTGGGCATGCGGCACGACTTGTATGTATCTTCGCCCCACTCTTTGGTGTCGTCACCGTGACCTTCTGCAGCATTGGATGATACCTTTCAGCAAATAGTTTCCACAACGAAACTTTGTCCCGAAACCTGGCAGAAAATCCAAAGAGGTTCTGGTCGTATGTAAAGTACGCTAGCGGCAAGACACAGTCAATGCCTTCACTGCGCCATAGCAATGGAAATACACTGAACAGCCAAAGAAACTGGTACACCTGCCTAATATTGTGTAGGGTGCCCGCCATTCTGCAGAAGTGACGCAACGCGACGTGGCATGGACTCGACTAATGTCTGAAGTAGTGCTGAAGGGAATTGACACCACGAATCCTGCAATGCTATCCATAAATTCATAAGAGTACGAGGGGGTGAAGATCTCTTCTGAACAGCACGTTGCAAGGCATCCCTGATGTGCTCAGTAATCTTCATGTCATTCATGTCTGGGGAGTTTGGTGGCCAGTGGAAGTGTTCAAACTCAGAAGAGTGTTCCTGCCGCCACTTTGTAGCAATTCAGGCCGTATGGGGTGTCGCATTGTCCTGCTGGAATTGCCCAATGCACAATGGACATGAATGGACGCAGGTGATCGGACAGGATACTTACGTACGCGTCACCTGTCAGAGTGGTATCTAGACGTATCAGGGGTCCCATATCACTCCAACTGCAAAGGGCCCCACACTATTACAGAGCCCCCATCAGCTTGAACAGTCCCCTGCTGACACACAGGGTCCATGGATTCATGAGATTGTCTCCATACCCGTACACGTCCATCCGCTTCATACAATTTGAAACGCGAATTGTCCGGCCAGGCAACATGTTTCAGCCATGAGCAGTCCAATGTCGGCGTTGACGGCCCCAGGCGAGGCGTAAAGCTTTGTGTCATGTAGTCATCAAGGGTACACGAGTGGGCCTCCGGCTCCGAAAGCCCATATCGATGATGTTTCGTTTAATGGTTCGTACGCTGACACTTGCTGACGGCCCAACATTGGAATCTGCAGCAGTTTGCGAAAGTGTTGCACGTCTGTCTCGTTGAACGATTGTCTTTATTCTTCGTTGGCCCCGTTCTTGCAGGATCCTTTTCGGCTGCAGCGATGTCGGAGATTTGATGTTTTACCAGATCCTTGATCTGACGGTACGCTCGTGAAATAATCGTACGGCAAAATGCCCACTTCATCGCTACCTCGGAGGGTGCTGTGTCCCATCGCTCGTGCGCTGACTGTAATAACACGTTGAAATTCACTTAAATACTGATAACCTGCCATTGTAGCAGTAGTAACCGATCTAACAACAGTGCCGGACACTTTTCTTATATAGGCGTTGCTGACCGCAACGCCGTATTCTGCCTGTTTACATATCTCTGTATTTGAATACGCATGCTTATACCAGTTTCTTTGGCGCTTCAGTATACTACCGACGACAGTGTGCGAAATCGGAGTTATTAAACACAGCCATTCGAAATTCCTTCACCAAAGAAGCGAAGTAAATATTCCAGAATTCGATAAAGAATAGCTGCCAACATGAGTAACGCAGAAGTAGATATCCTCGGAGTAATGAAGAAACCTAAATCACTTAATAAAAGCAAGTCTTCCGGTCCAGACTGTATACCAATTAGGTTCCTTTCGGAGTATGCTGATGCATTAGCTCCATACTTAACAATCTTATACAACCGTTCGCTAGACGAAAGAGCTGTACCTAAAGACTGGAAAGTTGCACATGTTACATCAATACTCAAGAAAGGCAGTTGGAGTAATCCACTAAATTACAGGCCCATATCGTTAACGTCGATATGCAGCAAGATTTTAGAACATATATTGTGTTCGAACATTATGAATTACCTCGAAGAGAACGGTCTATTGACACACAGTAAACATGGAGTTAGAAAACATTGCTCTTGTGAAACACAAATAGATCTTTACACACACGAAGCGTTGAGTGCTATTGACAAGGGATTTCAAATTGATTCCGTATTTCTAGATTTTCAAAACGCTTTTGACACTGCACCACACAAGCGGCTTGTACTAAAATTGCGTGCTGATGGAATATCGTCTCAGTTATGTGACTGGATTCGTGATTTCCTTTCAGAGAAGTCACAGTTCGTAGTAAGTGACGGGAAGCGTTCGCCAATGTAGTGTTATAGGTCCTCTGCTCTTCCTTATCTATATAAATGATGTAAGAGACAATCTGAGCAGACTTCTTACGCTGTGATGTCGTTTATTGTCTAGTAAAGTCATCAAAAGATCAAAACAAACTGCAAAAGGGTTTAGAAAAATATCTATATGGTGCGAAAATTGGCAATTGACCCTAAATAATGAAAGTGTGTGGTCATCCACGTTAGTGCTGAAAGAAATCCGTTAAACTTCGGTTACACAATAAATCAGTCAAATCTAAAGCCAGTAAATTCAACTAAATACCTAGGCATTACAATTACGAACAATTTAAATAGGAAAGAATAGATAGAAAATGTTGGGAAGGCAAACCAAAGACTGCGTTTTATTGACGGAACACTTAGAAAATGCAATAGGCCTACTAAAGAGACTGCCTACACTGTGCTTGTCCGTTCTCTTTTGAAGTACTGCTGGCGATCTGGGATCCTTACCAGATAGGATTAACGGAGTACATCGAGAAAGTTCAAACAAGAGCAGTAGGTTTTGTGTTATCGCGAAAGAGGAGTTAGAGTGTCATTGACATGATACAAGATTTGGGGTGGACAGCATGGAATTTCAATCATCAGCTTTCTCTCTCCGAATGCGCAAATATTTTGTTGACGCCAACGTACGTAAGGAGAAACGATGCTCATAATAAAATAAGGGATATCAGAGCTCGCACGGGTTCCCCTTTTCCGCTGTTAGAGATTGAAATAATTGAGAATTATTCTGAAGGTTGTTCGATGAACCCTCTGCCGGGCACTTAAATGTGATTTGCAGAGTATCCATGTAGATGTAGGTGTAGGTGTAGATACAGAAACTTCCTGCCAGGTATAGAAATTCAGTCCCCTGATATTAGTCATACTCAAAGAAAACTTCGCCTAATACTGGAAGCTTCCACAGCAGGTAGTATGGCCTTTTTCTGTGGGTATGATGCACGTAGCCTTAGATTTTACATTTTGGCTAAACCTTATGGCTATGCCATAGAATTTTTATGGATCATTTTACCGCTGACAACCTTATGATTTCGTTTTTCTAGTCGTATAACATGTACAATGTGTTATTACTTCTGAGAAGACAGGTTTATGTTTGTCTAAACCTAGATAGAGGTTTGAATAAACTTTTGACGTGCAACTGGTTGGCTGTATAGCTGCCATTGTATGCATAATTCTACAGCTGCTGACAGTTTCGTCCCAGAGTTTTCTGTCGTTTTCGCTTATGAATTGTGTCCTTTTATTCGTTACAGTAGATCGTACTCCATAAGCAGTCGAAATCTTAATTGTTGAGAAAGAAAATTACACTAGGAAGAGAAATTGTTTCTTCGCAACGCCTGTTTATCTCGAACACAGAGTCCAGAACGTGCGCTAACCGACAGGAAGCAAGTTGTTAAGACCCACGACATGTTGCGGAAACGGACACCTCCCGTTCGGAGAGGGCTGAGACGCCTAGGGCAACCGTAAAGCCCGTGGGGCGTTAACGACAGCTTGCTACTCCGTTTCCATCGTCCGTCCTAATACAAGCAGTTCGAAGGCGGGCGCAGGAAACCTGTTCAGGCAATTATGTAAATAATCCGTGATTGCCCCCGACGTATACGTGAGAGCACACACGTCGTAACAACTTGCGTTACTTACATGGATGGAGGGAATTTCCAGGCTTCCAGGAGTATGCGTTTCAAAATCCACTCAACATATTTAGGTTCTTGGAACAAAATATCTCGTTGTTTTTATTTCCTTCATTTTTTTCTGGGTGTTGTCGCAGCACAAGCCGTGATGAAAGAATCTCACGTATTGCATTTTCGAGAGCAAAGGTGATTGAAAACCGTTGCAGAAATTGGCGACATCCCTTTATATTTTTTAGCTTTTTTTATAAAATCCCGTAGACACCAAACTCATAAGAGTCACAACACTGGCTCAGGAAGGAACCATCGGTCGTGACCTTTTAACCGAGAAATCAAGCCACTCACGTAGTTTTCTACGAAAATCTGGTCAAAGTAGCGTTCCGTATAAAATCACTTCAGATGAACGCACGAATTCCATTGTAGCAGGAAAGAAACTTAAAAGTTTATTGTTTCGTCGGCGTTAGGACAGAGCCCAACCGCAGTTGTAGTATTGGGTGGAAGGAGGTGTGAGAGAAAGAGAAGAGGCCTTGTCCTGTTTAAACAAGCATTCCGACAATCACATGCATTGATTCAGGGAAGCTGCGAAAATAACTTTTACTAAAACGATAAAAATGGAAAAAAAGTTTCTTCGGCGTGGAATCTAACCCATCCACTCCATAATGAGGCTACTGTATAAGACTTCTGTGACTAGCTTCTTTGCCGGCCGCGGTGGTCTCGCGGTTCTAGGCGCGCAGTCCGGAACCGCGCGACTGCTACGGTCGCAGGTTCGAATCCTGCCTCGGGCATGGATGTGTGTGATGTCCTTAGGTTGGTTAGGTTTAAGTAGTTCTAAGTTCTAGGGGACTGATGATCACAGCTGTTAAGTCCCATAGTGCTCAGAGCCATTTGAACCATTTGACTAGCTTCTTTGTGAACATAATATGCAATCATGTTCGCTTTAGCTCACACAGCAGATACACTCAAATTCTCCTCTGTGTTCTTTGTGTTTAGAACTGCTTCAGATTTGACTACTGTGTTTGAACGTGCCCATGACCACTTCTGAATTCTACGTCAATCAACTTAGGTGTCTAGAAGCAATGATGTGCCGCTCGCAACGATGTAGCACGGCGTAAGAACAGTAGTGGTAAATACAAGCTAACCGAAAGGAAACCGGAGTAGTATGTCATGCCTGTTTCAAACACCACAGGAAATACTGCGGTCAGCGAGTACAGAGCCAAACAACCAGTTTCCGAGCGATCGCTGCGATGTGAAATGGATTCTTCGTTCATTTGGGCCTGTGGTATACTACAGGTCAGATAATGACATTATGAAGAAGGTCCAGAGTAACTGCAGTGTAATTATCAGGCTTTGTTTCACGACAGGCCTGTTTCGGATGTCATTGCCATCTTCATCAGCCTGTGAATACAATGTTGGTGAGATCATTTACTTTCATAATGCACCTTCCATATTTGATTGATTACATATTGGTACTGAAAAACATTTAGGTGAACTTGGTGACGATATTCCATCGATAGTAAACTGTCATGTAAATGTGGGTGCTCAGTTGGCGATAAAATTACGTAACTGTAATATTTGTTATACGTTGAATATGCTTTGACAGTAATTTGACAGTTCTATTACTATGATGATGCGTGTTTATAAAGTATATGCAAATAGGCATCGGTGATGGTGTTTCTCAATGGTTGGATTTCGACGTAGGCTGTCTTTGATTGTTGTGTATTATTTGTTTTTAATTTTATCCCTTTCCATGTTTCAGTATTTCATTAAAGTTTTTTATGTAGAAGTTGTGTTTAAAATCTGTATGTTCGTTTAATATTTCCTGTGGATAGTTTCTCATGTACATACAAATTTCTAATCCTTCAAGAAAGTTCATAGTGAGACCTTTGCATATTCTGTGCAATATTTGCAGTGCATTTTGAATTTTATCGTTAGCGTGAAGTTGACTTTTCACATGGAGAAAGAAGTTCAATCGGTTACTGCCGCTAATATTAAACGAACATACAGAATTTAAACACAAATTCTAACTGAAAAAACTTATTGAAATACTACTGGAATACGAAAAGGGATAAAATTAAAAACAAATAATATACTACAGCCAATTATGGTCTACGTCAAAATGCAACTAGTGAGAAATAACATCATCGCTGGTCTGCATGCGTATACTTTGTAAGTATATAACATCGTAGAAATAAATTGTAAAATTACTGTCAAAACTTATTTGGATATAGAGAAATGTTCGATACGATTCGTTAGCTTTGACCAGTGACATAGGAAACGTGCGATAAACGCCGGAAACAATGTGGCGACTATAACGTGATGTTATTGGCGATTGGTACAGATCAGTCTCTCACCACAATCAGTTTTTTTTTGTAATATCACGTGCGTTGACTTCGCCAACTCACAACCAAACTGTCAGCTTCCAAGCTAACTTAGGCTTCGGGCAAAGCTACAAATAATTCTGTCACCACAACCTTGTTTTTTTAATGTATTGTTATCGCATTCTTTGGATTTGCCACCTGAGAGCCGAACTGTTGCCTTCTAACCTATCCAAGCTACAGATCAGTGTGTCACCATAACCAGTTTTATTTATTTATTGCTGTCAAATTCGTTGGCTTCGCCAGCTAACAGCAAAAATACGAATATACGCACCAAAAGGTGGCATGACAGCAGCTATTAACATTACGTTACTGGCCAAAGCCGACGACTCTACGCAACGTTTCTCTTGACCCACATATTCCATGTAGAAGAAATTTACAGTTACGTAATTTTACCAACTACTGAGCATTGAAAGTTACGTGACAGTTTACTATCGATGTAATATGGACGTCAAGTTCACTTATACGTAAGTGCCAATATGTAATCAATCAAGAATGCAAGGCATACCTGAAATAGATCTGTCGTCAAATAAAGACTGTCACTTTCAAGGCAGCTGTCCCGGGTCTTCTTTTTAATAATGGAAATAGATACAATGACCATTTGGAATTTGGTACCTCGGAAAGAAGGACATTGTTGTGGCAAATAAAGGTGCACCTTTTCAGTGGGCCAAACAACACAAAAACTAGACAGTAAGCAGACTGGAGCGTGTAGTATGGTCCGACAAGCCGCGACTTTGCCTCCTGCTTGATGGCGCGAGGCGTCGCGTGCACTGATCGTCCAATCAGACGTTCAACCTGCAGTATGTGGAGGATGTAGTTTAGATCGGAGTTGGTTCTCTGAGGTTTCAAGTGTGTTTTTCGCACTCAGTCAGGTTACCTTGAATGTCAACCAGAGCGTTTATTTCAACGTTCTCGGTGACCTAGTGTTGCGCTTCCTTCTACATCTTTATGATGATTTTCCTATGGACACTCCCCCTGCGACGTTCAGTTTATCTGTTGTTTTGTTGCATTCGCTTTTGAAGAATCTTCTTGAAGTCTTACATCTCTCCGGACTGGAATAACATACTAAGAACTGATGTCAGGTGGGAGAGATTCAAAGGATATTAACTGGATACAAAATGAATTTTAACGGTGGTTAATCCTAATACGTTTTCGCTGTGTTACAGTTGGTGGCCAGTTCCCGTATGTATAGGTAAATGAAAGCGCATCATCCTAGAAATACCGTAAGGAAGGATAATCACGAATAACCCAACTACACACATCAAAAGAAGTTTTGCATCACCTCGGTTCCGAGAGTTCCGGAACCTGTACAGAAAATTGGAATAGAGATCAACATAAACATCATTTCCGACCTTTTTATTGCCCTTGAAAACCACACATCGCATACTGTACCACCACACAGCAAGACCTTCAGAGGTAGTGGTCCAGATTGCTGTACACACCGGTACCTCTAATACCCAGTAGCACATCCTCTTGCATTGATGCATGCCTGAATTCGCCGTGGCATACTATCCACAAGTTCATCAAGGCACTGTTGTTCCAGATTGTCCCACTCCTCAACGGCGATTCGGTGTAAATCCCTCAGAGTGGTTGGTGAGTCGCGTAGTCCATAAACAGCCCTTTTCAGTCTATCCCAGGCATGTTCGATAGTGTTCATGTCTGGAGAACATGCTGACCACTCTAGTCGAGCAATGTCGTTATCCTGAAGACGTGCACGATGAGGGCGCGAATTGTCGTCCATGAAGACGGATGCCTCGCCAATATGCTGCCGATATAGTTGCACTGTCAGTCGGAGGATGGCATTCACGTATCGTACAGCCGTTACGGCGTCTTCCATGACCACCAGCGGCGTACGTCGGCCCCACATAATGCCACGCCAAAACAGCAGGGAACCTCCAACTTGCTGCGCCGGCCGGGGTGGCCGAGCGGTTCTAGGCGCTACAGTCTGGAACCGTGCGACCGCTATGGTCGCAGGTTCGAATCCTACCTCGAGCATGGATGTGTGTGATGTCCTTCGGTTAGTTAGGTTTAAGTAGTTCTAAGTTCTAGGGGACTGATGACCTCAGAAGTTAAGTCCCATAGTGCTCAGAGCCATTTTGAACCAACTTGCTGCACTCGCTGGGTAGGCTTTCAGCCTGACCGGGTTGCCTCCACACACGTCTCCGACGATTGTCTGGTTGACGGCATATGCGACACTCATCGGTGAAGAGAACGTGATGCAAATCCTGAGTGGTACATTCAGCATGTTGTCGGGCCTATCTGTACCGCGCTGCGTGGACCTCGCCATGAACGTCGGAAGTGGAAGTTGCGCATCGTGCAGCATTGTACGCCCAGTTTGCGTCGTACCACGACGACCTGTTGCTGCACTAAAAGCATTATTCAACATGGTGACGTTGCTGTCAGGGTTCCTCCGAGCCATAATCCGTAGGCAGCGATCATCCACTGCAGTACTAGCCCTTGGGCGGCCTGAGCGAGGCATGTCATCGACAGTTCCAGTCTCTCTGTATCTCCTCCATGTCCAGACAACATCGCTTTGGTACACTCCGCGTCGCATGGACACTTCCCTTGTCGATAGCCCTCTACCTTTCACAAAGTAACAATGCGGACACGATCGAACCGCGGTATTGATCGTCTAGGCATGGTTGAACTACAGACAACACGAACCGTGCACCTCCTTCCTGGTGGAATGACTGGAACTGATCGGCTGTCGGACCCCTCCGTCTAATAGGCGCTGCTCATTCACTGTTGTTGACATCTTTGGGCGGGTGTAGTGACATCTCTGAACAGCCAAAGGGACTATGTCTGTGATACAATATCCACATCAACGTCTGTCTTCGGGAATTCTGGGAACCGGGATGATGCAAAACATTTTTCATGTGTTTATTAAACAGTGTCACAGATTTGGTTATGGATATGACTGTAGGAGTACGACCGTCACGGCGCACACGAAATAGTTAGGACGATAATCACGTAATTAATAACAGTGCTCCGTAAATACTGTTAGCGGAACACTACCAGTCTGAAACTAAAAGTTTACGCTTTCATGCGAGATGTTCAGGAGAAATGTTATTTCACAGTTTAATACTCTTTACAAATGCCTTTATTTTGCGCATTATGTTGAAGCGCAGAGTGTCACTTTAACCGGAACAGAAGTGTGCGATTCAGGTTAGTGATATGCACATTTTCACACATCCCGACATATTGATGCTATCTGAGTAGGCGTCAGCAACAAACTCTTAAGCCAACTGCCAAAGAGATGGTAATAACTGTGTATGACTCGGACGAGGGCTGTCACGCGATCCGGCATAGAGATGTTAACTGTACATTGGCTGACCGCCAACTGGCGATTTACATGATGTGAATTCTGGAATTACATAATGCTTTGAGATTATGTTAGGTTAGATACTTCTATGTACTCGATAAAACTTTATTACTGTTGGTTTTATGACAAAACTACATGGGACGTTATTATTACGCGGTTGTCGGAATCCCATATTTACGAGTATGGCATCCGTTTTGAAATAAATCTTTGTGGTTCTAGATTATTCGAAATTTTAATTACCGATTGAATTAAGTAGTGAGTGGTGTTGTTTAATGCATAAAAATACAGCAATAAAATTATGTGGTCAAAGTTTAGCATCTCACAGTCATTAAAGCGAAATAATTTATTCAAATACCGAGGGCCTAAATTTTTTATGTCAGTTATTTCATCAGTTAATTATTTCTACAGAATTTCAAATATGTTCTTGGGAAGTTGGGAATGCCTACTTACAAGTAATTGTTAATAGCAACTCCCCTGCAGCTTCTTAACTCACAAGGCTTTTTCCTTATATGATGTTACCGTAACTTGAATTAACTCTAACTTTTAACTGCCAGATCTTTCAGTAACACTAATTACATTATTGTAATCAGGAACATAATTATAACGAACCGAGCTATAAGTTTAAATGAGATTTTGCATAATTAACAGTTTCACACATTCCTTTACTTACGGTTCAAATGGTTTAAATGACTCTGCGCACTATGGGACTTAACATCTGAGGTCATCAGTCCCATAGAACTTAGAACTACTTAAACCTAACTAACCTAAGAACACCACACACATCCATGCCCAAGGCAGGATTCGAACCAGCGACCGTAGCGGTCGCGCGGTTCCAGACTGAAGCGCTCGGCCACTCCTGCCGGCCTTTACTTACGGTATATCATGCGTGCACTGCATTAGATATAGAATGTAGAATGAAAAAAAATAGTTGTTCTTACGAAGAGGAAACATAAAATGGGTTAAACCGCAGCTTACTACATCTCACCTGTTTCAAGTTGACAAGACCCATGTCACAGGATTGTGCGCATAGTTCCTCGATTGACGAAGTCTCATGCACGCTGTTGCAACCCGACTAACCCCATAGAAAATGTCTGGACTATTTGGAACAATGGGTGAAGCGTAGCAGTCAGAATCCCCGCAGCTTCATATCTCTACGGCATCTAATCATTCATGAATGGCTTCACTTGGATAGGGCATACGTGAAGCAACTTCCTAACCGAATCGAGCTCATAAGCAAAGCTAGATGTGGTGTTACACGGTATTAGCTTCATGTCTCATGAGGTTGATTAATTTAGTATCTGGTGTTCCTTATATTCATGTTGCGGCCATTTTTTGTATCCAAACGGTCTCCTGTCCAGGTACGTTAACCGGCAACCGCCCAAAAATACTGGCACTTCTGTACAAGTGATAGAAGTTGACGAATAAGGAAGAAGGAGTTGTGTGACGTAAACGAAAGTTGGGAGGCGTGTTTCTAAATCTGAAAGACGATGTCAATTCAAACCTTGCGTTAGTGTGTCGGTAGTAGCGCCGCTATGAGGATACAAGTCAGGTTTGCTTTAAATACAGGCTGTAACGGTTGTGAGCGTTAATTACCTTTGAGGTTGGATATGATGAGTTAATGTTAGTCAACAATTACTTTAAGGCCACTAAGAGGCCATTATCAACACCTCACTGAGTTTCAACGAGGTCATGTTATAGGGCTACGACTAGCTGGATGTTCCTACTGCGACACTGCAGAAAGATTTGGCGGGAATGTAACCGCTGTACATAGTACTGGCAGCTGTGGTCACGAGAATGTACGGTCTCAAGAAAACCGTTCTCCGTACGGTCACGTGGCACTACGGTGAGGGAAGACCATTGTGTTCGGCATACAGCTGTGTCACATCGTAGAGCATCTGCAGCAGCAAACTGAGCAGCAGTTGGCGCCACAATAATATAACGAACTGTTGCAAATCGGTTACTTCAAGGGCAGCTCCGAGCTAGACGTCCTGACCCCAAACCATCACCATTTGCAACTTCAGAGCTCACTAGAGGGCAGTGTTTTCTGATGAAAGCTGGTTCTGCCTCGGTGTTTTCTGATGAAAGCTGGTTCTGCCTCGGTGCCAGTGATGGCCGTGTGTGGGAGAGTCAGTTGAGGACTTGCACCCAACCTGTCTGTGTGCTAGATACGCTAGACCTACTCCTGGAATTATGATCTGGGGTACGATTTCGTATGACAGCAGGAACATTCTCGTGGCTGTCCCACGCATCCTGACTGCAAAATTGTACGTTAGTCTGGTGATGCTGCCACTCATGAACAGTAATCCAGGGGATGTTTTCCAACAGGATAACGCTTGCCCATATACCGCTGTTGTAGCCCAACATGCTCTAAAGTTTTTCGACATGTTGCCTTATCCTGTACGATCACCAGATCTGTTTCCAGATGAGCACATATGGACATCATCGGACGACAACTCCAGGGCCCTCATCCACAACCAACATTATCCGCCCCTGTATTGACTGACCAAGTGCAACAGGCATAGAACTACATCCCACAAACTAACATCTGGCACTCATGTTACACAATTAATCCACGTTTGCATTCTTGCGTTCAATATTCTGGCCGTTACACCGGATGTTAATGTATCGGCATTTCACAGTTCCAATGGCTTGACAAATAAACGAGTAAGTCACATCTCGAAGAGAAAAGGTGCTGGTAGTGAGGATGTTTACATTCAAATAGTATAGTATTTTGACAGAAGTCAATGCACGATTGGCGTGGAATTTCAAAGTACCCAGTATCTTCTCGAGGGAAGTTATTGCTTTTCATATCACAGTTAATTCATAAATTTCTGTTCCACTAGGACCACTAGAAAACGGTAATTATCATCGCTCGTCGTCAAATAATTACGGAACGAATATTCATTCTGCCGGCCGAAGTGTCCGTGCGGTTCTAGGCGCTGCAGTCTGGAACCGCGAGACCGATACGGTCACAGGTTCGAGTCCTGCCTCGGGCATGGATGTTTGTGATGTCCTTCGGTTAGTTAGGTTTAACTAGTTCTAAGTTCCAGGGGACTAATGACCTCAGAAGTTGAGTCCCATAGTGCTCAGAGCCATTTGAACCATTTGAATATTCATTCTCCAAAAGAAGTTGTTTTCTTCCGAACAACTGTTAGGCTTACCCTTTCCTGTCATTTGTTCATTCATCCACCTTTTCGGTTTCCGTACTTCAGTCGGTAAATACGGAATCCTTATGCGATCACTTTGTTGGCCGTCTGTCTATATGTCTATCTGATGGTTAAGACCCCTTTTCCTCAGGGAGGGGTAGACGTATCAAGTTCAAACTTGAGTCACGTACTGAGGTCTATGTCCCATGGTGGCGTATAAAATTTAAGCTTCTAAGTCAGTGTACTCAAAAGATGCGGATTTATGTCACATCTTTTGCTACTGGCGAACACATTCATCAAAACCAATAAGGTACTTCCCGTTGACCAAAAATCATGAAATTTACCAAGCGACAAGGTTTCACAGCACAGATAAAGAAAAACTACAAAAATTGTTAATTTGTAATTATGTCGCATGAAATATATATAATTTGTTATCCGACTGTCGGTCTGTCCCGCTGTTAAGACTCCTTTTTCTCGGGAATAACAGTAGTAAATGCGAAATCACACAAAAAGTTAAAATTAAAACATTCCCGGCAATCTTTAAACTGCTGGGACCGATATCTTGCTAGTATCGATTTCGATAATGGGCAAACATATTCGAGAGTCTCAATTACAAGGATTGATGAACAGTTTTTATACATAATTAAGTTTATCCGTAACTCTCAAAAGGTTAGTCCTACACACACTTGCCAATTATTTTGATCCATGATGAGTGTCTTCTTATTTTCTTGTTACTCACTGCCCCAGCATATAATGCAGCGGCCGCAGAAAAAGCGACAACTGCCGATTTCTTTGTAGCACTCGACGCCATGATAGCGTGGGCGTCCACAGAAATGTGTTCAAGAGGCGGCAAAAAGTTGCTACTTTTTGTATACGAATGGTTGTATGAGTGTAGGAATGCATAGTGCCCCAAAAACTATGTTTGACAGGAACTGCACAAACCCTATGGTATCTCAAACGATAGTATTCACTCAGTGCTTGTAGGTACACCGAAATGGTAAGCATATTTCGTTAGTACATATTTTTTATAGCATTAATATGAATATGAATGACACCATTTTTATTCTAGGATCTGAAATTAATCTTCGCCATGATTATGTTCATGATGTTTAATGCGCTTTTCACTAGAATTGGGTGGCCGAGCGGTTCCAGGTGCTTCAGTCCGGAACCGCGCGACCACTACGGTCGCAGATTCGAATCCTGCCTCGGGCATGGATGTGTGTGATGTCCTTAGGTTAGTTAGGTTTAAGTAGTTCTACGTTCTAGGGGACTGATGAGCTCAGCAGTTAAGTCCCATAGTGCTCAGAGCCATTTGAGCCATTATAATTGTTTTACTCTGCTTATTGAAAATATTTTAATTTTCAATGAAAATTAAAATTTTGAAATATAAAAATGCCAGAACGACTGAGAAAATCTTGTTGAGTAGCAATAGGGTAATTTACAAGAATGATTGCCAATCGAAGTAGCGGGGTCCAAACGATACAAATCGAACGTGCGATTGTAAATCGATCATACGACTCTGGTGGCGGGCGTTTTGATCAATTATTTATTATCGTCATTTTTATTTGTTTTCCGTCGTTCCCTTAGTTGCTGTAAGCCTCATACCTCTGCAAACTAATGGTAAAAAGGGAATTGTTCCCGTAGCGTACACATGACATTGACTTTCACATAAGGACAATACCGACGACGAGTAAGGTAAGTCATTTCCTTTGTAGTTACAAGTATTTTTGTAACGGTCTTCTTTTGTCACTGCTGTGGTGACCACCGTAAACATACTCATAACGCACGCCACCAGAGTCGCACGATCGATTTAGGATCGCACGTTAGATATTTATCGTTTGGACCCCGCTACTTCGATAGGTAATCTTCGATAGGTAATCATACTTGGAAATTACCAGCAATGGAACCAATAATGCAAAATGCCAGATTAATACTGCTCAAAGTACAGGAACAGAAATAAACCTTTAAAAAATCCACATTATTTCCTATAATCTGCGATTTAGTATGTGCGTGTCGTTCTGTTGTATGCTTTGTGGCGTGTCTAACCGCGTGCTCTTCCCGTGCACTTTAGCGCGCGCTTTAAGGAACGCGTAAATGGCTGCTAAGTCCGACGTCATTGGCGGGGAGACGCTTGTTTTTAGTTTTCCGTTAGTTTATCGAGCCACTTTTGTTACGCCAAGTGAGTCAGTGCAATGGAAATGTAAAAGGTATTTTTTTTTTAGTTTGTTGTTTGTTAACTGCTTTACATTGATCTTTAAAGATATAATAAAAACGAACAGCCTATTCCTCCAAGCAATGTGATTGGAGACTGTGTATAGTTCCTTGCCTTGCACTGTAACATACATAAAAATGTTCTTGAATTGTATACCTTTTAGTTCATTCCGAAGCTGTCTTAATATCAATAAACTAGTACATGGGCGAAGCTGTGTTCTAAGAAAAAAGTGAGCTGGTGTCGAGAGGGGAGCAGGAGGGGTCGGGGGATCGCAGAGTCGAAGTTTTCCGTACATGCTAGTTAGCTAGCTATGCTAGTGCATTAACCTTACATTCGTACAAGGTACGGATTACTCCTCTATAAACATCATCTTAAAAATATTGAGAACGCTGGTTAGCGCGTAGTGTTTAGAATTAATGTAGAGTACTCTGGTGATCAGTGGCTACGTGACTGGAAAAGAAAGAAAGTGGAAGTCTGAGCGGAATTACATACTATGACATGAAATGATACCACGCAGAGCGTTCAGATATGCAGCTACGAGAGGGTGGATTCTTGACCGAATGCTGTTCGTTCGCGCCCGCCTCCTTTCTACACAGCTGTTGCGGTGGTATGGACAGTTTACGCTAGCCGTCACCGGAACGGAACAGAACGGCAGGCGGTAAGTACCAAATGATGGAGGGTTCAAACGTGATTAAAAGAAATAGTCCGAATTAGTATCAGAATTAAAGAACTGACAATATTATTTAATAATGGCCAAAGCACACTCATTATGGATGTTGAAGGTTAAGTTTGCATGGTAAAGTGCTGAGAAATAAAATAATAGAGAAAGTGCTATCAAAACATTTCAAAACATCAACATTTGATTGCTAGTGAAAATATATACAGGGTTTCCCCTGGAGGAATGGTCAGTATTCAGCGATATGACAGGAACGACATTTAAAAGAAAAGGAAGAAAAAAAGAAGACGTGTAGTAACCATGGGCTGCCGGCCGGTGTGGCCGCGCGATTCTAGGCGCGTCAGTCTGGAACCGCGTGACCGCTACGGTCGCAGGTTCGAATCCTGCCTCGGGCATGGATGTGTGTGATGTCCTTAGGTTAGTTAGGTTTAAGTAGTTCTAAGTTCTAGGGGACTGATGACCACAGATGTTGAGTCTCACAGTGCTCAGATCCATTTGAACCATAACCATGGGCTCTAAAACGCATACCTTAAGAGCCATGAGCACTTGTTCAGTAGAAGAGATGTGTTTCACAGAATCAAAAATGAACACTTGCTCATAGTTCTTAAGGTATGCACTTTAATGGACATTTTTTTCTTATTTTGGTCCATAGTACCACCTCTCAAAATATGGGAAGCAAAGAGCCTGCAGAGATTTTTTTCACAATATCGAAGATGAAGTGCTTCTCGTAGCACATAAGGTGTGCGTTTTAGAGCCCATGTTTACTAGACTTTTTTTCTACGAATTATCGTTCCTGAATACTGACCATTCCTGCTGGGGCAATGTATATACTAACACATCAAACAATGTCTGTAAGGGAATTCACACAGCACTTTTAACTTATGCATTGTGTTTTTTTTCTTTCTCCAGTACAAAATTACGGCAACTACAATAGAGCTGACTTTTAGTTGTTTAACGAAGATTGTTCCACCAATTTATGTTTTCATTTATGCACAGTGTAGGCTTTTTCTCCGACTAAGTATTGTAAAACGCAAGTGATTTCTTGCTTTCAGGTATCTGCTAACTTTTATTGAAAAACAGCCGTGGAAAAATATCCAAGTCTTCATGCAGTGTTTCACGAAAACAAAGGAAAATAATAAAATAACGACTAAGAAAACGCAAAAGCGCATAGTCCACTACTGTTACGTTTTTGAGAGCATAACAAATACAGTATTGGCCATTAAAATTGCTACACCAAGAAGAAATGCTGATGATAAGCGGGTATTCATTGGACAAATATATTATACTAGAACTGACATGTGATTACATTTTCACGCAATTTGGGTGCATAGATCCTGAGAAATCAGTACCCAGAACAATCACCTCTGGCCGTAATAACGGCCTTGATACGCCTGGGCATTGAGTCAAACAGAGCTTGGATGGCGTGTACAGGTACAGCTGCCCATGCAGCTTCAACACGATACCACAGTTCATCAAGAGTAGTGACTGGCGTATTGTGACGAGCCAGTTGCTCGCCCACCATTGACCAGACGTTTTCATTTGGTGAGAGATCTGGAGAATGTGCTGGCCAGGGTAGCAGTCGAACATTTTCTGTATCCAGAAAGGCCCGTACAGGACCTGCAACATGCGGCCGTGCATTATCCTGCTGAAATGTAGTATTTCGCAGGGATCGAATGAAGGTTAGAGCCACGGGTCATAACACATCTGAAGTGTAACGTCCACTGTTCAAAGTGGCGTCAGTGCGAACACGAGATGATCGAGACGCGTAACCAATGGCACCCCATACCGTCACGCCGGGTGATACGCCAGTATGGCGATGACGAATACACGCTTTCAATGTGCGTTCACCGCCATGTCGCCAAACACGGATGCGACCATCGTGATGCTGTAAACAGAACCTGGATTCATCCGAAAAAATGACGTTCTGCCAATCGTGCACCCAGGTTCGTCGTTGAGTACACCATCGCAGGCGCTCCTGTCTGTGATGCAGCGTCAAGGGTAAGCGCAGCCATGGTCTCCGAGCTCATAGTCCATGCTGCTGCAAACGTCGTCGAACTGTTTGTGCAGATGGTTGTTGTCTTGCAAACACCCCCATCTGTTGACTCAGGGATCGAGACTGGCTGCACGATCCGTTACAGCCGTGCGGATAAGATGCCTGTCATCTCGACTGCTAGTGATACGAGGCCGTTGGAATCCAGCACGGCGTTCCGTATTACCCTCCTGAACCCACCGATTCCATATTCTGCTCACAGTCATTGGATATCGACCAACGCGAGCAGCAATGTCGCGATACGATAAACCACAATCGCGATATGCTACAATGTGACCTTTATGAAAGTAGGAAAGGTGATGGTACGCATTTCTGTTCGTTACACGAGGCATCACAACAACGTTTCACCATTCAACGCCGGTCAACTGCTGTCTGTGTATGAGAAATCGGTTGGAAACTTTCCTCATGTCAGCACGTTGTAGGAGTCGCCACCGGCGCCAACCTTGTGTGAATGCTCTGAAAAGCTTATCATCTGCATATCACAGCATCTTCTTCCTGTAGGTTAAATTTCGCGTCTGTAGCACGTCATCTTCGTAGTGTAGCAATTTTAATGGCCAGTAGTGTACATCGACTTTCCGTGTTAGATGCCCCCACCAACGTCCCGTTCCGTTGACGGCATGTACGTGCCGCTATTTGAAGTGCATTGTGGAGTATTTCGACGTTCCGTTCTCTCGCGTGAATGGGCCATAAACCAGGCGTGCGCTATCTGGATTCCAGGCAAAACGACGGGTCACGAGATTTTATAGTCACCCAGAAAGCTTGTCTTATTCTTATCGAGCACGCGGGGAATAGTTAATAAACTGAGCGGCCCTCCTCCATTTTTCGTCGGGTGAAGCAGCGGCGCTCGGGTGAAGCAGCGGCGCGTCGCCGTGGCAGGGAGTGAGGCAGGGGCCCTCGCCACGGCTAGTGGGTCGCCGTGTTCCGCTCGGGCGCGCCCCGGGTCAGCCGCGCCGCCCGCTCCTCCGGTGCTCTGCTCGCAACACGCGCGCCCTTAACGACACTTCGGTTCGCATCACCATCACACGGCACGCCGCCCGCGACGGAGGTGTCTGGTTTCTTACACTCCTCACACGGGCGGATCAGATGTCAACGCTCCTTATGAGGGCACGTGAAAATATCCTGTCGATACACAACACCAACGCGAATATGGAAACCGGCCTATGATCACCAACATCGAAAAAATGTGCACTGTTGTTATTTTGTACTTTCATGGCACAGTTCAAACCGGACATTAGTGCTCTCGCCTTGTCCCTTTCTCATTCAAACTCTCCACCACCAGTTCGTGATGGTACTGCACTGAAAAGCCGAAGAAACTGGTACACCTGCCTAATATCGTGTAGGGCCCCCGCGAGCACGCAGAAGTGCCGCAACACGATGTACCGTGGAGTCGACTAATGTCTGAAGTAGTGCTGGAGGTAATTGACACCATGAATCCTCCAGGGCTGTCCATAAATCCGTGAGAGTACGAGGGGGTGGAAATCTCTTCTGAACAGCACGTTGCAAGGCATACCAGATTTGCTCAATAATATTCACGGCTGGGGAGTTTGGTGGCCATCGGAAGTGTTTAACTCGGAAGAGTGTTCCTAGAGCCACTCTATAGCATTTCTGGACGTGTGAGATGTCGTATTGTCCTGCTGGAATTGCCCAAGTCCGTCGGAATGCACAACGGATATGAATGGATGCAGGTGATCAGACACGATGCTTATGTAAGTGTCACCTGTCAGAATCATGTCTGAACTTATCAGTGGTCCCATATCACTCCAACTGCAAACTCCCCACACCATTACAGAGCCTCCATCAGCTTGAACAGTCCCCTGCTGACATGCAGGGTCCGTGGATTCATGAAGTTGTCTCCATACCCGTACACGTCCCTCCCCTCGATACAATTTGAAACGAGACTCGCCCCACCAGGCAACATGGCAACATGTTTCCAGCCATCGACAGTCCAATGTCGGTCTTGAGGGGCCCAGGCGGGGTGTAAAGCTTTGTGTCGGGCAGCCTTCAAGGGTATACGAGTGAGCCTTCGGCTCCGAAAGCTCGTATCGATGATGTTTCGTTGCGTGGTACGCACGCTGACATTTGATGGCCCAGTATTGAAATCTGCAGTAATTTGCGGAAGGCTTGCACTTCTATCACGTTGAACGATTCTCTTCATTCTTCGTTGGTCCCGATCTTGCAGGATCTTTTTCGGCCGCAGCGATGTGTCACAGATTTGATGTTTTACCGGATTCCTGATATTTACGGTACACTCGTGAAATGGTCGTACGGGAAAATCCCCATTTCTTCGCTAGCTCGGACACACTGTGTCACGTCGCTCGTGCGCCGACTATAACGCCACGTTCAAACTCACTTAAATCTTGATAACCTGCCATTGTAGTAGCAGTAACCGATCTAACAACAACGCAGATACACGCCTGGGTCATGTTTTATTAGAATCACCAGACCAATAACAATAAAGTAAATGGAAATCATGCTTTACTTTAACCTCGTACAGCTTCATATTAGCGAATTAGCTAAATTTCAGGCAAAATCTTTTATTATCCGTAACTCCGTAACTAAACATTTGCGGACCTATGTTTATATGAACTTTTTTCTTTAGTTTTACTCGTAGAATAACCTATTGAAATATTTGTATATCTTCGTCAATCACCCTGCATAAAAGGCAATGTCCCGACTGACTCGACTCTCTACAGCCCAAACCACTAAGGACAGAATCTTGAAATTTACAGACGGTATTGATCTTATACCACAGGCGTCGTTTAAGGAGGGATTTTTCGAAATTCCACCCCTAATGTGGTGAAACATGGAATGAAAGGTTTTTTTTAGAAAATATGTCGCTATTAAGGCAATTTGGAAGCTAGATTGACAAAAATTATTTGGTTTCTCGGACAGAAATGAAGAAATGCCTGGTTGAGCATTTTTGGAAATTTAACCCCCATGGAGGTGAAATAATGGGTCAAAGTCTTTTTATTTTCTTTTATTTTATTAACGTAAATCATTATTAAAGAAGTACTACAGTATTTTTAAGCTACATCTGTGAAAATTGATATTTGACTTCTCGGTTAGAAATAAAAACTGCGTGTTTTACTGTTTTTGGAAATTTAGGCCATATGGGGGAGAAATAGGGGATGAAAATTTTCAAGAAAATATTTCTTTATATAAAAAAATTCTTAAAGCTGAATCTATGAAGCTTGTTATTTCACGTCTCGGTTACATGTAAAGGAATATGTGTTAGCGGACTAAAGTTTGTATGGAAATATCAGCACAAGAACGCAGAAGGAATGATTAACAAAAACCTTGATTCTAGCTACCAGAATAGCTTATTGGTCAAGTGTGCATTCGAAAAACACCATCCTTCTGTGGCTTTAATTGGCGTGAAAAGTTAAAAGGTTGTGAAATTTGTGTACAACATAAAGATTCGATTAAGAGAAAACAAAAAAAAAAACAAAAAAAATCTGTGCAGACCATACAGTCTACCTGAGCGAAGCAGCGGGCGTTACGCTACTACTACTACTATTACTACTACTACTACTACTAATAATAATAATAATAGTAACAATAATAATAATAATAATAATAATAATAATAATAATAATAATAATAATAACTAACAAAAATACTGAAAACAGAATTGACAGCAAGAAACAAGACAAAAGCTATAAATACTTCTGCTATACCAATATTGACCTATTCATTTGGAGTAGTGAAATGGAGTAACACAGACCTAGAAGCACTCAATACACTTACGCGATGACAATGCCACAAATATAGAATACATCACATACATTCAGCAACTGAAAGATTCACATTAAGCAGAAAGGAAGGAGGAAGGGGATTTATCGACATAAAAAACCTTCATTATGGACAGGTAGACAATTTAAGAAAATTCTTTCTAGAACGAGCAGAAACTAGCAAAATACACAAAGCAATCACTCATATAAATACATCGGCTACACCACTGCAATTTCATAACCACTACTACAACCCTTTAGATCACATAACATCAACAGATACGAAGAAAGTAAATTGGAAAAAGAAAACACTACATGGCATCTAACACAGCCACACATCGATCAAGACGCATCCAACACATGGCTAAGAAAAGGCAATATATACAGTGAGACGGAAGGATTCATTATTGCAATACAGGATCAAACAATAAACACCAGATATTACAGCAAGCATATTATTAAAGATCCCAATACCACAACAGATAAATGCAGACTTTGCAAACAACAAATAGAAACAGTAGATCACATCACAAGCGGATGTACAATACTAGCAAATACAGAATACCCCAGAAGACATGACAATGTAGCAAAAATAATACATCAACAGCTTGCCTTACAACATAAACTTATAAAACAACACATTCCCACATACAAGTATGCACCACAAAATGTACTGGAGAACGATGAATACAAATTATACTGGAACAGAACCATTATAGCAGATAAAACAACACCACATAACAAACCTGACATCATACTCACCAATAAAAAGAAGAAATTAACACAACTAATCGAAATATCCATACCCAATACAACAAATATACAAAAGAAAACAGGAGAAAAAATTGAAAAATACATCCAACTGGCTGAGGAAGTCAAGGACATGTGGCATCAGGATAAAGTTGATATTATACCAATTATACTATCAACTACAGGAGTCATACCACACAATATCCACCAGTACATGAATGCAATACAGCTACATCCAAACTTATATATACAACTACAGAAATCCGTAATTATTGATACATGTTCAATTACCCGAAAGTTCCTAAATGCAATATAACATATACCGTACACTTAAAAGGAAGTCACGCTTGATCAAGGTCCGCGTCACTTTCCATTTTTGACCAGACATAACGTCTGAGAAAAGAAAGAAATAATAATAATAATAATAATAATAATAGCTGCAGATGTTATTCACTCCCCTAATGTAAAGCGTGTGGTTATTCCAGAATCGGGTTCCTGCTACTGAGAAGGACTTCGAGAAGGTGGCTGAACGATAGATAGATTGGCACAGAAAGGATACTGCTCTAACAGGAACGTGTGTTCCTGCCATGTTGTTCAGTCAAGAGCGTTAAGGTTGAGGGGACGTATGGGGGCAGTGTACTTTGGTAAGGCAGTAGAGAAGACAAAAGAGTATGGAAATCTATGCGCTTATCTGCCCGCAGCCAGGATAGCTGTGTGCAATGCGATCACAGAGTGAAACACCACAGGCATTCATAACCTGCTCCAGCCGCCACTAACGTTTGTGAGAAAGACCTTCCAGGATAACGTTGCCGTAATCCATAGTTGAAAGTATAAGTGTTTTGTACAAGTTTCTTTTTCAGGTCAGGAAATTTTGTATTCTTGGCACACTCTTGACACTGTGGATCATGAAATATTGTATTCCCTAACTATTCCCGAAATAGAATGTCCCATGCAAGTCCAACTATTGTTCCGCGTACAAAGTCTGTTAGTTCCCGTCGTGCGACCAAAACCACGTCGGAAACCTTTTTACATAAATCACGTGAGTACCAGTGACAGCTGCGTCAATACACCGCCCTGTTATACCGTTTGTACGCGATATTATCGCCATTTGTGTATGTAGATATCGTCATCCCATGATTTTCGTCACCTCAATGTATGTAGAATGTACTTGCTTTGTGCGTATGCTGGATGCTAATCATTTGCTGGAAAAAAGCGCAGGTCACTCTCGTTTCCAAGAAGTATCGACGAAAGACCCACAAAACTATAGCCATATATGTCTGACGTAGGTCTGTTGTAAAGTTCTGGGACGTACTTTATGCTCGCGTATTACATTTCTGGAGATCGAAAATCTCCTCCGTAGGAACTAACATTATTATTATTATTATTATTAAGCATTACAATCCATGAAGGCTTTTTGCTGCAGAATGGACAATGTTGAACCACTTTGCTCTGTCTTTACAAGTAATTTGCCACTGTCTGTCATGTCCTAGTTTTCTGAGATCGTCTTGAATATTGTCCAAGTATCTCATGCGTGGGCGTCCAAGAGGTCGTCTTCCGGTGGGAATCTCTTCAGTCACTTTCTTGATGGTCCTGTTTGGTGGTGCTCTGATGACATGCCCTATCCATTTCAGTCTTTTGGCTTTAATTTTGGCCACTATATCGGAGTCTTTATATAATTTGTAAATTTCATTGTTATTTAGCAATCTCCATTCATCACTGATCCTATCTCTTATGGGTCCAAATATTTTTCTCAAAATTTTTCGTTCAAATACTCTTAATCTGTTTTCCTCTTTTTTTGTGAGAGTCCAGGTTTCAGATCCATAGGTGAGTACTGGTATAATCAATGATTTGTATACTTGTAGTTTGGTGTTCCTAGAAATTAACTTGCTTTTGAAAACTGTCAAGAGACTATAGTAGCATTTGTTAGCCTTCTGAATTCGTGATTCTATTTCAATTTTTATGGAGTTGTCAGAGGTTACTATTGTACCAAGGTAATTAAATTCATTTGTCTTTGTGAAAGCTGTGTTATTAATTTGCAGTACATTATTATTTGATGGATAGCGGGATAAGATAAAGTACATTGTTTTGTCTGTATTCAGCTGGAGGCCTGTGCCATTTGTGGCTTTAATTAATTGTGCTGTAAGAAGCTTCAAATCATTCTCACTGTCAGATAATAATGCAATGTCATCAGCGTATGCTACAATGTTAATTTTGCTTTCCAGTTGTGCTCCAATTTGTAGTAGCTTTACTTTTTGGATTATTCTATTGATTACTATGTTAAAAAGAACTGGTGAGAGTGAATCCCCTTGTTTGACTCCAGTTTTAACCTCAAAGTCTTCAGAAAGTTTGCTAGCTACTTTTATTTTGTATTTTGAGTTTAAAGTGCAAGATTTTATTAAATTTATCAATTTGTTAGGGATGCCAATCTGCCTCATGCACTTCCATAAATATTCCCTGTTGATACTGTCAAAAGCTTTTTTAAAATCAATGAAAAGCATATGTACATTTTGATTGAATTCATATTTCTTTTCACCCAACATCCTTAGGACATATATATTGTCAATAGTCGATCTGTTAGGTCTAAATCCACATTGGGCATCATCTAGGGAGTCTTCAACGTAAGGGCTTATCCTTGCTAACAGTATATTTGTCAGAATTTTATATGTTGTGTTTAGTAACGCAATTCCTCTGTAGTTTGAACAATTTGTTGGGTCCCCCTTCTTGTATATAGGGCACACAACTACTTCTTTCCAATCATGTGGGACCTGTTCCTGCTTCCAGATGTTGGTGATGATTTTGTGTAAGCAGTTTACAAAAGGAAATTTACTGAGCTTCCATATATCTGTGTCTATACCATCACTTCCAGGAGCTTTATGTCTCTTCAGCTTCTTGATGCTTTCTTTAATTTCTGCTAAGCTGGGCTCTTCGTCCGATGGGTCAGCAGTAAGATATTCATTGTCATCTTCCTGAGAGACGCTTATAGTTGGAGCATTTAGTAACTCATTAAAATATTCCTTCCATCTGTTAGCAATGTCACTTCTTTCTGTTAGCAAGGAGCCATCTGGGTCTGTTATGAACTGTCCATAATTTTTTATATTCCCACTTTTAAACATATTTATGCTCTTGAAAAATCCTCTGGAGTCTGTGGTACGGTCATTCTCAGCTCTTTTTAATTTGTAATTCATAAAATCCCTTTTCTTTTTCCTAATGAGTTTCCTGGCAAGTTTCTGTTTCTCTTCAAAAATAAGTTTGTTTTGTGTTATTGGTTTTTGTAGGAATTTTTCCCTTGCTAATTTTCTATCTTCGATAGCGTTCGAGCACTCGGCATCAAACCAGGGGTTCTTAGTTGTAGTAAAATGTCCCAAAACTGAGGTAGTTGCTCGTGTGATATTTTCTTTCAGAGCGTTCCAGGCTTGATTAGTATCATCATTGTTAATTTTACTTTCCACTTCAGGTTTGTGTGTTTCTAATTCTCTAATGTACTGGTTGAGAATGTTTGGGTTTTTCAGTTTCATTGTATTAAACCTAGGAACACCATTTAATTTAGACCATTTATGTCTTGAGAGTGAGATCTTGAACTTGGCTTTTACAAGAAAGTGATCCGAATCACAGTCTGCTCCCCTTTGACTTCTGATATCATGTATGCATTTATGATGTTGTTTTTCGATTAATACATGATCAATTTGATTTTTTGTGATGCCATCTCTTGAAGCCCATGTTTGTTTATGTATATCTTTATGTGCAAAATATGTACTTTTGATCAACATGTTTTTGGAAGTGGCAAAGCTAATAAGTTTTGTTCCGTTTTCATTACTCTGCTGATGTAGACTATGAGGTCCAATTTGCTGGTTTATAATGATTTTCATGTCCTAACTTGGCATTGAAATCTCCTAGAATTATTTTAATTGAATTTTTCGAGAATGTATCATATACCTGTTCCAATTTGTTGTAAAATTCTTCTTTAATATTGTCCTCTTTATCCTCTGTTGGAGCATGGCAATTTATAACATTTAAAGTCTTATATTTGCATTGAATCGTAATGTGAGATATCCTTTCATTCACTGCCTCAAATTTCCTAATAAAAGGTAACAATTTGTTGTTTATTATAAATCCTGTCCCTAGTGCATGTATTTGTGTATCATTTCCCCCATACATTATTGTATACTTATTTTTGTTTATACTTCCCTTACCCGTCCATCTGGTTTCTTGTACTGCAACTAAATCCATTTTATACCTTTCAAGTTCCTGTATGACATTTATCAGTGATCCTGATCTATAGAGACTTAATACATTCCATGTTCCCATATTCATAACCTTTAAATTTTGCAAGTTCGTCATCAAGTTTGGTGGCCCAGCATTCTTGTCATTCTGATTCGTAGCAATCCATTTTCTCCTACAGGATCCTGTGATAGGGTCGCTGGCCCTAAGCACAACCCCCAACCTGGAGGACCAGGGTCTTGATTTCGGGGATGCCTACCCCTAGAGCAGTTGCTTTCACTTCAGCTAACGAACTTGCTCTGCCCGGCCTGTTGGTCCGCGGGAGGTATTTGATTTCCCTCCTACCACCCATATCTGGGAGGCGTTCCCCGATCCGCCACCTGGGGACGCGCCCTCTAGGAGTTACAGGCTCTCCCGAGGGGTAGGAACTAACATGGGTTCCGAAATCAACGATTATGTGAAATTCAGCTTGCTGTGTTCTTGCACGTTACACAGAAATCAGCAAACATATCATGTTTTCTTAATTGAGATAAATATTCAGTTATAAAGGTTACTGCGGCGTACCCAAGGCACTGTTATAAGTCGATTGCTAATCACAGTACATATAAATGAACTAGTAGATAACGTCGTAAGTTCCATGAGACTTTTCACGGATGGTGCTGTTGTACACAGAAAAATCACAATCCTAGAAAAAGTAGCAAGAACTGCAGACGATCGACGCTTGGTGCAAGGACTGAAAGATGAGCCTCAGCATAAGCAGATGTAACGTGTTGCGCATAAATACACAGTAAGACCCATTGCTGTAGGATTACACAATTGTAGCACAATCAGTGGTGATGCCAGACTGAGATTCACTGGAATGAGCCTTAGGACGTATAGTCCACCTACAAAGGAGGTACCTTACAATATCCTCGTTCGACCAATACTTGAATGCCGCGCGGGATTAGCCGAGCGATCTAGGGCACTGCAGTCACGGACTGTGCGGCTGGTCCCGGCGGAGGTTCGAGTCCTCCCTCGGGCATGGGTGTGTGTGTTCTTTAGGATAATTTAGGTTAAGTAGTGTGTAAGCTTCGGGCTGATGGCCTTAGCAGTTGAGTCCCATAAGATTTCACACACATTTGAACATTTGAACAATACTTGAATATTGCTCGTCAGACCGCGGCTTGTGACAGATAGGGTTGATAGGGAGAATTGAGAACGTCTAAAGAAGATCATTGCGTTTGGGTACAGGTTTATTTACTAGCACGAAAACGTGCAGACACTGTAAGACTGGTGTTCTGTGTCACGGTGTGGTTTGCTGATAAAATTTCGAGAAAGTACTTTCCTAGAAGAGCCAAAAATGCATTGGCTCCTGGTACGTATATCTCGAGAAAAGACCATACACGAATTCGATCTCACCCGGAGGCTTACCAGCAATCGTTCTTCCTGGCGCCATCGCGGCTGAATTGAAAGGGGCGAAGTGAGAGTGAAGTACCATCCGCCACACACACACACACACACACACACACACACACACACACTAATGTGACTTGCGGAGTATAGACTTAGAGTGTAATTGATTTTGATTAGGGTTTTTCGTAGTTTCCTTAATGATCTGCGGTGAACGCGGGATGGTCCATTCGACACAGTAAGATCGGTTCTGCCAATTTTTATCACAGGTCAGCTGTCCATTTGACGATGTCACTGCTAATGGCCCGAATAAGAATACAAGTGACAGCTTGTCGCTAGTTGCGGAGAAAGATTTCAACATCCCGTTTTGCAACCGTAATTTCTTTTAACCAATCTGAACCAATGCCGTGATTCTTCCCTTGGAAACTTAATAGCTACATTCTATCCGCCTTTTCCTACAAATTTGTACATATCCAGTCTCAGGAGATTTTGTGATCAACAGCTCACGTATTACTTACGGAGTAATAATTGTAATAGCTTCTTTATGTGCAGAGGCGTTTTACCACTATGAGATTGAAAATCGTCATACAAAGGGTTCGGAGGCAAGCGAGCTTTACTTACTACAGTCGTTTATGAATCAACGACCAAATGTGACGTGGAAGACTCAGCAGCAAAGACAAAAAGACAGGTGCGTTTTCGAAAAGCATAAAAATGAAAGTGGTGACAGCGTACAATGTCCGAAGTTTGCGAAATTTGCGTGTTGTTCTGTTACCAGATAATGAAATCAGAATATAAAGGGCTTGTGCTGATAAGAAACTAACGTCATGAATGAAGACACACATGATGTTTAAAATATTGGATTGGATTGGATTGTTTGCGGGAAGAGACCAAACAGCGAGGTTATCGGTCTCATCGGATTAGGGAAGGACGGGGAAGGAAGTCGGCTTTGCCCTTTCAAAGGAACCATCCCGGCATTTGCCTGGAGCGATTTAGGGAAATCACGGAAAACCTAAATCAGGATGGAGGGACGCGGGATTGAACCGTCGTCCTCGCGAATGCGAGTCCAGTGTGTTTAAAATATTCTACCAGTGCAAAACTATTAATTTTTTGGTAGATAAATAATTTACAAATGAATGTGAGACGAACTAAATGTGTTTATTCCAGTGCACGAAGGATCTCGAATGGGTGAGTCAGGTATATACACATAACCTCTCAACTTGAGAAACAAATCTGTTAGTTTTTACTGTACAGCGAACGATCCTCACTGTTGAGCTAGTTGCACAGAAGCCATTACCGAGCCCTACTGAGGGTGAGGATTGTTTCTTTGCATACGCATCTTGGTTTAACTTTCAGAACCGAGAAATTATTCGTGTCGTACTCTATTCAACGATGCAACTAAATCATTTTTGCGGAAGGGTATGTCAAGTCACAAACTGGTGGCATCCAAGTTCACACACTGTACGACCCCCCAATAAGTAATCATCCGAATGGATCGGAAATCGCGAGTTGTGATATACATATGAAGGGCTTATTTCAATAGTGGTACAAGTCCACTTTTGTTCATTCTGATATACAGAGTCCTAAAGTTAAATGAGCGCTGAAAAATTTTGGAGTTGAGATACCAGACATATTCAAAAAATGGCTCTGAGCAGTATGGGACGTAACTTCTGAGGTCATCAGTCCCCTAGAACTTAGAACTACTTAAACCTAACTAACCTAAGGACATCACACACATTCATGCCCGAGGCAGGATTCGAACCTGCGACCGTAGCAGTCGAGCGGTTCCAGACTGAAGCGCCTAAAACCGCTCGGTCACTCCGGCTGGCCCAGACATATTCAAGCATATGGCTTCTTGCTAGAGATGAAACTTTCTTTCTGTTTGTTTGGACCATTAATGTCAGAAGCGTTATAGACAGAAACGTCGAGGTAATGGACTTGTACCACTGTTGAAATAAGCCCGTCATATACAGACAAACAATTGATTACAAATTCAGAAAAATTGGATGATTTATTCAAGAGAAAGAGCTTCACAAATTCGGCAAGTCAGTAACGCGTTAGTCCGCCTCTGGCCCTTACGCAAGCAATTATTCGGCTTGGCATTGAATGATACAGTTGTTGAGTCCTCCTGAGGGATATTGCCCCACATTCTATCCAACGGAGCGTTAGATTGTCAAAATCTGGAGAAGGTTGTGTGGTCCTGCCCACACTGCTTCAGACGTTCTCAATTGTGGAGAGATCAGGCAACCGTGCTGGCCAAGCTATGATCTCGCAAGTATGAAAACAAACAGTATTCGCGCCCTGTGCGGGCCGTCGTTATCTTGATGAAACGTGAGCCCAGGATGGCTTGCTATGAAATGTAACGAAACGGGGCATAGAATATCGTTGATGTATCGCTGTGCTGTAAGGATACCGAGAATTACAACGGAAGGGGTCCTGCCATGGAATGAAATGGCAGCCCACGCTATCACTCCTGGATGTCAAGTCATATGGTGGGCGACAGTCAGGTTGGTAAACCACAGTTTTCCGGGGCGTCTCTAGACACGTCTTCGCATGTAATCGGGGCTCAGTTCAAAGCGGGACTCATCGGTGGAGACAATTCTACTCCGGTCAGTGGGATTCCAGGCGGAAGACCTGTCTGAAGAAGTTGGTTGGTTGGTTGATTTGGGGGGAAGGGGCCAGACGGCGAGGTCATCGGTCCCATCAGATAAGGGAAGGAAGTCGGCCGCGCTTTCGAGGGAAGCATCCCGGCATTTGCCTGAAGCGGTTTAAGGAAATCACGGAAAACCTAAATCAGGATGGCCGTATCCGGGTTTGAACCGTCGTCCTTCCGAATGCGAGTCCACTGTGCTAACCACTGCACCACCTCGCTCGGTGTCTGAAGAAGTCCCGACAGCGGTGGGACGCAAACCCGACTGTCGTCCACTATACGGTATGAGAAATAGAAGTGATGATCTAGGGTACCATCCTATTTTATAGTAGGATACCTTCGGTTGTCATTTGTGGCATCCGTAGAGTACAGCGATACGTCGACGACACCGTCGCGTTGCGAGGGCTGGCTGTGAGCTGCAGTTGGCGCGAAAGCGGCCGCCAGGGAAAGACGCTGGATGATGCAGGCGGCGGTGGTGGGGCAGGCTCCTCGCTGAGCTAATAGCGAGCGCACACCGGCGCTCGCTGCACAACGGACGCAGCCGCCGTCGCCCTCGCTGTCGCCGCTGCCACCGCCACCGCCGCTGCCGCCTTCTTCCTTCGGTACTGCATAGGCCGCAGACATGCCCGTTGCAAGCCAAGGTACGCCGCCGAGTCGTCAGCTGATCGCCTCAACGCCGACGGGAGTGACACTTTGTAAAGTCTTACTGTAGAAGTAATGTTGGTAGCAACCATTGTTGTGATTATTTGAATCTAGCATGTGGAACAGTGGAGACCTGTGCGGTAGGCGTTTCGTATCTCTACTCACATTTCTTTTGTCTATTGTATTTTGGTAACTGCCACATTATTTTATCAGTATGTGGTTCACTTATTTTCCTGAAATTTTTGCGTTTAGATATGACTCAACAGTAATCTCCGTGGCATTGAGTCATTCGGAAAACCACTCACTCATTGCTATACTATCGCTGTGATTGTGATCGATATTTATCAATTTTTACTTGTTATTTGTAAATTGGCTTCAGGACTCTACTTTGCAAAAAAGAAGCTGATTTACGGTTGATTGGACTTAGGTATCGCCGAGGACGACAGATGTGTCTTAATGTCACAAGCTGCCCTCAGCGCTGTTTGTTTGAACACTGCAGTGCGTTACTAGGAACGGTCCTATTGGTATGTCTTCGACTTCCTCCGAACTTTGACCTGACATATAAAGCGGAACATAGCATTTATCGTACGCTCAAAACCGCTGAAAACTTGACTTTTTTACATCAACAAATCATTGCTGGCGGTGAAAGAAGCAAGTGAGAGAATGAGATACCATTCATAGTCATTTCTCCGACTTTATTAATCTTCATTTTTTTCACCTATACACTCTGAAAAATAATCTAAAAATATTTCTGCTCATTCACAACACAGACGTGCAACATTCACATCGACAATTCAACCTGTGATTGTTCGTCAGTCCGCCCGAGCGCAAATCTGTTATGTGACGGTATCCGAAC
The DNA here is from genome assembly GCF_021461385.2 of Schistocerca piceifrons. NCBI lineage: Eukaryota > Metazoa > Arthropoda > Insecta > Orthoptera > Acrididae > Schistocerca > Schistocerca piceifrons. The sequence goes on from NC_060138.1 coordinate 818,297,958, forward strand.
GTATTCCGGTATTTGACATCCTTTCCCATATTTAAATTGCAATTGTGTGCAAAAGACATGCGCACATGTAAGACGTAAACCTGATGAGCACTTCTGCATTACCAGATCTCTCGAGGTTGTTAAACTACCATATTGAATGGAGTTCTACAAACTGCGACATAGTTGCGAAGATCCAGGAAGTACAGAATTTGTTTCTTTAATTGCAGTCGAGGATCCCGAAAGACTGTCGCCAACGATGGATTGTGGTCCATAAAGACCATCTTCACATCTTTATGAAATAGAAGAAGCCTTATATTATACTAGTGTGGTTAAGCCAATGTGACATCCTCAAAAGATATAAACAAAATGATTAGAGCATCTGTACATTAGAAAGTCGAGTATTGTCCACAGACCACTTGTGTACAATCGCCTACTGAAAATCTTGTTTTATGCCTTGAACTGTAGATGAAGTATTGCATACATCAATTATGAGTGGCACCCTGTACATCCATAGTCAGGCGTTTTTATAAGATTTTTGCAGTACTGTCACTCAATACAGTAGGCCTATACGAGATGATAGTTGATTTTTTCCTCTTCTGTTTCGTTTACGAATGCCGCTATTTTTTAAATAAATAGAATGCTTTGTTAATAACGAGTGTCCTAATATCTATAAACATACAATATTTGTTGCAGCAGCTCTAATCGCGGTAATAGCCACTGACTTGAAGAACGTTTACATATGAATTCTGAAACCACTGTGAAGTGCATAACAGACGGTGCTTAGTATTGTAGCACAAGTTTGGGTACGGAGCGCGGGAACAATGACTGCTTAAATGGATTTGTGCGCGCTTCAAGTAAACGTCGAGGCCACTAATGGGAGCAATACGTAGGGTGTCGTAGTGTATTCCTAGAGTCCTCACTTACTACTGGTTCTTGAAACTTTTGAACAAGGCTTTCGCGGCGTATATTTTCAATTGTCTGCCTGTTCAGGTTCTTTCAACTTCTCCGTGACGCTTTCCCATGTATCACACAAACCTGTGACCATACATTTGTTCAAAAACACTATGGGACTTAACATCTCAGGTCATCAGTCCCCTAGAACTTCTTAAACCTAACTAACCTAAGGACATCACACACATGCATGCCCGAGGCAGGATTCGAACCTGCGACCGTAGCGGTCGCGCAGTTCCATACATTTGTTACCCTTCTTTATATACGGTCAGTGTCCCGCTCTTAGTCTTGTTTTGTATGGGTCCCACACAGTCGAGCATTCTTCTAAACTGGGTCGCACGGGTGTTTTGTAAGCAATTGCATTTGTATACTGATTGCATTTGCCAGTATCCTACCAAAGCATCTAAGTCTGCCACCTGCTCTGCCTAAAACTGTGCTTAAATTATCATTTCATTTCGTAATTCATATCCTTACAAGTTGTTAGACCCAAGCACTTGTAATGAATGGACGGTGACGCATTGATATTGCAGTCATAGAACACTACACTTTTTTTGTTCGAGTTGTGTGCGTCAGCAAAATTACCACTACAGCTTACTCGTGTGTACAGTGCTGGAAGAAAGGGCCCGTTGTCGGCTCGTAGATAGCGGAGAGAATGACATCACGGCGTCGCGTGGCTTCGCCAGCACAGGACAGTCCGTGCGTCCCTGCTGGCCTTGGCGCACCCGGAAGAACGGCCTGCGATGCCTGTCTGACCTCTTCCGCCACTCTGGTTTATCCGCAGACCCGTTACCGGTTGGCTCGTTGCTATGTTACTCTTCAGCGAGACAGTAACTCGAGGTACAAAGTCCAGGTCGGGCTGTGAACAACTGCACCGTTCTGGAACCGCGCGACCGCTACGGTCGCAGGTTCGAATCCTGCCTCGGGCATGGATGTGTGTGATGTCCTTAGGTTAGTTAGGTTTAAGTAGTTCTAAGTTCTAGGGGACTGATGACCTCCGATGTTAAGCCCCATACTACTCAGAGCCATTTGAACCATTTTTAAACTGCACCATACTTACGTTTCGACGTGGTTCCCCTTAGGTCAATGCGCTTTGTTCAACATTCAGCGTTCTCTCCTGAGTATATTCCGTCCTTGATGCGCGGTTCTGTAAGAGGCAAAAGTAATCGCCGTAGCTGTTAATACATATATTTCACTGTGAGGAAAATGGCTCTGAGAACTATGCGACTGCCGGCCGCGGTGGTCTAGCGGTTCTAGGCGCTCAGTCCGGAGCCGCGCGACTGCTACGGTCGCAGGTTCGAATCCTGCCTCGGGCATGGATGTGTGTGATGTCCTTAGGTTAGTTAGGTTTAAGTAGTTCTAAGTTCTAGGGGACTGATGACCATAGATGTTAAGTCCCATAGTGCTCAGAGCCAACTATGCGACTTAACTCCTGAGGTCATCAGTCGCCTAGAACTTAGAAGTAATTAAACCTAACTAACCTAAGGACATCACACACATCCATGCCCGAGGCAGGATTCGAACCTGCGACCGTAGCGGTCGCTCGGCTCTAGACTATAGCGCCTAAAACTGCACGGCCACTCCGGCCGGCTCACTGTGAGACAAGACTGTCAATGCCTCCACGGAAAAATGTTTGTGGGCCCTCCCACATGTTACCGGCGTTGCTTCGAGTACGCTGCAGAAGTTTCGTTGGGAAGCCCTTACACATCCTCCTACCAGTGGTCGTCAAACTTTTTTACTTAAGAGCCAATGCTGACATTGTAGGGCGACAGCTTTGTCCGCATTGGAAGAGGGCGGGGGGCGTTACATAGCCACTCAAAGAGAAATTGTTTTCACCAAGCTGTGGTTACTGATAAAAGCTTACCACTTTTACATTTTGAGTCTACATATTACAAGGTACCACACCGAAGTGTAAAAGAAAATAATGTATTGCAATTACATGCACTTTTCTGAAGGCTTGCACAGTGACCAGTTTTCCGTACCTAAGCGGGTACTGCGACCAGGATCCTATGTTTGTTTTCCTGATTAACGGAGATATTTTCAAGGCATCTCCACGCACTACTATCTGGAAGAACACCAAACGACTGCAGCAGACAGTTTTCAATCGGACTCTTGCATCAGGCCAAAATAACAGAACACAAGACGATTTTAAGTAGTATAACTTAATTAATTCAAAAGTGCCACAAAGGGGTAGAATGGCGGGTGATAGCTTTCGGTATAAAAGTGTTTAGAAGTCAATATTGCCTGTTGTATTATGCGTGTTTTTTGGAAGCAGTTCTTTCTGGGGTGAACACTCAGGTCACTTTTTCCGACGAGTAGTGTGTCCACTTCTCGCGATCGGACGCTATGTGGGCATTAGTCATCCACAGAAGAAAGTGTCAAATTGAAATAAATAACAAGCAACTACATTTGTACGCTAAAAGACGTAGTAGTCTGACCACTTCTCGGCAGGCAGCACCGCCGTTTAGGGCAAAAAGTAATCAGTGGCCACTTTTCCCGTCCTGGCCACTTTCTCACACCTTCGTCCACGGACCTTCTATTAATTGGTAACCTACATAATTAGCATGTTGTACTAATTAATAACAGTAATTAGAAAATGAGACCCAAATCACAGATCTTTACTTAATGTCTTGAATACATTTCTCTTTAACTCATTGCATCGCATTGCAACAGCCTCAATTTGATTACGTATCACTTGCTACGAACATTTACCACTTTTGAAGATAACCATCTCTATAATGTGCATCCATGTTGCTTCCGTTTCCCATTTATGCCATAGCAACTGATCGATGCCAGCTGCGCATGCTCTGAGTTGTCAGCATTGGACGACAGACAATAAAATATCCCCCGCTCTCACTTGTATTTAACCGCCCTGCCCCCGACGTAACCGGAAAACTTTACTGGCGGCCGAATACACCAACGTCAATTAAAATTAAGCAAATTTCAAAATATTACTGTCTCCATAAGTATTTTTGTTTGTTACTCAGCAAGAAAAATACAGTCTTAAGAAGCTCTTAACGCTAGTTGAAGTTTTTGCTCTCAGCTGTTAGTTGCTAGAAGCGTGTTGTTATAAAAAAGGGCGGAGAACCATGGGCTGCACGAACACTCCATTCGGGCCGCAGTTTCATGACGACTGCCCCATAAAGTCCCTACCTCTCCCATGCAATTGCCATATGTTTGGAACCCTGAAGAAAGACGTTCTTGGCCGTCGATCTGCTTCGGACGAATAGTTGCACGCCTAGGTACAACATGGTTCCGAAGCCAACTGCAAATATTTTCCGATGAAGCCATTAACCGTTTTGTCTCACTGTGTTATGAATGTATTAACAGTTATGGCGATTATTTTTGTAATAATAAACAGTTTACTTACTTTTTTCCGTATTTCTCACTTTCATTTAACTACCCCTCAGAAGTTTGTAAAATTTGCATCTACTACTGCCATAATGTCATTAGACTCCTCAAGTTTTCCAACCACGACTTTTTTATATGTGCGAGTATGCGGAAGTTAGAACATGATAAACCTGGTCAATATTTTTTATTCACTGATTTAGTTACTGAAAGTTGGCGGAGGTAAGTTCGGCCGAAATTTTTTCAAACAGGCCTTGTTGTGTTCGGAAAGGGTAGATTAAATACACTTATTGGTGGAGTATTTTTTACTGTTACAAGCCGTTTATCGTGTAGTGAAATTGAAGTAGTTAGTTCCTGCGAGCTAGTGTGTATAAAGGTTATACTTGACCACCGGGATGTATTAATAATTGGTTTCTTTTACTGACCCCCGACTCATACAATACAGTTGCTGTATAGTCCAAAGAAAACGTGAGTCTCCTTTCAAGTAGGTACCCCGCTCATACAATTACATGGGGTGGTGATTTCAGTCTACCCTCGATATGTTGGCAAAAATATATGTTTAAATTCGGTGGTAGGCGTAAAACATCGTCCGAAATCGTACTAAATTCTTTCCCCGCATTACTTCAGGAACCCACTCGAAGTGTAAATACTTGCGGAAACATATTTGACCTCGTAGCAATAAATAATCCTGAGCAGATAGGGAGCATCTTGACGGATACAGAGACTAGTGGCCGCAAGATCACGATCTACTGAGTAACGGTACCAAAAATAAAGGCAAAAATATATATATTTAAAGAAGCAGATAAAACTTCTTGTGAGGCTTTCCTAAGGAACAGTCTCCACTCCTTCCAAATTAAGTATGTAAGCATAGACCAGCTTGTGGGTTAGATTCGGCACTGATCCCTCATAGTACGCAAAACAGCTCAGAACACTGTTGCTGAAGCAACGGAAAAAAATGCCAAATTCAAAAGAACGCAAAAATCTGCAAAATTGACGATATTCTACCGAAGCTCGAAACTTAGCGTAAATTTCAATACGAGGTTCTTTTAACAGTTTCTGAGAGGGAAATTTTTCTTGAAATCTGGGAGAAAACCCAAAGAGATTCTGGTCTATGTAAAGTGCACCAGCGGCAAGACACAATCAACACTTTCACTGCGCGATAGCAGTGGTAATGTTATCGATGACATTGTCACTGAAGCGTAGTTATAAACACGGTTTTCCGAAATTCCTTCGCCAAAGAAGACGAAGTAAATATTCCAGGATTCGAATCAAGAACACCTGCCAACATGAGCAACTTAGAAGTAGATATCCTCGGTATAGCACTTAATAAAGGCAAATCTTCCGGTCCAGATGGCATATCGATAAGGTTCCTTCCAGAGTATGCTGATACAACAGCTCCATATTTGTCAGTCATATACAGCCACTCCCTCCACGGAAGATCCGTATCTAATGAGTGGAAAGTCGCACAGATCACACTAATATTCAAGTAAGGAAAACCCATATCACTGATGTCGATTTGCAGTTGGATTTTGGGACATATAATATGTTCGAACTTTATGAATGACCTCGAAGAAAAGACTGTGTTGACATATAGTTAGCACGGATTCAGAAAATATCGTTCTTGTGAAAAACAACTATTATTAGCTCTTTATTCACACAAAATATTGAGTGCTGTCGACAGTGGATCTGAATAGATTTCCAGAAGGCTTTTGATACCGTTCCTCACAAGTGATTTCTAACGAAATTGCGTGCCTATGGAGAATCGTGCCAGTTGAGTGACTAAATTCGTGATTTCCTGTCAGAAGGGTCACAGTTCGTAGCAACTGACGGGAAGTCGTAGAATGAAACAGATGTAATATTTGGCGCTCCCCAAGGAAGTGTTATAGGCCCTCTGCTGTGCCTAATAAACGACTTAACTAGACAATTTAAGGAGCCCTCTTAGATTGTTCGCAAGGAGACTGCCTACACTATACTTGCCCGTCCTCTTCTGAGTATTGTTGCGCAGTATGGGGTCTGTATCAGACAGGATTGACGGAGAACATCCAAAGATTTTTTTTTGTTCTTTTTTCCCTTTTTTACTATCGCGAAATGGGAGAAGACTGTCGCGGATGTGATAAGAGAGTTGGGGTGGCAAGCATTGAAATAAGAGCGTTATTTTTTGCATTTTTCTTTGCGCCGGGATCTTTCCACGAAGTTTTTATCACCGACCTTCTCCTTCGAATGCGGAAATAGTTTGTTGATGGCTCCCTACATAAGAAGAAATAATCAAAGTAATAAAATAAGAGAAATCAGAGCTCGCAAGGAGAGATTTAAGTGTTGTTTTTTACCGCGCGCTGTTCGGAGTGGAGCGGAGCGGAGCGGTAGAAAATAATCTAAATGTGGTTCGACTAACCTTCTGCCAGGCACTTATTGTAAATTGACAATTCCAGCATCTTTCCACGTATTTCTTTTTCACCCATGTGCCCAGAAGACCTCTGTAGTATTCGTCGCGTGTTAGACAACCCTTTGAAAGCTAATAAATGAGGAGAATCTCTTTTGTATCACACAAAACGGGCTAGAACATTTCCGGCGGATGAAGTAGACTTTCCGCTTTATAGACCCGTGAACCAAACATCACCACCCAGTGCTTCGTTCTCGGCATGAATTGTTTGATACACATTTTAAAATGGTCCAAATGTTTCTCAGGAATCCGTTTTTACGTTTGCTTTTAATCAGCGTACAATATGTTCATGGCGTGAGATTGTTCATACACCTTTAATCACTAATAGTCCGATATCATTCCGTGTGCTAATCTATAGCAGCAGTTTTAATACCACTTTGGTTATCAGATGGATAATTATGATCACGATGACTCTCAGCCGCTCTTTTCCTAATTGTGAAAATCAAAGTACTCGTTTACTTGTAAATCGAATTAACTTTGGACACGATTCCGTAGGCGATAACATGCCCCCAAACAAAGAATTTTATGGCGGCTCAATATTCCATTTTACCCATTTGAATGAACCACACACATCACGTTTACCCCACAAAGCCACATGAACAGATTGTAGCGCAAGTCAAGCTGATACCTGATTTTCTTTATAGCGTAGCGTATAGTGCGGTGATAAAACTCATGCGCCCGGGTTCCCAGGTTCGATTCCCGGCGGGGTCAGGGATTTTTACTCTGCTTCGTGATGACTGGGTGTTGTGTGATGTCCTTAGGTTAGTTAGGTTTAAGTAGTTCTAAGTTCTAGGGGACTGATGACCATAGATGTTAAGTCCCATAGTGCTCAGAGCCGTAAAACTCATGCTATACCTCTAGGATGGTGGGAGCCGATCGTGGTAGGAGGTTAATGTCTGAAATTTGGTGTTCTCACGCTATAGCAATCACAGCGTCGCAAAACCGTATGTTGCCATGCTTTAAAAGCATGGAATTTCGGCCCTGCTGCTGGCTTTATTTAATTTCTTCCATTAATATCTCGGTTACGAAATTTAAAACCAAGTTTCTACATGATAAAGCTGACATCATCCCGTAGGTTGGTACGCATACACAGTGCTGTGTTACGGGTGGTACGCCATATTTAGTGAAACAGAATTGTCACTGTGTTCGATATCAGACATTTATTGTTTCGTAAGCGAGAAAACGCATACTTCACACTTTTAAAAATTAACGGTCTGAGTCATAAGAAATGTCACTGTTTTGAAGGTATCCTTAAAACAAAATGATCCTCTTTCACAGAAGCTAGCTGAACTGCAACCTTCATCGAAGAGCGGAAAATAACTTTTATGTTTTTGTTTAAGGATTCTGTCTGATTTCAAGGAAAACTTGGAAATTCGCAAGCTGTTAAAAAAACTGCAAAATAATTTGCGCTATCGAAACGAGAATATCACGATAGAACATACAATATACTGCGCAGCCTGTGCTCTAACTAGAGAACTATTTTCAAATGAAGTGTGGTTTTGAAGCTATATCAATGTAGGGTTCGAGACTTCGAGAAAATACACTCCTGGAAATGGAAAAAAGAACACATTGACACCGGTGTGTCAGACCCACCATACTTGCTCCGGACACTGCGAGAGGGCTGTACAAGCAATGATCACACGCACGGCACAGCGGACACACCAGGAACCGCGGTGTTGGCCGTCGAATGGCGCTAGCTGCGCAGCATCTGTGCACCGCCGCCGTCAGTGTCAGCCAGTTTGCCGTGGCATACGGAGCTCCATCGCAGTCTTTAACACTGGTAGCATGCCGCGACAGCGTGGACGTGAACCGTATGTGCAGTTGACGGACTTTGAGCGAGGGCGTATAGTGGGCATGCGGGAGGCCGGGTGGACGTACCGCCGAATTGCTCAACACGTGGGGCGTGAGGTCTCCACAGTACATCGATGTTGTCGCCAGTGGTCGGCGGAAGGTGCACGTGCCCGTCGACCTGGGACCGGACCGCAGCGACGCACGGATGCACGCCAAGACCGTAGGATCCTACGCAGTGCCGTAGGGGACCGCACCGCCACTTCCCAGCAAATTAGGGACACTGTTGCTCCTGGGGTATCGGCGAGGACCATTCGCAACCGTCTCCATGAAGCTGGGCTACAGTCCCGCACACCGTTAGGCCGTCTTCCGCTCACGCCCCAACATCGTGCAGCCCGCCTCCAGTGGTGTCGCGACAGGCGTGAATGGAGGGACGAATGGAGACGTGTCGTCTTCAGCGATGAGAGTCGCTTCTGCCTTGGTGCCAATGATGGTCGTATGCGTGTTTGGCGCCGTGCAGGTGAGCGCCACAATCAGGACTGCATACGACCGAGGCACACAGGGCCAACACCCGGCATCATGGTGTGGGGAGCGATCTCCTACACTGGCCGTACACCACTGGTGATCGTCGAGGGGACACTGAATAGTGCACGGTACATCCAAACCGTCATCGAACCCATCGTTCTACCATTCCTAGACCGGCAAGGGAACTTGCTGTTCCGACAGGACAATGCACGTCCACATGTATCCCGTGCCACCCAACGTGCTCTAGAAGGTGTAAGTCAACTACCCTGGCCAGCAAGATCTCCGGATCTGTCCCCCATTGAGCATGTTTGGGACTGGATGAAGCGTCGTCTCACGCGGTCTGCACGTCCAGCACGAACGCTGGTCCAACTGAGGCGCCAGGTGGAAATGGCATGGCAAGCCGTTCCACAGGACTACATCCAGCATCTCTACGATCGTCTCCATGGGAGAATAGCAGCCTGCATTGCTGCGAAAGGTGGATATACACTGTACTAGTGCCGACATTGTGCATGCTCTGTTGCCTGTGTCTATGTGCCTGTGGTTCTGTCAGTGTGATCATGTGATGTATCTGACCCCAGGAATGTGTCAATAAAGTTTCCCCTTCCTGGGACAATGAATTCACGGTGTTCTTATTTCAATTTCCAGGAGTGTATTTTGAAAGCGGGATTATGCTTTTTTATGTATGTTATTATATCATTCATTGGCTTGCAACAACATGAGTACGCATGTATAATGCAGGTCAATGTTCGTAATGAAGCACTCTTCTCAAATAGGCCGCTTACGCGTGAAACATTATAAATTTCACGCCGAAGTATGCCGAAACAGCGTACATGCGCACTCATATTATTGCAAGCCACTGAATGATGTAATAACATACATAAAAAAGCACAATCCCGCTTACAAAGTATATTTTGTTTCAACACCTTGGTTATTAAAATTGTTCCTGCTTTAAATGTACAGAAAAATACTTACTTCTTTGCCTATTATTACTTCCCACATATATTTTCTCGAATTCCTCCATTGCTATTTAGACATAGCATCAGGGGATGGACACCGTAAGCCATTCACTTAAAAAAAATACGCTTATCAAGTTGATAGCATTAACTGAACAATAAAGTATGTATTCTCGTATACTGAAAATCGCAGTTTATTGTCTAGAATAATTTTTGAATTATTAAAGATGTTCACTGTACGTCCCTCAACAGGCTACTGAATGGAAGAAAGTGTGATCGCTAGAATTTGGGCGGCAGAGTTTCGAGGGGTGTCGCTCCATGTCTGATCACCAAAATCCTGCGCTAAATTCTAAATCCCTCCTGTGTGTCATTGAGTGAAGGGGTGTTTATAATGACCTGTGAGTGGAATAAGTACGTGCAGCTCGGGGGTTCTTTTCAGGTTTTCATTCACAATGGCAAACATGTCCGCATATAGAGTCACCAGTTGGAAAAAATTTAAAGTACGACCTAAAAGACATTGTTGTTGTTGTGGTATTCAGTCCTGAGACTGGTTTGATGCAGCTCTCCATGCTACTCTATCATGTGCAAGCTTCTTCCTCTCCCCGTACCTACTGCAGCCTACATCCTTCTGAATCTGCTTGGTGAATTCACCTCTTGGTCTCTCTCTACGATTTTTACAATCCACGCTGCCCTCTAGTACTAAATTGGTGATCCCTTGATGCCTCAGAACATGTCCTACCAACCGATCCCTCCTTCTAGTCAAGTTGTGCCACAAGCTCCTCTTCTCCCCAGTTCTGTTCAATACCTCCTCATTAGTTATGTGATCTACCCATTTAATCTTCAGCATTCTTCTGTAGCACCACATTTCAAAAGCTTCTATTCTCTTCTTGTCTAAACTATTTATCGTCCATGTTTCACTTCCATACATGGCTACACTCCATACAAATACTTTCAGAAACGACTTCCTGACACTTAAATAAATACTCGATGTTAACAAATTTCTCTTCTTCAGAAACGCTTTCCTTACCATTGCCAGTCTACATTTTATATCCTCTCTACTTCGACCATCATCAGTTATTTTTCTCCCCAAATAAGAAAACTCCTTCACTACTTTAAGTGTCTCATTTCCTAATCTAATTCCCTTAGCATCACTTAATTCGACTACATTCCATTATCCTCGTTTTGCTTTTGTTGATGTTCATCTTATATCCTCCTTTCAAGACACTGTCGTTCAACTGCTCTTCCAAGCCCTCTGCTGTCTCTGACAGAATTACAATGTCATCGGCGAACCTCAAAGTTTTTATTTCCTCTCCACGGATTTTAATGCCTACTCCGAACTTTTCTTTTGTTTCCTTTACTTCTTGCTCAATATACAGATTGAATAGCATCGGGGACAGGCTACAACGCTGTCTCACTCCCTTCCCAACCACTGCTTCCCTTTCATGTCCCTCGACTCTTATAACTGCCACCTGGTTTCTATATAAATTGTAAATAGCCTTTCGCTCCCTGTATTTTACCCCTGCCACCTTCAGAATTTGAAAGAGAGTATTCCAGTCAACATTGTCAAAAGCTTTCTCTAGGTCTACAAATGCTAGAAACGTAGGTTTGCCTTTCCTTAATCTTTCTTCTACGATAAGTCTTAGGGTCAGTATTGCCTCACGTGTTCCAACATTTCTACGGAATCCAAACTGATCTTCCGCGAGATCGGCTTCTACCAGCTTTTCCATTCGTCTGTAAAGAATTTGCGTTAGTATTTTCCAGCTGTGACTTATTAAACTGATAGTTCGGTAATTTTCACATCTGTCAACACCTGTTTGTTTTGGGATTGGAATTATTATATTGTTCTTGAAGTCTGAGGGAATTTCGCCTGTCTCATACAGCTTGCTCACCAGATGGTAGAGTTTTGTCAGGACTGGCTCTCCCAAGGCTGTCAGTAGTTCTAATGGAATGTTGTCTACTCCCGGGGCCTTGTTTCGACTTAGGTCTTTCACTGCTCTGTCAAACTCTTCATGCAGTATCATATTTCCCATTTCATCTTCATCTACATTCTCTTCCATTTCCGTAATATTGTTCTCAAGAACATCGCCCCTGTATACTCTATACTCTATATACTCCTTCCACCTTTCTGCTTTCCCTTCTTTACTTAGAACTGGGTTTCCACCTGAGCTCTTGATGTTCATGCAAGTGGTTCTCTTTTCTCCAAAGGTCTCTTTAATTTTCCTGTAGGCGGTATCTATATTACCCCTAGTGAGATAAGCCTCTACAGCCTTAGATTTGTCGTCTAGCCATCCCTGCTTAGCCCTTTTGCACTTCCTGTTGATCTCATTTTTGAGACGTTTGTATTTCTTTTTGCCTGGTTCATTTACTGCATTTTTGTATTTTCTCCTTTCATCAATTAAATTCAATGTATCTTCTGTTACCCAAGGATTTCTACTAGCCCACGTCTTTTTACCTACTTGATCCTCTGCTGCCTTCACTATTTCATCCCTCAAAGCTACCCATTCTTCTTCTACTGTATTTCTTTCCCCCATTCCTGTCAATTGTTCCCTTATGCTCTCCCTGAAACTGTACAACCTCTGGTTCTTTCAGTTTGTCCAGGTCCCATCTCCTTAAATTCCCACCTTTTTGCAGTTTCTTCAGTTTTAATCTACAGTTCGTAACCAATAGATTGTGGTCAGAGTCGACATCTGCCACTGGAAATGTCTTACAATTTAAAACCTGGTTCCTAAATCTCTGTCTTACCATTATATAATCTATCTGAAACCTTTTAGTATCTCCAGGGTTCTTCCATGTGTACAACCTTCTTTCATGATTCTTGAACCAAGCGTTAGCTATGATTAAGTTATGCTCTGTGCAAAATTCTACCAGGCGGCTTCCTCTTTCATTTCTTAGCCCTAAAAGACAGGAGAAATATTTAATACAAGCAGGCATTTTGCAGGTGAAGAACTTACACAATTTTTATATAAATTCAGTAAAACTAACAAAAATCAGTTAACACTTTTAAATATAGTTTTAAATTTATATACTGTAGTATAAAATGCTGGACATTTTGCGAAATTTAAAAATGCTCGCCGGGCACAACCAAAACACGAAGAAAGAGTACATGTCCTTCTGCCAGACGGATTGTAAGCCTAAGACAATAGAAGAAACAGATTTGATGCTTGATTAACAAGTAGATCGAAGGCAGTGGAACCCCTTGTGCGGGATAACAATGCAGGACTCCTATTTTGAGACCAGCGCTCGTTGATAAACATGGCACAGTAAGCAGTGAGATTTTACCAAATAAATAACGATAGTTACAAAAAAAATCAAACACTAGTAGTCGACATCAAAATACGTAGTTCCTTATTGAAGTTCAGGGTAATTAAGCAATAGACAGGTTCTAAATACTTACATGGAAGACAACTCTACAACTTTTTGCAATGTATCATTTGGTCGGTTGTGAAGTATGAATGTAGATATAGATGTAGGCCTAGCAAAGAACAGTAGTCATGTTTTCTATTCCCTTGAAATATTTGTCCACCAGTGTCGGCAGCTTTACTGTCCGATAGGGAAAATTACTACTACACCGTAAACAACATGCAACTCGTTGCTGAAATTCAATTCAATGTCTTGAAAAACAGACGTACTGAGGTACCTTATATGAAAAACTATTGATATACACACATCTCAGGCGTAGCAGCGTCCGAAAGCCACAGAAAAAGTCTAGTTTCTTTGATTTTCGAGATGGTCTGCAAGTTCCTTAGGCTGTAATTTACTTTCATCGATGATGAAATTGGTGGAGTTTGAAAGATAGCTATTGGGCAAGTAAATATTTCAGAAACGAAATAATTGTGGATTGCCATTTCTTCTAGAATTATCAATACTACACCACAATCGTGGCGTCCATCAACTGGTACTATGAATAAGGAAATAAACATTTAACCCGTCTTTTTAAGCTATCTTCTTTAAAACCGGAAGTTAAAAAAAACTCAATGTCCTTAGTCAAATTGTTCAAATGGCTCTAAGCACTATGGGACTTAACATCTGAGTTCATCAGTCCCCTAAACTTAGAACTACTTAAACCTAACTAACCTAAGGATATCACACACATCCATGCCCGAGGCAGGATTCGAACCTGCGACCGTAGCAGCAGCGCGGTTCCGGACTGAAGCGTCTAGAACCGCACGGTCACGACGGCCGGTAGTCAAATTGTCCTACCTCTAAACACATCACTGAGAACAGACACATGTCATAAAAAATACAGCTTTCTGAGGACATTCCTCGAGGAAGACGCAGTCTGAGATGCTACACACTGTTTGTGTTCACGACCTTTTCGACTGAACAATTCGGATTTGTCGTCATGAGTCATTCACGTTCACCTTTTAAGATCCGCTTTTGCGACCTTCGTAGCTTCGCGGGAGAGCAATGGTAGAGGGGAGGAGGTGGACGCGTCTTGAGCTACTGAAAGATCATAGGCAGTATAATAGTAATGCAGACCATGAGCTGGAAGAACTTAGGTTGTAACTCAAGACAGCCCACCAGCTTTGAGATTCAGAATACATACCTGGCCTTGCCATGGATTAAAATGGAGAAAAATAGTGTTGGAGCTACTGCCATACATGTGTCATTGTACAGAATGTCAGTTTGGAATTGGCACTGGATTCACAAAATGATGCTAAGAGTTCTGTTTCACTCAGGTGTTTAAACACACAGTTGATTTGTATAGGCTACTTTTCTTACTGGCATTAACTGTATTTACAAACAATAAGCCTGTGTGGAAATACGTCGTTTGTATTAATCTCACCATATTACGATTTCTAATAAAATCTCATTTCATCTGTTTATCTTGTATAAATTACTGTTTAGGAACACAAATCCTTAGTGAAACATAATTTTACGTACATTAAAAAAATATGGGGTGGAGGAACTTGAAAAATTCTTTCAGCTTTGAGTGAGGGGGTAAAGGGAACTGAAATCAGCCCAAGGTTCCCTCTGGAAGGTGTTGATGTAGTGCTTGTTAACTGCTCTTCACTAGCTCATGACATGTTCTCTGTGAGATATATGTATGGCTGCCCTCTTATTCTCCACTATTTGACTTGGAGCAGGAATATGATTAAATATGTAAATAATAACTGCACAAATTTTAATAAAGGACGGTCTTTTTTAACCCATGTGTAGCCACTATGAAGAACAATAATAACTGAATCCTTATCACAAATCTACAGTTTTACCAGTTGCTACAAATTAGTGGCTACGTAAAGAACATATTCTAAATGGATGATATGCAATTAATAAAATGGAATTTTGTTTCGTCAAAATGTTACACATCTTCAATAGTCACTATGAGGCTGTGCTTGGATATGAAATAGTGTTTGAAGGAATAACAGGCTTCTGTGAAAAACTTGTGTTGAATTGAATGATAATTCTCATCAACAAAATACATAGTATCCTATGAATATAATGTCAGTGAGTCACAGTTGGAGCCTGTAAACTCACACAACCTGTAAACTCACACAAATACCTGGGTGTAACACTTAGTAGGGACATGAAATGGAACTAGCACATAGGCTCGTTTGTGGGTAGAGCAGATAGCAGAGTTTGGTTAGTTGGTAAGAAACTAGGGAAATGCACTAAGTCTACAAAGGAAAATGCTCCCAAACCACTTTTGTAACTCATCCTAGAATATTATTCAAGTATGTGGGACTCTTACGAAATGGGACTGGCAAGAGATTTTGAATGTATATGGAGAAGGGCAGTGCAAATGGTCACAGGTTTGGTTGATCTGCAGGAGAGTGTCATAGAGATGGTGGAAGAACTGAACTGGCAGACCCTTGAAGACAGACAGAAACTATCACAAGAAACTTACTAACAAAGTTCCAAGAACCGGATTTAAATGATGATTCTAGGAATATATTACAAACCCCTACATATTGCCTCCATAGGGATTGTGAGAAAAAGACACGAACCCCAATCTTCAAATGCCATAAATAATGCTCGTACCATGTGAGCAATGCAAGCATACCTCATGGCGCGACACAAACCCTCTCTGGCAATAGCTCTCTTATGGAGGGTATCCTGTAGATATTACTGCACCAATACTGCTAGGGAAAAAGGTGTGGTGGAGAATAATTTAACCACAGACTAGGGCTTCAAAGTGAAACTATTGTTCTCAAATGAAACCACTAATAATATAAATTATTTGCCCTGTAACATTGTTGGGTGATTTCAGTGTTTTGAAATATTTCCCACATGTAGAATCACAAAATTGTTAATCACCCTTTTCATTTTTATTAGTTACCTGCTCAGACAAAACATATTGCTGTTTTGCAAAAATCAAACAATAAAAAAATCCGGGATGGAATGTAACAATATTATGAGAAGGAAAGTTGCCACTCACTATATAGCAGAGATGCTGAGTCGCAGATAGGCACAACAAAAAGATTTTCACACTTAAAGCTTTCGTCCAGTGGCCTTTGTCAATACACATATATGCGCACACACACTCACGCAAATGCAACTCACACACACAACTGCAGTCTCAGGCAACTGAACTGTTGACAAAGGCCATTGGCCAAAAGTTTTAAGTGTGAAAATCTTTTTGTTGTGCCTATCTGCAACTCAGCACCTCTGCTATATGGTGAGTGGCAACTTTCTTTCTCATAATATTGTTATATTGCTGTTTTGCTATGTTATCGAAAATAGGCATTTTGAGAACCATGTCTATACTATGATTATTAGGTTTATTACTGGAAACAGCAACACAGTCACACTACTGTTACAAATTATAAACACCATAAATATAGCTTTTTAGTGAAAATAATGAAATTTTCGTGATGGTTGTCTGTCTGTCAAATTTCTTTATAGAGAGCTAGTGTAAGCAAATGTTTTATTTTCTTCTTTTGAAGACATTAAAGGTGCCAACATTTTTTGAAATGATTTAAAGAGAAGAAAATTAACATGATTTCAACTAATTTTACAGACTTTAGGTAAGATGTGGATTCCTATAACATAGCAAATATTCCTTCCAGACAACAGCTCCATAGAATAATTGAAGTACAAGTTGTTATTCTTTTGAGATCAGTTGCATTATGAAAACAAACTGTTGAAAATTTTTGCAGCTCTCATGTTGAAAGCTGTAGCTTGAAAGTCACAAACTGAGGCTTTTAATCCTTGTTATTTCTGATGTTTTGTGAGTAAAGTGTTACAGTGTTCCTTATTTACTTTAACCAATTTTGAATGCTGAGTGCTTTTTGAAAATAAGTTTTTGTGTGAGATTCCCTGTTACTTGCTTGGAATGTTGCATGGCTATTGCTTGTCTCCAGATGGCAGTTCGGACCCTTCTGTGCAGCCAAGAAAAGTCAGTGATGACGTACCAAGGAAGAGACTGACTGGTATGTATGTCTACATAGGTCAATATTTTCCCATCATTTCTTTCTCTCCACACTACGTATCTACATTTTACATCTACCAAATAAATAAATAAAAATTGTAGAGTATTCACACATGAACAACATTCATGCA
This sequence comes from Schistocerca piceifrons, assembly GCF_021461385.2. Classification (NCBI taxonomy): domain Eukaryota; kingdom Metazoa; phylum Arthropoda; class Insecta; order Orthoptera; family Acrididae; genus Schistocerca; species Schistocerca piceifrons. The sequence goes on from NC_060138.1 coordinate 818,315,442, forward strand.
AAGCCAGACCTCTGTGCATTACATAACTTGCAAATCATTAATGACTGTACTTGGCAATCTTTGGAGAAAATGATAAAAGGAAATGAACATAACAGTTTACCACAATAGTCATTAGAGGTAGAACACAAGTTCAGGTTCTGCAATGCTGGGGATTTAAATTGACCGCGCATGTATCAAAGGAACCGTCCTAGTGCTTTGGACAAACCACAGAACACTTGAAGCAGAATAAGAGCCCAATATCTTATCCACTACTCTACCTTGCTCAGTGTGGAAAACATGAATGACTCTTAATGCCTGATAAAGATGGATCTGAAATGCCTAGTATTAAAAGTTAAGACTGGCATGCAGTCCATTAAAAAGGCATTTAATAATATTTATTTATAAAATATTTGTGATTTGGAAGTAGCCAATATGGGTACCAGAGATGATTCATATTGGTATATGGAAATTCCTTCTCCACTTATATCCTGTAATTTTTGCCCATTTGCAAAGTAATATACAAGCCACTGTGGGGTCTATAATAATTACACTGCCTGACAAAAAAGTGAAGCATCCAGAAGGGGAGGAGTAAATGGAGAAACTTCATGAGTTGAGAGGGTATGTGATATTATTTCAGTGATAACAATATCGAATCAGATTTACAAAGAATTTATCAGTATGATGTTACACACCCTCTGGTCTGGATGCTTGCACTGTTGGGAAGTGTGTCATAAAGCCACTGTATCCTCTTCTGAGACAAGCTGGTTCACAACTATTGTAACTGTTCCTCGATACCCTGGATATGGACTGTGGGAGAGAGTTGATGTCTGAGCAGGTCTGTACATTTTTTATTGGAGACAGATCAGGGGATCTTGCAGGGCATTAAAATAACTCAGCAGCACACAGACCGAGCGAGGTGGCGCAGTGGTTAGACACTGGACTCGCATTCGGGAGGACGATGGTTCAATCCCGCGTCCGGCCATCCTGATTTAGGCTTTCCGTGATTTCCCTAAATCGCTCCAGGCAAATGCCGGGATGGTTCCTTTGAAAGGGCACGGCCGACTTTCTTCCCCATCATTCCCTAATCCGATGAGACCGATGACCTCGCTGTCTGGTCTCCTTTCCCAAACAACCCAACCCCAACCCCCCCAGCACACAGACAGTTCATAGAGACATGTGGCATATGCGAACAAGCATTATTCTGTTGAAAATTGACACCACAATACTAACACATGAGAGGTAACATGTGAGGATGCAGTTTGCCCATGACATATATTTGTGCTGTCAGAGTTCCCTCAATTGCTATCACCTGGAAACTGAAGTCATACTTGATGGCTCCCCAGACCTTGACGTCAAGAGTAACACAGCCGTGTGTCTCCAAAACATTGAAACAACAGGACTTCAACTCAGGTTGCCACTGTAATCAATATTATTATATTATAAAAATAGGTCCTTTTCAAACTCTGTGAGGTTCTGTTAACACTATCTCAAGAGTAAATGACTTTCCTGTGACCTTCACAGTGATCACTCAACATCTGATGCTGTCACACCCCTTTCAAGCCTGGTACCAGCACTAAACACGAACAATACTAATGCACTCTGTTTGCCGTTTTACCTGTCACTCTAATCACTTAGATATTCAACAATGTTGTGTATGTATACAAAATTACATTGACATCCGACCATGTGCTTCACATTTTTTGTCAGGCAGTACATTTGCATACAACTTGTACATTAGTACTTCACTGTCTGAATTGCACCTTTTATGAATAGACTTTTTTGTTTTGAATATTACATTAGTGTTATAACTCTTCTGGCAAATGTAAGTAGCATGCAATTTCACGAGTAAGGGTTTGAAGTAATTTGTATAGGAAATAGAACTTTAGCTTTGAGAGCTTCACCAGTATGAGCCATAGAATACAGTGCCAGCATGTGTGTGCCTGTTGCGTGTGTCAAAAGTGAGACTGTAATAAGTGGTTGACAATGGATATGGAAACACAGAGTAAGGAGATCTTAAGGACTGTGTACTTTCTTGCAAGTGTATGGGCTTTTTGGTAATGTTGTTGCTTGCACTTTATTTTCTGCAATGTTGTGATTTATTTCACAATTTTAGTGTCATGAATGTCTTGCTGTTGCTTGTGATCTAAGTGCTAGTATGCGTGTAGTGCAGTATCTTATAAAGTAGGTGTAATGTTACTTGCAAGTGTGATTTCTTTCCATATTCCCTGTGTTATTTGTGAAAAGAAATGATATCCACATACCAGCTACTGAACTCATTTATCCATGCATCCATTTGTCCATGAGGCATTGTGATTTTGACTTGTTCTGCTCTCTGCACATGTTCTTAGCCTCCGGTTTAGGTTTTTTCCATTCTCATGTATATAATGTGGAATTTTAAAATTTCTGTGGTGCAACAACATTTAGTAACATCTCTGTGTCTTTCAGTTACCGAAACATTGAGATAATACATACTGTCTATGCTTTGCTTGGCACTTTGGCTCTGATATTCAAAAGTTTTGAACTTTTGTACTCCCAGTCATCATCAATAAATTTCTTAATGGGACAGAGGAAATGGCTTTCATAATATTTATTTCATTTTGTTATCACTTCATTTTGTCATCAGCTGATGCAATTTTCTGATATTGTGCTATTCTTTTGCACACAAGAATATTTCAGTTTTCAACGAAGTTGCACATCTTATTTTCATATTCGAAAAGGAGTCCTGTATTTTAGTTGAGAAGTATGTGCCTGATAATCCTTAATACTTTATTACACTTCACTGTAATTCTCTCTGTACATGGTGTGACCTATATTTGGGTTACTGCTTACAGTATGTTATTCTCACCTGTGATCTTGGGGGTTACAAATGGATGGGAGTACTAAGTGTGAAGTGTGACACTGAAAAGAGTTCATTGAGCAGTGGGCCTGTCCTCTGTTCATCTCTATACCCATTCCTTTATCATTCATATAATTTCTAATTGCTTTACCTCTTCTCACTTTATGTGTTGTTTAATCATGTTCACACTGATTCTATATCAATACATCTCACTGAATATGATAGCTAAGGATGAAATTGAAAATAGTGCTTGCAACTACATCTGTAGGTTGTTATTGGTTCTACCTTCTTCCAGTTCATGCCTATGCTTTCATAGTTTATTGTATAATAATATATGTGTGAAATGATAAGCAAACATTTATCTTTGAAGTTGTTTCCAGTAGACTGTTCTACATACGTTATGGATAGCATGCGTTCTCATTTATTATTATTGAATATCTATAATCTCAAAGCAGTGAATGCTACATTATTTGAAGAGAAACACCCAAAAGAGTTCAGTTCTGAATGAGAACTGAATGAAATACTATAATGTGGGATTAAATGTTGTTCCAGAAGTTGCATGGGATACTTCACAAAGAGCAGTGTGCTCAAGTATCATTTTTCTTCTGCTATTTATTTGTTATTTGTTACAGTGTTTTGACCTGTGTGTAAGCAAATATATTTCACTTAGTAAAAGCTTTTGATCACTGTATTATCTATGTTGGGACTCAGCATGCCTCTGCTTTTATCTGGTTACCTTCTGGGCTGTGTTTCTGCTTGTGCTTTGTTACCAGTTGTGTTGCATGTTACTTGCTAGACGCACCAGTCTCTTCCTCTGCGGAGTGTCATATTGATGTGCGCAGGCTCAGTGAAGCAGGCATCAGACGTTCATCAGGTATGTATTTTTGTAATGTGTGCTTGTATCATTAATTACTAGTGGGGTCAAGTACTGACTCATAAAATAGGTCTTACATGTCATGTTGTAATACAAATAATACAGAAGTTGGCGGTCATATATTTTATACCAGTGACACAGCTGCAAATCAGATAATAATTAGTCTCTCTTAATAATATAACGAATTTTAAATTTGCTGCCTAGGTACAAGGAAATAATATAGAGAAAATATTCAGTAGTTTTACTTTTTCCTTGTTATGAATGTCATGTGTGTCCCAGCATTTCCGTTTGATACCACTTCAGCAGCTTTCATGTCAAATTTTCTGCATATTTTGCTTACGCAGCTTCTCATTTGGTTTCAAGAAGCTAAATAAACCCTGTTTCAGATCTTATCACAGTAGTGAAATCTGAGGTGGTCCCTAAATAGTGGGATATTGCTTTCTCGTTTCCTACATTTAGAAGTGTTACAAAAATATCCAATTGAAACATTTCCATGCATGAATATAAACTGTATTACATAATGTTTTGCTCAGAAACATAAAAGTCATCCTAGTCTCTTTGCTTAGTTCAATCTGAGTCCGAAACATACAACACTGAATTAATGTTACAGTGTTGTACAGCTACAGCCCAGATGTTACTTTTATGCAGTCAAATCAACCAACCGAACAAAAAGCACATTTTTTCAATGCTCATTGGGGGCATTTGGCTACTAACTATTTTCACCAAGACATCCATAGTGTAAAACTTTCATAATTTTCTGATACAAAAACCAGTCGTGGTTGTTCCTGTGGTATCCAGTAAACAAGGTAAAATGAAGTTTACCTGTAGTTATTGGAAAATAATCTTGGAGTGAAATGTGTGTTTAGAATTTTTAAAATATTGTCTTGCAGCATTTGTGTAATTTACCAAGATTTAAAACAATTGCAAAGAACATTGTGGTTTAATACAGGATATAATCACAAATACAGACTGTTTTCAGAAGTTGCTACTTTAGAATATAATAATGATACCACTATTCACTTACTGGTATGACTATGACTTGCCTAGAAGAACTGCAGATTTGTATATTTATTTGAAATTCAATTAACAGAAGAAAGTTAGGGTTTAAATCTGATGACGGGAAAGATATAACTTCTTACTTCTATTTGTTGGTTGTTGAATACTGTCTGACAGATATTATATGCTTTAGGCTCTTTAGATTTCAGTCCACATTTATAGTAATATTGAATGTCAGATTTTACATGCTATAAGGTTTTTAAGAAGTAATTACTGGATTTTATAAAACTTTTCTATCACAATGTGTTTTTTCCTCTTTTTCCCCCTTTTTGTGATCTGTATTATATATCATATTAGTGATGGTAGTAGGTAGAAAAATTTAGGTTTTAGGAAAATATAATATGAGTATATTAGTAATGTACTGATAATATAAAGACCAATGTCAGTCTGTGTCTTAAATCTTTATTGGTCTGTCAGGTTTCTTGAAGTGTGTGCTTGAAAGACATTCTTTAACTCTTCTGACAGACATTGTACATGGCCAAAAAATTTCAGTTGAACAGTGAATTTTGATCTTTAATATTTATTTATATGAGAAGTGACTTTTTTAAAATGTAATTTTTCATTTCCTTGCATTGAATTAAAGATGCTAGCATCGTACTGACTGAAGACACTGACAGTTTCATTATTGGTGATCGGATATGGGTTGGTGGAACAAAACCTGGACAGATTGCATATATCGGTGAAACACAGTTTGCTCCTGGAGAATGGGCAGGAATTGTTCTTGATGAACCAGTTGGTAAGTTATAAAATTTTTAACACTATCTCACTTGTATGTTTATTCTGCAGCAATTAATGTAAAGAATGGAACACAGTAATACCTTTGAAGAGCTTTTTTAAATTAATTAATTATTTATTTTAGATGTGAATCTTTTATAATGTTCTTTAAGCTACATTAGTAACTGATACATCACAGAGTTTTTGTTTAGAGTTTCGATGGCATTTCACCAGACTGCATATATCCTCACATTCTGAGAACTGAGTTCTGTGTTGATTCTGTGTACTGGAAACTTCTTCACACATAATTTCCTTTAAAACTATATTTTATATACATAAATGACATCCTTCACTTTTATGACTTTGACTGGTATGTTTAACTTTATAAACGAATTTGAAATAAAGTGACAATGTGGAGCAATATTTTAGTTTTCCAAAGTTGAAGAGGAGACAATGCCACATGTGAATTATGACTGAATTGCCAATGTATCATTTTGAGCGACTTTTTCTTCTTCTAATTGAACTAATTAATATCCATAATTAATAATTACTGACAATGTGTGCTTTTTACATTCATTGTCATTGTTATCAGCATGTCAGTTCCATAATATAAAATTTCATGTAGAAACTGTTACAAAAGGGAAAGCAAATGAGATCTCTCATATGGTAAACTGCAAATTTTCTGTCTTATTACAGAATGTAATTACAGACACATTTTATATGCACAGGAAAGAATGATGGTTCTGTAGCTGGTGTCCGTTACTTCCAATGTGAGAACAAACGAGGTGTGTTCTCACGGTTGACTCGACTGACCCGTGAACCCTTGCTGGAAGTAGATGAGGAGAGAGGGGATAAGACACCAGGAGTAACTAACGGAGGCTCATCACCTGCATTAACATCACCTCGGCGGTCTACTGCATCACTATCACCTACTTCCTCTGTCAAAGATCTTAACCTTCGAAAACCACCACCAGTGCCGGCTTCAGGTAGGCTTAATGCCATCAGAGTTCCAAATGTTTTTCTTGAATTTTTATTTGTATGAAAAGTTTAGCAAAGCCTGTTCACAAAACTCTGATGTTCTTTTGTTATTTTTTCTCTTCTCTTATTATATTCAAAGAGCAACCATACAAAACAGTGATACTAAAACTTGCTTGTGAATTACAAGATGTACAACTTTGCTTGTGCCGTTTTTTCCCCAACATTTGAGGCTTTAATGAAACAAATTAGTTGCACATGTATCATTCAAAGTATTTTCCATCGCTGGCCTCTACTTTCTCCCATCTTTTGGGCAGTGTATGAATCCTGTGTCGAAAAAATTGTTCATCTTTTGAAGCAATCCACAAATCGATACAATTTGTGACTTCTTCATGAGATCAGAAGTGTTGGTCAGCCAGGCCATGCGCCATTGATCTAAACAGGTGAAAGTCAGAGGGAGCAATGTCTGGAGAATACGGCCAGTTGGGTAGGACTTCCCATTTTAATGTTTCCAAGTACGTTTTCACCTGTTTTGCAACGTGGGGTTGAGCGTTGTTGTGCTGCAAAATCACTTTATCATACCTCCCGCTGTATCGCGGCCAGTTGTCTTTTAATGCTCTGCTCAAATGCATTAATTGAATTTGATAACGAGCACCTCTTATTGTTTCACTTGGTTTTAACACCTCAAATGCAGAGAATGGTCTTGGAGCCATGAATATTCAGTTTAGCCATCGACATGGAAGCATGGCCGGGATATCCCCATGATTTTTTGCATTTAGAGTTATTGTAATGAACCCATTTTTCGTCCCCTGTCACAAGGCGATGCAGAAATCCCTTCTGTTTTTGCATTCTGAAGCAATTGTTCACAAACACATAAACACTGTCCAATGTCTTGGTTTCAGTTCACACGGGACCCAAGTTCCTTCTTTCTGAATCATGCCCATAGCCTTGAGACATTTTGAAATGGCTTGCTGTGTCACTCCCACTAATTGTGCCAATTCTTCTTGCGTTTGACACGAGTCTTCGCTCAGCAATGTCTCCAATTCTGCATCTTCGAAAACATTCTCTCTTCCACAGCTATGCTGGTCTGCAACGTTAAAATCACCGTTCTTGAAGCCTTGAAACCACTCACGATACGCTCTTTCACTAACAGCATCATTACCACACGTACGTGAGAGCATTCGATGAGACTCGGCTGCTGTTTTCTTCATATTGAAACAAAACAGTAACACTTCTCACAAATGACATTTTCTATCAAGGACAACTTTATGATTCAGACACAAATCGACTAATGTTTGAATGCGGTTATGTTGACCCAGGTCCAAGCTAACTGCCTGATGTCTACGATCTGTTTCTTTTGACCTCTACTTACCGTTGTCACCACCTATCAGCAAACGGCAGAAGCAAAGTTGTACACCCTTTACTTTATTTTTACAACAAATTGTAGGAAATTATGAGACACAGCAGATCAACTGCAAGAGGAAGCAGCCTAACTTTATCCTTTAGTGTGCTGTCATGCTAGATTGTGTATTAGGTAAGTTTGAAACTTAAAAATATTAATATTATTAAAGGAAAAATTTAAGACATCAGTTACTGATAACCTGAGAAAGATATTTGTTATATTCCAGGAAACATACTTAAATGTGACCAATGACATTATCTTGTACCAGGTGGTTATAATTAAATGACGGTGTTACGAGTGCTGCAGTGTGGGCAGGATGCTGAAGAATTGCAAATATGTTATTAATTGGTGTGCTCACAAAGTATACTGGAAAAAATAATAGTTCCACTTTCTGCCACCTGGTGAAACTACGACATTGTAAGCAGTCAGAATGTGAAATGTTCCATGTTTTGATGTCACTTGGTGATGCTTGTTGATTTCTTTTGTGAAGTGACTGTATTACGTGGCACGGCTGGGAGAGGGAGATGGCCCAGGAGGGAAAGGGAGGTGGCTCATTCCCATAGCAGTTGTTGATGAAGTTGCTGTAGCTATACCAAGCCATGCAGCACCTGCCTCAAATTCTGCAGCCAGTGCTTGAACTTTGTCATGGAAATTCTCTATCCCCTGGTCATTAGTTCAAAAAATCTTGTGGCACATTTTACTCTGGGATCCCTCTAAGATTCAGAATGAGCACCAAATGAAACCCCAAGATAAGCTACATTGCTTCATTCTTTGGCATACATCGAAGTGAATGACATGTGGCTGGGGAATATTCTTTGGATGGATGAGGCACATTTTACTCTGCACGGTGCCTTGAATGTGCAGAACTGTCACATATTGGGTTCTGTTCCACCATATGTTGAGCAGGAACATCCACTGCACTCAGATTTATGTTACTGAGTGAGTGTTGTGGTTTCACAAGCTCCATCATTCTCAGTCCATTTTTCTTCAAGGAGATGACACCTGTTGGGCCTGTTAGGCGTACAGTGACATCTGCATGTTATAAGGGCCTCTTTGTGCAACACGTGATTCCAGCTTCGCAAGAACACAACTGTGTCCACGCTACTGTTTTAATGCAAGACATGCTGACACCACATGTCACTTGTCAGGTGAAAGATTTGCATCAAGAAACCTCGGATAACGATTGCATCATCTCTGGGCAATTTGAAGATGTGTGGCCTTCCAGATCCCTTGACCTAAATCCATGTGACTTCTGATATGGGACTATATGAACATGTGTATCTGGACTGTTACTAATCTGAAGGATAGCATGAAATGACATATCGCTGTGGTTACACCAGATATGTTGTGAACAGCTATCTACCATACTGTGTTATGGATACACCATGTAGCTGAGTCTGGAGACCATTTTGAACACATGTTGTAACTTGTGACCATATGCTAATAAATATGCCAGAATCACCATTATCATGTTTTTTATCTTTCCTCCCCTTTTCATGCACTCACATCACTTTCTCACAGCTTACATCATATTTTTACTTGGTGGCAGAAAGTGAAATTATTATTTTTTTCAGCATATCCGTGAGTGCGCCGACTAATGGACATACTTATGACATTTTAGCATCCTGAGATGTGTACAGCCCACACTGCAGCACTTGGAGCACCATCAGTTTAATTATAACCAACCAGTATATTCTTAAAACTGAACCACCACCACCACCACCACTACTCTCATTATGTGTTTGTATCAGTGTGCTGCTCTATACAGCTAAAGTTACCCTTTCTGCTGGTTTGTCCAGTGCTTTTTTCTGCAAGATTCTGAGTTTAAAGATTTTGTTTTGTGAAATACAGTAGTATATTGCAAAACTTTCTCTGCTAATAATTTAATTTTTTATGTCCTGGTTTTTCAGATTTCATTTATTATCTGTGCATAATTTTTGTTTACATTTATGATAGATGAAACAGCTACAGTAAGGCATAACTGGTTATCCAGACTAATATGATGATGATGATGGTGATAATGATGACTGTAATAGAAAATTTAAATTCTTTGATCTTGTCACTCATTAGCAAACAATTAATTTTACTCAAGGCTGTTGTGCAAGCTCTTATGCTAACCATTTGGAAAGAGAGACAGAATAGAATAGCACAGAGAGGCAATCACGACCAGGCTGAAGCAAAGTGAACAGCCCTTTGTCATATTTTTGGAAGTCAAGAAAGAGGCATGGTGTGTGACAATGGACAAGGAAATTATGAAATTATAATTGTTAGTGCTTAACAGTTACAACCAGAAACAATATTACCTCTGTGTATAGTGTACTAACACTTTCTGTACATCATCTCTCAACAGTGTCAGTAGCTTTCAAAAAAGAACTGTAACCACTGATTGTGACTAAAACAGCACTCACTTCAAATAGGAAATATTCATAGTTTTATTGTTTCTGTGCATGCAGTTATGTGCTTTGCAAACATTAGGCATGAGTATGATAAGAAATTCAGCAACTGCACATGTACTATCATACCTTCAGAACAACCACAGAATGATATAATATGGCAAATAATAGTACTGAGTGGTACTGAGAGAGTATTAAATAATGTGCCACTGTCTCACTGTGTTATTCTGTCCCTTTGGTAAAAAAAAGGGTACTTAATTTTCTGTCAATTGTGCTAAATTACTCTGTGTCATTGTTGGTCTTAATTTCATTAGCAAACGTCCTTGCAGCTGCATGCACCTTGCTCTGCACATCTACATCTACATCTATTCTCTGCAAACCACTGTGAGCTGCATGACAGAGCACACGTCCCATTGTACCAGTTATTGGAGTTTCTTTCTGTTCCATTCACTTATAGAGGATGGGAAGAACAATTTGTATGAATGCATCTGTGTGTGCTGTAATTATTCTAATCTTATCCTCACGATATCTATGTGAGCATTACGCAGGGGGTTGTAGTGTATGCGTAGAGTCGAGATAGTTTATGTCTATCTTCAGGAGACTTCCAGTTCAGTTCCTTTGGTATCTTTGTGACGCTATCCCATGGGTTAAACAAACCTGTGACCATCCGTGCTGCTCTTCTCTGTATGCATTCAATATCCCCTGTTAGTCCTACCTGGTGTGGGTTCCACACATTTGAGCAGTATTCTAGAACCAGTTGCATGAATGATTTATAAGCACTTTCATTTGTAGATTGACTACACTTCCCCAGTAGTCTACCAATAAACCAAAGTATCCTACCTACTTTATCCATGACTGAGCCTATGTAATCATTCCATTTCATATCCCTACAAAGTGTTACACCCAGGTATCTGTATGATTTGGTCGATTCGAACAGTGACTCATTGATATTATAGTCATAGGATACTACATTTCTTCATTCTGTGAAGTGGAAAGTTGTACATTTCTGAACATTTAAAGTAAGGTTTCCATATCTGTACTACTTTGAAACCTTATCGAAATCTGACTGAATATTTATGCAGATTCTTTCAGGTAGTACCTCATCATAGATAACTGTGTCATCTGCAAAAAGCTTGATTTTATTAATTTTGTCTACAGGGTCATTAATATACAACATGAACAGCAAATGTCCCAGCACACTCCCCTGGGGCATACCCGAAGTTACTTCTACATTCGACCAAGTATCTCCGTCCAAGATAACATGCTGCATCCTCCCTACCAAAAGTCCCCAATCCATTCACAAATTTCACTCTATACCCCATGTAATCATTCTTTTGACAATAAGCATATGTGTGGTACTGAGTCAAATGCTTTTCAGAAATCAAGAAATACGGCATCTACCTGATTGCCTTGAACCAAAGCTTTCAGTACCTCATGTGAAAAAGGGGAAATGTTTTCAAAATGCGTGCTGGTTGGCATTGAGGAGGTCATTCTGTTGATGATACTACATCATGTTTGAGCTGAGAATATGTTCTAAGATTCTACAACAAATCGATGTCAAGGATATTGGACAGTAGTTTGGTGGATCACTTCTACTACCCTTATTGTAGATGGGTGTGACATGTGCCTTTCTCCAAGAACTGGGCATGGTTTTTTGTTCGAGGGATCTAGTAGAAGAAGGATTAACTCGGCTGCAAATTCAAAATAGAATCTGACATGATCATCACCGCTTGATGATGATCTTCATCAGCAGTGTGAAGAATATGTACATGAGCAATTGATTCAGATATAGCGACAGACCTTTTAGCTCAGTCAAGTATAAGACCAGCAAGAACTGTTAAACCTCAAAATAAGGTATTATATGAGTTTATTTTAGTTACAAACAATCCATTACTGACAAACATACTGCTTATTGTGATATTATCTTGTTTGAAGCTTCCTTCTCATCAGATCACTGTAACTGGACTGATATTTTGGTTGCAGATATAATTTTGATTTTTCATTATTTTTCATACAGTGATTTAAGAAAGCAGGTTCTCACTTATGCAGCAGTGTGCTCAGCTGGACAAGCGTGACTCAAATGAAAGCAAGAAATGTTTTAAAAATAATTATTTATTGTGCACACATTGCACAAAACTGTATCTCCCACTGTTCATCATAATCTCCACCACACTCAATGCAAATGCACTAAATCTTACAAAAGTGACAGAATTCCTATAGAAAAGAAATCTGCACAACCGCTCAGGCTCAGTTAGGTATACCCTCATCATTAAAATGGAACTTCTTGACAATCAGTACTTCTTTGAGTGAATCAGATACATATAAATCACTATGAGAAACTTCTTTTCAGTATGGTGACTTTCTAGTTGTCACATCTGTTGCCCTGGCTGTGTGAGGATGTGCATTGTCATGTTGCAACAAAACACAGAAGTCCACATTGTGATTGCAGCCCAGAGATTAATTTTATGATATTTGCATGTGATACATTATTGATGTAAGCCCTGACAGTGTGTAGCATTTCAAGAAGGTACAGTATGTGATCAAAAGTATCTGGACACCTGGCTGGAAATGACTTAAAAGTTTGTGGCACCCTCCATCAGTACTGCTGGAATTCAGTATGGTGTTGGGCCACCCTTAGCCTTGATGACAGCTTCCACTCTCGCAGGCATATGTTCAATCAGGTGCTGGAAGGTTTCTTGGGGAATGGCAGCCCATTTTTCATGGAGTGCTGCACTGAGGAGAGGTATCGATGTTGGTCGGTGAGGCCTGGGACGAAGTCGGCATTTCATAACATCCCAAAGGTGTTCTATAGGATTCAGGTCAGGACTCTGTGCAGGCCAGTCCAATACAGGGATGTTATTGTTGTGTAACCACTCTGCCACAGGCCATGCATTATGAACAGGTGCTCAACTGTGTTTAAAGATGCAGTTGCCATCCTTGAATTGTTCTTCAACAGTGGGAAGCAAGAAAGTGCTTCAAACATCAATGTATTCCTGTGCTGTGATAATGCCACACAAAACAACAAGGGGTGCAAGCCCACTCCATGAAAAACATGACCACACCATAACACCACCACCTCCGAATTTTACTGTTGGCACTACACACGCTGGCAGATGACGTTCATTGGGCATTCACCATACCCACACCTTGCCATCGGATCGGCATATTGTGTACCGTGATTTGTCACTCCACACAACGTTTTTACACTGTTCAGTCGTCCAATATTTATGCTCCTTACACCAAGCAAGGTGTTGTTTGTCATTTAACAGCGTGATGTGTGGCTTACGAGCAGCCGCTTGACCATGAAATCCAAATTTTCTCACCTCCTGCCTAACTGTCATAGTACTTGCAGTGGATCCGGATGCAGTTTGTGATTCCTGTGTGATGGTCTGGACAGATATGTGCCTATTGCACATTACGACCCTCTTCAACTGTCGACGGTCTCTGTCTGTCAGCAGATGAGGTCGGCCTGTTGCTTTTGTGCTGTACGTGTCCCTTCATGTTTCCACTTCACTATCACATCAGAAACAATGGACCTAGGGATGTTTAAGTGTGTGGAAATCTCGTGTACACATGTATGACACAAGTGACACCCAATCACCTGACCACGTTCGAAGTCCATGAGTTTCGTGGAGCGCTCCATTCTGCTTTTTCATGATGTCTAATGACTACTGAGGTTGCTGATATGGAGTACCCAGTAGTAGGTGGCAGCACAAAGCACCTAATATGAAAAACACATGTTTTTTGGCGTGCCTCAATACTTTTGATCACATAGTGTATATGTTTTGGATCAAAAGAGAGCATAACCTTTCCTGCTGTTGTCTGTGTTTGGACATCTTGGTTTGGGTGATGGGGTGCCATTTCTCACAGACTCCCTTGTTTGCCTCCCCCCCATCCCCCCCCCCCCCCCCCCCCCCAGCGATAATACTTGCGAGACACTAATACTCTCTGTTGTTCTTTACGAATGTCTGACTTGGAGCACAAGGGGAAACAAGAACTGAAAAACTCCTATCTTTTGTGTTAAAATTACATAGAAAATGCTACATACAGATTAGGGATAGAAAATTGGTAATTGGAGATCTATTCACAATGTATAGTTAAAGTGGCTGCACCAAAAGCACAATAGTCTACGGTTGGTTCAGTGTAGGGAGCTAGAATTGGTTGGGGATGCATATATGAAGAAAAAACAAATGATGGGCAAATAATTTGATGTACATGATAGAAGAGGGCCAAAGACTCCAGAAAACCCGTGAAGAATGATGATGATGATAACTACTGCTTGATGTTGATTGCAGCACCACATGAACCGTGTTGTAAGCTAAACTATGAGTAAACTTTAGTGCATTGTCATTCAGTCTAACATGATGGTTTTCCATCATGATGGGTTCAATGGCTGCAAGGTTTACATTACAGCTATAATTGAATTTCAACTTGGGCCAAAGCAAAACAGGTTTGCTCTATGCAACAATTTTTGTTGATGAACAGTGCTTATATCTGCTCTGCATCAGAGCAGATGACTTGGACACCACAGCATACAGTTACACAAAAATTTTTAGTGTAACAAATAATTTATGGCAAAGTTTGCTGAATTAATGTACTCACATTTATCCTGTGGGTCTGTATTACACTGTGGAATACAAAACTAATGCATTTGGTGTATTTTATCCTAGGTTCTTCTTCAGCATCTAGTGATCTGAAACTAGGTGACAGAGTTATTGTGATGAGTAGTATGGGTTCAAAGGCAGGAGTTTTGCGCTATATAGGAACAACAGAGTTTGCTCCAGGCGAATGGTGTGGTGTTGAGCTTGATGATCCTCTTGGCAAAAATGATGGTTCTGTGGAGGGAAAGAGGTAAGAATCACATTGTTGATATATAGGTTAAAAATTGTAACAATGGTTTGTACTCTGAGAAGTTACTGTGTTCATTGATTGCATAGAAAGTGAATGAATGCATTAATGGTGTTCTTTGAGGTCTTCTGATGAGTTGTTACCATTTTATGTACAATTTTTGGACAACTAACACAGCCATCTTCTTGAGGTTCTGCGGGTTTTGGTGTTATGTGTACTTACTGTTGGGATTCCAACAGGCTGTAAATTATTATTCGTCTCATGCTACAATGTATAGCTGTGTTCGGTTCCCAATACCCACTGTACCCTTTGATTCTCTTTCGTGTTTCAGATCTCACACTGATATTCTGTGAAACACAAATTCTGTCACCTTTTTTCCAGCTCTGGTGGACACGAAAGCCAGTGTGATCTTAATAAATCAAGTGCCAGACTCGAAGCTTTGTTTAAATTGAAACCTCCATACCTGTTTATTAGGTTTTGTCACATCTTTATTTTGATAAACTACTTAATTATGTTGCCCCAGAAACTTGGTGTTTGCACCATGATACTAGTCTCACCGTATTTCATTCCATGATTGTATTTGAGGTAGGGCTTGGTTACAGCTGATTTCCTTTGCTGCTTTAGTCGAGTATGTCATTGATTCCCTTGCATCTCTGCGCAACTGTTCTGATAGTCTGCCCCATGAAAGATGTGCCACATTTGTGTGAGATCCAATACACACCCAACTTTTAGAGACCTAGATTGTCTTGAACATTACAAAGAATATTTAATTGAAGGGAACGAAACATACTGAATGGCATATTTACATAAGAGATATTGGGCCAACATTATGTAGATAAGCGATGTTTGGCTGCTCTTCTTTGGTCTCAGTCACAGCCTGTTCCTCAGCAATTCTGTGTTTTGACTGCAGTGCTCATTCAGTTTGACAATGTGAGTACCCAATCATTTGGAACACTAGTTGTAGGTGTTGTAATTCCTCAGCGATTTTCTCCTTGTGTGAAAGTGTTTGAGCTGTATGAACCAGGGTCCTTAGCACTAAGTTTCTTTCTAACAGGTGGTGATGGCTCAAGGCATGGAGACGGAGGTCACTGTGTGTATGTTTTCTGTGTACACTGTCACTCAGGGATCTTTCAGTTCTTCCCTTAATTAGCATGTTGAGGAAAGGTTGTTGGCCATTACATCCACCAGAGCTGGAAAATGATGAAAGAATCTATATTTCATAGAATCTCAATGTGAGCTCTAAGAAACAAAAAAGAATACAAGGACTTAGTGTGTGTTAGGAATCAAACTCAGATATAGTGGCATGAGACCAATAATAATTCAGAGTCTGGTTGGAGTCCAAGCAGCAAGTACACACAACAGCAAAAATCACAGCACCTGAAGAAGATGGCTAACCCACTCACTGAAATATTAATCATAAATGGTAACAAAAACTTGGCAGAATACATTTAAGCACATCATTAAACAATCATGCCAGGAAAACCTGGGTGAATGAATGGATTGTTTCTTTTGTAGTCTGGTGTGTCTTCCTTTAGTTCCAAAATAATGTAAAAAGTTTGTATCCGTAAGTGTATGGAAAACTGTGGGTGCCATTGTTCTTGTAGATGACGCGTAATCTGCAGGGGCACTGTTTAGCATTCCAATATGTTTTGAGTTATTAATTAGTTATAAACTGCAAGCTATTGACTTGAATCATAATGTTTGTTAATTATTGTATATTGAAATTACAATTATAAGAACAGCTGATATGGCTAGGAGGTTTTAATCATTGAGAGTGCTTTTATGATAGTGCTTGAAGGTACATGAAAATATTATTTAGTGACGCACCAGGAACTCTTTAGAAATACAGTTAGTTAGGAAATAAAGCAGTTGTCAACCCAAAGGTTGGTTTGAGTAGCAGTGTTCTTTATTAGAATCTTACTAGAAGCATTATGACCATGCTTTCTCTGACTCGTGAAGCTAGTTGTAGGTGGACTTAAAGTTTGACTTGGAATCTGAACCACAATACAGTTTTGCATTTTTCATATAGTTGAAAAATTGCCAGAGTTGGAAGTCATGTTATGTGCCAGAAAGAACGGTATGACTAACCAGTGATTGAACTTCAAACTTTGGTGCTTGAGACTTAGAGAAAAGTAACATATATACAGAAAGATGATGGCAAAAGAGCTATTTGAATCAGACCTCCATAAAGAAGCAAATTCAAGTGACAAAAGAGGAAAATGAAAATAAAGGTACAACAAAGATAGGGACTGTGAAAGGTTTTACATTGGGGAATAGGAAGTAAGGGGAAAGAGAGAGGATGATGAGGTAGGACAGACTAAAAAATTCGGAGGATATAAGCTGATTCTGAAGAAAGAATTACAGTGTTTTATGTACTACAACGTTCTGCCATCTAAGGCCAGAGACATGAGAAGTGAGGAGTGGATTTACTTGTGAATTTGTATTTATGTACAGAATGTGTTTTTATGTGAGGTGAGGAGTATTGCTCCTGCTGTCTATTCCTCAGGAGTCAGTCACTATAATGATAGTTGCATAGCATTTAAGCAGTCTTGATAGTACGCTAGAAGAGCATGTAATTGCTTTTTCAGGTCCTTTGTAGAAGTGTTTGTCTTGGCAGTATTATGTTGCAAATGTGAGTGCATCTACAGGAAAATTTCTGAAACAAAATTATTTTGATGCTAGTGAGATGAAAACTTCCTTGAAAATGAATACAGAGTGCCTAGTTCAGCTTGTGACATTGGAGATTACAAACTTTATGTGGGTTATGTTGTCCACAAGATTAAGAGCTTTTTTTCAAGTATTTGTGGTACTCTGATTGTGAGTTTTCTCTGCATTTTGCTACAAAGCTGACAAATGTGGTGACAGGAAGCGCACCTGTACATGCAGTTAAATAATTCAGGCAGAACAAAAGCATTCACCCAGTTGGCATTGTACACTAATGGAATTAACCTTGGAATGGGGAGGGAGAGGGATATTAAACATTATAGACCAAGATTTGCAGATTCCAGTTTAAGCTTGATTTCAGTAGAGACTGAAAAAGCGACTAATACACTACAGTCTAAGTTAAATGCCTTCCTTGTAGTACATGTATTTTATTCTGTACAGATGTTTCTGCTAATAGCTTTGAGCCTTTCACTGTAATATGGTAACTATACTTAAGCACTCTGCTGACACTCTTGATTTATTTTTTTCATGTTTTTGAAAATCTGTATTTTGTGTGTGAACTATGTATATAGTGACTCGTTTTGTGACCAAGTAGCCATGGCACAAACAATACAATGAAACTAATAAAATAAATAATAAATGAAAGTGTCAACTCAAAGATGAGTAAATTTCCATCGCATGTGGACTTTCAGATAATTTAGACTTTGTTGAAGAAGGAGAAGCTTGGCTTTCTACATAGTAAACAAAATAAAATTTTAGAGAACTGGTATGTTCACCATGCATTAGATAAAATAGCATTTTCTTTTGTTTCTGTAAATTCAGTGTATTAAAATAATCACATTACAGGTATGCTGTATAAGCACTACTCGTGTAAAAGAGTGTTTAAGTTTATGTTCTCTTCAGAAGAAAACTGCAATTGCTAAATTATTTATTAATCATTACTTGTTTCAGTTCAAAGTACAAACTGTCAGAAATACTTGTTGCCCACCATTTCACCTGCATTTTTTTACTATGCAGAAGAAAAAGTTGTAAAGTAGCTATAAATGCTAAAGAGCTTATTGATTATTGTGTGTTCATTAACATCATCATTGTTGAGTGCTTATGACTTTATCTGCCATCTAGGTATTTTGAGTGTGGGCCCAAATATGGTCTGTTTGCACCGGCTCATAAAGTCAGTAAGTCCCCATCATCAAGGCGACCTTCAGCATCCTGTGCCATCCATCGTGGGGGACCTCCTTCTGTCCGACGTGCTGGGTCGAAGGAATCTTTAACGTCTGTAACCAGTGCTACATCATCAAGCAGTCGCACTGCTTCACGAGTCAAGCTTGGTGTCACATCACTTGCATCACAGCAGGTACGCACGTAGGGATTTTTCCATTTGTGGACCCATTTACTGTGAGTCTACAAACAGAGAAATGGTATTTATCTTGGTAGGTATGGTTGAGTACATGAATGTCATTCCTGCCTTTTGAGTGCTTGTTTTTATAACCATAGTCTCACATTTAATGGTACATTCAAACAGCACTAAACTCCTTATTTTAAATATTCTATTTGAATGAAGTAAATAAACTTAGATTTATTTCATAATGTTGCACTGTTTTACAAGAAGTAATGAAATATATACTACACTAATCTGCATCATAGCTGGTTCATCTTTTACTGACTGCTCATCAATGTTATTTATATTGTTAATACTTGCTGTCATTTTTCCTCAGTTGCTGCTTGTTATGCTTCATCATATAGATAAGAAAAAAGTTCATTCTTTGCAACTGAATGTTTCATTTCTATCTGTCAGACATGTTTAATGTTTGGGAGATTCAGTGGCAGAACAATAATCTGCAACAGCAAGTATGAATGACAGCTAAGGATTGCTTCCTCGTGTAGAATGACAGCAAGTTAAAAGAGAAATATTATAATTTGATGAAAAAGATTTTATTGGGGGCAGTGGATTAAAAAGATATAAAATCTTTCACAGTCTGAGCTTTTTAGTTGGAAAAGTATTCAGTAATTTACAATCTGTGCTGTACTCAAGAGCACACTATCTACATAGATGAGAAACATCACAAACCTGGAATGACATTGTGATGAAATTTACAGAAAACAAATACTGTCATATGCATGTTACAATCGATATGGTTAATGCAGATGACATGTATGCAGAAAGTGTGTGCTTTTTATAATTCGCACATTCACTTATGAAAAATTAAGTTATTTTTCACCCATTTTTGTAGTTACTAGAACTAGAACTAGAGCAATGTTGTGACTTACATTGAGGGCAAATAAAGGGGTACATTTTCACACATTGAAAAATTTTTGTAATATGTTTTTAATATACAGACAGAAAAGATGTGTTTTAGCCAAATGCAGTATAATTACTACACCATTGTTCTTCCTTCACTGTGAAGTTTTGTCTTTGATTGTAGTTGTAGCTGCTGATCGAAAATATTGACTTGTTTGTAATCACTCATGTAAATTAATTTTGTTGCTCACAGGAAAACAGCTGTAGAGGTTTCTTAGTGTATTAAATTAACAATGCATTCCAAGTTGTAGAGCTAACAAAAGTAAATGTTGTGTAAAGCATGCGTGTATGTTTGTTGAGAGTTTAAAAACGATATCGTAATTGTAGATTATCTGTTGTATTTGTTTATGTCTAGTCTTGCTGTTTGTGAATGTCTGTTTGTGAATGAATAAAAATGGAGTTATTTGGATATAACCAGTTTTTACTGAAAGACAGTGTAGCATGATGTGCTAATTAATAACTTATTAATTGTTCATATTGTAGAGGTCATCTTTTCGAACATCATCCACTCCACTAACGTCGAAAACTTCTCTTCAGGTAAGAGTTTAGGTTGAAACTGTTGTCTTGTATGCTTATTTTCTGATTTTTTTTTACCCATTTAAAATTTATTTGTAAAAAGAAAATGTTAATTTTACTTGCTTACAAACTATGATTGCATGGATAATTATCTTATTTGAGACCACACCCATGTTATATTATATTTAAACTAAGTTACAAAAACACATGTAAATACCAGAATTTTTACATTTGTTGTCTTTTATTATGTCTATAAGTTAGGATAAATATTTTCTGTGGCAAAAAATATTTCCTGAAACTACATTGTTGTTATTTTGGAATAAATCTATATTTTGTTGAAGCACTGTCTTTTTAAATGTTTTTTGTAACAAAAGTGCCAGAACAGAAAGAGACAGAAAAAACGGGACAGGAAGATAATCACAGACTTAAAAGTATGCTTAACACCGACTAGTCTTGTAATTATGCTTTCTTTTCTGAATGAATAATAAATAAAAAAGGAAACTTTATTGTAATAGTTCCTCTCATAGTGTCACAAAAAAGATACAGATGATGAGAATAAGTGTAAGATACAGGAGATGAGAATACATGTAAATATTTGAATAAATATTAGTTAATGTGAACTGGCAGGTTTTCATCTGTTTTCATATAATTTGAAACAAACATAATTAAATATTTGTTTATGACAAGCAATAAAAAATGTATTTATATTAACTATGCAGAAAAGAACAACTTTACCACAAAATAATATCTCTTTGTATAAACAGAAAATTTCTTAAGTACTATTAGAAATATTGTTTGATATATATATATATATATATATATATATATATATATATATATATATATATATATATATATACAGAAAAAATAAGATATTAGAAATACTTTTGTGCCATTACTAAGTAAGCCACATATTCCCTAAAACTACAATGAGACTTTGGACTCAATGTCTCTGTTGTGCTTCAGTCTAGTTGTACATAGTAGAATCTTTACTTAAGAATATGATGATATAAGAATGGATTGTACTCCACTTCCTATGGCCTGCAAAACTGGGTTTTCAGTTTTACATAGGTCCTAAAGAACAGTTCAAAGTGACAATGCCTACAATTTATGTCAAGTCTGAAATGCATAAGTAGTGTTCAGATGTTGAGGAACTGGGAAGCTTCTTTTCTGTGACCAGGTGCCTCATTATCCTGGCCCACAAGTTAAGCTGCATGCAGTATTACACTTGAATGTCTAAACTAATGCTTAATGTCAATGAATTCATACATAGCTTTTTTATGCTGTATTTTCTGTGATTGAATGTGAATATAATGCTACAAAGAAGGGACACAACTTCAGATATGTCCCATGATTCAGTGTTGGTACCACTGTTATCCATAGTATAAATAAACAGTGTAATATGTCTATCATACCACTAAAATACTGTGTTTGTATATAATTTTCATATGCAAGAGAGACCAAAAAACCTGAGAACAGAAATAATCTTCAAACTGTCTCACTTCCTGCTTCTGAAATCTGTTTTAGACTCAACACAATACAGTTACAATCAGTCACTACAACTCAAAAGAGTCTAATCAACTTATATTTGTATGAATTACTCTCATCATTCAAAACAGTTCCTCGGTATACTACCGGTACTGATGAACATCTAAACTGGATAATTTGTCTCAAAGTTGGTATTCATTGTTCCCATTCAAGTGAAAGACAAAAAGACTTTCTCACTGATAAGAAAATTCTCTCTCTCTCTCTCTCTCTCTGTGTGTGTGTGTGTGTGTGTGTGTGTGTAAGAGAGAGAGAGAGAGAGAGAGAGAGAGAGAGAGTGTGCATGCACATGGGTGCCAACATGTTTTAAGTTTATTTCAAATGTGCTCAACATGGAGGAGTTCAGTGGGACTCTGGAAGAAGACTATTTTTTCCCGGGCTCACTGTGCCATGAATACTTTGTAGTGTACCATCTTGTTGAATGTTCAGGTGTCCAACTGGTTTACTGTAGGTAAAAAAAAATTACCCCTTGTAACCATGTAAAAAAATATCCCTGCAAAGATGACACTATACACTTGAAATGTATTTCGATTGTTGTAAATGGATATGTCATCTGTCATATTTTTTGATGCACTAGCTCCATTTTTGTATACCAAAATGATCCATGACTTCTCAATCAGGAAACCTTTCCTCATATTTGGAAAGTTCTACAAGAGTGTTTCTGTGACTGGTAATTTATGTATCCTGTTTGTGCATTTTGTATAGATATCTTCACTGTGTAGTTAGCTGATTGCTCTGTATTGTAATCCTGCTTATCACAATGTTGTCAAGCATAAAGCTTATGGTTCTTATACAGAGTGCAATAATTGTCACTGATACAAGCAGGGCTAGGTCAGTCAGTATTAGAGACTTGTGACAAAGTGAATAATTTTATTTAAGAAGATAACAAGAGTTACCTACACTATGTCAGATACTTGTAATACAGTGCTCATATATGCATATGAGTACAGTAATCATTTACAAGAGAACCTTGCAAGTAATTTCTCTCAGTGCATTAATCTTGTACATTCCTATCTGAGGCTGGTACCTACCACCTATTTCTACATTTTAGTTGCTTGTCATTTACAGGAAACTATTCTGCCATGCAGGAAGCAGAATATTTAAATTAAGCTGTCTGTATGGTTCAGTCTATTTATGACATTCCTTAGCACTCCATTTGTTTGAAAATCTGAAACAGACTAAAAAGGTTAATAAATTTGTTATTGCCACCTTATTCAGTGCTCATGCTCCTACTGCTGAGAGCCACCTGTATCATCACTTTCCTGCTTTCCATTAGCTTCTTAATCCCTGTCAGTCCCTCATTGTACACCAGTCAGCTGCTGAATTATTTTTTTCCTTCCACACCTACCAGCCTTGATAACCTCTTGCAAGCAGCCAGTCTGAGAGAAATTTTCCATCCTGCCTGTACACAATGTACACATATTGTGAAGATTGACTTTCTAATGGTTTGTAAATTATGCTTCTTTCTTAAACAAAATGTTGAATAGATATACCACATCATTTTGCATTTTTCATAGATAACATTTGAAGAACTGTGACCAATTTTGGAAGTCTCAGTAATGAAGCTGTACATGCAGTGAAATGTGAAGAGGATGAAGTACAATGGAATTTAGTATTCACAGAACACTTGCTTGGTTGATCCCTATCATATTTCCGAGATGCCTCTTAGTGACATTAACATTGTGTTTTCCTGCTGCTAACATGTTAGTTGCATTTCTTTGATTAGTTGTTTTCCTTGCCATATTTTACTCTCCACAATTCCAGTTTCTAGAACTTTTCTTTATAATGTGTGCAAAGACAGAATGTGAGTGCAGGTATGGGTACTGCTGAGCATACAACTGCATCACTGCTCTAATAATTGGCGACATTTGCTGTAAATGATATCCACTTTTACAACTATCATGTACCATTGTGAATATCTCAGTAGCTTTATGAGCTAGTTATCTGATTGCTACAATAGCAGGACACCGACTAATGGGCTTCAAGCACACAGGTAAAAACAAGAATCATACCTGAGTTATGTATTTGTTTACATTTGATTCAATAACACAGACATTTGTGAAGCTCTTCTCCTAATAGTGGTGCAGTGGTCTGTGGTGCTGTTATCTTGACACTATTTGATCAAGTTCCATACTTGTTATGTTGAAGTCCTCTTTGAAGCTTCTTTCAGACACCATAGAAAAAAAAACTTCCTTTTAAAAAGAAACAAAGTCAGTGCCCTAATCCAGCAACTGTAAACAATAAAAATTACTTGTGAACATCAGAAGATTCACCATACTGTCCACCATAATTTGGCAAAAGCACAGCTCGATATATTTATTCATTCTGGATATATATGGGGTCGTCTGTCTTAGCTGACTCATCCTGTATAGTGGGAAAACAGTGTGTTGTGGGAATAACAGCTCACATGGGATTGTTAGGATGAGCACAATGCATGATGATTATATTACCAGTATAAGAACCCTGAAAAAACTAGTCAGCATCTCTCATGGGCTGTTTTGCAATAGGCCCTTACTGGTGGTGATCCATTACAACCAACAAAATCTTTTTGTTTTAACAATTTTATGAGAGCTGTTGTGTAATGACAGAACAAAGTTGTTCATATGCTCTGGTCTCTACAGCAAATGAGAGCATCATCAACACAGTTGCTACCATTTCAAAAGAATATTACTGTGTAATACTGAATGTTGATAACTTCCAATTTTATGTGACTGTCAGGACATGAGATGTTCATGTATATTGGCTGCCAAGATTCCAAATTCCTGAAGAGAATCAAATTATTTAACTGAGATTTATTAGAAGCTTCAATGGCTATTAATGTAGCACAATGAAGTCTATTCTGTTCCATCACAGTATGTGATAACATAAAATCCATCAAAAGCAAACTTCACTCAGAAAATTATTGAGTTAAAAATTCTGTAAAGCGGGTGCATCTTTTGGCATTCACAGAAGACAAACATGCATGCACAGTATTCAAATAAAAATTCTTTTAGTTAGATTGTATCTTAATGGCACCCACAGAACAGTATAATGTGGCATCATCTTAGCAATGATACTGCATAAATTTTGATAAAAAGAACCATGAATGTATGCTGTGCTGTCTCTAAAATTCAGAGCTTGTCTTTCATGGTTTATTTTCATTTTACTGGTCTGATACAGAGAAGTACGGCTAGTTTTTAAAACTGTTTGAGACAGTTTGAAACAATCCTGAGGTAGTTCTCAAGGCAATGCCAGATGATTTTTTTAACATGCCTTCAAGCAGTTGTCTGAAGCATATAACTTGATGGGCATACTTTAAAGGACATTTTAGTTCTAGACTTCAAAAGAACTGAAGTATAACATTTTCTTTGTACTACATAGGTCTGAAAGATTATTTTCAGAGCTTCCCAATAGCAGGACCATTGAATGTCATCCATTGTAGAATTTTAGCATGAGACTTGTAAACCAACCTATATGTGGTTCAGGTAAGTACACATACTCTTTCTTAAGTCCTCAGATAACTAAACAACATAATTGTGTATAGTTGATACCCACCTACTATGCTGGCTGTCCCAGGGTTTTCCACTTCATCTTTCAAAGTTGATATCCACAACATAATAGTAAACAGAAAGTGAGTACCAAAGAAAGAGACACAAGTGAATTATCCACGGACAATGAAATTTACTGCTACTAATGAGCTTTCTGATATGTACACTCATGTCTGTCCTCAATACCTCCTAAATTCATTTGAGCATTTCAAGCTGATGAACAAGTTACTGATAAGAATCACAAAACAATTAAAAATTGGTATTGTAAATTGAACATGTGTGAAATGTACAACATTTATGGAACAGTTAGAAAAAAAACCTGTCGATGAGGAACATAATTGGGCAATACAGACAGCCAGTTTAGAATGAATCAGTTGACTAGAATCTTGGCCATACCCGAAAATGATGCACTCTGCCCCACATCTATTGGCAAGAACAGACCTCTTTCAGAACTGACTTTCAATATTCTTTTCTCCCATCTCTTTTGTTTTCCCTTGCAATGAAAGAATTTATGATTGTGGAAAATAAAAATTTGTGTTTGCTCAGTGTTTGCAAGTAAAACTTTTTAACAGATTCTGTGTATAATATTTTAGATAAAACTGTATCATTAGTCAACATTTTAGAGCAGAAGTTACTGAAACATTCAGATGAATGTGATTTAATGTGTCTAAACTCTATTACATATGCTTCTTTTGAAAGAATAACTGATTTAGATAGAGTGTAAAATTCTAATGACCAGTTGGCTTCAGGAGACAGGTTGTATCCTGTATGTAGGCTTATTTGCTGTTGACTTCTCAAAACAGTGTATAGAAAATCAACATTTTATCATGTTACATTAATGGATGACGAGGTGCCATGGGTAAGACTCTGGACTCACATTCAGAGGAACTGAGGTTGAAATTCCCATCCAAATTTAGGTTCCACATTGTTACTCACTACCATCTATTACGGCAAATGCTGGGGCGATTCCATTGAAAAAGGCTTTCACTCCCTATCTGAGCTAGTACTCTGTCTGTAATGACCTTTTAGTTGAGAGTCTTCATTCCTTCCTGTATTTCACCATATTGATCTGAACAAGTAATAATGACACACTCAGAATCACATAATAAATTATACTATCCACCAATGAATGGCACAGAAAATAAAAATAGTGTTACTGACTGGTCAGTAAGCTATAATATTAAAAATGTGGATTTAGATGTAGAATACATTGCTGATGAACGAAGTGCAGTAGGCTCTTAAAAAATGAGTTTGTGAAGGCTGGCAATTAATTTCCTACTAATGAATTTCTGGATACTGTAATGGACTACTGGGGTTTATTTTGTTTGTAAAAGTATTAGAACTTTTCACTCATTTGCAGGGTGAATAATATACCAGAGTATAAATTATCAGGGTAATACTTCATGAATTTTAAGCAACAAACATAGACATTGCATGCTAGACATGTCAGCTCTATTGATATGACTTTGCAGTTACTAATGCACCAGGATGCAACAATTTTCTCTGCACATAGATACACTACTCACTAATATGCTTTACTGCTGTTGGTATTTTGTCATAATATTTTTGAACAGTGTTCGTGGTACCCTGTGATATTTTAGTGAGAAGCGGGGGGGGGGGGGGGGGTTCTGCAAACTTCTGCCAACTGTTTCCCTGATAATTAATCTAAGAAGATAATCATAGAAACCAACGTTTATTTACCTGTATTCAGAGCCATATTGGAGTGGTCATGCACCACTGCCAGGACTGCTAAAGCTGCTTCCCCATGAAACTACCTTCTTGTGATATTTTTCTTTGCTTGGACACTTGTTTATGACTGACATGTCCATATGGGCATCACTGGCAGACACAGCAAAAAAACTGTCCGGTGAGATCTGATACTAGAACTATGTGGGTTAAACATTTAGCTCAGTGATTAGCAAAGAAACTAAGACTTTCATTGTTTTAGTATATGTCAAGAGTCCATTCACATTAGAATAACAGAATTTCTATTATTATTATTTATTGTTATTATGAAAAGGATAGATTGTACTCATCTTATATAGTAGATGTTGAGTTGCAGACAGGCACAACAGAATGACTGCTATGCATTTGAGTTTTGGCCAAAAGAACTTCTTCTAAAGTAGAAAAAACACACATTCATGCAAGCACTATTCACACACACACACACACACACACACACACACACACACACACACACACACACGACCTATATCTCTGGCCACTGAGGCTGGACTGTTTGTAATACAATGATGAACCAAAGCAGTGTCATCATTGCCCAGTGCTGGATTGGATGCTTCTTGGTTGGTGCTGATGGCATATCACACAGTAAGGAAAGTATGTAAATGGAGCAGAATGGGAAATTGACTACACAAGTGACTTTGACATTGGACAGATTGTTATGGTGTGACACCTGGAAAGGAGCAGCTTGGAGGTGGTGAAGCTGGTTGGTCTTTGATATTCTGCTGTCACAAACATCTCTGGAAAAGGGTTGAAGGACGGTAGACAACAAAATGTGGGATGTCAATGCCTCATCATAAAACATGGAGTTTGGGGTTTGTCTGCTCTGTAAAGTTGGATAGGTGGCATTCTGTGGCAGACCAGTAGACAAAGTATTATTTTGGTACAGTGTGGATTGCTGAATATGGAGCTGCACTGCGAATGACTCCTACATGTCCCCATCTTGGCCCAGTAATATTGTCAGCTGTGAATGCATTGGGCACAGGCTCACCATGATTGCACACTGAATCAATGGAAACATATTGCCTGGTCGGATGAATCACAATTCTTGTTGTACCAGGTCGGTGATCTGGATACACCATCATTCAAATGAATGGCTGCTCGCACCATGAAACACAACACAGACACTCACTGTTTGGGGCATTATTATGCTAGGTGGGGCTTTAATCCAGGCTTCTGTGGGACCTGCAGTAGTAATTAAGAGCACCATGAAAGCTGTGGGTTAGATAAACTTTATTGCTGACCATCTCCATTCCTGTATCCTTCATTTCTTTCCTGACAGTTTTGACGTGTTCCAGCTTGATAACTGTACGTGTCACAAGACCATAATCATTCTAAAATGCTTTGCGGAGCATAATAGTGAGTTCACCTTGGTATGCTGGGCACCAAATTCTCATGGTCTGAATCTAGTGCACCACATTTGGCACACTGTCAGGTGTCGACTATGCACTCGCAAACCATCGGCCAGTAATGTACTGAAACTGCATGGCTTGTACATAATCATCTGGTGCCACATTCCTCCAGAAACTTACCAACAACTTGCCAAATCCACCATGCAGAGTCACTGCTGTATTGCATTCCAAGGGTAGCTATTAAGCAAGTGGTTCATCAGTGTACATAAGTGAAGCCTACTTCCAGTGGTCCAAGGACACCAGATGCTTGAGTGGTGTAACTGAAGAGCAGCAGTAGAGATGTGTTTGTTCATCTAACAACTAACAATAAGTCTAGTCCTCATGAAAACAAAGTATGGCTGTCTATAGGCATGACTAACAATTCCCATACTGTTATTAATCAATCACAGAAGGCTTACTCATTAATTATTTTCACAGCAGATTGTGTCAACCAAAACTAGGGGCACCAAAATAGTAAAGTAAATTACACATCCCCTCTACCTTTTTTTTTTGCTGGCTTTGTCTACTCTTTTGTCATCAATTGGCAGGACATGGTAAAAATTTGAAGCCTTCAGACAAATAGCATATTTGCTTCAGCATCCACTTGCCAGTTTTTGACATCCTACAATGCTGGAGCAAAGTGTCAGCAAAAACTCTACAGCTGAACACAAGAGAGCTGTGTAGGTAGCAGCTGTCTGAACCAAGTGCACTTTGGCACATAAACCGTATTAGCAATAAACATCTCTACAGTAGCAGTCATTTCTTTGTTCTTTGTTAGTCTACTTGGACGAAATTACAATGATACAACATGCATTGGCCGAGGTAAAGCCTGCTGCTTGTTGGCTGAAGAAGGAACCCTTGCCCCCCCCCCCCCCCCCCCCCTGTTGCTATGTCTATCTTACCATGGTGTTGGTATGACTCTGGTTGTATTGAAAGTAGCCTTTGTTCCCCATGTACCCAAAAAATGGATGACTTCCTTCAAAAAAAGAAAGTATTCATAAATTCACATGGAATGTGAAGGTCTATTACAGATTACATAATCACAAATGGAAGAATTGTAAAACTTTATTTGAGAGGCATGGGCTGATAGAGGATGTGACATACATTTGGATCACTGTCTGCTGGTGTCTACAATTATGTCATTAACTGAATGGAAAAATCAAAATACCAATGACCAAAATACCAATAACTCATGAAATATACAAAATACCTTCTCCAAGAAGATAGTGTAATGACACTACCAAAATAGATTAAGGCATTTCATAAGCAATGCTTCTGACAAAGAATGGCGCAATATAAGAATAAAAAAGATAGCAAAATATGAGCAGGGGACATCCAATGATACCACACTCGAGCCACCACCCCACCCAATGTTTGGGTGGTGGGGAAAACTTTGAAATCTTAAATGGGTACCCCCCATTTTTTATTCCAGGTTAAGATTTTATGAGAATATTGACATATGTTTTGTCTGAAGCATTTTGTTCATGTCACCACAGATGGTACTGTAATTGGAGGAATAGAAATGGGTACACAATTGTAATTTACGACATGCAACTCAATGGCCCTTGAATATCCAATGGCATGAGAGACTCCATCTCCACACTGTGAGGGAAGGACAGGCCAGTATTTCATAACTTCTAATTAGAAATCCCATTTGCAACTTGGTGTTCCTCTGACATATCGAACAGTTGCTACATGACATGTCACCGTGGTCATATAGCGAACTACGATATATCATAACAGGCAGTACACTGTAACCAGATCTCACGAATCATGCAGATGTAGAACAAATAGCAGCTTTAAACATTACAATAATTGTGCACTGTTTGTTGCCTGTACACCTACCTATCATCTGGAGAGCAGACATGTAAGTGAACGATGAATGTTGCAACCACAGAAGAAAAAACTGAAATGATCCTGATTTACGGAGAATGTAAGAGAAATGTTGAAACTGCTGTTGCCTTGCATGCTGAGTGTTTTCCAGAGAAAGCTCACTCTCATTCATTCTTTTACAAGGTTGTGTAAGCCTTTTTTTATGATGGCAGTGTACAGTTTGGCAAAAGGAAATGAAGCAAACACCTTGCAGGAGAAGCTAATGAAAAAGCTGTACTAGCAGCAGTGCACTACAACCCACGGATAAGTGCCTGTCTATTACTCCACAATTTTGGTATGTCTGTAGGTAGTTTTGTCACAATACTACATTGTCACAAGAATCGTCCATACCGTGTGTCACTGCATCAAGAACTTCATGGCACCGATTTCCATGACTAGGTAGTGTTTTGTGAATGGGCAAGTCAACAAATGCAAATGACCCCCACATTCTTTGCTGAGGCACTATTTTCCCGTGAGTCGACATTCACAAACCATAGTAGCATTAACAGGCGTAAGTGCATTACTGTAGTGTTGACAACCCCCAACGGTTATGACCAGCTGACCATCAGTGTCCTTGGTCAGTTAATGCATGGTGTGACAATATGGGGAACAAACTCAGTGATCCGTATTTTATTGATGGCACATTGAATGGATGCAAATATCAAATGTTTTTGGTACAGGAGCTCTTGGTACTACTGCAGGATGTTGCCCTGGACATTCGACAACATACGTGGTTTCAATATAATGGTTGCCCAGTGCATTATGCAATTGAAGCATGAGAGGTATTACACCATGTTTACACTGCTCAGCGGATTGGAAGAGGTGGCCTGTAATTTAATTCCAGTCTAAAAATATTTACACTGCATTTTTAGGTTAGTTTTTCATTGAGAATGATGAAGGTAAATTTGATCATAAATGAGGAGAGAGTGTGGTTAACATCTAGAATCAAAATTTGTTTGGCAGGAGAGATAACTTTGCTTTGTGTATAAAAGAACTAGACAGCAGACTATAAACAACAAAATCACCAAAAATGCAAAATACCATGAATATTGGTTCAAAAGAAAAAAAGCTGAAAAAGAACAATCTACAGCATTTATAAGAAAGAAGAAAAATAAAATATATTATTCAAATATTGTTCTCTCTCCTGATGCTTGATAGGCAGAATGAACCACAGTGAAATCGCTGACCTCTAAATTGAATAATTATTTGTAGGATGACAGGAAGAATACAAACTACACTTATACATGCATAAGAGGTACTAGCACAGAATACAAGTTAAGGATACACAAAGCTAAAATGAAAGGGAAGAAGTATAAAGGATAAAAATAACTTCTGTTCTGGAAACACCCCCCAGGCTGTGCTAGCAACACTGTGTAAGCAGCATTCTATATGCCATTAGGCGCCACCTACTTTGCAGCATTGTCACAACACATTTCAAAGTTTCCTTTTCTTTTGAATCACCTTATATTAGTTAAACAAATACACCAACTGACCAAAACTGCTGCACCAGATGTCTAAGCACAGGTCAAGCAATTTCTCCAAATTACAGGATGGTGGTTTATGGGCAAGCAGCTGGTGCCTGATTTGTGTTGTAATGAGCACAGACCAGGTACATTTTCTGACCAAGACATCAGTTTGAGTTCACTTAATGCCCTTATTGTAGCACAATTATGACCTTGCAAAATGGACAGGTATCCTGCTGATAGAGGTCATCGTCATAGGGGGAGACATCAAGCATGAAGTGACTCAGGTGGTCTGCAATAAAGTTCATGTAGTTCACTGCTGGCATGGTGCCTTCGATTACCATCACAGTTCCCATGGAAGCCCAACTCAATGTACACTATAGCATAATTCTTCCCTCACTGACTTGCATCTGTAGCACGGTGCGTGTTTCATGCAATGATTCGCATGGATGATGGCGTGTAAAGACCCAACCATCAACCTGGTGTAACAATAAATGTGATTCATTCAACAGGCAACATGTTCCTATTGATCCACAGTGAAAATTCAGTGATGCTGTGCCCACTGCAATCATAACTGATGATGTTGTCAGCTTAAGAACACATAGAGGTCATGTGAATGGAGCTCCATGTTCAACAGTGGCCTTTGAACGGTGTGCTCCAAAACACTTTTGCCTGCACTAGCATTATACACTGTCATCAGATCTGCCACTGAGCACTGCCTATTGTGGATTATACAGTGGGAGATCCTCTGACCCCTGTGTTTTGTGATGAAACATGGTCACCCAATACCATACAGCCTATTTTTTTAGCTCACCACCCTTCAAACTCTTTCCAAAGGTGCTCACAATAGCAGTGTGCCAACAAGTGAGCAGCTTCACTGTTTCAAAGATTCTAATTTCCAGCTGTAGTGTCACAACAGAGTTTTCTTTATCAAAACTACGTATTTCAGTGGATTTATGCATTTGCAGCTCGTATCTTCACTACAATGACTCCACATTTCTCTCTCTTCCACTTACATTCTTTCCTTACTATGTCACATGGCCTCAACAGCATCAGGAGGCATTCAACCTCATGGTGGTCAGTGGTCAGAATGTTTTGGCTCATTAGTGTATAAAAACACAGAAAACAGAGTATGGATGACTCTAAGTCTTATTGGTCCATAGAGATGACTAGTTAGGAACTACTCATTTGTCATCTGTAAAGTCCATTCTTAACAGAAAGCCATATTGCATCTCATTGATGAAGTTCTTACGGACAGAGCACTTTCCTCCAAAAGGCAAAGGTCCTGAGTTCGAGCCTCGGTCCAGCACACAGTTTTAATCTGCCAGAAAGTTTCATAACAGCGCACACTCCACTGCAGAGAGAAAACTGCATTCTAGAAACATCCCTCAGGCTATGGCAAAGCCATGTCTCCACAATATCCTTCCTTCCAAGAGTGCTAGTTCTGCAAGTTTGACAGGAGAGGTTCTGTGAAGTTTGGAAGGTAGGGGACAAGATACTGGCAGAAGTAAAGCTGTGAGCACGGGTTGTGAGTCATGCTTGGGTAGCTAAATTGGTAGAGAACTTGCCTGTGAAAGGCAAAGGTCCCGAGTTCGAGTCTCGGTCCGGCACACAGTTTTAATCTGCCAAGAGGTTTCAATAATAACTTGCTTAACATCAAAAGTGAGTAAGATGTTTGAAAGGATTAAAGGTGACTGCTGCCTGAGTAGTCAACTTAAATAAACTAAACTCTGCCGGAACAGGCCATGAAGACCACGATCTCATCCTCAGCCCACAGGTGTCACTGGATGTGGAAATGGAGAGGCATGCGATCAGCACACCACTCTCCGGGCTGTATGTCAGTTTATGAGACCTGAGCTGCTACTTCTCAATGAAGTAGCTCCTCGGTTTGCCTCACAAGGGCTGCGTGCACCCTGCTTACCAACAGCACTTGGCAGACCGGATGGTCACCCATCCAAATGCTAGCCCAGCCCTGCAGTGCTTAACTTCTGTGATCTGATGGGAACTGGTGTTACCGCTGTGGCAAGACCATTGGCCTCTGAGTAGCTGACTAGCTCATAAATAAACCTGAACTTGCATCTAAACGTATGGACAATGTTAGCCTGTTAGTTCTAATAGTCCAAATTTTTAGTTATGAATTCAGTCTTCCTTATGTGTCTGTTGTCTGATCAATGCCTTAACTCTTCAGTGATGGGCTAAATTTACATCTTCCTCTTTTCTGTATTCTAGCTATGACTTTTCAAGATCTTATTAATTAACACAAGTACAGTAACAAGTTGCTTAACATTAAAGCCTAAGGAATATGTGTTAGTGGAAGAAGTGAAAGACTTCTCATATGTAGGAAGCAAGATTACAAACAATTGCTGAAGAGAGGGACATGTCAGGTACAGATTACCACAAGCAAAGTAAGTATTCAACTAAAAAGCTGTGCCAGTATCCGTCTAATATTGTGATACTGGCGTGAAGTTTGTATGGAAGCAAAATTTATGAAAAAACCATAGAAAAAAATTAGAAGCATTTGAAATACAGTATTGTGGAAAGATGTTGAAAATGTTAATGAAGAGGTATTTGAGGAGAACAGGTCAGGGGAGACATAAATGAAATGTTCACATTAGGCAAAAGCATAAGTTGTGAGACAATGGGTCTGACATCTAAGATTAGTTAACTTGTTGCTGGAAGGACAGAGTGGAAAATTAGTAGAGAAATACAAAAATCAGAATATAGAAAACATTACAGAGGATAGTGGGTGTAAAGCTAGTGTAGTAACGACAAAAATTAACACAAGTAAGAAGTGAGGGAAAACACAAAAAAAAAGACAGGAAAGACTAAGCAAGATACAGTGTCTGCCACTTTGGTATGTACGTTTCAAGAATAGAATTGTAAAGACATAAAAAATATTAAAGCACTAAAAAGAATCATTCATTGTTTTCATTATTAAAATGTTTTCACATTTTGTACTTGCAAATAGCCTCCTCCCCTTGCCTCCAACACTCCCCATGCTTTACTATTGAAGGTATCGTGCCATCTGATGTGTCAATGCATATTTTTTGAAAGACCCATTTATCTATTTTAGGAAGTGGCTTATTACATAATAAAGCAATTTTAGGACCTCAAAATAAAATGTGAAGTGAACTGTTTTTGAGGCTAGGTAAAGGCTCAGTATAGAAACTTATATGCTGTGATATTCAGAAATAGTTAACTTAGTGGTGGCAGAGTAGTAGAAGGGAAAAATATAGGGTGAATCAAAAGAACAGGAAATTTTGGAATGAAGATTAATAGATGAGCTCAGTTACGTAAATGTTAGATTTTTGATTATGGTGTACTTACCATATCTTACTTTTGACAAACACATCATGATGTAATAGGGGGCAAAAGAACATTGCGCCAGCTGAAAGCAATAAAGTTGAAGATGATGTAGTTACGTGCTTAGACATTTGAATTAAACACTCATTCTTAAACAATGGAAACTCCAGGTAGGGATATCAACATTATAGGGAAACACAGATTGCTACTTACATTAAAGAAGACATATTAAGTTGCCGACAGGCACAATTAAAAGACACTTACATAAAACTTTTGGGCACAGCCTTCAACAGTAAAAGAGAGACACACACCTTTCATGCTCAAAAACCAGGCCAGCACACTCATACACACAGGACCGCCAACATCTCGGCTTGGATTGCAACTACCACATGGGATGGAAGCAGCCATCTGGAGGTGAAGGGGAAGGGGAAGGGATAGTAATGGACAGCCAGGGCAAGAGAGAGACGAACACTGTCCGCTGGAATGTGCCGGGACTAGAAAGTCAACAGGCGCAGCATCAGGAGGTTGTGCGGCAGGGAGGTGCGGAAAAAAGGAGGAAAAACAGTAACATACTGTCTCTACAC
This sequence comes from Schistocerca piceifrons, assembly GCF_021461385.2. Taxonomy (NCBI): domain Eukaryota; kingdom Metazoa; phylum Arthropoda; class Insecta; order Orthoptera; family Acrididae; genus Schistocerca; species Schistocerca piceifrons. The sequence continues at coordinate 818,351,423 of NC_060138.1, forward strand.
CCTCCTCTCAACAGTTTCCACCAACTCTCTCCTATCATCTCGTCCCCATTCTCATCTCCCACCCTGTTTATTTGACGCGCTCTGCCAATGCATCTGTCCATCTTTCCCCACTCCTCCCCTATTTTGGTCCTTTTTTCCCCACCTGCCCCACAACCTCTTGATGCTGCATATGTTGGCATTCTAGTCCCAGCACACTCCACCAGACAGCATTCGTATCTCTCTGTCCTGTGTGTATGACAGTTGCATTCTAGTCCGAGATGCATGCATGAGGTGTGCTCACTTGTTTGTATGAATGGGGTGTGTCTCTCTTTTACTGATGAAGGCTGTGGCCGAAATGTTTATGTAAGTGTCTTTTAATTGTGCCTGTCTGCAACTTGATGTATCTTCTTTACAGTCTGCCTTTTCCTATGTTGTAAACATTCATTCTTGTAATTTATCTACGATACAACTCGCAGACTATTGAATAAACTTGCAACAGCAGAAAATAACCCTATCAGATCATGATAGGTGTAAAAAGAAGCATTCCTTATCCAACACAGCAGCATGGTCCAATGTAAGGTTAATCATAATTGGAAATATTTGGGAACAATTTTTACGGACGCATATAGCCTACCAATGTGGGCAAATAAGGTCCCTGTGTAGACATCTCAGTTCCTTTCAGCAAAATCACAATAAGCTGAGAGTTGAATATTAACGAAGGGGTTACCATTTCTGGCACTTTCCTCTCAACTAGGGTAAGATATCTAAAAACTATAATCAGAAATGTAGGACTGGATGTATCTTTATATGTTTGAGGGACAATAGCATCTTCTATCTCTCTCTCTCTCTCTCTCTCTCTCTCTCTCTCTCTCTCTCTCTCTGTGTGTGTGTGTGTGTGTGTGTGTGTGTGTGTGTGTGTGTGTGTGTGTGTGTAGAACATCAAAAAAACCTTAATAATTGTGATTTTTACCTACTAAATGCAAGAACTGATAGTTTCATATGGAGGATACTGGGTGGTATGAGTATAGTTTGAAGAATTGTTAGCTTGATGACAAAAGAATGAATTTAAAATTGCATTTTCATTTTATGTGATATGCTCCTATTTTACATCAATATTTTCACATAGAGTGTGCATTAGTATTATACAGGGCCACCTTCAAAAGCTTCATAGTTCATGGTGATAATTTCCACCACGAATCATTAGGCAAATGTGTACTACATGCATGCGCACATGCACACACACTAGCTCAGCGTTCGGTGCTTTGCTCGTGTAGACTGTAGGACCTGTAGAGATCTCTCTTTTTTTTTTTTTTTTTTTTTTTTTTTTTTTTTTTTTTTTTTTTTTTTTTTTTTAACAAACTGCAACATCCCCTGAGCTTTTCACACTAATCAAGGCCACCTAAGCATGGTCTGCCATTTACTTTATTGTACAGATATTTCCATAGGAACTTTCATCCCCTAACAAATATTTCTTTATATCTAACCACAAAATGAAACACCAATTTTCATAAATATAGTTTTACAATTTTTTAATGTAACGAAATATTATCCTTTTAATTTTCATCCCCTTTTGCACTTCTTTAGAGGCTGTAACACATTTCTTTCTTCTTTTTCTTTTCTTTTTTTTTTTTTTTTTAACCGAGAGGTTAAAAACCAGTTTTTATAGAAGTAACCTTAAAAATCACTTAGTAGTTCTTTAGTAATTATTTATTTTTTAAAAAAACTGTCACCCACTATTTTAACTCGTTAGTGGTAGATTTCCAAAAATGCTGAAATACGTATTTTTTATTTTCTGACTGGGAAAAACAAATAGCAGTTTTGTACATCTAGCTTCAAAATTGCCTTAATAGCGAACATACTTTCAAAAAGCCTTTCATCCCCTATTTCACCTCTTTGGAGTGGAATTTTGGACAATCGCTTCTTAAATTATGCCTACAGTACAAGATCCACACCCTCACCAAACTTCAGGTTTCTATACTTAGCAGTTTGGGCTGGGCGATGATGAGTCAGTGAATCAGTTGAACCTACTTCATCCCATCAGGAGTTGAATTTCCAAAAACAGTGACATGCATATGTTTTATTTCTAACTGAGAAGCCAAATTTAAATTTTCATAGATTTAGCTTTAAAAATACATTCATAATAAAATATTTTCGTAAAAAATCTCATACCCTATTTCACTCCCTTAGGAGTTCAGTTTCCAAACACACTGAAACATGTATTTTTTTAAATGTGTAGCTGAGAAGACAAATGCTAATGTTCCTAGAGGTAGCTTTAAAAATACTTTAGTAGTTCTTTGATAATGATATATTTTCAAAAAAAGCTTTCACCCACTATTTCACCCATATAGGGTTAAATTTCCAAAAATGCTGAAACATGTTTTTCTTTATTTCTGACTGAGAAACCAAATACCAATTTTTGTAGGTCTAGCTTCAAAATTGCCTTAATAGCGACACTTTTCAAAAACGTCTTCATCCCCTATTTCATCCCCTTAGGGTTGGAATTTCGAAAAATCCCTTCATAAACGAGAGGCGTTTGCATGAGGCTCTCAGACTGCCTATTTTTAAGTGTATTTAATTTATATTCAGTAAGTTGATGTTGTAAGTAAAATGATATAGCTGATCAGAGTTAGAAGAAAAATTATATTTTATGAATGGTGATGCACTTGCTTCACAGTTTCAAATTCTGTCGAGTAAAACTGATTCATGATTCTTTATTATCCAGTGATGTCTGTATTTATACTTCCTTTGTTACATTATTTAACAACTGCATGTGGGAAAACAACATCCCATTTCAGTATGAAAGTGTTGACTAGTATGAAGGCAAATATCGATATGTTGTCATCTGTTTAATCATCAGTTCTTGTTTGCAATGGGTAGTTATCTTTTCTGATACCATTGTTTGTAGCCCACTCTGGGATTAAATGATCATATTGATAAACTATATTAATTATAGCAGTGCTTCTTCAAAATATAGTGTGTATTATTTCATTTACCAGGCAAAACGACATACAATGTGAAAACTAAAATCGAGGAATGTTGCAATATGAAAATAGCTTTTTCAGTTTTTCTTCTTAGTGCATCTAAAATAAAGATGTAATAAATAATTACTGGTTTAGGATGTACTGCGAGAGAAGGATCTTAGAATTGAGAAATTATTGAATGAACGTGAACTGGAACGGGCACAACTAACGAGAGCTGCCAATCAAGCAGATGAAGCTGAACAGAAGCTAGCATCTGTAAATAAGGAGTTTGATGAGGTATGTTGGTATAGATTTAGGTTAACCATACTTTGTAGCACATCAGTATAATATTGTTTCAAGACAGAGTTCTTTTCTGTCATTATTACTGTGAGAGCAACATAGAGTGACAAGTTTTTCAGCCTAATTTGGACATGATTTTTGTATATTATTCTATGCTTGTATTATGCATAGTGACTATAAATCTGTGTGTATCATAAAAATGTGATATATGTTTTCAAATTTTAGTATCGAAGTTCCATGGAGGTAAAAATCAAGGAAATTCAGGAAGTTTTATTGAAACTACAAAAAGAAAATGTAGAACTCGGTAATCAGTTAGATGATGAAAGGAGAAAGTACGAGGATCTGCAATTTAGATTTGAAGAAGAAACTATAAATAAATCTGACTTAGAGGTGAGAAAAACAATATACAGTATTTTGATGCTCAATAAGTAAACCAGTTCATCTAATCTTTCTTCTTAGTCATTCCCACCACATAATTTTAGGTAATATATGTTTAGAAAGGTTCATAAAATGTAAGAATTTCTTTTTTAGGCAATACTTTTGTGTGTGAAAGTATCAGTTCTTATCAGAGTAGTTTTAAGTTGTAAGAAAACAGTGTACAAGAATTGTCTGTTGATCATAACCAACACATATGAGGTAAAAAGAATGTATGTGTACTAAGGAGTTAGTTTTGATGTTTGCCGTGGATATGTCATTATTTTGTAATGTTTTGTTGGTCTTTTTTTTTTTTTTTTAAACTGTATTTCTAAGCTTCAGCTTAATTGTATATAAGTAGTGTTTGGTGATTGCCTTGTCTAAGCTGTAAAAGAATATTGTAATCTTTCTGGTGTTTAATATTATTAATTCTTCTGCACAACAGGCTACAAATGCAACACTTGAGCAACGTGTCCGTGAACTTGAGCTCCAGTTGTCCGGAGCACCAGATGTGGAAGCTCAGTTGGAGGCCCTTAGGAAACAGCACACAGTAGAATTTGAGGCATTACAGAAGCAACATCAAGCTGAACTTGAAGCCTTAGCACTGACTCATGGTCGAGAGACAGAAAAACACCATCATGAGGCTGCTGAGCTCACAAGAAAATTGAACGAAACCTGTGCCGAGCTTGTTGATAAGATCGATCAGGTTGACAGACAAGCAAAAGCTGCTGCTGAAACTGAAGCTGAACTTCAGCAAGAAATTGAGAGAGTTAAAAATATTTCAACATTGAAACAAGAAAGTGAAATCAGTGAACAACACAAGCTCATCAATGAGTTACAAGACCAGGTGAGTCAGCTCAAGGGAGAACTAGAAAAGAAGTCTCTGGACGCAAAAGAAGTCCAAGAAAGCCTTGAAAAGAAACTGGGAGATACTACTGATCTTCTCAATGTTAGTGAACAGAAATTAAATGAAGCTCATCTGAAGAATGAAGCTGAACTGACTGAGAAAAATGAACTGATAAAACAATTGCAAGAGAAAGAATTGGAGCTTAAGAAGAAACTCGAAGACAGTGATAAATTGAAACAAAGTGTAGAACAACACTTGACTGATAGTGTGAATGAGCTCACAATGACAATCAAGGAGAAAACAACTACTATACAGAATCTCAAGGAAAAGGTTGATGATTTGAACAAGAAATTGGAAATTTCTGAAAGTGTGTTGAAGGCAAGTGAAGAAAAACTAGCAGAGACTGTCAGAAAGTACACAAGTGACACAGATGTTAAGAATGAAGCAATAAAGGTATTAGAGGAAAAGGAAATACAGTTGAATAGAAAACTACAAGATGCAGAAGATCTGTTAAAGAGTAAAGAGCAACAGCTCACAGAAACTCTTGAAAAATTTGCGTCTGAACTAAAAGAAAAAAATGATCTAATAAGTTGCCTGGAAGAAAAAATAAAAGGGAGTAGCCTTGAGATCACAGAGCTGAAAGATTCAATAAATGCCTTGAAGCATGAGTATGAAGACAATTTACAGAAAATTAATCGGCAGCATGGGATGGACATTGCAGAAAAAACAAATCTCATAACAGCTTTAGAGGAACAGATTAATAGCAAGGACGAGGAACTGCGGATTATGAAAAATGATACTTTGAACATGAATGAAGATTTGTCAAGTAAAACTGAATTGATTACCAAACTGCAAATTGAAGTTGATGGTAAGAATATTTTCAGAACCTAAAAGCTACTATTTTATATTTCCTTGTAATTTCTTTACACAATTTTATATTTCAAAACAAAGAAAAGGTGTCTTAGTACTTGCTTTTTAGTCTTTTGATGTGGAATGGAATGATAAAGTATTTCAAAACTGACATTATGGGCTACAGTTTTATTGACAAAATAAGATCATAGAATATTTATATAAATAATTTAGGAGGAAAGGAAGCAACTCATCAAACAATAAAAGTGTGGAATTGTCAACAGGCACACAAAAAAGTCTGAAAACTTTGCTAGCTTTCTCAAGGTGGAGCATGCATGCGCACGCGCGCTCACGCATTCACACACACACACACACACACACACACACACACACACACACACACGCACACACACACACATTCTTTCTCTCTCTCGCGTGCGCAGGCGTTTCTGTGGGGTATGTGCTACTCAAGAGGAGTGATATGAATCCCTATGTATTCTTAACAATAAACGATACTCATCAAGAAAAACCATGTAGCAATTTATCATAGAGAAGAGCACAAATGTTGTATGAATCTGTTATTTTATTTGCATTTTAAGAATCATGTCGAGGGATGATGGTTGTCTTCTAGATGGGATGGCAACTGCAGTAATTTTGTTAGAGAAATATCTGCATAGATAGAAACATCTAGCATTACCACTTGCTCTGCAGCCAGCATGAAGTTACCAGAGAAAATATATTTTTGACAGTAGCTATGGTTTTGATCATACAAATGAAATATTTCATCCGACAGACTTCTATGTGGGTTTTGTGTTGGATGTTATAACTTGATAGAAATTGCACATTCTCCATTTATTTTGTGTACATTTATGAATAAAACATGGATTGTAAATATGCAAGAGAAGTTAGAGTAGCAATATTAAATTGCCTTATAGCAATAACAGGGTTGCCACAGGTTGTGGAAATCAGGGAATTTCAGACACATCAGGGAATAATCAGGAAAATTTGGAAAAAAAACACTGGAAAAACCATATTTTTGTCTCAGTAGATGAAATGGTTTGTTTACTGAGGTGTCAAGCATTGTTGCTGGCTGGGTGCAGCTGAGTAGGCGCACCACTTCCCTCCACCCTCAGTACTACTGCTTCTCCCCTTCCTACCACTTCCCTCAGCATGCAGTCAGTGCTGTCTGGTTTTGTAGGTACCCAAACTGAATGAACATGAAGTTCAGATATCTATGGAACCATATATGATTATTGGTGCCTTGTCTTATACAAGCATGAGTGGTATATGGTGTCATTCATGAGACAGACTAGAAGATGATGCAACTGGAATGTCAAAACTGGTTGCCTAATAAAACAATATCAAAATAACAGCTGTTGGTACAGTATTTTTAAATTTAATATCATACCATTGTAAAAATAATGAAAGAAAGGAGGGAGCTAATGTTAATAAAGAACACGTGAGCTCTATTAAAGTGCATTTATTATGTTACAACAGGTCTCATTCACTAGACAATGTTAGATGACCTACTCTTGAATAAAAACAAATATTATGCTAAAAGCTACTCCCACTGCCAACAGTCTCCATAACAAATTCTCACATAAATGTCATGAAATCATGACTCATGTTGAAGGCATATTCTGGAGCATGATAAACACTGTTGTCAGTGTAATTTGCATGTCATTTATTATGTATTATTATACCTTAATTTTGGTTTAACTGCATGTCATCTAGTGATGTTCATTGAATGAAATCAGTCATGACGTAATAACTGTACCTCAGTACAACAGAGGTGTTTCTTGTTAACATCAATGTGAACCAGTTGTGGAGTACAAGATGATCAAGTTAAGAAAAGAAGGAGTAGCTGTACATATAAAAATCAGCATTAAGTCCCACAAAGGTTAGGCAGTGTATTGTATGGTGCTCCACAGCTGTGGATTTAAAAACTCATAAGGTGGTGGTACTGAAAGTCTAGCTGGAAATATTTTATGTTTCATGGAATTCATAGATGTAAATGTTTACAAAATTACTATCATATATTCCAGTTTTTTTGTTTTAAATTGTAGGCTAAATATTTTGCGGCATGAGATAAAGCTGACTTGCCCTATGTTACAAGTATGAACTCTGTACATAATTTAGTGAAATGGGGTCAAATGAAAATCTTTTAATCAATCTATCAGTTAGCATATTAATACGATTATGCAGGTTTAACTGGGAACTTATTATTGATGATGTCTTAAGTGTTGACTTATTATATGCTAGTATTGATTTAGGGCTCCTATACATGTTGATGTTTGGCTTTGGATCATTTTCAACATTAAAGTGCTGCTTAGGATTGGAGGTCATATTACAACAGCTGTTGATAAGTAATTCTTACTTCAAACTACCTTCAATGGACTAGATGTAAAACTAACAGTAAATGTTTATCTAAGCATGGTGGTCAAATGTTGACAATAAAGCACCAAGCAGTTAGGTTCAAATAATTAAAAAAAACAGTGTGTGAAAAATACATAACTCATGATGCATCAGGGTGTTGAATGATAATGTATGGACAGAACATTGAGAAGAGATTCAGAAAGCAGGCATTGTTGATCATAAAAGAAAAAAAAATGCATATGAAAGAACACAATCAATGACTCATCATGGTATTTAGAAATAATTCATAGAAATAACATTTGGAAGAGATTTACTAAGCAGGCTGTGTTGATGAAAATTATTTCTTTCTTAAACCCTCTGTTTCTCAGGTCTAGTGTGCTGACTTATTTTTTTGTAATTCAGGTCTGTCTCCAAACATTACTTTCACCCATATGATACAGAAGAATACATAATATTTGTCAGATTTTGTTTTACACTTTGTAAGGTAATCAATAAGAATAATTACTTGTATGCCTCATAAAATGCTGACCATAGTATTCCCAGCAGATTAAACTGACCTTTTTTTTTCTTTTTTGTGCTCCTAGCTATTGAAAATAAGAGAGTAGACTCATTATAAACAATCATCAATTTTGGGTGAATTTTCTTTTGTAATAAACTGTTCCTATAAACAATTTCAAAGTCTCTTGGTATCCTATTACATTTCTTTGAACAAAACTCACATTACATAAAAGCCTTTGTAAACAAAAATATTTCACAGGTCTAGTGGACACTTAACTTTTGCTGTTGCACTACAAGTATCAATACAGCAAAAACAAAATTTCGTAGATATCAGTGCTAGCTCTGTTCCAGACACAAACTTTACTTTTACATTCATACACACCTTGTAATGAGAGGTAGATACATATTACATTTACTATCAGTGTTGAACACCATGTTAATCTGTCTGTGTAGTGCTCACCACCTCCTTCATAGTGATCCTTTTTTCACGTCATGGTTTGTGTTCCACTCACAATTTTTCCATATCCTAACTGTGAATACAACAATGAATGATTTCTGAATATTGCACAAAGAACGTAATACTAGAAACTAATTGCTGGGTTATGAAAATTGAGACTGCTGGCACTTCTCATGTGCAGATGAATGGTGAAGACCATGCATACCATGCATGTATTCTGTTTCACTAGACATTCACACACACACACACACACACACACACACACACACACACACACACACACACACACGCGCGCGCACCACTGATGCAGTTTGAAGAGCACCTTCAAGAAATATCTTGAGGTCCATGTTTTTCTGGCAACTGTTCTAATTAATCCACAGGAAGACCACTCAGAACCCTCACAGTGTGACTTAACACTTTAGACTATAAGTGCTTAGCTCCTTGGAATTAATAACCTTGCATGCTTTTCTCTTGCAATTCAGAACTCCTAACAGGTTCTCCTGTGGTGCAGCAAAAATAATTTCTCTATAAGAAAAGATGGAATGGAGAAATGTTTGTAAAACTATTAAGATTGGTTTCTTGATAGATATTTTTACTCACTACCAAAGTATTCATCAACATTGATGCACATGAAAGATTAGGCTGCATGCCAGACTGGGACTCAAACCTAAGTTTTCCTTTGTGGTATGTAAAACTACAACATACAGGAGAAATGCTGAGGGTGTAGAACAGGTTATGTCTAGTGTAATGCTGATAGAATAACAGTCAGGGTTACTTCTGAATTATCCTGTGTTGTATTGTGCCTATGTTGATATAGGATTTCAGTCAACTATTTCTGGCTTCCTACACTTGTACATTTAACACTTATCTTTCCCTATTCTGCACATTTCCTTATCTCCAGATGACATTGTTTTAGTAACATTGTTGTTTTCTTTGCCAGCTGAAGATTCGGCCATGGCATGCAATTTTTGTATCTGTCCATCCAACTCTGCATATTATTGTTTTAAAAATTAGTAAATGAAATGCATCACATGTTAAAGTTATTGTTCATGCATAAGCAATTTCTTTCATACAACAAATGTCTACAGCTTTGCACAAAAAATTAGAAACTGCTGAAGAATCAGGCAAGCAGCTGTCAACTGAAATACAGAAACTACAACTTGATGTAGGAGATACACAAAGAAAACTGCAGGCAGCTGATGAGAGGTCTGTCCAGCTCAGTCTTCAAAAGCAGAAACTGGTAATTAAATTTAAGAACAGAGCTATAATAAGGGTCTCATTCTCTACTTTGAAACATGTGGACAAAAAGTGAGTGTGTGTGTGTGTGTGTGTGTGTGTGTGTGTGCATGCATTCATGGGCATGCTGGTGTGCATGTGTTTTCCTGTTTAATTGATAAGGTGCAAGATCACAAAAAAATTTAATTAGTTTGCTTTAAGGTGGAAGGAGTATATAGAGCGTCTATACAAGGGAGATGAATTTGAACTCAATATTATGGAAATGGAAGAGGACATAGATGAAGATGAGATGCAAGATATGATATTGCGAGAAGAATCTGATGGAGGACTGAAAGACCTAGTCAAAACATGGCCCCAGTAGTAGACACCATTCTGTCAGAACTACTGATTGCCATGGAATAGCCAGTCATGACTTGAGTGTGCAAGATGTATGAGACAGGTAAAATATCCTCAGACTTCAAGAAGAATATAATAATAACAATTCCAAAGAAAGCAGGTGCTGACAGATGTGAATATTCCAAACTAGACATTAGTTATAGGAATCGAGGAGCATGAAAGGGAAGCAGTGGTTGAGAAGGGAGTTAGAAACAGTTTAGCCTATCCCCAATGTTATTCGATCTGTACATTGTGCAAGCAGTAAAGGAAACCAAAGAAAAATTTGCAGTAGGAATTAAAAGTTCAGGGAGCAGAAATAAAAACTTTGAGGAGGTTTGACAATGAAATTATAATTTTGTCAGACACAGCAAAGGACTTGGAAGAGCAGCTGAATGGAATGAACAGTGTCTTGAAAGTAGCATAAAAGATGAACATCAATAAAAGAAAAACTAGGGTAATGGAATGTAATTGAAATAAATCAGGTGATACTGAGTAAATTAGCTTAGGAAACAAGAAACTTAAAGTAGTATTGGAGGGAAGTGTGGAGAGGGAGGGGGGGTAAAAATTTTTGAGGGAGACGAAGAGATGGATATATTAAGCAGATTCAGAAGGATGTAGGTTGTAGATTCTAGTAGTTATTTGGAGATGACAATGAGGTTTGAACAGGATAGAGTAGCATGGATAGCTGCATCAAATCAGTCTTCGGACTCTCTCTCTCTCTCTCTCTCTCTCTCTCTCCTCTCTCTCTCTCTCTCTCTCTCTCTCTCTCTCTCTCTCTCTCTCTCCCTCTCTCCCTCCCTCCCCCCTCCCTCCCCCTCCCCCTCTCCCACTTCCCCCACTCCCCACATCCCCCCCTCTCTCCCTCTCTGGCTAACTCACTGTCTCGACACCCTCTAACCAACAGCTTCTCCTTCCTCTGTCTTGTCACTCCCTCCCAATCCACACTTCCACATCATCTTCATCATGTGCCACATGAACTCACCCAGTCCAGTGCCCCTTTGTGGCATGAGTAGCCCATGCATCTGCTGCCTTTCCCTCTCACATTCCTATTCTACACATCTTTCTGGCTGCCTCCTCCAAGACACTGCACAATGTAGATACGTGTGTGTGTGTGTGTGTGTGTGTGTGTGTGTGTGTGTGTGTGTGTGTGTGTGTGTGTGTGTGTGTGTGTGTTTACTCCTGAAGTATATTCATATTGTTATGAATAATTCATTGCATATTGTTCTTACAGGAGGAGAAAATTGCTGACCTTATGAGCTCCACAAGTGATTCTTCAGTTCAGTTAACAAAGCTGAATACAGAACTCAGTGAGAAGGAGCGGGAGCTTGAGCAAACTAAAGAACAAGTCATATCTGCAAAGCAGGATATGGAAATGGCAAAACAAAAACTTGAGCTGTTGATAACAACATCACAAAAAAATGAACAAGAACTGAAAGAAAAAATTGAATCTGCTGTCAGCCATGCTGAAGAAATTGAGAAAGATGCAGAGAGAAAGTTAACAGATGCAAAAATGAAGGAGCAGGAACTTAGAGATTTGATAGAGAAGTTACAGACAGATTTAAAGCAAGCAGATAAGGATTATGGAGGGCAACTCTCTGAAACTAAAAGTGAAGTGAAAAGATTGGAAGAAGAACTGAAGAAAAAAGATAATGAAACTAATACTTTGAGGAAGGAGCTAGAGAAGAAATCAGAAGAAATGGTTAAAGAAGCAAATGAGAAAGAAAACCAGTATAAGAAAGATTCTGAAGAGTTATTTAAAATAATTCAAGGTAAGGATGAGGAACTAAAGCAGAAAATGGAAAACATTATTGTCATAGAAGCAGAATTGAAGAAATTGAAAGAAGAAAATGAGCAATACAGAAATTCACAGGACAGCATAAAAAAACTACATTTAGAAGAACTGGAATCACTTAAATTGGAGAAACTTGCTTTAGATCAAATAGTTTCTGAAAAAGACTTGAGCATACAAGCTTTCATGTCTGAAATAAGTAAACTGAAGTCAGATAAGGATGCAATTGAGGCCACTCTCACAAGCAAAAACACCGAATTAGAGGCTGTGCTGGGTCAGATGGCAGTGCTGGAAAATGAGAAAACTAATTTTGAGAAGACATTGAAAACAAAAGATGTGGAAATGGACAAAATACTGGAAGATAGGCAACAGCTAACAAAACAGGTGGCAGATTTAAATGGTAAAGTAGAGACCATTGAAACTGAACTTTCTGAGACCAAGAAGCAGCTGAATGTAAAAGAAACAGAGTTAATTTCCCAAATAAACATTTTACAGTCAAGAGCAGAAACTGCAGAAACCACCATTGCTGAAAAGGATCGTCAGTTAGCAGAGCAAACCGTTGCATTAAGTGGAGATGTATCACAGTTAAGAAACAGAGCAGAGAAAGCAGAGTCAGAGCTTGCTGAGAAACAAAAACTAGAGCTGGGGTATAGGAAAACAATGGATGAAGATGTCAAAGTGCTAACAAAGAGAGCTGAGACTGCAGAGGCAAATCTGGCTAAATGGCAACAAATGCTGGCTGAGAAAGATGAGCAACTAATAAAAGCAACAGAAAATGTAGAACATCTCCAAACACTCATGTAAGTACATTAATAACTTTGTTTCTAACCGACTTTTCAATTGTTAAGACACTCACAAGAACTGGTAGAAGTGTTGGCCGTAAGTTAATTAAATTTACTCTATTATAAAGAGATTTCAAATGTGACATATTCCTGTCATTATTTGTAGTTTTCAAATCATATAAATTATTATGCTGGAGCACTTAAAGGTTTATAGTGAAACATAAACTCATAAGCAACTGAATTAGAAATAGCTGCTGTGTTAGAGAGAGAGAATACTTCCAAGTACTCAATGTAAGCATGTTACAAATTTTGTTTGAATTCATATTTTCCACAGACAGGATACAAACAAGGTTTGTTAGAGGTATTATGCCATAAATGTATTCCATTTATCCACAAAAAATAGAGACTGCACATGGCAAAGAAAATCAGTTTTAGCTCAAAATGAGAGTTATTTAAAAAAACTTTCAAGGTAAGTTTGGAGATGCTTGTATTGAGAAGAGAGTGTACTTGTGACATCATTAAAAATCGAATAGTTTATATTATACATGACTGATTATTGTCAAACCTTGTATTGGCATTCTGAGCCATAGTCAAGAGTGGAACAGACAAAACATTCAATTTCAGTGCATTTAATTGTGGGCAGATTGTGGGTGCCACACACATGTGACACTTCATCTCTAAGCATTGGTAGACTCTGGGCTTTAGACGAGGCACTGTGTCAAGACTGTATCACGAGTGCTTGCATTTGGGGAAATGTGTCTCCATCAGAATCAGCTGCCTCGAGTAATAAAGTGTTGACAGCAGTGGTCACTGTCAACTTTTGTGTATTTTGACTGCAGAAGACATACATAAACTGCTGCTCCACACATGTGCCCCTGCTCAGGGCATGTTATAGGGCACAGAGATTAGCATGAGTGCAGGAAGATCACCAGTGGACACACATAGTATTGGAAAAGGTCAAGTGGACAGATGATTCATGATATACAGGGTGTGTCTGTAAGAGTGTGCAAAAATGTAACAGAGTGTAGAGAATGCTCCAGTTAACAATTTGAAATAGGGAACCCAGGTTCAGAGAAACCAGCTTAAGGAGATATGGAAGTAAACTTGTCTACCGATTTGTCTAGCATTACTGTTTTCCTGCTTATTTACATTTAACATGCATAAGGGATTTACACATACTGTACTATTTATTTACATGTCATTCTTTATTTCCTGTGAGGAAACAAGGGGGATGAGCCTGATTACTAGGAAGTCATGGTGCAGGTTTTGTTAACTTAAGTTATACATAATGTATTTCTTGATGCAATAATTTACCAACAGCTGTTGGCTGTTGGTAAATTATTGCATCCAGAAATACATGCCAGCCGTTGTCCCATGGTTCATAATGGATCAACAAAGATTGTACATAATGAGGCTCTGTTGTATCATATTTACATTGTCCCATGACAGAACATGCTACAAATCAATGGTAGACCCATTCATTTCTCAGTGCTATTCAGAGACGCACAGTACAATATGATGGAGCAGTACCAGTACAGTTTTGCAGAACTCACTAACATGCACCTTGTGTATGGGGAAGTACATTGCAATGCTTTCACCACTGAAAGGCTGTACACGGAAAAATTTCCTAACAGGCATCATCTGTGATGGCAAGTGTTTATTTCTCTCAATTGACAAATTCAGGAGACCGGTTCATTGGAAAGAAGAAATGAGGGACCTGGCAACATGAGGACCACTCACACACCCGATTTTGAAGAGGAGGTGCTGGGAGGTGTTCCAGTGGTTACCACTACAAGTACTTGTCATATTGCACACGAAATGGGTGCTGCACATACTAGCATGTGGCGAATACTCCGTGAACAACAATTACACTCATATCACCCACAATGAGTCCATGCAATGCTTGTGACTGACTTTGCACCAAGGATTGTGTCAGTGGTTGCTCTAACAATGGATTCATCAACCAGATTGCCTCCAAATCATGCTATTTACTGACAAGTCCTCATTTGATCATGATGGTATTTTGAAAGGCAGGAATAGCACGTGTGAGATGAAGAAAACCCTCATGTTGTAGTAGAGTCACACCATCACTTACATTTTGCTGTGAGTATCTGGGCCTGTGTTGCATGTGACAATCTCATTGGGCCATATCTTTTACCCAGTTGTCTGAATGGCCATCTGTACTTCAGGTTCGTGCAAAGAGTTCTACCTGAGTTGTTGAAGAACATGCCCATGGCTGTTTGAGAGAGGATGTGAATGCAACATAATGATGCACTGCATCACTTCTGTGTGGATATCCACAACCATCTCAGTGCTGTATTTCCTGGTCACTGGATTGGAAGGGGGAGCCTATTCCATGGCCTGTGCAATCACCTGACCTGAATCCCCTTCATTATTTCCTGTGGGAATATCTAAACGTCACTTGCATATGAGACTCCAGTGGATATGGACATGAAATTAGTTGCCAGAATTGCAGCTGCCTGTGATTTGAAACACACCAGGGATATTTGTCAGGCTGTGTCATAATCTTGTTCACCGATTTCCTGCTTGCATTGAGGTTGATGGCTATCAATTTCAGCATGTTTTGTAAGATACAGTACAAATGGTATGTTTGTTGTGTCAGGTATGGTGTTTCCAGTCGACTGTAGCTAAGATAAATAACAAAGTACATAGTAATGTGATTTTATTCCTGTTATCTCCTTAAGCTGGCTTCTCCGACCCCAGGTTCCCTGTCTCAAATTGTTCAGTGGAGCATTCTGTATGTCCTGTTAAATTTTTGCACGCTCTTATTGAAACATCCTGTATACTGGAGCAGGCCAATGTGGCAAGGTACAAATGTATTGAAAACTACTTGCCAGTAGGACTCTATAGAGACAGTTGTTGAAGGTAATCTGGTGTGGGAGATGTTACATGGGATGAATACAAACACCTATATGTCTGCCATCAGTTCTCAGTGTCAAACAATACAAAAATATACTGTCCAATCACATACAATCATTGGTTGGCTTCAGCACACTACGGGTGAACTGTACCTTGAGAAAGACAATGCAATGCCATACCAGTCCCTAGCTATGTCATAATGATTTGAGGAACACTCTACAAGTGTGATATTGCCTGTGTGACTTTCCATGTTACCTGATTTCAATCCTGGGTCCTGGGTCCTATTGGACCCAGTTCCTATTACTCTCTATGAGAGGTAGGCAATAGTTGGGTGATCATGGACCACAATGGCTCCTCAATTGCTTCAGTGTGTAGTGGATACCATGACTTGATGTGCCTGTTAGAGTCTTTGGGACAAAAGGGGAAAAAGGGTGCTACACATTATTAGGTAGGGTCAGGTTTTATTTTTTTCATTAGTGAGTGTATTTTTATGATGAAAAAGTTTTTCTTGCTTTTACAGACATTAGTATAGTAGAATTACTGAAATGTGAAAGGTATTTTAAATCCATCTCTTCAACTACAAGAAAATGCACATTTTGTCATCAAATGCATTTTATATTATTGAAATAAAACATCATCAGTGGTCTTAATGAAAGATATTTATAATTTTGATTATTTTCTAGATTGAAAAACAGACAAAAGTTTTTGATTTTACTTACATTATTTTTTTATGACTTTCATTTACATCGGCAAATGCCATCTGCTTACACATTTTTGAGGTATTCCTTTATTTGACACTGTAATTCTGGCCTAAACCCACACTGCTCTACAGGACTATCTATTTCCTGATGTGAAACACATACAGTGTCCAAAGCAATGTGGGATTAGGCCAGAATCAACAGCACCAAATGAAGGAATATCTCAAAAACATGTAGGCAGATGTTATTTCATGTTGTGAGAAAAATTCAGACAAAAAATATCATAAGTAAAATCTATTTTGTAGGCAAGTTCTGCATTTTGACATATTCCATCCCTTCCACACCAAAAAATTCCTCCCATGCAGCCTGGGCTCCTGTTGGTGCAGTGATGAGAACTCCCTTGCCCACTATGCTGCAGGTCTGATCAAGGCCTTCACAGATAGACAGATAGACCCCTCCCCCCCCCTCCCCCCCTCTCCTGGCCTAGTCTGCAAACAGATTTCCCAGGCCTTATCCCCACATCCTCTCACATACCCAATTCTTCCAACACCCTGAAGAATCAGCTACAAAGGAGTGCCCTCTTCCTCACAATAATACATAATACACAGCCAAGCATAACAAGGTCAATTTCAATGACTTTTTCACAACCTAGGTCACCTGGATCCTTTCCTCCACCTCCAGCTTCTCTGAACTACACAGATAGGAGTTGTCATCCTCTTGGCTCACATAATTGTCCTGGCTTGAATCTCTGGTAACCCACTGCACTGTTCCCACACCCTCCACCCAACAATTTCCCCTCCCTCCATCCTGTCACCCCATCCTAATTCACATCCTCACATCACATTTAGCATGTGTCATTTTCTAATGGCTCTGACAACTGTGCATCACATGCCTAGCGCACCCACCTGCCACCCTTCCCTCCAGCATTTCTAGCTGGAAAACCAACTGCTTCCCTCCAAGCCACTAGCCACCCACCCTAACCCATCTCCCTGTCTTTCACTTCTCTCACCATCAACCCACCCCAACACAGTCCACTTACTGAAATGCCACACTGGCATTGTGAGTCCAGCCTACACAATGTAGGTGTGTGTGTGTGTGTGTGTGTGTGTGTGTGTGTGTGTATGCGCGAGCGTGCGAAAACCACTGATCTACACACATCTTCCACTGGTTCTACTGAAGGCTCAAACTTGAAGTCACAACAAATCTGTTTGTTTGGTTAGCCATTCTGCTTGAACATGAGGCTAAGGTGTTCCAGCTCTTGTGCCTACCTATTTGTGTGTGAAAAGGTGCAAGCCAACATCTGCAGGACTCCCATGCCTTGGTATGGTCGATGCAAACTGACTGAATGACAGAATGGCCAGTAATATTAAGAACCATACAAGTTTTGCCTTAGTAGTGAGCACATTTATTTTACTTGCCGACAAACGCATTATCCAAAGGTTTTACCTGCACTTAGAGGTTTCATCACTTCTTCTTGGGCACTATCAGAGTGGATGCACAGGGGTGCCAGCACCTGGCATTTCCCAAATTTCAACAAGAGTGTTCTCTTCCCATCACATTGGGTGATGACACCCATCGACAGATTGTACTTAACCTCACAAGTAAAGACTTGGACAATGCCATGATGTTAGTCTTAGAGAAAGGACTAAATTTTGCTTCTATGAAATGAAGTGAAATGAAATGAGGGCATGGCATTGTTGGCCAGGAGGCCCCACTTTGGGAAGTTCGGCTGTCGAGTGCAAGTCTTATTTCAGTTGAAGCCAAATTGGGAGACTTTTGCACTGGTGCTGAGGATGAAATGATGATGAGGACAACACAACACCAAGTCCATGAGCAGGGAAAATCCCAAAACTGGTTGAGAATCGAACCTGGGCCCGTTGCATGGGAGGCAGCATGTAACCACTCAGCTAATCAGGCGGACTTTGCTCCTATGCCAAGGGGCCTTCCATCACTGAATTTATTTGCTCAATAGAACAAGTGGTGTCCAACTTTCTTGAGGAAGAAGAAATTAGACAGGAAGTTTCACATACATTGTGTTGGGCTCTGCCTCTTCTGTGTTGAAAGGATAGCAATACAGCCTGCTTGATAAGATCTGGAATTATTAATCCTCCCAGAAGATAAAGGTAATGGTACAGTACTTCTTTTATAGAATAATTATGTGATCAATATGGAATGCTTACTAAAGGACTCTGCATATTGAAGATTGTAGAATGATCCTACTGAACAACTAAAATGGGAGATTCTTTCACTTCTGAAGAAGAGTTCATTATCCAACAACATGCTGAAAAAACTATGTACTGATGCTGCTGTTCTGCTGAGATTATATGATTTGCCGAAAGTTTATAAAGAAGGGGTGCCACTAAGTCCCACTGCAAGTAATTTGAATGTGCCTGCTTTCAACTTGGGCAAATATATTGGTTCTTAGTCATCACAATGGAAAATGTGAACACTGTATTTCCAATTCTGTGAATTTCATCCAGAGTTTGAAGTCTTTGTGTCTTGGTACCTCAGATTTGCAGTGTCTCTTTTCACTCACATTCCTTTTGAAGCAGCCTCAATGTTAATTAGTGAAAACAGGACATGGAACTGATGAAATTTTGCATCATGCACTGATATCTATATATTGTCTATTCAGCGACAAAAAGGAAGTGATGGAATGCCTATGAAAACAACAGTTGTTGACTTGCTGACAGAATGTCTCAACAGTGGTACTCAGTAGTTATTCCTCACATTTGCCGCCTTTCACTGCTGGTGGCACTGTGTGATCACTTGTGTTAGGTACCTGCAATGATGATTTATAGAGCACATGTTGTTGGCCTTCAGTGGCATATAAAGGGGCTGCCATTTCACAATATGAATCAGTTTCAACAAGATCAGCAAACAGTGTCCTCACCTGAAGATGGTGGCCAGGTGGACCACAGAAATGTCGTGTCCAGATGACTACATGACCTGGCTGCAGACCCAAGAAGAATATCATCAGTTAATACACTGGGGAAGTCCGCATAGTCACACCATTGTGCATTACTCCATTAACAGAATTGCAATGCTTCTGCACATTTAGATCATCAAGCTGCTGAAGTATACTCCTACTTACTAATTAATTTGTCTTAGCTGAATATATTCTAAAATGTGAACCATTGTTTTTGAAATTAGCTATGCAGCTGTTTAATATTTTGCATTTAGTGAAACAAAATAATTATTGTCTTGATCAAAATGAATGCAAACAGTGTTGGAGACACAAGGGAAGTTTCTAGTTGTGAGGTATTGGAGCAATAACAAATGAAACAAAGCAACTACACACTGTTTTCACAAGTAATTTAATCACATTTTCTGTCTTGTTTGGTAAGTAGATGCTTGTCTTCAATCTTTTTTGTGATTTGAGCAAATTTACAAGCCTGATAACTGTATTAAATGCAGGACTCAACTTCTGAGAGTAGCCAGCACAAAATTTCTATGAGTTTATGTGGTCAATCACCAGTAGTACTCTTTGTATGAATCAGAGATAACATGAAGTAAGTTTTACATATTTGTACCTCAGATTATACTTTCAAGTATCATTATGTACCCGAGGGCTATGCTGGCAGTAGTGTCGCTACCAGTAGGGCCAAACAATCCAGACAGCAGGGGAGCCAGCCAAAGTGTCCTACATCATAGGGTAGGGAGGGCTCAAAAGGTGTAGAGAAGCCAACCTTCATAGGGGAGAAAACCCTAAATCAGTCCAAGTCCTCCACGATGGGTGTTGGACACGGTGCCAGTAACCTCACACTGTAAAAACATGTGGTGGAAGCGTAACAAGAACCTCAGATAATGGATGGGACATAACAGAACATGACTTCAGCAGAGTAAAAGGATAAAAGATTTAGCAATAGTAACTTGGAATATAGGACAATGTTGAAACCTGGAAAAATGAAAGAAATGTTGTCGAAGAGATCATGAAATTAAAGTACAATATTGTGGTGCTACACGAAGTGAGATGGCAAGGGCGAGGCCAGATCAATATGGCTCAGTATTCTCTGCTCTGCAGTAGACCAAAAGAAGAAGGGATATGATTTATAACAACAAAAGAGATTATGAGAAGTCTTTTGTAATTTCAATTTATAAAAGAAACAATCAACCAACTGAGAACAAAATTTCAGAGTATAATGATATGATAATAACAGCATACACACCAAAAGAGAAAGCAGAAGAAGTTATGAAAGGATAGTCTTATGAAGACCTTGAGAGTACACATTTTAAAGTACAAAACTATAACCTACTGCTAGTTTTGAGAGAGTTTAATGCACATGTTGGGCAAAATGGGTATGGAAGAATATCTGGGAAATACACTTTACATGAAGAAAGTAATGAGAATACACCTGAGTTTCATCAGTTTGCTGCCAGTTATGAAGTGTAAGTGGATTAGTTAAGCAAATAGATCATTTGTTAGTAAAATCATGCTAAGCCTCATCAGTCACGGATGTAAGGAACTACGGGGATCCAAACTGTGATTCAGATCTCTATGCTTTAAAAACTGTAGTGAGAAATGCAGCAAGAGTGAGAATGCTACAGAGAGACAAGAAGAAATGTAGAGTTGTATAAGGAATTAAGGTTGTGAGGTTTAGCTCTACCTTTGGCTAACTGACTTGTTCTTGATGTGTTGGTAGTGACCAGGTTAATGACACATGTACTGATTCCTTGTAACTTTATTAGGAGTACACATGCGCTGTCACCTCTATAAGTAGGCAGGACAGAAATGCCATAATTCAAATTCTAATCCTTGTCATAGAAAGGAGTTGATTATAGTATCAGTAACACCAGGTAACAGAAAGCTGGCAAGGAGATACATTACCAACAAAATTCACAGAAAAAAAGAATAAACAGAATGCATAGAGAACATATAAAAGCATAACAAACACAGTGCCTCTGGCGGCTTTGAGAGATGGATGCTGCAGTGGTGACTTGTGCAGTTTAGTGTCTCAGTCTGAGGTGGGTGGATGCGTTCATTGAGCCCCTGTCAGTGGTGTGTCATGGAAGACATATGTTGGTTTAACATGGTTCAATAAGACTGTTGTAGCCTTGCCATTCACCAGACTGGCCATTGTTTGTGTATGATGTTGGAGAACTTTATGTGAGCCAGAATATGGGGCTTCCAGTGATGGTTTAATACCTTCTGTGCAGAGCATAACAGGGGTACAGTGCTCCAGATCTTGGTGCATGAAGGAGGGCAATGTGCTGTGCCACATAGCTTTTGGAAGACAGATTCTGAAAATGTGCTCTCTCAAGTGATGCAAAAAATCTGTCTGATCTTGCGTGGCTGTCTCTATTGAGCCTGTGTCGACAAAATCACTAGGCTCGTTATGATGAAGCAATCTGGGATATTTTTACTTCCCCTCGTGTTTTTCCATCTGCCTCCTTGGAATTCATTTTTTCATTTTTGAACTAATTACCATTAACATACAAGAGTATAATCTGCATTTTCGTTTAAGAGAAAGGTTGTCCCTCACGTTAAAGAATATAACACCAGATCTAATTTTGTGCTTAGTTTATGTATGTAATTAATTTTATAATTTAGTTCAACTATTCGTAGTTAATACTTTAATTATAGGGTGAAATCAGTAATTGTTTCGTAACTTTGATTCTATTGTTGACTCATAAATAAATATAGATTCTATAGTAATTGTAAACATTGGGAAGTGAAAGTATCTATTTGGCTCTATTTGAAAACATGTTAGCAAAGCGAGCCCTTCATTAATTCCAAAGTAATTGACAGTATTGTCAAAAGTATTGTTTATTTAATTATATATGTTAATTTTATCATTTAAACAAATAATATGGCTTAACCCGTATAGTAGAAGAAACTGTTAAAAAATTGAATTTTTTGATGTATTCAGTTAATTTAATGAGTTAAGTTTTAACTGTAATTTCTGTAAATTAAACTTCAAACAATGTGTAGTTTCAGTACCTATTATTGTGAGTATATATAAGGGCCCAATTTTTGGTCACGAGACAGTCAGTCCATCCACAACCGAGTTTCAAACGGGAAAGCTATGTTGGTTAGAACAACAACAATGCTTTATTTAACTTAACTGTGAAATAAGTGTTACACAATTAGGCCATGTGTTAGAACAATGACAGTGTCTGCTCTGTGCGTACCTTTTTATTCTTCAAGAAATGTGAATGATGTAGTAATGTTTTTTTTTACTGCTTATAGATATTCAACAGTAAACTATTGTAGCACTATGTGGATGTTCGCCTGAAAACTATTAATGAGGCTTATTGAAAGCTAAACAATAGTGCACTGGCCATATTAAATGTGTATATGGGGAGTTGTGAAAAGTGAAAGTAAACGACTGTGAAACGTAAATGTGTACCTGTTGGCTGCATCATTTACAGTAGACAGTACTGCACTTCCACTCCCTATTTTTTCAGCCAGTATGTCGACACCGAGGACAACAAACGAAAACAAATCAGGGAATGTCGTCACAACATGCAGTGTCTCACCATAAACCAACTGTGCCACTGCTGAACCAATCTCAGATTTGAATGTTGTTCGCTAGCCAAGTAGTACCGCTGGCACTGCTGATGACCAGGTCTTTTCATGGCACAGCTTTCGATCATTCCATTTCTTGCCGAGTGGTACCTAATGATCTTATGATGGTTACAACCACAAAACCTGGTCAGCTGAGTGAACAGATCTGATTTAAAGTGATGTCTGCATTCCATGGTGATATACAGCGGACATCTGTATCTCACTGATCCAACAACATCCAAATGTACATGGGTGAAGTGAGAGGTGGTATCTGGAAACTCGCCAATCGAGATTTGGACATAGCAGGTAATCTTGCAGGCGTTGACACTTGGGTTAAGATCTAACCCATTTTCAACAGCCTTTATGCATGCCTGGCCACACAAAACACTGAGACACCAGACAAAAGGTTGGATGCACCCCTGGGTGGCACAACTCATGGACAGTGTTAAAATTTTGGGTTCTGAATGCTGTTGGCAAAAAAGGATGAGGTCGATCACATGAGACATCACAGTACAGACATGAATCTTCCCCTGGTATAACCATGAGCTGCCATTTCAGTGCTAACACAGTGTTGTTGATGTACATATTGAACTCCTTGTCTTCTTGTCACACATGTGTAAGTGCAAAGAGTCTATTGGACTCCTAGACACTGCTGACCTATCACGGCCAGTCTGTAACATCACTGTTAAGTCCAGATATGTCTCTAATGTCTGACATGAACTGGGCCACAAATTTGAGACTATTAAATTTCCTGGATGAGCAGTTGCTACCTGCCTGGTACACAGCCAGCAGCTCACTGTCATATGTACTCTATTTCCTTTGTGAAGGCGACAGTTTGTGGGAGTCAAATGCCAGTGGCTGCCAGGCATGATCCACCCACTGATGGAGTGCCACACCGGTGGCTTTCTGGCTCACACACACAACAATAGGTAATGGTGCATCAAGCTTCAGGTGTGCTAAAGGTGCTGAATCAGCCATGCTCTTCTTTGCAGCCTCAAACAGAGCACGTATTATCTGTTTAGTGCACAAGAGATTTTCCACTAACATTAGGTTCCTGTAACTTTGCTGCATAAGGAAGGTGTTGGCTGTAGCAATGAAACATACCCCACTACAGTTGGCCTGGGTAGCTGTAGTATTGCTTCTTCCTTCTTAGTCAGAGGAGTGAGTCCACAGCTGAGGTCTTATGACCAAAAAACGTCACTTTTGTCTGCGCGAAAACACTCTTGGCTACATTCAGTATGACTGTATAGTGTTCTAGTCGTCTGAATATGCCATCCATGTGTTGATGAAGTTGTTCTGGATTGGCAGAGAACACCAGGACACTAATGAGGTGTGCAAAGCAGAACAGTAGTCCTTGAAGAACAGAATCTATAAATCTCTGCCATGTTTGAGCTGCGCTGTGTAAGCTGAAGGTCATAAACATGCTCTCATATTAACTAAAATGCGTGATTATGGCAGTTTCATCTGTCTTCCTTGGCTAAAGGTATCAGAGTATAAACCTTTGCACAGTATATAACAGTTGATACAGTGAGAATACAGTGGCACACTGTAGTGTGTAATTATGACTTCTCAAAAGCGATACAGAGCATCTGTCAGGAACGGTGCAAGAGTTAAGTGCATGACAGTTGCCACATGGGGATCAGGTGCATTTCTGAGGACCACAGGCTTTTAGGCAGCTACATTATGCATTCATGTATCATAGAATCAAATTTGGCCTTCACTGTTGCTAAGTGTATGGAGCCAAACATCTTGACCGATATGCTACAGGGGGGCCATCTGTCATCTTTATGTGGAGCACTGTGTCATGTGGTATGCACTTAGGTGCACTAGGCAGCAAGATCAAATTCAGGTAGTTGTTCAACAAATCTGCATACTCGCCCCCAGAAGCGTGCATCAGCTTGGCACTGTGAACTGTTGGGCTGTGGTGGAAATCGGTGTCTGCTAAGCCAGTGACACTACCCACCAAGCAAGTGTCTGCAACATCCAGAAGTAGTTGGTAGTAGTCCAAGAGGTCTGGCCTGATGATTGCCTTGGTGACACCCATGTGACGTGTAGGGGCAGGTGGTGCATTCCAAAGTTTAGCTCCATCTGCTGAGTGCCATATGTCACAATTGAGGAGCTATTAGTGGCCATCAGATGGAAGGCAGTTGATGACCAGCAATGATGCACGGATGTTCGAGGCAGGATACTCAGATCCAACCCAGTATCTATTAAGAATTTCATACTGGAACGTCTGTTAGTGACAAACAGATGCTCGGATGACACCTGCCAGTCGATTGAACCTATTACTGACTGCGACTTGCATTTGGGTGAGGTCACAATGATGACCACTTCTTCGCCTGATCACCGAACTAGTGGTGGTACCTGTACATCCGTGTGTCACTTTGAGGATTCATGGTACCACTGGAAGTCTACTGTTTGAATATTGTTGGTATCAACCTCTGCCATTGCTGGCGCTGTCTGATGACAACAGTGTACTGACCTGCATGCACTGCAGTTCGACCTTTGCCATGAGTGAGTCATACTTATCTTGTGCTAATGTTGCTGCGGCGGTTGCACCGTTGTCCCATGCTGTGACTGCACTGACCTATGCGGCTGTGAATGCATCTTGTATTTGATTGGCCAGGTGCACCAAGGTGTCCTGTGCCATGTCAGTCTGTGAAGCAACTATGGCTATTACCTGTGGCAGCAAATGAATGCTCTATCATGTGTGCAACAAGTTATCTGGTACAGTAACTCAGTGATTGTGCCAGTCTTACTGTGCAGGTGTCAGAGGTACTGGGATGGCTTCCTGTCACTCATCTCTTCTTGTGTAAGAACTTGCTGTACTTGATCTTTGTGGGGGCTAGTCAGTTGTCATATCAATTCTGACTTGAGCTTGGTGTGCAAGTCTTTCTGGTGGCACCATAATTATGCCTTGCACCTCAATGGCGAATCAGTTGTTCAAGCTGGTTTACTGTGAGTGTAAATTTAGTTGTGTCTGCTGTTATTCCTACACAACAATAACTCGCTTCTACTTGCATAAACCAAAGGACAGGATTATCTGCCCAGAATGGCAGCAGGCAGACTGCGATTCTTGATACTGTTTGTTCTTCAGCCATTGTGCTGTTCGTCTGAGATTCCATCAATCACGTCAGGGTCACCACCTGTTGGGTTTAGCTCTACTTTTGGTTAACAAACCTTTGCTTGACCTGTCCATAGTGATTAAATGAGCAACACTTTTATTGATTCTTTGTAACTTTATTAGGAGTGTATGCCCGACGTCGCTCTTATAAGTAGGCAGGACGAAAATGCTGTAATTAAAACTTTAATTCTTGTCATAAGAAGGAGTTGATTATATGCTAAAACATAGTAACACCAAGTAACAGAAGTTGGCAAGGAGCGTACATTACCATCAAAATTCACAAAAATAAAAAATAAACAGAATGCATAGAAAACATACAAAAGCATAAAAAACACAGTGCCACTGGTGGCAGGGCACGGAATTGCCCAGACAGCTGAGATTCACTTGCTAAGAACATTGCACTGCACCATACACTACACAACACTGAACTTTGCGTTTATTTAGTGCGTGGTAGCTGATGTGTAGGCCACTACAAATTCTAATGCTTATACAGTATGTAAGAAAAAGGAAAATGAATGGCTGAAAGCAAAATTTCAACAGATAGAAGAACTAAAGGAACAGAATGAAACAAAAATATTCTCTTATGCAGTAGGAAAGAGAAGGAAAAATTTGCAACCAACACAAAATGCATGTAAAAATAGAAATGGAACAATAACCACGCATAACAAAAAATATAGCAGGGGTGGGCAGAACAGTTTGAAGATATGCTCAATACCAACTTAGACCAGATATCAACAGATCTAGAAGAACAGGAGGAGAATATAGAGGTGAGAGATGAGGAAAGAGAAGAGGCAAAAAGATGAACAATGCAAGAGAGAACTGTGCTCATGGGGTCGTCTCAGAACTTATAAAATTTGACATCCAATCTCTAATACATGAAATATGTGCACTAATAAATAACATGGGGAAATTAAAGCATGCCTGAAAACTGGGCAACTGGAATAATATATCATATATATAAGAAAGCAGAAAAATTAGCTTGTGAAAATTATAGAGGCATACTTTCTGGAGTGCTGAATGAAAGGATAAAAAAGTGCACTGAAAATGTCCTTGGAGAATACCAGTGTGGTTTCCAGCCAAATAGAGGTACTTTTGACCAGTGTGGTTTCCAGCTAAACAGGGGCACTTCTGACCAGTTGCTTATTATTAGACAAACTTTGTGTTTGTTGATGTTAGACAAGCTTTTGATGGTTTCAACAGGTGAGCTTGTATAACACAGTAAATAATTGGGCACCTGTGACAAACTAAGAATGTTAGTTATGTTAACACTGAAAGATGCTAAATGAAAAGTAAAAGTGAACAACAAAACAGCCAAGAGTTTTAACTTTGCAAATGGAATGAAACAAGTGTTAGTCTCTCTAATGCCCTGTTTAACTTATAGTCTGATACAAAAAAATAGACAGGAGAAGAACAATAATGATGAAATCCAGTTAGATATGTGCATATGCAGATGATGTTGCAGTTGTGGCAACAAATGTAAGCAACCTTAAAGAAATGTATGAAATATTGGAAGTAGAAGGAGCAATAATTTGATTTACTGTAAATGAAAACAAGAAAAAAAATATGGTAATTATCCCATTAAGGCTAGAACACCACCACATGTACTGAAGGCCTCTAATAAATGTTTCAAAGCTGTCAGCTGCTTCCATTATCTGGGAACTGTCTTAACCAGGAATAATAATAATAATAATAATAATAATAATAATAAGACAGTGTATTGGAGAAAGCATACCAGCAGGAAACAGAGCATATTATGCAAACTTACAGGTATTTAGGAATTTTCTAATTACAGGAGCAACCAATTTAAGAGTGTAGTAGTCCGTTTTATGATCAGCAGCAAATATGAATAACCTAAGGTTATTTAAAGGAAAATCCTGTGAAAAATTTATTGGCATGTGAGAGATGCAGAGGGTTGGAGAGTAAGGTACAACCATGAAGTACAGAAGCTTACACAGGTGAAAAATATAGTGACATTTATTAAATATCAAAAATATGCTGCCTAGAACACATGGAGAAGATGACATAATAGGAGGCCCAAATGAATGATGAAAAGCTTTTTGTACTCCACTGGAAAGAAGGGCCAGCCAAAAGCTAGGTGGCTGGACAAAGTGTTGGATGACCTCAGGTTGTAAAGCTGATGATGGAAGAGAAAAGCAGAGACATGAGGAGGCTGAAGCGCACTAAGGGCTACAATGCCAAAGAGGGAGAGGAGGAGGAGGAGGAGGAGGAGGAGGAGGAAGAAGAAGAAATTGTTGTTTATACTTGTATGGCTTTATTTGTAATCTTTGAAGTTCTGTTATGTACTTGTGTCATATTAGTTGTTAACTAACTGCAACAGTTTGAAAATTATATTTCTTGTACATACGTATTTCATAACTAAGACATGGCCTTTTTGCATAAAATGCCTGAAATGAAGCTAGCATGAAGGAAATTTAATTGCACTTACAGCATAATTTTTATTTCTTTAATGGTTCTGTAAATCTAGTGTTGTACTGTGTACATTAGACATTGGACCAATCTTTGTGTGCTATAAACATTTCTTACACTAAAGAATGATTATTTTCCAACTAGAAATAATATTAGTTGATATTATATTACATAGTGTCAAAAAATGATAGATTTTTGTTTTTCTAAATACTCTGTTACAGAACAGAAGCAATTTACAAATGAATTTATCCTTTTCTGTTATTTTGGCACATGGTGAAATAGTTATGTAAATCCAGTAACAGGAAAGGCAAATATCAGACTGAAGAACATAGTAAGATTCTATGCATTTGTAGCATTACCTTGGAAAAGGATGATTTACATCACCCATGTGGTCCTTTCTTGAATATTGCTTGTTGTTCTGGAATCCTAAGCAAATTGGCATGCCTGAAGAATTTGAAAAGCTAAAAAGAAATTGTGAATCTCATAACAGGTTTACTTGAATTGCACAAAATGTTATGTTAATGGAAACTTCAGCAAATAAGTAACATTTGTTTGTTGACTAACAGAAAAACATTTAAGAAATGATTACTTAACTGCATGGGAGGTTTCCTCCACAGCATAGACAAGGAATGACCCAATGATACAGAGAGGTGTATAATCTCAATGTAAACCATTTATTTTACATAGCATGGTACACAGACATTTTAAAATCACAATCGCTCAATCATTCTGCACTGCCATCACTCCCCCTCCCTGCCCGTCCAGCCTGAGTGTGAAGTACTGAAGAAGGGAGCAGGGTTTGTCAACAACTGATGGGCAGCGCTTGTAACTGCAGGTGCTGTGCAATTTGGTGTGCTCTGCTCAGCCTGCCATGGTCGGTACTTTTATGAGACATACTGGATCATTTCTCATGGCTTGAAGTGCTGCAAATGCTGTCAGTAAGTGAGTGCTGATGGACCTCATTGGTGGTTGTTGATGGGAGGCAGCATAAAGGAGATAGAGAGCGAGCCAGGGTGGAAGGCATAATGTCATCTTAGTGCGATGTGTTGGGGGATGATGGCACTTTCTCACATGCCAAAGACTGTGGCATTTCAGCTGATTGCGAATGCTGCTTCATTGTCAGTGCCACGTCTGCGTTGCCGATCATGGCAGTAGTTGGCAGGAAGACCGTTAGCTGGCCTGTCTGTGAGAGACATGGGACCGCCGCCGTGAAATCCATTGTGTTTGTCAAGAAAAAAGTGCAGATAAGTTTTGTAGTGATGGCTTTAGTCATAGAATCCTATGCCATGTGGTTGGCTTCTATAGAGAATTAGTCATCAATCAGTTTTACTGCTATTTCTTAAGGCTGAAAATTTCTAACATCTGTGGTGATAACTGTTGACTGTGCCAACAGAGAGTTTGTGGCAGGTACTTTGCCTGCTGTTGGAGATGAATTGTGTCATACTAGGAGTGAAGGGTCCATGAGGGCTTTAGTCTTTTGATTGATGCTGTTGTTATTTTGCCATTTAAATCTATATAAAAAATGTGGCTACGCCATTGTAGCACCCAAAATGGTCCATTATAATGCAGCTGCAGCTCTGACCATACATTATCATCATGAAACATTACACAGTCACAGTCAGTGAGTTCTTTATGAGTGAATGGTGGTGTCTGTACTATATGTGCCAGTGGAGGAGTTACATGAGGGTTCTATATATGTCTTTTGCGCCTCTATTCCATATCTGGTATGTCAGATAAGACAAGGGGTAGATGAAGGCAGCACAAACTGTGCTGGCAGCTTCAGTGTCTTGCCATATACAATATCTGTCAGTGATACTTTTAAGTCATCCTTGTGTACTGTGCAGACTTTGAAGAACACCTGCAGGAGGGCCTCTGTCCATTCCCTTTGTGGTACATGAGTGTGGTTTTCATTGTTTGGCGCCACTGTTCAACCATGGCATTGCTTTGGGGATGATAAACCATGGAACAATGGCAAGTGGTTCCGCACAAGTTTCATAATGCATTAAAAAGTGAAGATCCAGATTAGCGGCCCTGATCTGTGGTAATGGTGTTGGGACAACCAAACCAGGAAATCCAGTTTGTCATGGAAGCATGCGCTGTAGATTCCATTCTAATATCAGCAGTCAGGATGACCTCCGCCCAGTGGATTATAAGGTCAGTCATCAACAGTATGTACCTGCATTCTTCCAATTCTGGTAAAGGTTCCACTAGTTTGAGGTGTACATTTTGGAACCACCCACGTGGAATTTCAGACTTGCAGCGGTGAGGCTATATGTGCTGGCCTACTTTGCTGCACTGACAATCTAGGCATGCTCTTGTCTATTCCTGACAATTGTGCTTCACACCCGGCCAAAGACAATGTTCAGTAATGATCCAAGTCAATGGCCATACACCTGGCTGGCTGAGCTTATGTAGTGTATCAAAAATCACGCATCACATCAACAAAGTTATAATAGGCTGAATATGTTGTTGTATCATGTCACAGGAGACAGCTGCTTCCATTCCTGAGATCAGTCTGCATTCAGTCTTGGGTCAGTTTTAATGCATTCTTGAGCAGTGTACCAGTCATCTGATTGCTTTACTGTTTTTGTGCCACTTTGTTGAAGTTGAGGGTGAGGGACACAGTGCTCACTCATGACAAATAGTCTGTAATGATGTTATTTGTCCTGTGGTGGTGGCAGACATCTATAGAATATTGTGCAATCAGATCAAGGTGTCAAAATTATTTTGGGTTGGCCCTACATGAAGGGTGTCAAATGGTGTCTGCTAGAGGTTTACGATTTGTATAGATAATCACATGATGGCTTTCAATATTCTTAAGAAAATAGCATATGGCCTCATAAACTGTGAGTAGTTTATGGCCAAAAACTGACCATTTTGTCTGTGAGGCTGTAAGCTCTCTGGAGAATTGCCTAATATTTCCTGCTGCAGGACAGTGCCTATGGCTGTGTCACATCTGTTGTTGTTGTAAACTGTGTGTCCTTTAGCAGGTACACCAGAGCAACTGCATCTGCCAGGCACTCCTTCATGTGGGCAAATGCTGTTTGCATTTCCAACATCCATATTAATTTACACTTGGCTTGATTGTGAGCACCCATGAGGCTGCCTGTCAGTGGTACTTGAACTTGTGCAGCATGTGGGAGATATCGTCTATAAAAAAATTAGAATTACCAGAAATCACTGAAGGTTATGATATGTGCGAGGAGGGGGCAGCTGTCAAACCAGTTGACCTATGACAGGTCTTCATTTATGGTCACACCTGCATCACAGAAGGCAGTGAGAAGGCATTCGAGGTTAACTTCATGGATCTGATGATCGTGGGAAAAAATTATGTCATCTAAATGCACATAACAGTAATCCATTTTAAACACTACCCCATTGATGAACAGTTGCGAGATAGGTGCCACATTGTTGAGGCCATATGGCATCACCAGAAACTTGAATAATCCGAATGGCATGATAATGGCTGTTTCAGCAACATTGTCTGGATGCGTAGGAATCTGGTAGCATGTCTTTTTACAATCAGTCATAGAGAAAGAAGTTGCCCCCATAAGCACAGGGGGAAAGACCCAAATGTTTGGTACAGGGTAACTGCAGTAAATAGTTCATGAGTTGAGTGTTCTATAATCTCCGCATAGTCAAATTGAACCATCTTTCTTGGCAACTAATTTAATGGGAGATGCCCACACACTGTCTGGAGGCCATATTATCCCCACATGCAGCATGTCATTCACTGCCATCTTAGCTGCCTCCAGGGGGCTTGGGCAAGGCAGTGTGCTTTGTGCCAAACAGGGGGGGGGGGGGGGGCATTGTT
Source organism: Schistocerca piceifrons (assembly GCF_021461385.2). NCBI lineage: Eukaryota > Metazoa > Arthropoda > Insecta > Orthoptera > Acrididae > Schistocerca > Schistocerca piceifrons. The sequence continues at coordinate 818,383,736 of NC_060138.1, forward strand.
GTATTTATATGGTGCATCATACGACTGTGCAATGATGAAATAGAATCCTTGGTGCAGCACTGATGGGGTCAGAGAGTTTTTGGGAAGATGCAAGAAGATACACAAGGTGTGGTTTACTCGACTGCAAGAGTTGTCTATGTAGTGATTCAGAGAGTGCAGCTACCTCTGTGTATGACGGAAGGGCACGGATGTCTGTCGGAAGTGTGACTGCATCATTACTGGCTGCTGTGGAATGTGTTTGTTATTGTTGTAGCAGGTCTGGCTACACGACCTCCTCAGTGTGTCACGGAGGAGTGTTGTTGGCTGTCAGGGGTGTGGCTGTGTCATTCTTGGTCACCACTGCATGTGTTTGTTGTTGCTGTAACATTTCAGGCTGCATGACCTTCTTAGCTTGTTACATAGTTCCATGGTTGTCCATCAGAGGTGTAGCTGCATCTTTCACAGCTGCTGTGCCATGTGTTAGGTGTCATAGCTGCTTGCCCACTTCACGAGGGCAAACAACATCTCTTGTATTTGGTGGCATAATCTGTCATCGTAATGTATGGAATATGAATCACCCCATGTCGTGAAGAGATGTGCCAGGGGCAGATATAGCATGTTTTGTCTCAATACATTCAAGTACTAGTGGGGTTAAGTCATTGGTTTTTGTGCTGGCAGTTGCAAACAGTCACGAATGTTGTCTCGCAGCGTGTGGCAGTTTTGAAGCAAAGAGCTCTAGATGAACTGTTGCAGCATATGATGAAACAGAGTGATCCGGTTGAGGTCAAGGGAGAGATGAAACTTTCTGAGGAAACTGATCCCCAGGACTGGTTCTGCCATGTCAGTGATGCAGAGCATCCAAGGACAATGTCATTTGTGAGTTGTATGATATGTTCTGTTTTACCATGCATGTTGATATTGGCTTCATTTGCTACAAAGACTTGTATACCTGAAACCTTGTAGCAAGGTCCAAGTATGTGTCATGGTACAATACATACTTCACAGCCTATGTCAATCAGGAAGTATGTGTTGGTGGATGCATCCTGGATGTCCATACAGCCTCCATTATGTATTGTCATCGCAGAGTAGAGGCAATTTGTTAATGCTGGGTTTGCTGGTGTGTCTATATTGGCTCACACTTGAACTTTGGTTGCAGCAGGGCTGTTGACAGTTGTGAGTAGCATTGTTAAGACACGTATGATATCAGCAGTGGGAAGGTGGCAGGGTGATAGAATTAACTGGCCCAGTGTTGTCAGCTGGTGCTGTCATGCCATATGCGCCCATGAAGTGCAACATCAACTTTGCTTGTTGTCAGATGGCATCAGCTGTATTTGGTGTGCTGGCCGGTCAGGCGGAAAGAGGGAATAGGCTCACTTGTGCTTATACCTGTGTTGCATATAAAGTCCATCTGTCAGGGCCCATTTCCTGTCCAATGAATTGTTTTCATAGGCAGTCATTGTCAGCTACAACTGCTGAGGGTACTTCACAATCCTTAGTATCCAGAGGGAAAGGTCTGGCATCAGGACAGGATCCACTAATGACCATAGGAAGCACCAAAATTGAGAGAATGTGCCATCCGATAAATGTTCCTCATATATCACCTGCCATACCTGTTGTCCCAATGAGTGAGAAACGCATCATAAGAGTGCTGCATTCGCTATGTTCTATTTTTTAGTGGTAGTTGTGTTACTGTCCCTGGGTTGTTGCTGTGGAACGGTAGTGTTGAAAGTTTATAATCATGGCAAAGCAGACACAGCAGGTGCTTATGTCACAGTAAGTATAGGATGCACAGTTGGAATGTTATTTGTCCTTGCAAACACCAAATTTGTAGTTTTGGCGCACATGGCTTCAGTGTTGCACAATTGTTGTGAGTACGGAGCAGTCATACTGAAAGTCTGTGTATGTGATGGTAGGTGTGGAAGGTGCGGAAGATATAAAATCTGTCCATACGTATGTAGGTCATGAGGGATCATCAAAACTCACAGTATCAAGTTTGGAACAGCAGTTCATTATTAAAGGTGACAGTTGTTGCATTGCACTCAGTGTTCTGCGCAGCAATTTTAGCACTCATGTTGTGTTCTAATTTGCGTACCATTTGTTATTGTGAGTACTGTGGGTACTGAGCAGCATTAATACCTGATATAAAATGTCCACTGTTTGTATTGTAGGCATACAAAAAAAGAAAAAACACTTCGACTTGGAATATCACACAGTAATCCCTGCCTTTTTGCAGTTGGGTTAATCAATGTGGGTTTTTTCCTTCATGGCATGGACAAGGAATGACCTAGTGATAGACAGAGATGTAGAATCTCAATATATATCATTTATTTTACACAGCATTACACACGAACTTCTTAAAGTTGCAGCTGTTTGAAGCGAAGAAACTGCTTTGGATGCAGCAGACACTTCATTCTGAGCTGCCATTGCTGATCAGTGAGAGTCTTTGGGTTGTTGTCCCCACAGTTGTGATGAGTGCACCATGTTCCTGATTTCCCTTACTTTTAATTATTTCAAAATGTATTCATTATAACAATTGGCAACTGTGGCACCCAGAAGTGCTTACCACATGAATGAAGAATTATCATCAGTAGTCATGTCCCCCTGCAATGTGATACAATTTTTATGCATATAGCATTAGTGAGTTATGTTTTCCAAAATGTGTGCAATACCAGTGATGTAATCATTATAAATCACTTAATGGTATCTCCCATTTTCTGGCAGTCCACAGCAGTCAAAACCAACAGTTACTGCTGTATCACTCCATATCATAAACTGAATCTAAGTGCAATTTACGTTAAGCACGTCAGAAAGTGAACTTTTGGCCAGCAAGGCCTTCTTTGAAATTAGACAAAAAGCACAGACAAACACAAGTCGCACACGCATGACCACAGTCTCTGGCTTCAGCTACCAGAGACAGTCGTCACATGTATATGAGTATATTATATATGTGTGTGTGTGTGTGTGTGTGTGTGTGTGTGTGTGTGTGTGTGTGTGTGTTTTGTGTGTAATTTTGAAGAAGGCCTTGTTGGCTGAAAGCTCACTTTCCGACAGTGTTTTTGTTCTGTCTATGTGCGACTTAGCATCTCCGCTATACGATGAGGAGCAACTATTCTTTTCCTAATACTGTTACATTTCATCCTGAATTTTCCATTGCTTGATTTTACATTAAGCATTGTTATTAACTGAATATAAAATTTGCACAGTCAAATATTACTGCAGTAATTACTAAGAACTATGTCAGGCTTCCATTTTAGCAACATTCAGTGTTAGGTAAATGTAACATCTCTGTCATATTCCTGTAATGTTATCTCTGCAGCTCATCTATAGCTATACATGTATTATGCAGTCTATTTGTAAATGTTATCTCTGATGTTATGAAAGAATAACCTTATATTTGCAGTTTCATTAGTTTAGCATGGCCATCTGCAGTTACCCATATGAAAAGCAACCGAGCCATCTGTTAGACCTATTACCTTGTGTTCAGATAAGCTAAAGTAAGAGTGAGGCTCTATGTGATGCACAGCCTGTTTGTTGTAACATCTCCCAGTGAAATTTGTTGATTATTTGTGTGATGCTCTTGTACTGACTAAATAAGCCTTTCATGAAGAATGCAGTATCTCTCTGATCATTTCTATTTCTGCCATTAATTGTACTTGTTAAAGGTCTCATACTAATGAACAATACTCAAGAATTGAACTTTCCTTAGAATTTTTCAGATAAACTCAAGCTGTCAGCTGCCTTCTATATGTCTGTATTTATGTGATCAGTTCACATTTAACCACCCTACACTGATACTTCAAGATATTTGGCATTTGTGACTGATTTCAGTGATTGATTATGAATCATGTCATTAAACACTGTCAGATTTATTATATATTCCCACAAAGTTTATTTATGTTGAAGTCCAGCTCTAGTCTTTGGGCTGTATTTTGTAACAATTTTCACCTGCTACTCCATTTCCACGTATCTCGAATAGTAGCAGTCCCACCTTACTATGTTGTTCATCAGCTGCATGTTAGATTTACAGTCTTTGGAGAATATAAGTGCATCATTAATGATAATCATGCTTGAGTTATGGAGTAAAAACTGTGCACACACAGACACACACACACACACACACACACACACACACACACACACACACACACACACACACACACACACACACACTTGCAGTTAGTGTCCTTACATACTGGTATGCATTTAAGCTCTATTTTCTTTTTGTAGTGATAAGAAGCAGCAGCAAGAGAATGTACTACAGACACGTATCAATGACTTGGACAAGGAACTTAAGAGTCTTACAGAACAATGTAACATCTTGAAGAAGACTTCAGCTGAAACAAATCAACAGACAGAGCAAATTACATCTCTGCAACAACGACTACAAGAAGTTGAACTTAGGTAAATAAATATCACTGTAGGTGGAAAGAGCAAGCTAGTATATCTTAATATACATATGTACAGTCTGAAAAAAACTGATTAGAATTGGAAAGAACCGATGTTTAAATGAAAAACTACAAGGGGACAGAATGGCTGGGTCATATATACCTTCAGGAAGTGAATTTTCAAGTATTGCTGATAGACGCATTTTATAATTGTCAGGAAACAGCTGACTAATGTCCGGAAGAGACACTAATGTGTAGAAAGCCATACATCAAAACAAACGTTCTATCAAGACACCAAAATCTTTGGTCAGGGCATTAGGTGAGAAATGTTAAATTGAGCACTCATCACTCATTTTGTTAAAACTACAATGCTAATTTACAATTTAAAAGATGGATAGTATCACGCACAAAGCACAACAAAAACACACAGTATTAAAGTGTATATCTAGTATAGAGGTCACAGTGTGTATAAAATAAGTTGCATTGACTATAACAAATTGTATATTGGTCAAACAGGCAGGGCTATAGGAGCTAGACTGACTGAGGATGAACATAGCAGGAGATTGCAGAACATGTGCTGATTCACACAAGATATTTAAATGGTGCAAAAAGTAGCATGACTCTAAACTACAAAAATTATGAGGTCTCGTAAATGAATACAAAAAAAAAAATCTAGTAATTTTTGATTATGTGATAAATCTCACACATTTAAAAACTATTGATTCAACTAAATAACAAGGGATTACAGTTAGAAACAACTTAAATTGGAACCATCAGATAGAAAATTTTATTCATTTTTAGTCCTACTTTTGTGTTGTCCGTTATTGATTTTGTGTTGGTTACCAAAGATTAATATCTGAAATTTTCCATAACTCTGTATCGTATTATTAACATTTAGAAGACAAACTTATGACAAGTAATGTTCAGTATATCCAGCGTGTAAGGAAGTTATGTGGTAAACATTGCCACACTACATAAAAATGCACATAGTAGTCAAACACACCACAGTAATCAAGGGTGCACTAGCCCTCAAGGAAAGGAAAAAATATACTGTAGTCAGGTGTTTTCCTTTCAAGAATATGATTTAAAAGTTGGTATTACATAAGTTTTTAACAGCATCAGAACTGGAACACTCTTATGGCTACTTACAAGTCACCATTTGTCTTCCGAAATATTAAATAATCCAAACTCCAGGTTACCCCCCTCCCCACCCATGACTCACCCCTACAAACAGTTGTATGGGCGCTCTACAAGTAGCTTCTCGGGTGAAGAGGTGCTTGAAAGGATGTGTGACGAGATAAAATAAATTATTCAGATCTTTGAGGGAGAAAAAAATGTAATTGTAAGGGCGGACTAGAATTCAGTGGTAGGAAAAGGAGATGTAGAAATAATAGGATAACATGGACTGAGTGAAAGGAATGAAGGATGATGCCTGGCAGAATTTTGCACAAAGGACAATGTAATAATTGGAAACACTTGGTTTAAGACTCAAGAAAGAAGGGTGTGTACAAGGGAAAGCCCTGAAGGCATCGGGAGCTTTCAGACAGATTATCAGGTTTTAGTGTGTGAAACATTTCTAGCGGCAGATACGGACTCTGACTGTAATGCGTTGGCTATGAACTTTAGATTAAAACTTAAGAAATTGCAAAAAGGTAGTATATTAAGGAGTTGGAACCTGGATAAATTTAAAGACCACTGGTTGCTGAGAATTTCAAAGAGAGTGTTAGATGACAATTGTCGGAAACTGGAGGAAGGTAAATGGGAAGCTTTGACAGACAACATAGTAAAGGTAGCACTGGATCAAATGAACAAAAAGACAGAGCTTATTAAAAACCCTTGGATAAGACATAAGATATTGAATTTAATTGCCAAAAAGAGAAAATATAAAATGCAGAAAAAGAAGAGAGCAAAAGGAAATACAGATTTCTAAAACAGAGATTTACAGAAAGTGCAAATGGCTGAACAGGAATGGCTGGAGGAGAAATGCAAAGCTGTAAAAGCATGAATGACTATGGGAAAGATAGGTGCCAACTATACACAAATTAAAAAAGTCTTTGGAGGAAAGAGAAGCAGCTGTGTGAATATCAGGAGCTGAGATGGCAAGCCAGCCGTAAGCAAAGAAGCTTCCCAAGGAATCAGTTATCCATTGCTTCGGTTTCCTGAGGATTTCTGAGTTCGGCTTCTCTAAATTTGGGACTGAGACATGCCAAAATTCTCTGCACTGCCACGTGGTTTACTCTACAATTCAGTGAAGGCACCATAGACATTTCTCAGCTCTTGATTGACCAAATCCATAGTTGACCTACAGATTTTTCTCACATGTCCTCCCAGTAACTAGGATTACAGGAGTACAACACAACTCCCAGGTAGGGGAAATAGAATTCAGAAATCCTCAGGAAATTGAAGCAATGGGTAAATGACGTGATGTCTCATGTGTTCTCAGCGTGGCTGATTAATAGTTTCTGCCGAGTTGTTTTTTTCCATTTTATGCACAATATTTCAATGACCAACCCAGCCGTCTCCTTCAGGTGCTGCAAGTTTTGCTGTTATGTGTACTTGTTGTCCAGATTACAACCAGACAGTCTGAGGGAATTAGAATAGGAAATAAGACACTTGCTCAGAGTAGTGGATGAGTTTTCATATTTGGGCAGCAAAGTAATTGACAATGGAAGATTTAGAGAGGATGCAAAATGTGGACTGGCAATAGTAAGAAAAGCCTTTCTGTAAAAGAAGAATTTGTTAACACTGAATATACATTTAAATGTAAGGACATCTTTTTTTAAGGTATTTGTCTGGAGAGTAGTTTTGTATGGAACTGAAATGTGGATTATAAACAGTTCACACAAGAAGAGAAGAGAAGCTTAAGAATAAGAACTACAGTGTTACAGAAGAATGCTGAAGATTAGGTGGGTAGATCTGATAACCAGTGTGAATGTACTGACAAAGGAATGGTCAGTTCGACATGCCAAGACCTACTCTCAAGTTTTTCGCGCAGGAAGAATACAACAAAGATACACGTTGCCAAAGTTTTAGCTGCTAAGAGCCTCTGCGAGTATTTTTTAAAATTGTTGAAGTTACTCATTTTTATTGCACAAAGAATCACTTACAATAGCAGTTTGTACTGCTCTTCCTACCTAGCATGTGATCACTCATGACAAGAGACCATAGTGCCACATAGGCAAATTTGAAGCACCTAAACCATACAGAAAATGTTGCATATCATTAATATTATGAGTAAGAGGCAGTTCATATCAACAGCTAAACTGTTGCGTAAGTAATCCTTTCAAAGATGACTAGCAAAGGAAAATAAGTGAAGGCAGTATTTGATGTTACATTACATACGACTTCCATAAAGTGTGACTTTACTTTATCAAAAAGAATTATTTATTACACATAAATCATTTTGCAACAATTCTTGTAGTGCAGAACATATAATAATTTTTTTAATAATGCTCATCGATTGGCTCATTTTATTTTATTTCATTGCAGTGTCTCTTTTTCTTTGCAAGTAAACACATTTATATGTGAAAATTAAATATGTAAAATGATTTTTGTGCTTTAAATTAAATTTGAAATATTTTATTTAACTGCTTTGAGAAGCATGGATTTTCCGGATTTTATTCCACACTTGAAGCAACTGACCTTATGCCTTATTGATGGTCGTTGAGAATGGAAGGTGAACAGTTAACTGTGGTCATTTGAAATCAGATAGCATATTGGTGGGAATGATGGGAATATTTGAAATCAGCAAATCTTCTTCTTTTCACATATCATTCAGAACTGTCACTTCTGTGGCATTTGGGATCAGTTTCATGAGAGTCTGATTCCAGTGCACAATCATGCCATGCCTTTTCACCCCAAAACTATCAGCCATTTTTCTAGATAGCAAGTGATACATGCACTAAAATGGTAGAAATTCCTTCAGGTGTTACAGAGATGTATGTATGTTTATCGCTATATTTTTAACCCCCTACTCCCCCACACCAACTGTGGGGATGAAACATCATCATTTCTGTTACCAGTAAGTGTAGCAACCACAAAAACTGTGGATATGGTACTTGTTGGATGTTATTGAATATTTTTACACACTAGATCTTTTTACCCCTTTGTCATCAATATCACCAACATCATCATCACCAATATGTAAGTTGCCAAAGTGATGTCAGATAAAAAGGCTTGCACTAGGCCGGCTAACAACCCCAGATGGGGTGTCCTGGCCAAAAATGTCATATGATCATTTCATTTTTTCACCCCAAACCTAGAAGTAGTTGGGGAATATTACCCCCAGAGAATTTTTATACAATAATTATACATATAATGAGTCACATGTATACAGAATTTTCCTGAAATAGCTCCAGACATTCCTTAGTTATGCTTCTGTGTCATCACTTTTCACTCCGACCCTTATAGGTGGTGGGTGGAGCTTGATTTCACAGACACCTTCGCTGTTTTGTGCACAACTCACCAAAGTTTCATCGCCATCGGGAGACTGGTATAGGAATGGATACAAGATGAACAAATACATATTCATTTTTATATATTAGATTTAACTTTGTGGCTTGTTGCCCTTCCAGATACCAGACCACAGTCATGAAGGTCACCTAAGGGAGGAAAGTCATGAGTGCCATCAGCCTGTGAACCGTGTTCTGTGTGGTGTCATATTTTAACTGTTTCTGTATTGTATTTCTGAGGTAGAATTATGTAACCAGACAGCATTTGCCTAAATAAGTGTGGGAAACTACCTAAGAAGCACAGTCATGCTTGTTGGTGTAACGGCCCATAGTCGTTAATCTGAGAAGTGAATTAAATTTGTGTTTGCTTCCCCTCCCTGTCACACAAGCTAGTGTGCTGCATGATATGCTATATGAGCAGGTCTCATGACTGACTAAATCAATTCAGAAAAAATGTTCTTTTTCTGCCTTAAGTGACAACACTAGAGACATATTTCAGAGCAAGCTTGGAATTGGTAAAATATACTCTTATGCTGCTAGTTTTAGCAGGAACCAATGTCATACATGTAATGGAAGCAGATAATGTCTGACTTCTGCCTCTCGTGTATTTGACAGATTTTGAACAAGTGTAGATAGTTTCATGGACCATTAAGATATCCACCATATTTAACTTACAGATACAAATTATATTTGGTAATTTTCAGAGAGAAGGAACTAAAAGCAAGTAAAGAAGACGAGAGGAAGCAAATGGAGGCCTTATTAGAAGAGGCAAAGTTGACACTCAGGCAAAAGGAGCAAGAGTTCCAGAATCAGAAAGTGGAGGTAAGTGCCTCGTCATAATTTTCTTTTGCATAACAACAGTTTTTGTGCAAAGGCAACATTCAGTTTCTGTTAGAAAACAGTTTTTCACCATCCTTATGACTTGCATAGGGTTTTTTATCATAAACCTCTTTCTCAATACTATTTCTACTACAAGAAACTACTATGTGCAGCCACTTGTGTAATATGAGGTGAAAGTAAACATGTATTCTCAATACAGTTCTGTAGAGTGCACTGTGTATCCTGTCACCAATGGGACACTGTGACTTTGTATACATTGTTCAGTCTGACAGTATGCATCAAAGTGTCATTTCAAGCTTAGACAGTGTGTGTGTTGTCACTTCACACAAGAATGGTTGTTAAAATAGGAAGTTGCCTGCTGAAATGTGCACCCACAACAACATCATTCAAACATTCAGCTGCTACTGTGATACACAAGTCACTGAATATCTGCCTGGTAGTGGTTACTCACACCCACCATTGCCATCTGATGACTGGTACCTACAAATTGTGATATAGATGAGAACAGAGCAAGATAGCTGTGCACCATCTTTTTGGAGGCAAATGTGAGGGCTGTGTTGATCCAGACAGTATACAGCCACCTTCACAAAATTAATTTGGCCTCCAGAATGAGTTTGGAAGGTAGGAGACGAGATACTGGCAGAAGTAAAGCTGTGAGGACCGGGCGTGAGTCATGCTTCGGTAGCTCAGATGGTAGAGCACTTGCCTGTGAAAGGCAAAGGTCCCGAGTTCGAGTCTCGGTCGGGCACATAGTTTTAATCTGCCAGGAAGTTTTTTAATTTGGCCTCTTGGTATCCATTATGCACAACAGTATAGGCTCCCCAACACGGTGGCGTGCATAGGTGAACAGGGGAACACCTGGAATAGGACCTGGATCATTGGTGTCAGGTTCGCTTCACTTACAGGTGTTGTATTTGACCGACATCTGATGATCAACATAAGGAGTATGGAGGGAGCCAGTTACCAAAGCCCATCTTGGGCAAGCTGTCCCATGGGTATGTCAGGGAGCTGGGTCAGTCACATTTTGGGCTTCCATCATTTGCAAATGGCAGACACCTCTAATTTGAGGTGTGTAGATTATAGTAACAAGATCCTCCAGTATCTTTTCTAGCCCTACAGTTAAGACTTTGGTGATGCGTTCACCATTGAGACCATAATCCATGAACATAATATGCCAACTTTGTGCTCACTTTCCTCCAGGAGGAAGGAAACAACCGAATTGAACAGCATACAGTATTTGCTTATATGAACACAACTGAGCTCCAGGCACTTGCCTCACACAATGGATGATCTTAAGAGGGCCACCATCACTGCTGTCTTGACCTCCTTCGGACAGCATGCCAAAGAGGATCTAAGCATTTTACAATGCCCCTGGTGCTTCAACATGATATTGAATGTTGCCCTGCAGCAGATTTTTGCATCACATATGTTAAAAGATGTGTACTTTTGAACAGGCTTTATTTATTTTGGTTATTTTTATTTATTTGGGCATCAGAAGGGCTCATTCAGCACATAGAAAAGTCAAAACAAAATTCATTTAAATTGATCAAACAGTCCACAGGTATACTGCCCGTCCATAGCATCCAACAGGCACAATATTTTGGCAGTCAGACATGTCACCATTGTCAGGTGCATTGAGGAACTGAGCTCCTGAGAGTGTGCAGCTGACTTATGTCCCTCCCACTCAAGCTATTCCCTCCCTGGTCTGCAGCAGAGGGTGAATGTTGGCAGTCACGGAGATGATTGTGTCATCATCTCTTATAGCGTCAGTGTAGCTCCTCTGTCCACAGTGGTTGCCAGGTCATTTTGTTTGCTGAGTGTCTTCTTAATTAGACCCAGTGCTGGTTCCCAAGCCATGTTGAGGTTATAGCTGCAGTCTTGACTGATAAGATTATCCCTGGTGCTAATTTCAATAGCTACTCTAATGATACTGTCCCACTATTTGGAAGTCTGTGATAAAATCCTGATACTTTTGTATTCTATTGCATGATTCTCTGACAAACAATGCTTTGTGACCATCAACTTGTCCTTATGTGGTGTTTTTTCAGTATGCACCCAACTTTTCCCAGTAGCATGCCAGTGTATGGTATAAAGTCTGTGGCTACATCTTCCTCTGTGATTGCATCCATCTCTATAGGTTGTACTGTAGTGGTGGGGAAAATACCATTCTTAGTATCACCACAGTTCTGAGGTGTTCCAGTTCCTTTGGCAGGCTATCTGCATCAGAGGTGGCGTGTGTCCTCTGTAGTAGTGTTTTTATCACCTCTTTCCTCTTCACAGGGTGGTGACAGCTATATGCATGCAAATACAGGCCAGTGTGCATTTTCTTCTGATACACACCATGGCCCAGTGTGCTGTCAGCACTTCTTCTTTTTTTTCAGTCTCCATAGTGAATTCGATGTTGGGGTGTATGGCGTTCAGATGTACAAGAAAGTCAAGGACAAACAGTGTGCACCATTGAAGATCAATGCCAAGAACGCCAGCGACACACTCGACTAATGTAACTTAACAAGTCAGTGGTCACAGAGCACTGCTTGTCAGAGAATTATATGATAGTATATGAATGTACCAGTATTTTAGCAAAGACTTCCATATGCTAGGATGGTGTCATTAGGGAAGCCATCAAAATTTGCACCAGGGATAATATTATCAATGGCAACTACTACTATAACTTCTGCTAGGCTTGGGAAGCAATGCTGGCTCTCATTAAGAAGACGCTTGGCACATACAATGATCTGGTTACCAGGATGAACAGAGCAGCTACATTGATGCTACAAAGATGACAACGGAAGTGACTCTGCAACTGCTGACATGTGTATTGTGTATGAGGATATAGACCATGGATCCCTCCTCAGGAGGTTACTTCATCAATGCGCCTGATGATGGAAACATGTCTGATCGCCAAAATATTGTGCCTGTTGGACACTATGGACAGGCAGTACACCCGTGGAATGTTTGATCAACAAATACACCAGGAGAAGCTGAAGATTCAATTCAGTTAAATCAAAAGTGAAGATGTCAGCGTTAAGAGTGCTGGTGGAATTATGCTGTTAAACATCAAGGAGAGAGCAAATAGGTGGGAAGAATGTGGTGAAGGCCTGTACGTGGGGGAGGAACTGACTGCTGATGTGATAGAGGAAGAAATAGAAGCCAATTTAGAAGATTTAGGGGACACAGTATTACACTCAGAGTTTGATAGAAATGTGGAAGACTTGCGATCAAATAAGGCATTCCTATTTTTTTTGGAATTTCTAAAATCATTGTGGCATATGGCAACCAAATGATTGTTCAAGCTGGTGTGTGGCATCTATGAGATTGGGAACATACCGTCATACTTTCAGAAAAGCATCATCCTCACAGATCCATAGATAATAAGCACAGATAAGTAAAAAATTATGTTACAATCAGTGTAAGAGCTCATGTGTCCAAGTTACTGACAAGACTAGTGGAGAGAAGAATGGAATAAACTGTGTGTCTAAATATAATAATAAAGTTTTGGCAGATTGTAAATAATTTAGTAGTGAAGAGACCACTCACCGAATAACAGAGGCATTGTTTTTCTTTCTCTTTTGTTGACGTTCAGTGAATGTTTCCTTTACTTCTAAATTATTTAAAACTTATCATCTGTTAGACTGCAATCACTTTGGAATTAGGAAAGGTAAAGGCACAAGAGGAGGAGCTCTGATGTTACATTTGATAATGGATATAAGACTTAAAGTTCAAGGTACATTCATAGGATTTGTTGGTCTAGAAAAAGCGTTCAACTGTTTAAAATAGTGCAAGATGTTTGAAATTAAATTCTCAAGAAAACCAGTGTAAACTATAGGGAAAGACAGATAATATACAATATGTATAAGAACCAAGAGAAAACAATAAGAATGGAAGACCAAGAATGAAGTGCTCAGATTAAAGAGAGCGCAAGAGAAGGATGCAGTCTTTCACCCTTACTATTCAATCTGTACATCCAAGAAGCAATGGCAGATATGAAAGATAAGTTCAGGAGTGAGATTAAAATCTCACTAATATCAGTGATAAGATTTGCTAATGACATTGTTATCCTCTGTGAAAGTGAGGAAGAATTACAGTGCATACTGAATGGAATGAACAGTCCATTGAGTACAGAATGTGGGTTGAGAGTAAACTGGAGAAAGATGAAAGTAATGAGAAGTAGCAGAAATGAGATTATTGAAAAACTTAACATCAAAATTAGGAACCACGAAGCAGACAAAGTTAAGGAATTCCGCTACCATGGGAGCAAAATAACATATCAGTATTCAAGGAAATTATTCTTATTGTGGCCACATTAGGGCATTGAAATTAATGAATGATGCCAGTTGAAAATTTTGTGCTGGAGCAGGACTCAAACCAAGATGCTCCACTTCTCTAGAACAGTTGCATTAACAAGCTGAGCAACCCAGACACACTTCTCAGCTGACCCAAATTCCCAACTCGTCATAACCTCCATCCCTTCCTCCAGTGGGAAACAATGGCGTGTACGCTGTGTTGGTACCATCTCTTGTCCTGGTAGCGGAGACAGTGCTTCACTGTGTGAATCACCTCCTCTTGTTCTCAAAATGTCTTCCATGAATGGCGTCCTTTAATAGCCCAAACAAGTGGAAGTCCGAGGGGGCTAGGTCAGTATGTGGTAGCGCTATCCAACCCTGTTTTGCAATGTGTTCAGCAGTCCTCAGACTTGTGTGTGGCCAAGCATTATCATATTGCAGCTAAACATCTCCTGGGTTGCTGTGGCGCTGAAGTCGCTCGAAGCGTCTTGAGTTTTGTTAATGTGTTGACATACGCTTCTGAATTAATGGTACCTCCTCTTGGCACAGTCCACAACATGATGATCATGACCTGACCAGCGGTAGCAGTTGCTTTGAATTTTTTCTTCTGTGAGGAGTGGGAATAACACCATTCCATTGACTTTCGTTTTGTTTCGGGCTTAAAATGGTGAATCCAGGTTTCATCACCTGTCACAGTCCAGGACAAGAAGGCCTCCCCCCCAGCTTGAAAATGTTGCAACAAATAAAGACAAATGTTTTTTCTGTGTGATTTGTGATCCACCATTAGACACTGCAGGACCTGTCTTGCACACATGACCTGTCTTCCACACACTTTTGAATATTCAAGAGTGCTAATAATTGCATCCACACTTACTTTGCTGGTTGACAGATACAGTGCCAACTGCCAAGTTGTAATGCGTCTGTCCTTGTGAATGACAACATCAGCTTGCTAAAACATGTCAGGTGTGACAGCAGTTGATGGTCTCCCTGACCACTGCAAATCAGGGAGTTCTGCCGAACTGCCTCCTGATGACCTCACCCTCCGTGCCCAGTGACTAACTGTACTTCTGTCAACAACAGATGCTCCACAGACTTTGCACAAGCGTTTGTGAATATTCCCCACAGTTTCTTCCTGTGCAGTCAGAAATTCAATGACGGCACATTGCTTGTAATGTACATCGCCCACAGACATCATTTTGAAACTGTCCTGCAGCTACGCTGTCTGTCTGTTGGCACGCTCACACAGAAGACTTTTTCTTTCACATTCGTAGCATTGTTTTTGGCTGAGGAAAAAAAAAATGTGTTGCGTTACTTTCTGGGTTATCCTCATAAAAAAGGTTGCATAGAAGATAAATAGCCATACTACCAAATTTTATTTGTTGTGCACTTAAATGTACTTGTAACATATCAATTCTGACTACATGTTGCTCACTTGCGCCGCTCATGACTGTTTTATTCAAGCATGGTGTTGTAATAATATACGTATGCTGTGATTATTTTATTTTGTTATTTTTATTTTGATGTCATTTCTGATATGTTTTTTCTATTTTTGTCTATATCATTTTATTCTAAACGTAAAGATAGCCCACCTTGGCTGAATCAGGTTATTTGGTTATTGATGCTGAGCATGGTGGTGCCGTGGTAAAGCTGTGTGCTCATACTCAGGGGGACAACAGCTCAAATTCCTGTACTGTCATCCTGATTTAAGTTTCCCATGATTTTTCCTAAATCTTTTAACATAAATCCTGGCATGATTCCTTTCAAAGTACATGGCATACCAGTATTTTTTCCCATCCTTTCCCAATATGACTTGGGCTCCATCCCTAATGACATCCGTGTCAACCAGACATTAAACTCTATTTCTGTTATGCTAATGGTATAGCAGATGTGAAAAAAATGAGTTATAGTTCCATTTTTCTTTGTATCATTGCACTTACATTCTGCTTTATCTATTTCTAATCTAGTATACTCCTTACTAGAAGGACCATAGTAAGTGCACCATGCATTCAGTGGTTAGTGTACAATTTGAAAAAATTAAATCTTAAAATATTTAACAGCATTTATTGCAGTGCACACATGTCACAGATGTGTCACAGGGACCTCTACATATTTATGAATTAATCTAATAATAGCTGTATTTGATTTTCTACAAACAAAACAAAATCACTTATAAGTCCATTTAAGTTAGTGTTCACAATGCAGAAATATTGAAGAAATGTGTTGCAGTTCTTAGGACTTTAATTTCTTTTCTACAGATACTTGGATTAATGGAAGAGAGGGCTAATGCCAAGAAGTACAGAATGATGGTAGAGAGTATGGAGAAGGAGAAGCAACAGTTACAGAAAAAGGTTACGGAAATGGAACATACAGTGTCTCAATCATTGCTGAATGCTAACAGTGATGGTAAGTTGATAAACAGTAATACCACTTGAAACTTCATATGCTTTAGATGATATGTACATATCGTGAGCATTCCAGTTGAGGGCATATCCAGCGAGATACAGGAGAGATGGAACTCATATCTCATCTCATCAAGCAAAGAGATGTTCTATCCCTGCAGCACCAGAATCTGCAGCAGTTTGTAGGCACGTCAACTGGGGCAGACCCTACAGCCTGAACTGCCAACTTTGGTCCACTTACTGCACTACCAGTGAGATGGCTGATGTTTGCCATTACGACTTTGCTGCTCATGTTGCACATGCTTATGAGGCACTTTCCTCTTTCTGTGCCCTTTTCCCCTCTGACATCAGACTTTTCATGGTGCAGGGAGAGCATTTATTTATTTATTTTATTTATCCATCTGTTGACAATAAATATTCTATGGATGTTGTCAAGGGTACATGTAAGTCATTTCAAAGAAATGGGACACAAACAATATATACGTAAAAAAGTACAAAACAAAATAATACAGTGAAGTTAATAATAATACAATGAAATTAATATAGCCTATATACGTCCCTGCGTGTTATTTTAAATGCATAGTCTGTTTTTCATAAGGCTTTAGTTTTGTCCTCCCTGAACGGCAAATCCTTATATA
Organism: Schistocerca piceifrons; assembly: GCF_021461385.2. NCBI lineage: Eukaryota > Metazoa > Arthropoda > Insecta > Orthoptera > Acrididae > Schistocerca > Schistocerca piceifrons. The sequence goes on from NC_060138.1 coordinate 818,400,711, forward strand.
CACAACACTGCTTAGGTATATATTTACATCACACAACAGCTGTCCTTTAAGTATGTAAAAGTAATGAATGATTAGGTACTGAATGATTAGGTACAGATAGAATATTTTCCATTTTGCCTTTGTAAATATCATCAGAAAAAATTTATTGACCTACATAGTCATTTACAGAATAAAAACATTGTTCTGCTAGAAATTTTTAAAAATCTGTTTTAAATTTGTTATCATCTTCTAACTGCCTGATGTTGACTGGCAGTGCGTTGTACAGTTTTGCACCAATATGGCTCACATGCCTTTGTGTATACGGTCTTTTCGTTCAATGAGTATGGAGTGCTGCGCTATTATAGGTATTGTAGTTATGAAAGTCGGCATTTGTCTGAAAATCTGCAATGTGGGTCCTGACATACAATACACATTTGTATATGTATAATGATGGTATAGTAAGTATTCTAAGCTTTTTGAGCATGGGTTTGCAGTGTGTCTGTGAGTTATTATTCGGATGGTCCTCTTCTGCAACAAAAAAATTTGTTTTAGGCGCCCTGTTGTGGAACCCCGAAATATTATTCCATATGTGGCAAGAGATTGAAAATAGCTGAAATATGCCATTCCGGCACCCTCTGAGGTACAAACATTTGCAATAATTCTGAGGGCAAAACAGGCTGAATTAAGTTTCTGTGCGTGGTCATTAAAATTTAAGTTTTCATCAACATGAATCCCCAGCAATTTTGTGGATGTCACTCTGTCTAAGGCTTTGTCACCCCACACCAGATCGAGATTTACATTTTGACATCTTTTCCCAAACTGCATATAATTTGTTTTATTTACATTCAATGTCAACCTGTTTGCATTTAACCAAGAGTGGGTGTAATTTAGTACTTTATCAGCAGTTGTTCGTAGCAGTTGCTTTCGTGCACGAATTATCACACTAGTATCATCTGCAAATATTATTGCTTTGGCTGAATCATCTGAGGTGTGAAAATCATTTATATAGACAAGAAACAATATGGGCCCTACGATGCTGCCTTGTGGTACTCCCATTTCTACATTTTTTGCCTCTGATACGGAATTTATTTTGTGGTTGGAGTAAGTTGATGTCAGTCCTAAAACCTGTGTTCTGTTTTTTAGGTATGATTCAAACCATTTTTTTCCTATCCCATGTATACTCAACGCTTCCAATTTTTCTAAAAGAATGTCCTGGTTCACAGTGTCAAAAGCTTTGGAGACGTCTAAATTTACTCCTACTACACTATAATTTTTTTCTAGATTTTTGATTATTTGTTCAGTGTAGCACATTATTGCTGTTTCGGTATTTTTACGTGCTTGGAAGCCATGCTGATTTCTGTTTAGTAAATTATGGTCATTTAGATATTTGTTGATTCGGTGCTTCATCAGTTTTTCTAATATTTTTGAAAATGCTGGGAGGAGAGATATTGGGCGATAGTTTTTTACCTTATACTTGTTGCCGTTTTTAAATAATGGCTTCACTTTTGAAATTTTCAGCCTTTCTGGAAAAGCTCCTTCACTGAATGATAAGTTGGCTATGTGTGCAAAGGGCTTTGCGATTTGTGGTGCTGTCCTTGTTATGATTGACACAGGCACCTCATCTATGCCAGCCGACATTTTGAGTTTCAAGCTTTGTATCACTTTCAACACTTCACCCTCATTTGTTGGCTCTACCCTCATCCTACGAGCTGTTTTTGGATTTTCAGGTTTTTCTTCATTTGTAAATTTTAAGCTTAATGAAGTTGTTGCATTTATGAAATAATTGTTAATATAATTTGGCAAATCTTGTTTATTAATACTGACATTTTTTAAATTTTTGAGGCTAATGTCCTGGTTTTCACAACTCTTCCCCATTTCACTCTTCACAATACCCCCATATGGCTTTTGATTTGTTTTCAGACTGTCTTATAAAACTATCATTACTCATGAATTTTGCTTTAGCAATTACTTTTCTATATACCCTCTTGTAATTCCTGACATATTCTATGAATTGCAGGTCTGTGGATGTTTTCATTTTAGAAATTAGTCTCTTTAGAGTTCCACAGGAAGTTTTGATGCCAGCTGTGATACAAGAACTTGGCTTTGTATTGCCATGTGACCTGATTTTTGATAGCTTTTTTGGAAAACACATTTCAAAATATCCCATGAAAATGGAAGAGAATGTGTTATATGCATCATTTGTATTTGTTAGGGATAGTACTTCTGCCCAAGCCTCATTAGTTAGCATATTTATGAATTCTACACAGTTTTCTGTAGAAAAATTTCTTTTATACATGAAGTGTGTTTTTTTTCTCTTTCAGTGGCCTTGAAGGAATTTTGAGGACAAGAGCATTGTGGTCTGATAATCCCAAATCAGTATTTGTTACTTCAACATCTGTGCGTCCTACATTTGAAAATATATTATCAATAAGACTGACTGTATTACTTGTTATTCTTGTGGGTGTGTGGAAGCAGGTTGAAACTACATAAAGATTTAGGAACTGGTCTTTTAGCCTACTTTCACTCATAAGATTAATATTGAAGTCACCACACACAACTACATTGGCTCTATCGGTGAACAGCGTGTTAAGCAATATTTCTAATTGCTTAAAGAAAATGTCTGCATCACCAGTAGGTGGTCTGTATATTGCTATGACTTTGACTTTTCCCTGTATTTCATTCAACTGCACAGCTGCTGCTTCAAAATGATTTTCCACACTCAATGATTCAGCTTCACACCTTCTTTTATAGCTGATACTTGGTTTGGTAAATATACATACACCTCCATTTTTGGTATTTTTTCTACACTATGCTTGCCAACTTAAACGGATGAATATTAATGATACTTAGTTCAAAACTTCTGCGCCAATGCTCCACAATGCACATGCAGTCAATATTTGCACTGTTCATAGCTACCTCAAGTTCTAATGATTTATTTCTAAGACACTGAATGCTTAAGCTTAGAATCTGCAGGTGATTAGGATGAGAACTGGTTACATTTGTATTTATGTTTTGTGGTGTCCTACTCCGTTCCTTGCCCTGGTGAGGTTCCAAAAATCCTCCAGAAGGACAGGTTTTCTGCACTTTGTAGGTCGTTCATGTGGATATGGTGAATTGCTTGCTGCTGCTGCTGGTGTAGCTCCCGGTGTCATTGATGCTGTCATTTCTGTTGTTGTTGTTGTTGTTGTTGTTGTTGTTGATGATGATGATGATGATGATGATGATGGTGTAGCTGTTTCTGATACTTCAGGTGTTGGTTCTGTTGTTATTGATATGCTTCCTTATGAACTGCTAGCACTTGGGGTGTTTTCTTGCAATGTCAGAACATCACACTTGTCTTGTAGTGGTGATGTTTCATTTTCAGATTCACCAAGTAGTTTGTGGGTCTTGTCCTTGAGGGGAATTGCATTTGAAGTGTCACAACTTACTTTTGTTTTGGCGTTTACTATTTCTATTATTTTTGCAATTACAAAATATTTTCCTAATCTATTTAGGTGAAAACCATGTCTAGTATGGAATCTCCTTCCTAGTTTGCTTATATCAATGAAAGTCACATTTTCAAATCGTCTGCATATCTGTTTCATCTCACTATTTGCACTTTCCACTTCTTTGTTAACATATTGACCATCAGTTGAAGAAAGCCAGAAATTGTATTGGATATTGACTAGTAGCAAAAGTATATAGAGCCATTTCTTATGGAATGTTAAAGCTATTTTGTCATTCACTGTAAAACATGAGTTGCCCACCCTCCACACCCAATCCCGTGCCAATCCCGTGCCCCTCTGGCAGCTCAGGTCCTGGCTAAGTGTTTGATTTCATGATGCAGAATCTTTAAACACCATACAGACTTTAGTTGTTAAACACTCTTAGTTATTTATTGTAATAATGTGTCAGGTATTGTAGAAGTGCAATATTGGTTACAACTTGGCGATGGAAATTTTTGCGATCTGCAGCCAAGAGTGAACCCACATTAACAGCTTTGATTATGAAAATAATACAAAAATTATGCCAGTACCAAAAAATTCCAATGCAAAGCATATAAAACAATAGCACGAAACCAAACAATCTCAGTTAGGCCACTGCAAAATATGGAACCTGTTATAAGCCAGTAAAATGTTTCAGTACAGTCTGACAACACTGTGGATATATGTCTACAACATTACTGATGGGAAATCAGTTGAAATGTTCATTCCTGATTTGTGATATTATATAAACAGCCAGAAAATATTTCAGTCTTTTAGTACACTAGATGAGTGTTGGTATGGTTCACAAATTAAGTTAATAATCAGACTCACTATTAATCAGTGCAAATGCAAATATACTGGTAAAAAATTCATTTATATTTAAGTTGATACTATTGACATACTGAAAATGAACAAGATTAGTCTTTTATTCATGTCTATGAATGTTTTAAGCCATGGGGGGGGGGGGGGGGAGGTGTGTTCAGTGATTAGCTTTGGTATTTGTCAGACTACTGCAGAAATTTATCATTTTTGTTAATGGTATTTTTCAAAAAACTGTAACGAAATGAAATGCAGCAGTCATATGACAAAAATAATCTGTAATGATGTCTAAATTATGGTATTTTGCCACCATGTTCACCACAATAAACTGTTGATAAATAAGCAACAAGATAAAATAGGAAATGAAATGAAAAGTGAGAAAAAAGGGAGAGAAAGATGGAAAAATACAAGAAAAATGAAAAGTAAAGTACATAATAATTATGCAGGGAGAAGGTGTGTGAAAGTCTAAAGGTACTTAAGTGATTGGAGGAAAGAGGAAGGCAGGCAAAGGGGCAGAGAAAAGGATAAGAAAGGAAAGTGAAGAGAAATAAGAAAAATTGGGAAGAGGGGGGGAAAGGCAACCACTTACCTATACACAGGCACACACACACCTAAGAAGATGGTAATGAAGAAAGAAGCAGGGAGGCGAGGGAGTTAGGTAGAGAAATGGAAAAAAAGGGCGAGAGAGAGAGAGAGAGAGAGAGAGAGAGAGAGAGAGAGAGAGAGAGACCACATGGTGAAGAGGGGGAGGTCAGAGGCATTACATAATCTGGATGGGGAAGAAATGATGTGAACAGGGTAAAGGGAGAAGGGAAAAGGTAAGGTGAAGCATTGAGAAACAAATTAGCAGAGGTTTATGCCAGTGGGTTGTGAGAGTGCAGGACATGCCAGAGAAACAATTCTCACCTGCATTGCTCAGAGGAACTTGTGTTGGAAGGGAGTGTCCAAATGGCCCATGTAGTGAAGCTGCTGTTGAAGTTATTAGTGTTGTTGTGTGCAGTATGTTTTTTCCACGTCTCCCTTTCATCACCACCTTCCTTGCCTTTCCTCTCTCCCCCCCCCCCCCCCCCCCTCTCTATCCCTATGCTCTACCCCTTGAATTCCTTTCATCTTGTTGGGTAGCCACTGATTCATCTCGTGAAAGGCTTGCCTCATACTAGCCTGCTTATCCCCCTTGCCTCATACATCCTTCCCTCCTCCTCACCACCTCAGTCTATGTAGGCAACTGCTCTCAGTACTTAAGTCTTGCCAGAACCGTGACTGTATTCCTCGGGGATGTCTGTCTGTCTCTCTCTCTCTCTCTCTCTCTCTCTCTCTCTCTCTCTCTCTCTCTCTGTGTGTGTGTGTGTGTGTGTGTGTGTGTGTGTGTGTGTGTGTGTGTGTGTAATCTCAAAAGATATTGCTAACTGTTTTCTGTTACATATTTCCATGTGCCACTTGCCAGTCCTCTATAGGTAAGTGGTTGTCTTTCCTCTATTTTCATATTTTAACATCCTGGAATTTCCATTATAGTTAAAAATTGGGAAGAAACTATCATACTTTAACATGCATGGACAGCAAGAGCTAAACATATTTTATAGAGATAATAGTCATCTCCTAAAGTCAGAAGTAATCCATATAATTTGAAAGGTATAGTCACATAAGATACTGTTGTTGTTATAAGGAGAATGCTTTGAAACAGCATTCTGCTTGCCTATCTATGATCATTCTTCCTCAGAGCATAATTTTAGATTAATAGAGAAGCATTTCCGATCAAGACACTTTTATAATTATTGGGCACAATGGAGACTGAAAGAGAGTCTATATTATTTTGATTTGTATTATTTCAACAGTTATGGTACAGTTTTTTCCCGTTACATCGAAAGCAAAATTCATTAGCTAAACCAAAAAATTATTATACAGAATGGAGGCAACATTCTTAATATTGTTGATAGATGCGTACGGAAATGCAAGAGACTATCTGAGTTTTAGGAACTATTTGTTACTTCCCTGGGGAGTAAAGGAGAGTAGTTTGGGGAAGTCTATAAAGGAACGACAGATCACTCAGATCCCAGGATGAGAGGGACCACCTGTGTGAGGGTAAAGGAAGACAAGGATCCATCATGTTCCAATGCTGACTAAACAAATAGGGGTTGATTCAAGCTCTTTGAATCTACTCGTACCTGTCTTGTATTCCTGACAGATGAGAAAAACTCAAGAATTAGTCATATACAGGTTTTGTAAGCTACCTCCTTCATTGATTGACTACATTTGCTTTGTATTCTTCCAGTGTATTTCAGTTTGGCATTTGACTTTCCTTGCATCTAATATTATGTGGTTGTTCAACCTTAACAGAAGCCACATTGTTTCTTACACATAAGATCTTGAGTCTCCAAAGAGGTTGAAATTATCAGGCATAAAACAAGTTGCATAATTGTTCAATACGCTGACATCTCTACATATAAAAGGCAATGTTCTGACTGACTGGCTAACTTATCATTGCCCAGCCCAAACCACTAATGGTAGTAACTTGAAATTTGGAGAAGATGTGGATCTTATACTGTAGGCATCATTTAAGAAGGGACTTTTCAAAATTCCAACCCTAAGTGGATGAAATAAGAGACGAAGCCTTTTATGAAAAATGTTGCTATTAAAGCAGTTTTGGATCTAGACCAATGAAAACTGGTATTTGGTTTCTCAGTCAGAAAATAGAAAATACATGATTTTGGAAATTCAACCACTATTGCCTTTTATATGTAGAGATGTCAGCGTATTGAACAATTATGCAACTTGTTTTATGCCTGAGCACAACATAATCATAACTAACACTTGGTTTAAGAATCATGAAAGAAGGTTGTATACATGGAAGAACCCTGGAGATACTAAAAGGTATCAGATAGATTATATAATGGTAAGACAGAGATTTAGGAACCAGGTTTTAAATTGTAAGACATTTCCAGGGGCAGATGTGGACTCTGACCACAATCTATTGGTTATGACCTGTAGATTAAAACTGAAGAAACTGCAAAAAGGTGGGAATTTAAGGAGATGGGACCTGGATAAACTAAAAGAACCAGAGGTTGTACAGAGATTCAGGGAGAGCATAAGGGAGCAATTGACAGGAATGGGGGAAATAAATACAGTAGAAGAAGAATGGGTAGCTTTGAGGGATGAAGTAGTGAAGGCAGCAGAGGATCAAGTAGGTAAAAAGACGAGGGCTAGTAGAAATCCTTGGGTAACAGAAGAAATATTGAGTTTAATTGATGAAAGGAGAAAATATAAAAATGCAGTAAGTGAAACAGGCAAAAAGGAATACAAACGTCTCAAAAATGAGATCGACAGGAAGTGCAAAATGGCTAAGCAGGGATGGCTAGAGGACAAATGTAAGGATGTAGAGGCCTATCTCACTAGGGGTAAGATAGATACCGCCTACAGGAAAATTAAAGAGACCTTTGGAGATCAGAGAACGACTTGTATAAATATCAAGAGCTCAGATGGAAACCCAGTTCTAAGCAAAGAAGGGAAAGCAGAAAGGTGGAAGGAGTATATAGAGGGTCTATACAAGGGCGATGTACTTGAGGACAATATTATGGAAATGGAAGAGGATGTAGATGAAGATGAAATGGGAGATATGATATTGCGTGAAGAGTTTGACAGAGCACTGAAAGACCTGAGTCGAAACAAGGCCCCTGGAGTAGACAATATTCCATTGGAACTACTGACGGCCGTGGGAGAGCCAGTCCTGACAAAACTCTACCATCTGGTGAGCAAGATGTATGAAACAGGCGAAATACCCTCAGACTTCAAGAAGAATATAATAATTCCAATCCCAAAGAAAGCAGGTGTTGACAGATGTGAAAATTACCGAACTATCAGCTTAATAAGTCACAGCTGCAAAATACTAACACGAATTTTTTACAGACGAATGGAAAAACTAGTAGAAGCCAACCTCGGGGAAGATCAGTTTGGATTCCGTAGAAACACTGGAACACGTGAGGCAATACTGACCTTACGACTTATCTTAGAAGAAAGATTAAGGAAAGGCAAACCTACGTTTCTAGCATTTGTAGACTTAGAGGAAGCTTTTGACAATGTTGACTGGAATACTCTCTTTCAAATTCTAAAGGTGGCAGGGGTAAAATACAGGGAGCGAAAGGCTATTTACAATTTGTACAGAAACCAAATGGCAGTTATAAGAGTCGAGGGACATGAAAGGGAAGCAGTGGTTGGGAAGGGAGTAAGACAGGGTTGTAGTCTCTCCCCGATGTTGTTCAATCTGTATATTGAGCAAGCAGTAAAGGAAACAAAAGAAAAATTCGGAGTAGGTATTAAAATTCATGGAGAAGAAATAAAAACTTTGAGGTTCGCCGATGACATTGTAATTCTGTCAGAGACAGCAAAGGACTTGGAAGAGCAGTTGAATGGAATGGACAGTGTATTGAAAGGAGGATATAAGATGAACATCAACAAAAGCAAAACAAGGATAATGGAATGTAGTCTAATTAAGTCGGGTGATGCTGAGGGAATTAGATTAGGAAATGAGGCACTTAAAGTAGTAAAGGAGTTTTGCTATTTGGGGAGCAAAATAACTGATGATGGTCGAAGTAGAGAGGATATAAAATGCAGGCTGGCAATGGCAAGGAAAGCGTTTCTGAAGAAGAGAAATTTGTTAACATCCAGTATTGATTTAAGTGTCAGGAAGTCATTTCTGAAAGTATTTGTAGGGAGTGTAGCCATGTATGGAAGTGAAACATGGACGATAAATAGTTTGGACAAGAAGAGAATAGAAGCTTTCGAAATGTGGTGCTACAGAAGAATGCTGAAGATTAGATGGGTAGATCACATAACTAATGAGGAAGTATTGAATAGGATTGGGGAGAAGAGAAGTTTGTGGCACAACTTGACCAGAAGAAGGGATCGGTTGGTAGGACATGTTCTGAGGCATCAAGGGATCACCAATTTAGTATTGGAGGGCAGCGTGGAGGGTAAAAATCGTAGAGGGAGACCAAGAGATGAATACACTAAGCAGATTCAGAAGGATGTAGGTTGCAGTAGGTACTGGGAGATGAAAAAGCTTGCACAGGATAGAGTAGCATGGAGAGCTGCATCAAACCAGTCTCAGGACTGAAGACCACAACAACAACAACAACATGGGGTAAAGAAGTGGGTGAAACGTTTTTGAAAAATAAATAATTACTAAAGAACCACTACAGGATTTGAAGGCTACATCTATGACAGTTGATATTTGACTTCTTGGCTTAAAAATTTTAAAGCTAAATTTGAACTTCTTGGTTAGTTATAAAGAAATATTTGTTTGGGGGTGAAAGTTGCTGCAGAAATATCTCCACAAGAATGCAAAAGGCATGATTAACAGAAACTTTGGACTCCAGCTACAAGAATCACTTTTGAGTCTGAAGTAGAATTAGAAAAGAAAACTTGATGCATAAAAAATTATAATAAAATAAAAATATAGAAAATACAAGTTGATGGAGGAAGGGGGGTAGGGAGGTTGTAGTTGCTCACCAAAATTTATGGTAACTGGTGCTGGATGAGATGACTAAAAAGTCATGTACAACATAAGTAATCACTCAAATCTCTGGAGTAATACTACAAAAATGTGCTCATTTTGGGGCTACTAGACATCACTAAGTGGACAGTTCATTTGTATTATTTCTCATATTCTGCCTTTTTGGTGGTGCTTGTTTATACTTATAAAGCTGGGCAATAAACACTTGTCAGTAATCTAAATAACAGTTGTGTGTATAGAGTGTTTGATGTAAATTTTTTCAGTATTGGGGCTAGTGTAAGTTGGGTGCAGATTTTACAGCAGGAACAGTTGCAGGGTGTGAACCTTTGGGGTGGACTGATGGTTTTCGTATGTCAGAGAATTTGAAAAGCAACTTGTGAAAATTGGAAGGGTATTGTAAGGCAACCCTGTGTGGTGTGGGAAGTTTATAAGTGTGTGTTCAACTCATTTTGGGTTTTGCTGCCAGGTTAATCTCATGAAAATGCCTTTTGTATGTCAGTGAGGCTTCAGCTTTGTTCAAAACTGTAATGAAGCTGTCCCTTCTTTTTAAAAAGTTTCAAACATGGTTAATGAGCTGAGGCACATCTTTTCCACACCTTGCAGTCTTGTTTGGAGTACTTCTGTCTAAACAATGTTTAGAGTACTCTTGGCTTATTTTAATTGATTCTCCACATGTGTTGTCATGAAACTGAATGATGATCGGTTTCATAGAGTTTTTTGTTCCTATACTGATTATCATGGAGGTAGACACTTCAAGGTCAGTTTGCCCACTTACAGCATTGTAAATATTTGATAAAGTTGAATATTTTGAACAAAATATAAATAATTAGTCAAGAATATGATCAAATGCTTTCCAAAAGAAAATTTTTAGTTAGTCATTAATGAAGAAACTAACTTTACTAGGAATGTTCAAAAAAAGCCAGAAACACCAATGAGTGTAAACTTATAGATTGTTAGAACATTCTCAAAGTTTACAGGTGCATGGAGTGGGTATTTTATTGTGAGGAAAAAAGTATTTCAGTGTAAAAAATAAAATGTTATCTGGAATGTAAAACTGTTTTGCCTTGCTCATGAATTTGTGTGTTACTGGACAGATAGAAACTTTCAGTGAGCAATATAGAAATGCTGAGTTTCTTGGTGAATTTTGTTGATAAAATGTTCTCAAGTTATCAGCTGAGTCAAGGTACCATGTTGAGATGAGTCAAAGTGTTGTCTTGAGATAAAGTGTCATGTTCATCGTTGTCCAGTAGATTTAACTGTCTCTTCTGTGAGATGCTTTGTCTTATGACATTTCCTTCAGACTTACAGGGTGATGATTATGAACAGCATGGCTTTTAGGTGAGTTATGTGTTTTTGTACTTTTGTTATGGTTTCATGGCACTAATCTAACAACAGTTTTGCTTTCTGTAATTGCATTGTGCAGCTTTATATCATTGTAGGTTTTTAATGAAGTTATTTTCTAACTCTCAAGCGTTTTCATGAAATATGTGAGCCTGATTACAAAATCTGGTTCTCGCAGTTTCGACACTGGCAATGATATGCAAGTCCACTGTCAAAAATCATTAAGGCAGGTGTAGAGTACAATGAAATGCTCTGTTCTGCACCATTTGAAGCCTTTGTGCCATTGAGTTTGGCAGTACAAGCCCATACTTGACAAGCATACTGCAAAATCAGCTGTATTGGACTGCGATAAGATCTGGCACATATCAATGCCAATAGCAATCTTTCAACATGTAGAAAGTGGTACAGCGACCTTCATCAGGCTTCCTGGCTGGGTTCCTTAATGTATTTTTTGTATGTGAGTCTTTTTTGAGAGTTACCTCTAAGTACCTTGCTATATCTCTCCAGGGAAGATACTGTCAGTGGAGGCTAAGTAGTTGTACGAGTTGTTGTCGGGAGGTCTTTTTCTGAGGCACCTGGTAAACATAGTGACCTGTATCTTATCTCAGCTTATTGTAATATGCTAGTTTTTGCCCCATTTTCCATTTTGTTTAATACATTTTGGAGATGCCTTGTAACCAAGTTCCTGTTCATTGAGCAAGCGAAAAAAGCAGTGTCATCCATTATTTACGTGGAGTTCTGTGGATGCATCAGTGGTGTATGGATTATCGAGTACGGGGCCTAACACTAACCCTTGCGGAACTCTTGCTCCGTATGAGTCTTCTGGAGGAGTTTGAAGATCCTATTTTCATGGAAAAGCTCCTGCTTGAAGTATAGCTCTGTATAATCTTTACTATTTTCCAGGGAAGCCTTGGGATTAGAGCTTGTATGAAAGACCGGTGCACCACACTGAATCATTGGCTTTAGTTATGTATAGTAGCACCGTCTCCCAACAGCTTTTCTGTTGAAGCAGTCTGTAACTTCTTCAACCACCCTCAGTATTTGTTGTGTAGCAGAGTGTTTCCGCTGAAATACAAACTGGAATTTTGGCAGTACTTGTTCTCTTTTAATGTGTTGCCTGATGAGCTTAAGTGGAAGGCACTTGTAGACTTTGCTGAGGTTTGCCAGTAGACTATTGGTCTGTAGTATTGTGAGATGAGCAGATGTTGAGTTTCATGATCGCAACACCTCCCACAAGTCTCTGTTGCTTTGAAAATTACTGTGTTTGTGAGATATCATTGTAGATGTTCACAAGGTGGGTTATAGCTAAGGGTGTGTGGTGGGAGGGACGTTTCCTAATAGTCAGTTGTTGAGCTGATCATTACCTGAGGCCTTCTTTTTAGGCAGTGATTTGATGACTTTTCCAACATCTTCACTAGTTAAATGTGGCCAGTCATCATCATCTGCTGCAAGAAATGCAGCAAGCTGCTGCCAGGCTGTGGTTTCATGTTCTCTGTCCTATGCCTCTGCAGATCTGAATTGCTTTCCAAAAACGTTGATGTGCACTTTGGTCGCGTCTGCATCACTGAAGACAAGTCTGCACTCTCCATGTAGAGGGGGCATTTTGACACATCTTTAGTGCATGCCACAAGGTGTTACTGTCTACTTGGAGAGCTGAGTGGCATTCCAACCATTGTCAGAGTATGTGTTCAGTGAGCACAATTGTCAGTTCTCTTAGTAGGCAACTGAGCAGCCTCCTGGAGTTTATATTCATTGTGAGTTTACACTCCTCAGTAATTCAGGTGAAGTGTCATATTTGTGTCCATTTAATTCCTTTATAGCTGCTAGACAGCAGACTCTGCTGCCAAGGACCCTACAGTCAGGGCCAACCACCTGCCTCCGGAAGAGATGTCATGGCCAGTGATGGGGGGGCCAAGGAACAGGGTGGAAGGGGGTAGGGGCCAGTGCCGAGGGCTGGTGCCAGCAGTCTGTTATGCGTGCTGCGTTTGCCACAGCACTGGGACTTGATGTCTAGACCCCCATCCATTCTAACCAGTGGATCACCTATTGGGCCCTCAGCAGAGGACTCTGCGGTCCAGCAGGTGGAACGAAATTAATATGGAACCCACTCTTTACCTGAAGATGATGAGTATGAGACTCGTCGAAACATTGCGGTAGCATAACACTATGATCTGGCTGATAACCCAAGAAGATTCACCAAAGGAAGTTGCTAAGAAGAAAATTTTCTAAGACAAATTTGACACATCATTATTGTAGATGCAATTTATTTGCAAGAGACTTCATGGTCTCTGCAGCATGAGGACTCACATAGAAACAGTCAATGATGGCTCACCTAAAGAGGAAAGTGAATACCCCATATTTCCCAAAAAGTAATACATTTGCTGCAGGAATTTATGACATCTTAGTCACAGAGAAAAACATTTAAATGTTAAATTTGTTACTGGTACTTTCAGTAAAATTGCTGGCTCGTACAGAGGCATATAGATAGTCTTTTTCCTTTGCACCGTTTGTGAGGGGAACAGGAAAGGGACTGACTAGCAGAGAGACAAAGTACCCTACACCATGCATTGTATTGTTGCATAGCATGTTTAGAGATAGATGTAGAATGTGTTTGCCTTTGGACAGTTTTTTTCATCTGAGCAGCCATTATCATACACATAGTGCTTAAAACATTACCATAAACATAAAATTACAATACACTCATGTAAGAATTTGAGTTGCTCTTCCAGCAAAAAGGCAATATATTCTCACGTCTTTCAGGCAAAGCAGTAGGGTGATAATGTCACAAACAGTAACTGATGGTGGCCAGACATTGTAGAATATGGCTTGTAGCATTGTATCTGTTCATACAGCCAAACGAGATGTGACTGATATCCTCTTCTTCACATGCGCACAATGAGGATGCAATAGGGGTGTGGCCATACTATTACGATATAGACTCTTCCCGTAACAGCTGTGGTTAAATGTGAGGCACCTTGTAGTGTTCATGAGTGTTCCGGAGTATCAGTTATTCTCATGCCAGAAGTTAGGAATCAGCACCCTGTTGAGTCTGGCATAATCTGTGCCTTTGTATTGGAAGGGATCCTGCCACTTTTCTTTGATTCTTAATTTAATGACATTTAAAAGACCTGTAGCTCGTCATTCTGTGTCCCCCATCACTCCATCATAGATGGCTGCTTTGGTTAACTTGTCTACTGTTTCTTTGGCAGGTATGCTACAGTGTGCTTTTACCCAGCACGTGGTAACTTTCTGTTACCTATTTGTGATCGATACCATCAGATTTATGAGTCCCTGTTGATGCTTTGTGGACCTGAGACAACGGATGATCAAATATTTAACAAAGAAATTCGCCAGACAACTGTGCAATTGAGATGTTATTTTATTTTATTTTTGCTACCAGTTTTGGCAATTCATTATGTCATCTTCAGGCCCCATATCCACCTCTCAAAAATAATCAATATTGGCATACTGAGGTCATATATCTCTGGAAGTCATGAATTCTCAAGTGCTTCCTTCAAAGACTTGACTGCAATACAATTCATTTGAGTAACTGACTAGTATCTATTTATGCAGCAACAAGAGGAGGGAGACTTTCATTGAGCCAATAATTGGATGTATAGCACAACTCCATTAGGGTATAGATGTCTTGTAATAGCAGGTCTTGTGCAAACTCTGACTGTTTGAGTAAAAATTTCACACTCATGTATTTGTGATGTATGTGTGGGGGAGGCTCATTTGCTTCAACTAAAAGAGCATTAGTTGGTGTGGATTGCATTGCCCCCAGGCATACTCTAAGTGTTTTGTATGCTGCATTGTCTTAGATGTGTCCAGAGCTTACTCAAAACAAAGACAAGTAAAATCCATGTAGGAATGTACCAAAACAAAATACAATCTTAGTCCAATGTCTGCATCCACTCCCCAACTCACATCCATGATAGTGTGCAATATATTGATGGACTTTATATAGTTTATGATAGCTTCTGTAATATGTATTTTCCCCAAGAGTCTGTGATTGGTACCAAGTCCAAGATATATGGCTACTGTCCTGACTGGTGGTTCATATGGCCCAAGCTTCATCATCTCCATAGGAGAAACCCTGTGTTTGGTGAAAAGTAGAATCGAAGACTTGCTAGATGATATCTCAAAATCATTGTTTCCCATATACCTGTGTAGTGTATCTCTGCAGGCCTCCAGGAAGGGTATCACTCACTCAGTAAACACACAGATCAGCACCATACTGTAAACCTGTTATGTTTTGTGTTTCCTGCATAAATATATTGAAAAGTGGGAGTGAGATAACTGAACCCAAGGGTAGCTATTGTTGCTCATAAAGCCACTGGGAATATTCTGCCTTTGCATTTTGGCAGCCAGAATCAAGAAGGTGACATTATCATATACATAATTCGTGACAGTAACAATAGGAATGAAATATCCATTGCAACTAAGGCTTACCTGGATATTGGTTACTACATATTTGTGTTCTGAGAATCAACAATAGTGTTGATATTTGAGATAATTCTGCTTTATTGTTCCATCTCAGTTGCAAATTTTTATTGGATTACATCTTTTGATCATTCAGTATCATTTTCAGATTTAAGTAGTTGTGTCAGCAACCCATCTTGTCTACTCAGAACAACATATCAAAGTGTTGTACTCTGATATGTGGTTCTGAGTAAAGAAGATGGATTGTTGACACAACTCCTGAACTCTGATATGTAGTTCTGAGTAGAAAAGACAGGTTGCTGATGTGACTACTTAGATCTGAAGATGATGATTGAAACATGTACTCTAATTAAAAATGTACAACTAAGATGTAACAATAAATGATAATTACTTTAAATTTTATTAGTGTTTTGTTCATGTCATGTCTTCTCCGAAAACCAAAATTTTTGGGGGGAACAGGTTGTAGTGCTCATACCACTACCTACGTATATGTTTCTGTACGCAGCCAAGGAGCATTATTAGCCTACAGAAGGTTATTTCATTAGATGGTTTACATGTTCTCCTACGACATTGTTCACAATACCTTCCATTGAGGGATATAAATTCTTTTTTTCAAAAATTTTATTAAAACAACTACAAAAATGGTACCTCTCTTTCTGCATTAAGGAAGAGAGCATGTTGTAATATATATTGTCAATCCCTAGGGCGTTTCTTCTCCCAGACAACAGGACTATGTTGAGTTCCACAACAGCAAAGCATTCATTCAGGAAATAGTCTCCTTCCTCATCATTGTGTTGTTCAACTGAGTCTGGTGCTATACATTTCAAGAAGTTCTCCGCTAATTTGTTTGTAAGCACTGTTGTACTACTATCGTTCCAAGTTCTATGTATATGCTTAATCCTTTTCTGGATGGTTGAGTTGTGTATGTCTTTGTTAAGGTTGCTATAGAAGTTTATCCTTACAGATTTATTATTTTTGAAAATTCACTTCACTCCTGCCTATAGTCCATCAATATTTATGTAATATTCTCCCAAAGCATGTCTTCTGCATGGTTTTAGTGCTCCCTTTATTCCAGTAATACATTATTGCATTTCTCATCCCAAGATACCAATAATGTTTCAATTTTCAGAACAAAGAGTTTATTTTGTGGGATAGTTTGTTCTTGTTTCTCCATATTCTGAAAATGTCTGTATCTTTTCCGAGAGCACAATAGTGTACTTCTTCCAGTCTGTTTTCTGAATTTTCCACTTGTTGGCTGGCCATGTGACACCATGCATCACCTATGCGTCACATCTGAAAATGGTGAGTGCATGATCAGACCCAAGAGGTTCTGCGACTATCTCCCAGGCAAAATCTAATGATAAACTCGGTGACACCATATGTGTATCTTGCTCGGTGCAGTTCTCCTTGTTGGCGAACTGTCATTTAGGGCAATTAATTTATCTTCATCATTTATCTCTTCTATCATTTTGCCAATGGTGTTTTCTTGGTCTGAGTTCCAAGCAGGGTGATGAGCATTAAAATGACTTAGTATTATCTTCAGATGCACTACCAAATACTGAATGCAGATGCTCAGTTGTTGCTATGGTCTCCCTTTGTGATGTGTAAACTGAGGTTACATTTATTTCATTCCAGTTCACATGTAATGTAGCTGTAGTGGCTTGAAATGGTATCTTTTGTCTTTCATCTCCTTGAATTTTATATAAGATTCCTTTTCTTATGAAAGATCCACTCCTCCCATGTCCATTGTCTCTGTTGGCTCAAATGACATTAAATCCAAGAAAGAAAAATGGTTCATCCAGCAGCAAAAGAGTTTTACATATCGCATATTCTGATATATGGTTGGAACATAAAAAATATAGGAGGCCATTTTGTTACTTTTAATGGGTGGGTTCGGCATTCCAATTTGTTATATTCTTAATGTATGCTGCCATTGTTGAGACCCAGAATTGTAGCAACTCTCCAATGAATTTTTCTACATTACTGTTGTTCGATCCTGCATGTAGGCTACCCATTATCTATCTTAGTACATTTATTACTATATTATAAATTGCTTCAATAAAGCCATTTTGAACAATGTGGCCCTTTTGAAGCCTGTGAGTTGGGGCAGCTGTGGTATGTTTTGCTTCCCATTGGTTGAACTGTGTTTGGGATACATTAGCTTGTGAACATATTATGTGGTAGTAAATGCTCTCTTTCTTTTCCAGTTCTCTGTTGCACTGCCATTGTCTCCATCTGAGCCCTATTTGCGTTGTTACTGTGTCTTGAATTATTGAAAATGTGATGCCTTTCACTGGTATATGTAGCTGATATTGGTGAAACATGTGTGTCTTTTGAAGTGGTTCATTTGAAGAAGAATTGTTCCTTTCATATAGTTGCTTGGTGGTGTCTGAACACCTCGGGTGACACACTGTACTTGGATGAGAGTGTATAAATATCTGGGAAGGCACCAAGTTTCCTGTGACTACATCTGTATGTGTTACAAAGTCTATTTGTGGGGCTGTCTCCAGTATGTTATGCCTTTTATCGCCATGCACTGGTTAATTTTCCACTGTTGGATATTCTCTGAGCACACTCTTGAATTAATCAGATGCCCTCCTGAGTACTGTATACAAAAGGCAGGTGCTTGTTTGCCACATTTGTTAATGTCATGCAGCCCTCACAGTGCGCACAATGTTTCATACTATGACCTTGTTCATTCTGGTGGCCATACCATTGTCAGTTTAAGCATTGCAGAACAGGCCTCGTGTACAGATCGCACAGCATGCATATAAACACAATCAGGCCTTGAAGTCATGCTTTGAAGGTTACAAGACACGTTGGCCATGGTGTCTCCTTAATCTATCAATTATCCTTGACTTTCTTAACATGCCATTTGATTTGGAGTACTGGATATTGACAATTCATTCATTATGTCTTTTATAACTCTCTGATGTCTGGTAAGGAAAGTTGGTATATATACTGCAAGCCTCTCATGCATGAAAACAGCATTTTGAATTACGTAATTAGCAGGATGTGGAAAGTTTAGCAGCATGGGTAATCACACGTGTATGATATACAGTGTATGGAGATTAGTTTATGTGTACTATATGAGAAAAAAATTGCATGTTTTGGATGTTGAGTGGCTGCTACTGTACTAGATGCTACTGTACTAGATGCTGGACAGATTTTCAATGGCTCAGGCATAAAATAAGAAAATAATGTGGTTGGCTTAAAAGACAGTTATGAGAGTGCTATTTACAGGGATGGTGCTGTGATTATCATTGTATGTGTGAAGGAGACATTATTATTGTTGTACTTAACTAAAATTGTTAAGGACAATGAAAGTCTGTGATGGGGGACTGGAATTTGATAGCAGGAAAAGGAACAGAGGGAAAAATAATGGAAAACATAGATGCCACTTGATAAACTTTTTCTCAGAGCACAATTTACTTATTGCTAACATCTGGTTTAAGAATCATGAAAGAAGGTTTTACATGTGGAAAAGACATGGAGACACGGGAAAATTGTCTGAAATATAGAACATAGACATAATGTTTAAGGGTGCTGGGGCCTGACTGAAACTGCATCTGGCATGAGCAGCAATCTGCTGGGCTGGGTGGTGGGGGTAGGGAGGAGGCATGTGGTGGGGAGAAGGAAGGATAGCACGGTAGGGTGTGGAGAAAGATGCTGTGCTGCCTGTAGGAGGATGCATGTGGGGACAGGATAGTTCTGCCAGGGACGTGGTGGGGACAGGACAGGCCTGATAGGTGCAGTGTTTGAGGCTGTGCTCAGGAGGGGAGGGGGGAGAGTGTGTAAGGGAGAGGCTAGAAATAAGGAATGGGGAAATACTATGTAGGTGCATTAGTTGAATAAAAGGCACTTGTAATGCCGGAGTGTGAGCAGGGAAGGGGGTAGGTAGGTGGAGGACAGGACTGGTGAAGGTTGAGGCCAATGGAGTTATGGGAATGAAGGACGTGTTGTAGGAAGTGTTCTCACATGTGCAATTCAGGTGATCCATGCTGTGAAGCATTCATTAAAGTGGAGCACATCATGTTGAGCAGCGTGTTCAGCAACTGGTGGTGCAGCTGTCTCTCAGCCACAGTCTGTCAATGACCATTCGTGAGGACAGGTAGTTTTTCAGTTGTCACATCCACGTAGAAAGTGGCACAGTGGTTGCAGGTTAGTTGTAGATCATGCAGCTGCTTTTGCAGGTTGTCCAGCCTTTGATGGGGTAGGAAATGCCTGTGACAGGACTAAATGTGAGCCATGAGGCAAGGGGTTGGGAGCAGGGGTGTAATCGGTATGGACAAGGGTAGTATGTAGGTTCGGTGAGCAGTGGGATACCATATGGGAGGGGTGGGAAGGATATTCCTCATTTCAAGGGATGTCGCATCTGTAACCACGAGCAGTCCCTCTCCAAATATGCCAAGCACCTCACAGTGGCTTTCAGAGACTGAAATTACACTCCCAACCTTGTCTACAAACAGATCACCCATGCCTTGACTCTCCAGTCCCCTACCACCTCCAAAATACCCATTGTCCAACCACAAAGGAGCACTCCTCTCATGTCTCAGTACCATCCAGGAGTGGAGTAGCTGAATCACATTCTCAGCCAGAATTTGGTTACCTCTCACCGTGCCTCGAAATGAGGAATTACCTCCACACTCCTCCCATGATATTACTCTGCTGTCCACTGAACACACGCAATATCCTTGTCCGTTCCTACTCAACCTCTGCTCCCAATCCCTTGTCTCATGGCCCGTATCTCTGCCAAACCTAGATGCAAGATCTCTCCCATACGTCACCCACTACCACCTATTCTAGTCCTGTCTTAGGTATCTCATACTCCATCAAAGGCCAGGCCATCTGTGAAAGCAGCCATGTGGTCTACAAGCTGAGCTGCAATCACTGTTGTGCTGTCTACATGGACATAACAACCAATAAGCTCTCTGTCAACATGAATGGCCACTGTCAAACTGAGACTAAGAGACTGGAGCACCCAGTTGCTAAATATACTGCCCAATATGATGTGCTTCACTTTATTGACTGCTTCACAGCCTGCCTTGTCTGGGTTCTTCCTACTGACACCAGCTTTACTGAACAGCACAGGGGGAACACTCCCTAAAACGTATCCTTCATTCCTCAACTTTCGCTAGGCCGTGTCCTTCACCTTCCTATCCCCTTCCCTCCTCCCTCTGCTGCACTACACACACCTTATATCCTGCGAACATACCTGCATAGTCCTTTCCCATTTCTATAGCTCTCCTCTCCCCTACTGATTTATAGGACAGCAGTTCACAGTGAAAGGGGATTCCCAGAGTTCACTGAAAAGTGTCAAAATGTTCTAATTGGAATAATTGACAAACTAATAATTTATTTTGGTGAAAATTAGTAGGATTTTTTGGAAATAGAAAAATGAGGGCTACAGAACTATGGCATAGGATTTTGGAAATAATTACATTTTAATATTGGAACATTCTAGAACATAAAATATTGAATATGAATAACTTTTGACATGTGAAGTTCTTGGAAAAAGTAAAATAGTTATTGAAAAGAGGAGAATGAGGGCTTTCAAATGAGTTATACAAATCTGGAAAGAAACAACATATAGCTCATCAAAAATTTCATTTTCTTATTGTTTGCATGTACTGTAAATCATGAATACTTTCTTACATAAAATATTATAATTATACCACAATTACCTGTAATTGCAAAATCACACAGAGAACAAGGAAGTTTTTATGTATTTCTGCTTGAATAAGAAATTGGATATCTTTAGTAACTATTGTATATGCATTATTAACAAAATGAGATTAGAAAAAAACAGTGTTGATGACAGGAGTGGTATGAGGACAAGTAGGATAGTCCCACCTTCCTCTGTTGCAAGTTGTATCAAATTATATAATTTTTCTTTAAATTTTTTATATTAATTTAATCACAGATTCACATCCCATATATATTTATTCAGAGATCATCAATTTTTTTTTCAATAGTGTTGCATCAGCATCACTGTGTTTTCAGGCTAGTGATGAACAATTTTTTAATCTACGAAATGTTCATACATGCTTGTTGTTATATTGAAGTATTGTTTCCTGATTGTATATTTATAAAACTAATTGAAGAGCATTCATTTAAAGACTGTGTTTCAGATTTCAAGAATATTATAAGGTATAATTTTTAAATAATTACTGTCAGTGCTACAGAAACATTAATCATACAGGTTGAAGAGGCTTAAGGAATGTTCATTATTGATGTCAAATAATTTACAGAGTAAATCACAAAATGTGATAATAACAGCACTGAAATATATGAACTCTTTTTAGATCCAGCCATTGCAAAACTAATTGAGGAAAAGGAGACATCTCAGAGCCAGATTGATTTCCTCAACTCAGTCATTGTTGATATGCAGAGAAAGAATGAATCACTCAAAGCACGTGTTGAAATACTGGAAATGGGTGTCTTACCATCTGAAGCAGATGATTTTAATTTGTAAGTACCTCAGTTTCCAATTGTAGAAATAATGGAAAATTTTAATATTCATTTGAGACCAGTCTTAACACTAAAGTGTGACTCTATCAAAAAGTAAATTTCTAAGGCAGTAATATAATAATGTATTTCTACAGTGTGTGCCAGTAGGAATGGTCAGTATATGGGGATATGATAAGAACAATCATTCGAAGCAAGAAAGTCTACCAAACATGGGCTCTAAAGTACATTCATCTTCAATATTGTGAAACAAGTCTTTCCTTAGCAAGCTCTTTGCTTCCCGTATTTTGAGAGTTGGTTGTATGGACAAAAACAAGAAACATTTGTCCAGTACATGTGGGCCCTAAAGTGCAGGCCTTAAGAGCTGTGAGCACTTGTTCATCTTTGCTACTGTGAAAAACTTCTCTTCTAGTGAAAAAAAAAAATGCACATAGCTCTTAAAGTATGCATTTTAGAGTCCACATTTATTAGACAATTTTGTCTTTTTCTGGTCCATACTACCTCCTCAAAAAATATCAAAAGCAAAGGGCTTGAAGTAGAAGAGATTTGTTCCATGGCGTCGGCGAAAAAGTGCTCATAGTTCTTAGAGTATGCATTTTAGAACCCATGATTACCAGACTTTTTGCTTTAAATAATCATTACCGTCATATTCCTGAATACTGAGATGGTACTCTATACCTAATGATGTTAATGTAATGTTAAACCCCAACCTTCCATTCCTCTTCTTTGAATCATCAGGTTTCGGTAAGCAGTAATACTGTCAGCACCCAAGTTCAAACAAGAACTTGATGTTAACTAGGACATTGAGTGGTTTCATGTTAATATCATGCTTTGATCAGCTACATCCATCCTTCACAATTTTTCTAAGAAAAAGAAACAAATGGAATGTAGTGTTTGGGAAGTAAGACTATAGGTATGTTGCTTTTACACTGGTGGTTGATAGTAAAAAAGGAGGCATTGTAAGTTAGAACTCTGAATTTATTATGCTAAGGATCTGTACAAAATTGAGTTGATACAGCAAGTGACTGATGAAGTCTGTGTTTGATGAAGAGTCAGATGTGGGAGGAATGGCTGCACATCAAGCCATAATCCACTGGTTGATGACTAATTTGGTCACATGACATGTGCTATATTACACATACATTTATTGTACACAGTGTAATCCTACAGGAACAAATAAAATTCAGCTCATTTCAGTGAAATTGACAAAAAAGATGTAATGTAAAACATATAATGAACTGTTTCCCATGTTGGACAGCAATTCCAGGTTTATCAGGATCTACCTCTACAAGGGGCAGTCACTTAATTTCACTTATTGCCTCAGAAATCTCAAGCAGTGACCACTAGACATGCTGACAGTGTTTGTCCTTCTCTGCATAGTCACTCTTTTGGCAATGATGGGTGACTTGGCAGAGATCTTGATTGTAGGAGTCTGCATTTTGGCTGTTAAGGAAATATTCCATCTCAAGAATCACCTCATCCTCGTACTAGTAATCAAGAGGAAGAAGTCACTGGGTAATTTGTCATGGGAATCTGAGGAGTGAGGCAAAATTTGATAGCTTAAAGAAGCAGTATGTGCTACTGACCGTGTCCTGTGCAGAATGAGATGGAGCATGGCGGCAGAGCACAGACACTTCCTTGGACAGCGTCCCACATTGCTTTATTGTGACAGTCTACTGTAACCTCATTGGGAGATTTTGTTACTATTTTTGGTCATGGTTTTCTTTTTACAAGCATAATCTGTTTGTACCACAAAAAGGCAGTCCCCGAACAAACAATCAGCATCACCTTATCTGATAGCAGTTGGATCTTTGTCTTTTTCAGTGATGTTGAACCCACGTTTCCACTGCTTCCGTTGTCTCAGGGTCACAGTGACACAGCCAGCATTTGAGTGTGGTAACTAGGTGGTTAAAAATGTCATCTGAATGGGCCTGATGCAGCTGCAATGTTTACCACACTGCCTTATTTTAGAAGGATTTTTGAACAGCTCTGAGCAGTTTCAGGGCCCCGTGAACAGGCGCCATCCTTTACTGTGTTCAAAATATCAGCAGGACGTTGAAAACTGATCTGTGACTAATTTTTATGTTTATCACTAGTGCTTCAGTTGTGATGTGTTGGTCTTTGGGCACTAGGAATTCCACTTGAGATTTCCAGGTCTTCACAGAGAGATGGTCTCCAGTTCATTCGTTGTCATTCATGACCACACTGGAAATGTCTGCATCACCTAATCATTGTGTCATATTATAGTGTATTGTTTTTGTACACTTCCACCAACTTACCTTACGATACTCCACTTTATTGATGGGCTACAACAATTTGTTTTGACTTGTCTAGTGGCATGCTGCAGTTCTGTGGTGGAAGCATTCAAATCTGTGCCAGGACTGAAGACAAACAAAACACTAATTATGTAGTTTTTTATATGATAATTAACTGGCCTTCGTATATCTATTATCACCATATATAGTGTGAAATTCGCCCCCCCCCCCTCCCCCCTAAACTTTTCTGTATATTATGGGCTTCTGCTGTGTGCATCTGTGTAGCTCGTGATTGTTTTCTAATGCCTTCCCTTCCCCCTCCTTTTCATTAGGTTCTTTTTTGTCTTCTCTTATCTCCTGGAAGCCACAAAAGTACTTCCTTGGTTCATCTGTCATCGATTATGTGGTATTTATGCCACATCACAACCCACAATTTACTAGGTTTCTTCATACATTATAGAAAGGTTAATGCTGTGGTTTGCCAGGAAGTAGTTAAGATTGGTAGCATTCCCTATCTCACAAAATGATAAGTAGTCATGAAGCATGATAATGAAGGTGCAAGTAGGATCTATGTCATACTAGAGTATAAACGATGCATTGATTCACACTATAAGGCTGGGCAGCAAATGTTTGACTTTGTTTAGTAATATTGACTATTTAAATGTTTATATACACCTCCAACTAGGCTGTTGACATTATCCACACTGACAGCTTCCTAACTATAATTTTAGTATCTCCAAAATCAAGCTCAAATATTAATTAGAATTTTATATAATATCGCCAGTCACTGGCTGGCTAAATTGACCAATTAGAAATGCACCTTGTTCACGCAGGCAGGTGCAAAACATTGAATCTAGCTCACCACACAGTCTTCAACTAGTACACAAGCAGTGTAGAACTAATTTTCACACAAACATCTCATATTTTCCGTGAATGGATATATTTGGCCTTGGGAAATATTTATATGTGATCTCACATGTATGCAGTCTCCTATGGGAATTAGAGTCACATGGAGATTTTTGTGAACTTGCAATAGAGCTTGGTAAGTGAACATTAGACTCCATGAATGTAGATTAAAATATTGCTGTTAGACTGGCACCCTTTTATGTTGGACTTTACTGTTCCCACTTTCCGTTCCATCATTCACAGTTGATTACATGCATGTTAGAATGTCTGACTGGTGAAGAAGAATGACGGTGAGGACAATGAGACAAATTTATGAGACACAAGGTAAGCAAATGTCCTCCTGTTGAGTTAGGGAAACTGCAAAAAGTTTCCTAGACCATCTTGTTAAGAGTTGGTCAACAATCAGTAAAGAACAATTTGTGCTGTTGGTATGTCTGATGCAGTAATGTGTCATGGCAGGAACATTCTGTAGCTAATCCTAATTAGTTAATCAGTTAATAAGGGGTAATAACTGCTACAAGTAGTGTGGCTCCATGTCCCCCTACCTCATTTCATTTTCATTACAGTCATAATTATGTTTTCCAATGAACCATTTGTTTGTTTTCCTGTCTCTCATAGAAATTTGCAACCTGCATTTCTCTATTCCTCACTAAGCAACATTAAGTTTTTAAATTTTTTTCCACATTAAAATTCTATGCCACACTGTCAAAACTGATAATACACTCTGATAAGTTAACTTTTCATTTCAGACACATTGGAAGCTTGGTTTTGAAAAATCTATTTACTCTGTCAGAAGTGTATTTTTCTGTTTATTTTTTTCCTACCTATCCTAAATACAACAACAACAAAAAAAAATCATGAATTGGTTCAGCTACATCTATACTCTACAAACCCTGTGAAGTGCATGGGAGAGGATACATCACATTATACCCATTATTAAGGCTTTTCCCCTATTCCATTCACTTATGGAGCATTTTAAGAATGATTGCTTAAATACCACTGTGCATGCTGTAATTAGTCCAAGCTTGTCTTCACGATCCCCATGGGAGTGATACATAGGGAGTTGTCATATATTCCTAGAGTCACCACTTAAGTTTGGTTCTAGAAATGTTATAAGTAGGTTTTCATGAGATAGTTTGTGTGTGTCTACGAGCGTCCACCACATTAATTTTTTCACTATCTCCACAACACTCTCTCATGGGTCAAACAAATCTAGGACCATTTATGCTGCCCTTCTTTGCACACATACAATATCCGCTGCTACTTCTGTGCAGTATGAGTCCCACACACTTGAACGACATTCTAGGATGGGTCGCATGAGTGTTCTGTATGCAGGCATCTATGTAGATTTACTACATTTCTCTAGTACTCGACCAGTGAACTGCAGTCTACGTATGGTTGACCCTATGTGATTTTCCCATTCTATGTCCCTACAAATTGTTACTCCCATGTGTTTGTATGTGTTTCAACAGTAGCTCTTATCATCATAGACATAGAACTAGTACGTTTCTTAATTTTGTAACGTGCAAAATTTTATATATCTGAACACTTAAAACGAGTTTCAATCTTCGCACCACTTTCAAATCTTTTCCAGCTTTGACTGAATATTTGTGCAGTGCTTACAATATTACGAGAAGGAAAGTTGCTACTCACCATATAGCAGAGATGCTGAGTTGCAGACAGACACAACAAAAAGACTCTCACAATTGTGTTCTCAGTTGCCCAAGACTCCAGTCGTGTGTGTGTGTGTGTGTGTGTGTGTGTGACTCAGTATCTCCACTATATTGTCAGTAGCAACTTTTCTTCTCATAATATTGTTACATTTCATCCTGGATTTTCCATTCTGCAGTGCTTATGTATAGATAATTGCATCATCAGCAAAAAGTCTTAGGTACTATTAATATTGTTAGCAGGATCATTGTATATAACATAAACAGCAAGGATCCTGACACACTTCCCTGGACAACACCTGAATTCACTTCTACATCTGTCAACGACTCTCCATCCAAGATAACATGCTGTTTCCTTTCCACCGAGAAATCCTCAGTATAGTCACAAATATTTCCCAATACACCATGGGATCATACTTTTTATAACAGGTGTATGTGTGTTACTGAATCAGATACCTTTTGAAAGTCAAGAAACACTATCTGTGTGACTGCCTTGATGCATGGCTTTCAGGATGCTTTAGTGAGAGAACTGTGAACTGGATTTCACATGATTGTTGCTTTTGGAATTCATGTTGGCTGACATGGAGGAATTCATTCTGTTCAAGATACCTCATTAGATTTGAGCTCAGAATACGTTCTAAAATTCTACAGCAAATGGATGTCACAGATATTGGATAGTAGTTTTGTGATTCACTTCTGGTGCCCCTTTCATACATGGTTTTGAGCTCTGTCACCTTCCAACAGTGGGTAGAGTTTTTTGTTTGAGGGATATTGATGTACTATGGGTAAAAGAGGGGCTAACTCAGCAGCAGATTTGGTATACAATTTGACAGGGATTCCATAAGACCCTAGGGCTTTGTTCAGTTGTAACGATCTCAGCTGTATCTCAATATTGCTGATGCTAATATCTAATTCACTCGTCTTGGCAGTACTACAAGAATTAAATTGAGGACATACTCCTGGGTTTTCCTTCATAAAAGGTACATTTGAAAATGGAGTTAAGCATTTCTGATTTTGCTTTGCTACCCTCAGTTTGAGTCTTGTATCATCCATGAGTATCTGAATACTTGACTTTGGGGTCACTTAAAAAGCCTTTACAAGTGACCAGAATTTCTTCAGGCTTTGTGTGAGATCTCTTGATAATATCCTGCTGTGGTAGTCATTGAAGGTTTCTCACATTGCCCTCTTGACAGCCAAATGCGTTTCACTTAGCATACCTCTACATATAGCCTTATGCTTTGTTTTACACCATCTCGCCAGCCTCAAAGAGATCAGGTCTGCTTGTTGTCATTAAATCCTGTATACACTCAAAATCAGTAGACATCATGCACATGTACAGAAAAAAATGATGACAATTTCAGAAAAATTGACTGATTTATTAAAGAGAAAGAGCTTCACCAATTGAGCAAACCAGTAACACACTGGTTCACCTTTGTCCCTTATGCCATCAGTTATTTGACTTGGCATTGATTGATAGAGTTGTTGGATGTCCTGCTGAGGGATATTTTGCCAAATTCTGATTAATAATGTGCATTGGTGGCTGAAGACTTCCAGCATAAGTAGTGACCCTCATTTTGCCAATGGCCTTGTCAAAGAGGGCTGAGGAGTGGACAGAGGTTCAGGGCACTCTCTTGTCCTTGGGATGGGAAATTGCCCCTAAAGATGGAAGAATCAGCAATGATCAATGGCATGAGGGTGCAGAACACAATGGAAATCATTGCATTAAAGACACATGACGTGTCTCCACATAGCCCCCCATTCAGATCTCTGGGAGGGAACTGCCAAGGGGGAGGTGACAAGGAGAAAAGATAGTGTTCTACAAGTTGGGGCATGAAATGTCAGAAGCTTGAGGGTGGTAGGAAAGCTAAAAAATCTCAATCTAGATTTAGCAGGGGTCAGTGAAGGGAAGTGGGAAGAAGACAAGGATTTCTGGTTAGGTGAGTATAGGGTAACATCAGCAGCAGCAGAAAATGGTATATCAGGAGTAGGATTCATAATGAATAAGAAGGTAGGGCAGAGAGTGTGCTACTGTGAACAGTTTAGCAATAAGAGTTGTTCTTACCAGAATCAACAGTGAACCAACACCGACAGTGATAGTTCAGGCATACATGCCGATGTCACGAGCTGAAGATGAAGAGAAAGAGAATGTATATGAGAATATTGAATGGATAATACAGTAAGTAAAAGGAGACGAAAATCTAATACTCATTGGGGACTGGAATGCAGTCATAGGGGAAGGGATAGAAGAAAAGGTTACAGGACAATATGGGCTTGGGACAAGTAATGAGAGAGGAGAAAGACTAAATTGAGTTATGTAATAAATTTCAGCTAATAATAGTGAATACTCTGTCCAAAAATCACAGGAGGAGGAGGTATACTTGGAAAAGGCCAGATGATTTGGGAAGATTAAAAATGTTCAGGGAAATTCAGGAGTGCAGAAATACAGGTCGCTAAAGTATGAAATAAGTAGGAAATTCAGGGAAGCTAAGATGAAATGGCTGCATGACAAATGTGAAGAAATCGAAAAATAAATGATTGTTGGAAGGACTGACTCAGCATATAGGAATGACAAAACAACCTTCGGTGAAATTAAAAGAAAGGGTGGTAATATTAAGAATGCGATGAGAATTCCACTGTTAAATACAGAGGTGAGAGCGGATAGGTGGAAAGAGTACATTGAAGGGCTCTAAGAGGGAAAAGATTTGTCTGATGAAACAAGAGTAGATTTAGAAGAGATAGGGGGTCCAGTATTAGAATCAGAATTTAAGAGAGCCTTGGAGTACTTAAGATCAAATAAGGCAGAAGGGATAGGTAACATTCCCTGAGAATTTCTAAAATCAATTTGGGGGAGGGGAGTGACAACAAAATGACTATTCACATTGGTGTGTAAAATGTATGAGTCTGGCGACATACCATCTGATTTTCAGAAAAATATCACCCACACAATTCCAAAGACTGCAAGAGCTGACAAGTGCGAAAATTATTGCACAATCAGCTTAACAGCTCATGCATCAAAGTTACTTACAAGACTAATATACAGCTATCCTGACATTGTGGTTGATAATGGAAGCAAGACTAAAGGAAAATCAAGACAAGTTCATAGGATTTGTTGACCTGGAAAAAGCATTCGACAATGTATAATT
Organism: Schistocerca piceifrons; assembly: GCF_021461385.2. NCBI lineage: Eukaryota > Metazoa > Arthropoda > Insecta > Orthoptera > Acrididae > Schistocerca > Schistocerca piceifrons. The sequence goes on from NC_060138.1 coordinate 818,430,705, forward strand.
GTGCTTGATGTTCAAAATTAGGGGTAGGCTGTAGGGAGAGATGGGTAATATACAACATGCACAAGAGCCAAGAGGGAATAATTAAAGTGGACAACCAAGAATGAAGTGATCAGATTAAAAAGGGTGTAAGACAAGGCTGTAGTCTTTTGCCCCTACTGTTTAATCTGTACATCAAAGAAGCAATGATGGAAATAAAAGAAAGGTTCAGGAGTGGTGAATGGATATCAATGATGCGATTCACTGACGATATTGCTATCCTGAGTGAAGGTGAAGAAGAATTACAGGATATGCTGAATGGAATAAACAGTCTAATGATTGCAGAATATGAATTGTGAGTAAATTGAAGGAAGACAAAAGTAATGAGAAATAGTAGAAATGAGAACAGTGAGAAACTTAACATCAGAATTGATGGTTACAAAGTATATGAAGTTAAGAAATTCTACTACCTAGGCACCAAAATAACTCATTACAGATGGTGCAAGGAGGACATCAAAAGCAGACTAGCACAGTCAAAAAGGGCATTCCTGGCGAAGAGGAGTCTACTAATCTCAAACATACATCTTAAATTGAGGATGAAATTTCTGAGAATGTATGTTTGGAGAACACCATTGTATGGTAAAATTTCCAGTTACTTCAGGAATGAGTCTGATGGTCAATAATTATCATTATAAATCAAAGGTTTTTATTTGGATCTTACACAGATACTTCAAGGTCTCTTATAGCTATCGTTATTTGTACTTGGTGGAGAATCATTTACTTAAAAATAAGTTCACTCTGCAGCAGAGGGAGCAACAATTTGAAACTTCCTGGCAGATTAAAATTATGTGCCAGGCCAGGCCTCAGATCTGTGGCCTTGGCTTTTTGCAGGAAAGTGCAGTATTTTCCTTTCTGTTTTATTAATAGTATTTAATGTAAGAGCAAAGCAAAATCTCACCTTGACTTATGGTCTGTTGAGGCTGCCATTTCTCATTTTAAAAGGCATTTCGTATTGACTGAAGCTTTCTGAGCAAGTTATAAATATAACAAGTGAAAAGAAAGCACTACACATTAACTAAAGACCATTGCAGTTGAGAGTAGAGCTGCACAATATCCATTGCATGTACCTTAACTTCATAATGTGGCAAACTCAATTTTTAACTTTGTGAAAGCAGTTCTGTCATTTATTTCTGAATCAGTACATTATTATTTTCACTCTAAAACTTACCTTATTTATTTTTCAGGAATGGTGTAACACCAAGAGCAATTCCACCACGATTGTACTGTGATATCTGTGAGGAATTTGATAAGCATGACACTGAAGACTGCCCTAGGCAAGCATCAGATTCACCACCTCCCAGTGTGAAGCATTCGCCACGTATTCCCAAGGCCAATAAAACTGATCGACCGTACTGTGAAATATGTGAAGGTAATTTATTTGGTGGAGTTGTTTGGTAAAACTCTCTTATATCATTGTCTTAATTTGCTTTCAGTATTGGTGTGATAAATACACTTAATACAGATTTATTTTCTTGTGTTTTTATTTTTTAATCTACAGTCTTTTTTACAGGTTAAATAATCACCCACTATAAAATTATAAAATAATTTAGGTTTTTACATTAAGGGCATCACATGTGCTATTACATCTCTTTTCATAATTACTGACTGATTTCACCTTTTATCTTGTTAAATTGTAAGCATTTATGTACTTAATACATAAAATTGATTTCGTTTTTGTAGCAAATATCAGTGTAATACAACTCATATTTTTTCTAAAATTGATTATATGGGTATTTATTTTTCAGTATTTGGCCATGACACTGCTGACTGTGATGATGGTGAAACATTTTAATGAAGATCACAGCAAAAAGTGGTGCATAAGTCTTTTTACTGGCATGAGTTTCAGGAAATGAATTTCCTGTGTTATGCTAAGGCTGGCTGTGTGATTATTGTATTTTTTATATTGTAAATATGTAAGTGAATTTTATGTAAGTACTACTGTATGATGTATTTATAGTACTGTAAAAACAAACCCCGTGACATGTTATTTTTTTATGAGAAATAAAATTCTGTTTTCAACAAATGTTTTGAGTTTTGAAACTGGATTTGTGGTCAAAATATTAGTATAACAATATGAACTTCGGTTTCAGTTATGCAAGCAGTCAGTAACAAAATGTGACAGAACTTTCCATATCTCCACTTGTGTTATAGGTAACTACTCATACACTCAGTTTGAAATTTGTCCATCCTTGTCCACTTTCATTCAATATATTTTTTGTTTGCTTTGTTTTGCACCTATAATTGTTTTCTTCTAAATTTTGTTGTGTTTTAAGTGATAAACACATTGGTTGTTGTATCTACTGTTGTGACTCGCCAATATTTCAAAGTGCCGCCGCACAGTTACGCGCGTCCTCTACATGCGACGCTGTCTGCCAGCCATGCAGCAGCCACACCACCTAAGTGGCCAGCGAGGCAGCGGCCGCTAGACTTGGACTCAGCGCTGATTTGACTGTTCCAGTGTGCACATGTCTTACTTGTTTATTTGATCTGTGACTTACATGTATTGTGTCATCCTAGAAATATATTTGTTCAACTTGACGTTATAACAATTGGCGATGAGGTTGTGAATTTTTCTTTTTCATCGTTGACCCACAGATTTCCATGGCTACTTTAGAGCAACTATTGCAAGGTCTCATTGAACAGCAAACGCTTCTCACATCAGCGATTCATGATTTCGTCGCGGCATCAAATGCGTCTTTCGTCGTTGTCTATTCATCCTTTCCCTCCTTACGACGAGACGGCGGAAGACTGGTCAGATTACGAAAAACGTCTTCGATAGCTCTTCTTGGCATTTCATGTTGCGGACGAACAAACATGTAAGTCCCTGTTCCTTTCATGGATTTCACCTCAAATGTATCAGTTGTTGTTGCAATTGGCTCCCTTGAAAGATCCTGCGTCTTTGTCCTTTGCTGAAATGTGCTCAGTTCTGTCCTCTCGTGTTGCCTTTTATCATTGTCAAAAACAACCGAATCAATCCTATCATGCTTGGGCTGCTGAACTTCACGGCCTCAGTAGAAAGTGTCAATTTGTTACTGAAGTTCACAAAGAATCCTACGCCGATTCCTTGGTACGGGATGCTATTATCCGATCGGCGCCCGACAAAGAAGTTAGGCAGCGTGCCCTTCAGTTGGCAAATCCGACTCTCGATGAGGTCCTATCCATCATGAAGTCTTTTGAAATTTCTTGCGCTGCTGGAGCGCAAATAGAGGTGTGGGGTGACGTCGGGGAAATACAACCTCTGTGTGCTGTTGACGCAGCGTGCGGCGTGTCCACGCCGGCCGACATGGTCACAGTATGCTCCCAAGCGCAGCCTCGGCCTAACCGTCAACAAACCTCTAAGACACTGCAGCAAAACACACGGCAACTTCCTTCATGTCCTCTGTGTTTTATGAAACATTCACGAGAAGATTGTCCACAATGTTGGTCCGTGTGTCACAAATGCTAAAAGAGGGGCCATGTGTCCTCCGTTTGCAAATTAGACTGCATACCTGATGTTCATGAATGTGACGCTTGATTCTGCTTCTGTGTTGTCTGTCAATGGTACTTCCTCCCTTTCAGGGAAGTTATACCTCACTGTCCAAATACTTGGTCGGGATGTTCGCATGCAGGTGGATACTGGTTCTGCTGCCACTATCATCAATTCTCAGATGTATCTTCAGTTGGATTCTCCACTCCTATCACCTGTCACTAGGCAATTACGGACGTACAATAAACAGAAGATTTCTCTCTTGGGACAATTTGATGCTGAGGTATCTTACAAATCCATCATTCGCACTGTTCCCATATTTGTGGTCGACAATAGTAATGCGGAGAATCTTTTTGGTTTCAATGCCTTTCGTGTTTTTGGGTTCTCCATCGATGACTCTGTCAATATCGTCTCTGATGCTATTCCTTATGCTCAATTGGATTCCTTGTCAACGACATTTTTGTCCCTTTTTTCTCATGGGTTAGGCCGTGCAAACAACTTTGAAGCTCATATCACACTCAAACCCACTGCTCGGCCTAAGATTTTTTGGGCTCGGCCCATTCATGTGGCTCTTCGTGATCTGGTAAAACGGGAGCTGGATTGTCTCACTGCTTCAGGAGTCTTGCTTCCTGTCACTTCCAGTGAGTGGTCCTCTCCTTTTTTGTCATTGCTAAGCCCAATGGTGATATTCGTCTCTGTGGTGATTTCAAAGCCACTGTAAATGCTCAATGCCACATCAACACTTACCCTATGCCCCGATCTGAAGAATTGTTCACTAAACTTGCTCGAGGCCAGTATTTTTCTAAACTTGACCTATCAGAAGCTTATCATCAACTTCCTCTCGACGCTGCTTTCCGGCAGTTCCTGGTCCTTAACATGCCTTTCGGCCTCTATCAGTACCAACGGTTGCCATTCGGGGTTGCCAGCACCCCTGCTCTTTTTCAGCGATTCTTGGAACAATTATTGCTCCCTGGCCCTGGGTGTATAAATTACATGGACGACATTGTTGTCACTGACTCCACCACTGAAGAACATCTTCAGAATCTCCGCACACTTTTTCATGTCTTACAAACTGCCGGTCTTAAGTGTAACCTTCAGAAATCAAAATTTTTTCAGGCATCTGTCATGTACTTGGGGTTTCAACTCTCTCAGGATGGTATTCGTCCGCTTCAGCAAACTGTCGCTGCGATCGATGCCCTTCCTCGCCCTACATCTGTTAAGGAACTGCAGGCCTTCTTGGGAAAAATAGCATACTATCACAGGTTTTTACCGTCTGCTGCTTTGGTAGCTCAGCCGTTGCATCGCCTGTTGCATAAAAACGTGCCCTTTCACTGGTTCGCATCATGCAATGCAGCTTTCCAGAAATTGAGGACTATGCTGAAACAGGCCCCATGCCTGGCTACTTGTCTACCTGGCCAACATCTTGTTTTTGCCATGGACGCCTCTCAATACGGGGTTTGTGCAGTCCTTGCGCACCGTTTTTCTGACGGTTCTGAACAACCCATTGCTTATGCCTCAAAAACGCTCACGGATGCCCAACAAAAGTATTCTCAAATTGAAAAAGAAGCTTTGCCCATTATTTACGCTCTTCATAAGTTGAGTGTTTTTCTCTATGGATCCAAATTTCATCTTGTTACGGACCACAAACCACATGTTTCCTTGTTTCATCCATCAACGTCACTTCTCGACAAGGCTGCACACCGCCTCCAGCGTTGGGCTCTTTACTTGTCTCGTTTCAATTATGAGATTCATTTCCGGCCGACGGCTCAACATGCGAATGCTGATGCACTGTCTCGCCATCCCATGGGTCCTGATCTGGCATTCGATAGGGACGAACTTTTGTGTTTCCACCTAGATGTTGCCGAGCAATGGGTTGTGGACGGGCTGGCGGCTGCTACGGGTTCTGATCCTACCCTCTTCCGGGTCTTACGCTGCATTCAGAAGGGTTGGCCAGATCGTCCGTCCACTAAGACTTCTGATCCATTTTGGAACAACTACGCTTTGCATTACCGCCTCACGGCTAGGGATGGTGTTATCCTCCTTTCCACTGACAATGCTTCGCCGCATGTTGTGGTACCTGCGTCTTTGCATGCTTCGATCTTGCCCCTCCTTCACCAAGGACACTGGGGTGTCTCTTGCACAAAATCTCTGACGCGCCGTCATGTGTACTGGCCCGGCATCGACTCTGAAATCAAACACATGGTCGCTGCCTGCGGCCCTTGTGCGTCACAGGCCGCCGCCCCGAAGTCATCTTTGTCACCGTGGCCTTCGCCTGAGAAGCCCTGGGAGCGTATTCATGCTGACTTTGTGGGACCTTGTTTAGGTACTTATTGGCTTCTCGTTATTGACGCCTATTCTAACTTTCCTTTCATTGTCCATTGCACGTCGCCTGCCACCGTGGCAACCACCAATGCTCTAGCTCGCATTTTCTCTTTGGAAGGCCTTCCCTCTGCTCTTGTTACTGATAATGGTCCGAAATTTGCCTCTTCCAATTTTGCGGATTTTTGTGCCCATCACGGCATCATGCATGTCACGGCCCCTCCATTCCATCCACAGTCAAACGGTGAGGCTGAATGACTGGTCCGCACATTTCAGGCTCAGATGAGGAAACTCCTGACTTCGTCTGCTGCTGATGATGCGCTTCTCCAATTTCTGGCTTCTTACCGTTTCACCCCCATGGGTGATCACAACCCAGCTGAGTTCTTACATGGCCGACAGCCCCGCACGCTACTTCATCTTCTGCGGCCTTCCACCTCACAGCCGCGGGTGCCTTTGCTTGTCCGGTTCACCGCTGGCGACCTTATATGGGTACGGGGATATGGCTGATGGCCAAAATGGAGTCCTGGCCACAACTTATGACACCGTGGCGAACACCTGTATGAAATCCAGACGGACATGGGTGTTGCAGTGCGTCATTCGGACCAGCTTCGGCCTCGTGTGCTGGCTACGCCTGTTCCGAATGCCACTACACCACCTTCGGCTCTACCTGACACTTGGGATCTTGGAATCTCTCATTTCTCAAAACGCAGCCCTCTCACCACCATCTCGGTGCCAGCACAAGAAGTGATGCCACCAGGAGATGTGCCCATGCAGGAACCAGATGACCATCATCTGTCGGAGCAACTCTACTCGCCTCCTTCTCCTACGGATACTGATCCACCGCACATGTCTCCTGTTATAACAACCGGAATTGCTGCAACGGGCAGATTGGGGCACGGGGCCCCAGCAGATTCGACCCCCACATCTCCTGTCATCTCAACCCGTTATCATCAGGGACACTTCCGTCCGTACGGGAAGCCTCCTCCTCGAGACTTTACGGCCAGTCAAACAAAACCTATGGACATTAGCAATCTACAGGCCACCTCCATCAAGACCAGTGCAAAAAATTCAAAGGGGGGAAAAGTGTTGTGAACCGCCGATCTTTCAAAGTGCCGCCGCGCAGTTACGCGCATCCTCTACATGCAGCGCTGTCTGCCAGCCATGCAGCAGCCGCGCCACCTAAGCGGCCAGCGAGGCGGCAGCCACTAGACTTGGACTCAGTGCTGATTTGACTGTTCCAGTGTGACCACTTCTTACTTGTTTATTTGATCTGTGACTTACATGTATTGTGTCGTCCTAGAAATATATTTGTTCAACTTGACGTTATAACATCTACTCTGTTCTTTAATATTTATACATGTCAAATAATAAGTTTGTAAAGTAAACAAACCTGGTTGTGCTGTGATAATTAATTGAAATGTGCTGGGATTCAGGACATTAGCTAGTGAGTCAGAATACTGTATGTGTGATACCCTTCCACACACACTGAATGTTGCAGTAAACTTTCAATTAATGTTTCTTCTTCAATCCCTCATTCAACTCTATGTACTTCCCCTACCCTTAGCTTTCTGACTCCTCCTTTTCTCTCATTCTCTGCTCCCTGCTGTTCCTTTTTTTGTTTCCTCATCTCCAAACTTCCCTTTCTTCTTCTAGGTCAACTTGCCCAAAAGTGCTGCCTCAAAATCTGCTGCAGATAATGTTCATCACTTGGAGAAAGAACAAATAATTGCTATGGCACAAAAAAAACTAGGAAAAAAAGTGAAAGGAATTACAAGTGTGAAAACCCAAACACAAAAATTCTCAATACTCTAAAGTGCACACTGTTCATCAAGAAAATGTAACAATTGTTACAGGAATCCAGCAGAGTGACACATTCCTTCCCCAGCCTTTGCAGGTGGAAAAGGGAGTCCTGGATATATTTGTCTGCTGGGTAAATTTGTTTAATAAACTGAAGGGTACACAGGGAGTTAGCGTAGATGAGAAATTTCTCAGCACAGATCACCCCATGAACTCCAGTGCCCTCAAGATTGTAACTGTGCATCATGTACTGGTGTGGTAAATGACTCTTGATAACATACACAGGGAAAACACTGATCATCCAAGAGAGTCCCTCAACTGATATAGTCTGTAAATACAGGTACACAGTTGTAATGTTCATTGAATATTTCATTAAATCTCAATTTAAAGACACACACAGGCATGCTTCTCTCTCTCTCTCTCTCTCTCTCTCTCTCTCTCTCTCTCTCTCTTTCTCTCTCTTTCTCTCTCTCTCTTGTACCATACTAAATCTAAAATTAACCTATGCATCTTCAGAAGCCAAATTAAAAAATAAAATTAAATAAAAAATAAAAATAAGAGTACCTGTACAGTGATACTGTGAAACATATGTAATGTCATCAGTGAAATACAAAGGCAATGGGCATGTCCAGATAGCAACTCTCATCATAATTGTCAGTAGGCACATAAACAAGACAGAGTATGTTGCTAGCTTTCAGATAAATCCATTCTCAGTCTTGTTTATGTGCCGATTGTTGACTCAGTACTTCAATTATACTATGAGTTGCTATCTATTACTACTTCAGTTATCTCAATACATAGATAAGGCACTTACAATGTTGCAAATCAATATATGCACTGTTAGAAATAAACTACTTGAATTAGACTATTATTGTAGAAATAATAATATCGATGAAACTTCCTGCCAAATTAAAACTGGCTGCCGGACTGAGACTTGAACTCGGATTCTCGGTCCGGCACACAGTTTTAATCTGCCAGGAAGTTTCATATCAGCGCACACTCCGCTGCAGGGTGAAAATCTCATTCTGAAGAATATTGATGTAGTTTCTGTATCAAAACACTGGTTGACTAAAACTGAAATAGACATTTTGGTTTTCCTTATGGCCATGTCATTGCAAACGTTATGTGTGTGAAACTAAGAAATGGTGGTGGTCTAATTTTTTTGTTATATTGACAAAAGTTGATATAAGCCACTTTGGTCTCAATTAGCTCAGTTGTGTAAAACTGACAGACTATAATATGATAGTTGTAATCCTTATTGATCTACAAATGAAGCTGTAGAAATATTCTTTAATTTTTTGGAACTTATAGTGAAGAAAGTACTAAAATCAAAAGCAAATATTACCATCAATGGTGATAAATCTGCACTACTGGCCATTAAAATTGCTACACCAAGAAGAAATGCAGATCATAAGCAGGTATTTATTGGACAAATATATTATACTAGAACTGACATGTGATTACATTTTCACGCAATTTGGGTGCATAGATCCTGAGAAATCAGTACCCAGAACAACCACCTCCGGCCATAATAATGGCCTTGATATGCCTGGGCATTGAGTCAAACAGAGCTTGGATGGTGTGTACAGGTACAGCTGCCCATGCAGATTCAACACGATACCACAGTTCAGCAAGAGTAGTGACTGGCGTATTGTGACGAGCCAGTTGCTCGGCCACCATTGACCAGATGTTTTCAATTGGTGAGAGACCTGGAGAATGTGCTGGCCAGGGCAGCAGTCAAACATTTTCTGTATCCAGAAAGGCCCATACAGGACCTGCAACATGCGGTCGTGCATTATCCTGCTGAAATGGGGTTTTGCAGAGATCGAACGAACGGTAGAGCCACGGGTCGTAACACATCTGAAATGTAACATCCATGGTTGAAAGTGCCATCAATGCGAACATGAGGTGACCGAGACTTGTAACCAATGGCACCTCATACTGTCATGTCGAGTGACACACCAGTATGGTGATGACAAAGACACGCCTCCAATGTGCATTCACTGTGATGTCACCAAACATGGGTGCGACCATCATGATGCTGTAAACAGAACCTGGATTCATCCGAAAAAATGATGTTTTGCCATTTGTGCACCCAGGTTTTTTGCCATTTGTGCACCCAGGTTCGTCGTTGAGTACACCATTGCAGGCGCTCCTGTCTGTGATGCAGTGTCAAGGGTAACCGCAGCCATGGTCTCCGAGCTGATAGTCCATGCTGCTGCAAACGTCCTCGAACTGTTCGCGCAGATGGTTGTTGTCTTGCAAATGTCCCCATCTGTTGACTCAGGGATCGAGACGTGGCTGCACGATCCATTACAGCCATCTGGATAAGGTGCCTGTCATCTCACCTGCTAGTGATACAAGGCTGTTGGGATCCAGCATGGTGTTCCGTATTACCCTCCTGAACCCTCTGATTCCATATTCTGCTAACAGTCATTGGATCTCGACCAATGCGAGCAGCAATGTCTCGATACGATAAACCGCAATCGTGATAGCCTACAATCCGACCTTTATCAAAGTCAGAAACATGATGGTACGCATTTCTCCCCCTTACACAAGGCATCACAACGACGTTTCACCAGGCAACGCCTGTCAACTGCTGTTTGTGTATGAGAAATCGGTTGGAAACTTTCCTCATGTCAGCATGTTGTAGGTGTCACCACTGGCGCCAGCCTAGTGTGAATGCTCTGAAAAGCTAATCATTTGCATATCACAGTATCTTCTTCCTGTCAGTTAAATTTCGTGTCTATAGCACGTCATCTTTGTGGTGTAGCTATTGTAATGGCCAGTAGTGTAAAAATGTCAATCTTTGATAAGCAAACCCACTAAATTTATTTGGTGCAAACAACAATGCTACTCATAGAAACCTTCCCTTGAAAATATTCGTATTAATGTGTTGAGTGATGTTTCAACAGTTCAGAATAATACTGTCGTAAGTAACATTTATTAAATTTACTGTATCACACACGGAAAGTTTCATTGTGTACCAAAAAATCACCACTGAAGTTTATAGTGTTGTCATTTGCTCAGAATGTTTCACTCTATTTCAGTGATTATGTATATGGATGCATGTTGGGAGTGAAAATTGCTGTTAAATTTATTAATAACCACAATAATAGCACTTACAATTTTATTGCTCTAAACTTACAGTGCAAGGTACACATACAAAAACTTATATTCCACTTTGTTTATAACAGTAACAATGAAAACTTCAGAGTGACATTACAATAAAGTATTCCAGTGCACAGACATGTACATAAGCAAAGCACAACAAACATGTGGTAGCAAAGATACGAGGAAAAATTTAAATTGAAAATGCTGCAATGATAAAAATAATTATTAAACAGCTTCATTCATCTTCAATATGATGTTCACCACATTTCAAGTAGTTGTAAAATTCTTCGTAAGTAGTTGGTAAAACATTTTTCTAACAATGAAGTAATAAATCTGAATATTTCCCCTTTGACATTGGCAGTGGCAATGAATATGCAAGTGGCAATGTAACTGCATGTTCTATATGTGGCCAGTGAGATCCTAAGTTATGCATTAAATCGATTACTTTGTACTCTGCAACATATTCATGTTTAAAAAACATGATCCATGGTTTCTCATTTTTCATCATCAAAACTTTCATTTCAGATCATCTCATTCTTTCTCCATTTTCTGGTATTGACCTGTTTGTAACAGTAAAAACCAACAAAATCATTCTGTGATGTATCAAGCATGTTGTGCCTTTTTACTAGTGTATGATTCAAAAATTTCCGAAACATTTGTAATTTCATGTCAATGATGTGTTGGAGCAAAATGAAGTTGGCATCCCTGCACATGCCTGTATTTAATGTGTAACTGCCAGAGGCTTCATTGTTGTATTGTTCAGTGCTGTACTGAGCAGTATATTGTGCAGAAAGCACAGTTTGCAAATTTCGAGATGGCAGAGTTAGAGGAGCAATGTGTTTGCATTAAATTTTGCATGAAACCCAATAAAACCTTTACAGAGACATACCAAATGATGCAGGAACTGCCCGCTGTGGTTGAGCGGTTCTAGGCGCTTCAGTCCAGAACCGCACTGCTGCTATGGTCACAGGTTCGAATCCTGCTTTGGGCATGGATGTGTGTGATGTCCCTTGGTTAGTTAGGTCTAAGTAGTTCTAAGTCTAGGGGACTGATGACCTCAGATGTTAAGTCCTATAGTGCTTAGAGCCATTTTGATACAGGAACCCTATGGTGACGAGTTGCTTAGGCTGTATTCGGTGTTACAAATGGTTTACATGATTTAATGATGGCCACACAAAAGTTAAAGATGACCCTCATTCAGGACACTCTTTGACGTCTACCAAAGGATTATTTCATCATGAATTCATGCCACAGGGAAAAACTGGTAAATGATGGCACTATCAGGGTGTGTTGCACCATCTGCAAGAAAATGTGAGAAGGAAACAGCTTGACATGTGGCTAGACAATTCATGGCTCTTGCCTAACAATAATGCATTTGCACATTCATCCCTTTTGGTTCATGACTATTGCACAGAAAACAAAATCACTGAACGCCTCATCCTCCATGTGTTCCAGATTCGGCCCCTGATACTCTCTTTTTTTTTCTTCCAAAGCTGAAAATCTCACTGAAAGGGCAAAGGTTTGCAACGATAGATGAGATAAGAGAAAATTCACAGAAGGAGCTACACACGATCCAGCAACAGGTGTACCAAGACTGCTTCCAGAAGTGGAAACAGCATTGGGAGCTGTGTATGAATTATGGAGGAGAGTATTTTGAAGAGAGGTAAGTGCAGAAAAATTTTGTGGACAAAGTTCCGGAACTGAGTGAGTATATAAATGCTGATACCCTTTTTAGCCCCAGCCACACTAAAGAGAGAAACGGAAAAGGCAAAGCTGCTTGGAAAATGATCAATACGATATCCATGCAAATATTTATTGCTGTGGAGTCTATAAACACAACTACCTGGTTCCATGTTTCCTCTATGACCAAGTGCCCTCATGCCACATGAAACATGCTCCTTTTCGTTTCTCTGTGTTATAGGTAGTAAAATTTTAGGTGCTGAGTTTTCATTTGTAATAGTGCAAAGCTCTACATCTACATCTGTACTCTACAAACCACTGTGAAATGAATGGCAGTTGAATTAGTTATTAACACTTTCTCCCATTCCATTCGCATTTGGGTTATGAGAAGAATGATTGCTTAAATGTGTCTGTGGGTGCCGTAATTAATCTAATCTTGTCTTAGTGACTCCTTTGAGAGTGACACGTACGAGCTTGTAATATATTCCTAGACTCATCACTTGGGCTCTCGAAACTTTCTAAGTAGGTTTTCACAGGATAGTTTTCATCTATCTTCAATCTTCTAACACTTTAGTTTTTTCATCATCTTTGTGACACTCTCCCATAGGTCAAACAAACCTGTGACCATGTGTGTTGTTGTCCTTTGTATCCACTCAATATCCCCAGTTAAGTCCAATTTGGTATGGGTTACACAAGTGATTTGTATGCAGTCTGCTTTGCAGACTGTTGCATTTCCCTCCCATTTACCAATGGACTGCAGCTGCTTTACCTACGACTGAAACTATGTGATCATTCCATACATATCCCTTCAAATTATTACACCAATATGCCACTCATGAGTGGATTGATTCCAACTTTGACTCACTGATGTTATAGTCATAGGATACTACATTGTTTTCATTTTGCGAAGTGCACAGTTCTGCATTTCTGAACATTTAAAGCAAGTTGTGGACTTTTGCGCCACTTTGAAATCTTATCGAAATCTGTATTTTTGCACAGCTTCTTTCAGACAGTACTTCATTTTAGATAACTGCATCATCTGCAAAAAGTCTGAGGTTATTCTGGGGCACAGCCAAAGTTATTTCTACATCTGTCGATGACTCCCTATCCTAGATAACTTGCTGCATCCACCATACCAAAAATTTCTCAATCCAGTCACAAATTTCACTTGCTACCCCTATGGTCTTTCTTACAAGTGATGATCTTACAAGTGTATATGTGGTACTAAGTCAAATGCTGTTCTGAAATCGAGGTATATTACATCCATCTGACTGCCCTGAACAATGGCTTTCAGTATATCATGTGAGAAAAGTGTGAGTTCGGTTTCACATGATCTATATTTTTGGAATCCATTTTGGTCACATATACAGGACTTGGACAAAAGTATGGGAATACGAAAAACAAAACACATTATCATGCCTATATGAGATGGAAAATCTGTTGTCATTCAAACAGATGCCAGTCATCTCAGAATGGTTAAATACAGGTCCTGTATGGTTCTCAAGGGAATCTTATACCATTATTCCTGCAAAATAGTGGCATGGTCAGGTAACGATGATGAAAGTGGATAGCAATCGTGCAGCTTTTTTTATTTGATTTGATTTTTTTATTGGTACAGTTTTATCATACAGCACAAATTGTACAATTGATATTGGACAGGTTAAAGATACGTTACAATAATACATAGTATTAGCAGAATAGTAGGCAAATTAAAAATAAGTATCTATTACAATTAATTTTGTTATGTATTCAGAAATTCTTTGACAGAATAGAAACACTGCTTTATTAGAAATGCCTATAGTTTAGCTTTAAGTATTGGATGAGTAGCATTTTTTATTTCCTCTGGTATCTTATTGTGTAGTATTACACCAATGTTAATTATGCTCCACTGGTAGGTGGTTGTTCTGTGATACTTTTGATGTATATTTGATTCCCCTCTGGTTCTATAGTTGTGCACATTTTTGTTCTGTAGCAGTTTGCCTGTTTTCAAGAGGTGGTCCCTAGTGAACAAGAGAGTTTCCTAAATGAATAAACTTGGAACATTTAGAACACCAAGCTCAGTAAAATGGGATTTACAGAACTCCATCTTTTTAAGGGCACAAATTATTCTTAGAGCTCTTTTTTGCATTCTGAAAACCTTTATACTGTCCCAAAGTAGATCACAATGGTTCTAATATGGAGATCTGGCTACTGTAGTGGCCATGAGAGATGCGACAGTTCATCCTTGTGCTCACAAAACCAGTCTTGGACGACGCAAGCTGTGTGGACAGGGGCCCTGTCATCATGGAACACAGCGTCGCCATTGGGAACAAATATTTCACCATGGTATGGGGCTGATCAACCAAAATGGCCACACAGTCCTCAGCAGTAATGCAACCTATCTGGGTAACTGTTATGCCCATGGAATATCATGACACGGCTGCTCAAATCATCACCAAACCCTGCCGTGTTTAACTTTTGGGGTGTAAACTCCGCCAGAAGTTGGAAACAGTGTGATACAAGACTCATCTGACCATGATCTTCTTTCATATCTCCATAGTCCGTTTTATGGCTTCAGTACCACATTTTCCTGTTATGATCATTTGCATCGCTGATGTGTGGTTTTGGAATTGCAGCTAACCCTGCAGTTTCTAGATTATGGAACTTCCTTCATGTTTTGGTGCTGACATGATTCGTGAGTTCGTCATTCAGTTCCACAGTGACTTTTGCTGCTGTCGTCCCCTTATTTTTATCACAACCCTTTTCAGCCTAAGCCATTGGTTAATGACCTCTGATTTGTAATGTCTGGTCCAGACTGCACACCAATTAGGTTACTTTCAGAGTATTCTGACGCATGTAGGTCCATACTTAACAATCATATATGAGGTCTACAACTTTCCTTCCGCCGTTTTGCAATAGATGGCAGTAGCGGCAAGTAGGGTTCGCGTGGTTGGTCATAGGTGTAATACAATAAGCTTCTGTAAACATAATGCCATAAAAATACTAGTCGATTTGTGATTGCATCATAAGATTATTCTCGATTAAGTAGATCAACTTAGGTACCCATTTCTTGCCATTTGCGGGAAGTTTTAATTTTCTGCTTTAACATGAGGAAATCTGCGGCTGTGGTTGTTAAAATGCTGGGCAAGACCAATGGTGAGGGAATCCTGCCTCGGGCATGGATGTGTGTGATGTCCTTAGGTTAGTTAGTTTTAAGTAGTTCTAAGTTCTAGGGGACTGATGACCACAGCTGTTAAGTCCCATAGTGCTCAGAGCCATCAAAACGTTTTCACCGCCGTAACTCTGAGCTATTAGTTTTGCTCGGTAATCGTCTATTAATGGTTCAATTTCTTTCAGAATACTCTCAGCCATAGCATGAGTTTTCTGACTTTCTGGATTAACAAAGTTCCAAAACCTTTCAACAAGTTTTCCCTCAACAACATAACGTAAAACAATAACCAATTGAAATTCGCAAGACACATCTGTGGTTTCATCTGCGATTATTGCAACATAATCGGAACGTTTTACTTCTTTACGAATTTCATCATGGTACACTTCCAACATGCATTGCAGTTGTTCGTTCTAAACAGTCTTAGAAATGCCTTTGAACACTGATGCTTGACTGAGATGAAGATCTTTATCCATTTCGGCTCTGATCTGAATTATCTCACGAAAACCCCCTTCTTTTGAGTGGCACCAGATTCATCGTGGCCCCTGAGAGCCAATTCCGAAGCAACAAAGAACCGAATATAGTTTACAATTAAAATTAATATATATCTATTCTTTTCCACATGTATGGTGTGGCTGTCAATTGTTTGTCTATATTGCAAATCTAATTTGTTGGTTTTGCACATTATACATACGTGCACAATATCGGCTATTCCGGCCTTACACCAATGAACATCTCCACCAAATAACACACAACGAAAACAAAAAAAAAACGGCGTTGGTTTCTTCACAGTTGCAAATCCATTTGTTCTTTAGGTAAATTTCTGGGCAGAACTTACGGTATCAACTTTTTGTTTGCTGCTGCAGATTCAGATTCGGGAGTGGCCTACATACTGTTTTCTAACTGTCTTTTTTTCACTGAGAGTCCTGTCACTAAATGGCGTTTTTAATAACTCATTTATTTTGTTCATGTTTGCTGTTTTCACAATAAAGATAACTTCAGTGTGTTTGTACAGAACTGTATTACACGAACATAGAGTATAAACAGAAATGCTACACTGTTGTTTGGAAAACAGATACTCGAGAGGTGGTGAATATGTTAGTTGTTTTGTCGTGTAGCAATAGCCATGCCGTTGTGAAACATACTAATATTGGAATAATGCCACCTAGTTTTAAAATCAAAGGGCATGATTGAACTCAAATTATATGCAGCTGTTTATAACGATATATGTAAGTATATTATTTCTGTATTCGATTTAATTAAGCATTAATTTGTGTTTAGGAATTCATTAGCATTAACTTGTAGAAAGATTGTAAAACTGGATTACGAGAAATTTGCGCCCCCATGTATTGTAATATGATCGGTAGGTAGCAGATCGTGCTGCATAGGTTCTGCACTTGACTACTCTCTGGCTGAAGGAACTTAAAGCCTAGTTTACACGACGACATGGAGTTGCGCCACTCGTTGCGTGGAATGAGTTGCACGAAAGTGGTTTCATAGATACACTCCAGTTTTGTCGTTTTGTGAGTTCCTGAGTCGTGTCTGAAATGAAAGTTTTGCCAGTTGCACGTCGCACGGGTTGTGATGGAGTTAAAGCTTGTTGCGTGGAGTCCGCAGCTCGTGATCGTGCGGTAGCGTTCTCGCTTCCCGCGCCCGGGTTCCATTCCCGGCGGGGTCAGGGATTTTCTCTGCCTCGTGATAACTGGGTGTTGTGTGATGTCCTTAGGTTAGTTAGGTTTAAGTAGTTCTAAGTTCTAGGGGACTGATGACCATAGCTGTTAAGTCCCATAGTGCTCAAAGCCATTTGAACCATTTTTTGTTGTTGCGTGGAATCGCTGCATAATAAGAAAATATTAAACGTGTTTCGATTCGTGACAGGATTAAGAAAAGACGTCAGCTCGGTTGCTCAGTATCCTTCCTGAAATAATTTATAATGAAAGATTCAAGAAGTTGTTTTAATTATCTTAGAATGTCACCAGAACTGTTAAAGTTTCTTCTAAATAGAGTTAATTATGCGATAAGGAATAAAGGTATTGTAAGGCATGGGGCACTGTCGCCAGAACTGAAATTACATATATTGCGTGCATTGCAATCGAGAACACTAGGCGTGCTATAGGATACGGTTTTAGTTTGTGATGACGCTATTCCATTAACACCAATTATTATTAACATTAACAGTAATAATTGTTAACATGAACAACAATAATTATTCGAAGCAGGCCGCATTAAGAAGAGAATGGTTCGCAAACTACTCTCTTGACGATAGATCTGTACAGTGGCAATATTTCAAAATTCTAATATATGTGAATGGGGAGCACTGCAGTGACGTTTTAAATAGATGAACATTGAATAAAGAATACAGCTTCTTGAATTCGTATAACCTTCCCTCTTGTCAACGATATTCCTTAACAAAGAGTTGACCAACTCGAACGATGGGTTTTAGTCTTGTAGACGAGAGCATTGCCACAGTTAGAATTACACTTGCTTGTATTTTTCTTAATTCAGTTGTATACGTGCTCCTAACTCAATAAATTTTGCCTGCAGCTCAGATACTGTCAAAACATCTACACTCACGCTCATAAGTTAAGGATAATTGCAGAATATGGTGCCACACAACCTGCCACTACACAAAACTGGCGCTAATAGCATAGGCACATAGGGAACACACACGACTCGAAACACGCGCTACAAAACGCCACCATTTCCTGCGCATGTACCCCGACATGAATATGGGATATGATCACCATTCACAAAGGCCACACAAACTCTGGATCAGGTGGTTGAGCAGCTGCTGGGGTATAGACTCTCATTCTTGCACCAGTGCCTGTCGGAGCTCCTGAAGTGTCGTAGGGGTTTGAAGACGTGCAGCAATACGTCGATCGAGAGCATCCCAGACGTGCTAGATGGGGGTTAGGACTGGAGAACAGGCAGGCCACTCCATTCGCCTGATATCTTCTGTTTCTCGATGGGGCCATGCATTATCATCCATCAGCAGGAAGGTGGGACCCACTGAAACCCTGAAAAGGCGGACATACTGGTGCAAAATGATGTCCCGATACACCTGACCTGTTACAGTTGCTCTGTCAAAGACATGCAGGGGTGTACGTGCACCAATCATAATCCCACCCCACACCATCAAACCACAACCTCCATACAGGTCCTTTTCAATGACATTAAGGGGTTGGCATCTGGTTCCTGGTTCACACCAGATGAAAACCTGCAAGAATTACTGTTCAAACTATATGTGGACTCGTCCGTGAACATAACCTGGGACCACTGTTCCAATGACCATGTACTGTCTTCTTGACACCAGGCTTTACAGGCTCTCCTGTGACCAGGGATCAGTGGAATGCACCTTCCAGGTCTCCGGGTGAATAAACCATGTCTGTTCAGTTGTCTGTAGACTGTGTGTCTGAAGACAACTGTTCCAGTGGCTGCAGTAAGGTCCCAAGCAAGGCAGTACTCCATGGCCATCTGCAGGCACTGATGGTGAAATATCGGTCTTTTTGTGGTGTTGTGCACTCTGGACGTCCTGTACTGTATCACCTGCACACGTTTCCTGTCTGCTGGAATCGTTACCATAATCTTGAGATCACACTTTGTGGCACACGGAGGGCCCGTGCTATGACCTGCTGTGTTTGACCAGCCTCCAGTCGCCATAGTATTCTGCCCCTCATAACGTCATCAATATGTGTTCTTTGAGCCATTTTCAACACACAGTCACCATTAGCATGTCTGAAAACGTCTGCACACTTACTCACTTCAACGTACTCTGACATGCACCAACACACCTCTGCGTATGTGGACTGCTGCCAGCACCAGCATGCGATGACCGTAGGTCAAATGCACCAGATGGTCATACCCCGAGGTGATTTAAACCCGCAAACTGCCCACCAGAGAGTTGTTTCACTATGTATCAGCATTATCCTTAATTTATGAGCATGAGTGTATGTTATGATCGCACATTATGGTCTCAGCAGCAGCAATATGTTGCTTATTTTTGTAATCAGCAACATTGAAATCTCAGAAACACTTATGCAGAGCATAGATATCCAAAAAGCGAACATTATTCTCCGTTCCCCACTTCATATTTCAGTTTGTCTACACTCTACGAACACACTTAACCTCAAAACTCATGCAACTAGTGTCGCCAAAGTTGGAACACGCCGAAAGTGTTTAGTTTCACCAACGAGTTGCGCAAACGCGCGGCGCGCGTGCGCAGCGGCCGGTAGCGCAGTTGCCTGGAACCTAGTGTCGTCGTGTAAACTAGGCTTAAGACTCTGAGTCAGACCAGCTGTGGCTCCATCCCCCATCATAAGAAATGTGTAGAAATCGACGCCCCAGGCTTTCACACTGTGCTTATGGGGCCAGACGGTGCCAATCTGCTGTTGGCTCCTAGCTTCAGAAAACTACCTTGAGAACATGCATAGCGAAACATGCCTCTTCAAATCATAAAATACATACTCTGAAACAATGTTTTATGAGCAATGTGCATAGATTTCTCTTTCTTTCTTTTTCACACAAGTGGTGCCATGGCACAGCGGCACTACCTCAGAAGCTGCCCGTATTGTATTTAATACATAAGTATGACCTACTTCCAAGAGCGTAACAAGACCAGTGTACGTGTGCTACAACTTATGACCAATGATTGCACTTGTGTTTGTTCACATCAGGTTTATTCTTATGATGAAAGAGTATAGTACGAAATTTCTGTGTAAATTTGGAATCATCATATTCTTCCGTATAATTTGTGTATTTCTTCTCCTTCTTCATTCTAACAAACAATCTTGTCATCAATAATTGTGTAACTATTCTTGCCATTGTCAAAACTTCTTCCCTGGTTAACTTCCCCAACCCTACCAGAATCACCGATTCAGTTATCCTGTGTTTACTGTCCAGTTAGGTGTTATTACGTATTCATTTTCCACGCTATTCCGAGAATAGAACTTATGCGGCTTCTACCCAGGGACTGTACAACTGGCCTTTAGTAGTGTAGCATTGTGGCAAAAAATTTTCTGCCAAAATTTCATCTTCTTGGATACATCGAGAAGATAATATGTAACCTTTCTTATCTGTTATTCCTGTTAGTCGTTTATTTCCACTCTGGTAGTCTGAATCTATGGATTTTGGTAACAATTTAACAGCGCTGGTCATTTGCACACCCAATCAACCACATAAACAAATAGCGATTGGCATTCGCCCGTTAGGGTTTATTCAGCTCAGCTCATATAGCCCTGTCCCCTTTTGCCAGAGGGAAAACTTTTTATTTATAGATGTGGCAGGAATTCTCCTGGCAGACACATCACATACACTATGTACGCATTCAAAAATCAACTTATGATTCATTCAGAAATCAACTTAGAATGTGTTAAAAATGTTCAAAAACTAACTGAGATGTGTTTCAAATCGACAGACCTACATGTGTTGGATGCTAGGCGCATAGTGAAACAAGGGTTTTTACTTCAGGATTTTGGCGACCCCTGAAACAGCCGTCTGGGGAAAATACCCCTTTTTGACCCCACCCTAGACCTGAGCCTGAGTGCCAATAAAATAGATGACAAATATAATGTTTCCTTAACACAACTCTTTGAAAGTTACGTCCCATTAGTACTTTCTAAATGGGGTACCAGCAGTAAAAGGGTGCCTGGGCTGTTGATTAGTGGGATAAGCATATCATGTAGAACAAAGTGGGAATTATATAAAATGTTAGAAGTAGTCACAATCAAGCTACAGTAGCCCATTACAAACAGTATTGTAAACTGCCTAAAAATGGTATTAGGAAGGCAAAGACTATGTGTTATGCAAATAGAATAGCTAATTCACAGGCTAAAATTAAAACCGTATGATAAGTCGTGAAGGAAGTATCTTGTCAGCAGCACAAGGTCGACAATATGAAGACAGTTCGTAGTAAAAATATTTCTGTTACTGATAGGACAGATATATGTACAGTATTTAACAATCACTTTCTGAGTATCTCTGACGAATTAAATAGAAATTTAGTTTCTGTAGGGAATCATATTATTCTCTTGGAAAATGTTTTCCGAGATTGATGTCTGAAAGACTCCTCTGTGAGGGGAGACTGAGTCAATAATTAAATCACTGAAGACTAAGAACTTTCATGGCTATGATGGAGTGCCTAGCAGAATATTAAAGTACTGTGCTGCACATGTTAGTCCTACACTTAGCCATATTTGTAATTTTTCGTTTAAGAAGGGTCACTTTCCTGAACGACTGAAGTGCTCAGTAGTAAAGCCATTTTATTAAAAGAGAGAAAGGGATAATGTAGACAATTTTAGACCTATTTCTACGTCATAATTTTTTGCTAAAGTTATTGAAAAGGCTGTATCTGTAAGGATAAAAAATGGCTCTGAGCACTATGGGACTTAACATCTGAGGTTATCAGTCCCCTGTAGAACTACTTAAACGTAATTAACCTAAGGACATCACACACATCCATGCCCAATGCAGGATTCGGATCTGCGACCGCAACGGTCGCGCTGTTCCAGACTGAAACGCCTAGAACCGCTCGGCCACACCAGCCGCCTCTGTAAGGATAATTGATCATTTTATTTCACATAATTTGCCAGCAAATGTACAGTTCGGTTCTAGAAGTGGCTTAAGAACTGAAAATGCTATATTCTCTTTTCTTTGTGAGGTACAGGGTGGATTAAACAAAAGGTTTCGAAAACTAGGCATCTATTCTGATTTAACTACGTTTGATTTTGTTTATCACAAAATATTGCTCCATTAGTTGGACCATTATGGAATATGGGAGTAGTTGACAGTTGCTTCACCTTTTAGGCTCTATCCCCACAGGGCTAATCAGGTCTCCAGCTACCTGACAACCAAGAAACCGGGAGACTGGATGACTCACGTAGCCAATCACATTCACACAGACACAACACGAGTCTCCTGTACTGCCAAGTCACTTGCAGCGTGAACAGAAAAGTAAAGCAGTTTCATTGGCTGTGTGCCATGCCCCTATTACTACAATGTCCAGTGCCTCTATTAATGATGATATCATAATAAATTATTATTATTACTGTCGGTACAGGAGGAGAAAAGTGAGAAAGTTGTGGATTCATCCTTACACTGAGAATAATATTAATCATAGGTTACAAGTTGCCTAATTGCTTGGTGCATTGGATGGGAAACACATCTGCATTGAAAAATTACCTGGGATTGGTTCAACTAACTTCACAGTATTGTTGGCATACAGTGATCTGATGATTTACTCATTATTATTAAAATGATTATGCAGGTAGAAATAGTGGTAGAGAGATATTTCTTGCTTCAGCAACCAAACACTGGATTACAAATGGAATATTAAACTTGCCAATGATAAAAATGAACATTATTTCCCTTATTACTTTGTAGGAGATAAAGCATTTCCATTATCATGCTACTTGATGCTACCGTATCCACAAAGAACTTTCGATAATGTGGACAGAATTTGTTATCATAGACTAAGCAGAGGAAGAAAATCTGTCGAATGCGCATTTGGAATGCTCACACTGACGTTCCAAGTCCTGAACAGTCCTATTCGTTCTCGAACTTCAGGAAGATTGGTGACATAGTAAAATCCGTGTGTATATCGCATAATTTCATTCGAAAACATGAGGCTATCGAATAAAGGTGTGGTGAACAACAGTGCAACAACTTTGAAATGCGAACAGTCAGAATCCAGCCAAGGATCGTCAACCTACTGCTTATGAAGTGAGGAATTATTCAGCCAACTACCTTCTGACACCTCATGCTCCCCTCCCATAGCAGTGGAAGTACTGGATCAACAATAACCAGGATCTACTGTAATTCTCTTTCTTCACGAAATTTTTTATGTGTAATGTGTGTTTCTGTAAAATTTATAAATGAATTTCCATACATTTTTATTTAAATATTAATATGTAATTAAATATGTTTTAATTATGTATTTATTAATTCATTGTATAGTGGGTGTTTATAAATTATTGATAAGTTTTTCAATAAAATGGATCTTAAAGCATAGTAAGTAAGGCATATTTATTTTATGTTAAAAATTTTAATTACTGATAATGAACTTACCCTTACAAACTTCCTTGGCTACTTTGTGCCATGTTCTCTCTGTCACCTCCTTTCTTGAATACCCTTTGAATTTGTAATTTCATAGGTCTGGATATTTCTCCACTTCTCCCACGAAAATTTCAAATTACACATTTGTTCACACATTGCACAAACCAATGGTACGAATGTAACTGAGACACTGGGAGACTAGGTGACTAGCACATCAGGTCACATAGTGTCCTAACTGTGGCGACTTTGGAGCAGCACTACTGAAGTATCCCTGTGTGAACGACTCCATCTAATTACACATGCCAGGTCTCTTGGTTGCAGAGTATCTCAGTCACTCGGAGCCTTAAGTATACCCGTGTGAATAGGGCCTTACTTTAACAACAGACAGCAAAACATCATTATCCGCAGTGTTGAGAATGGCTATGATGTGGGGTGTGAGTGAGGCATGAACACCGTCAAATAGGGGGTCCCCAGGGATCAGTGTTGGGGCCACTCTTGTTCCTTATTTATATAAATGATATACCCTCTAATATTACAGGTAATTCTAAAATTTTCCTGTTTGCTGCTGACACTAGCTTGGTAGTAAAGGATGTTGTGTGCAACATTGGCTCTGTTTCAAACAACGCAGTTCATGGCTTGTAGAAAATAAACTAGCGTTACATTATATTAAGACTCAGTTTTTACAGTTTCTAACACACAATTGAACAAAACCCGACATATTAATTTCACAGAATAGATATATAATTAGTGAAACTGAACAGTTCAAATTTATAGGTGTGCAGATAGATGCACGTTTAGTATCTTGTTCAAAGGCTTAATGCTGCCATTTTTACTACTTGAACGGTATCTGAAGTAAATGATATTTCAACACGAAAAGTAGTCTATTTTGATTATTTTCATTCACTTGTGACATATGGTATTATATTTTTGGGTAGCTCTTCCCATTCTCCAAGGATATTTTTGGCTTATAAATGGGCGATTCAGACAATAGTGGTGTAGGTTCGTGAACCTCTTGTCGACTCCAGTTCATTAGTCTGGGTATTCTTACATAGGCCCCTCAATACGCTATGTGATCAAAAGTATCCGGACACCCTCAAAAACATATGTTTTTCGTATTAGGTGCATTGTGCTGCCACCTACTCCATATCAGCGACCTCAGTAGTCATTAGGCATCGTGAGAGAGCAGAATGGGGCACTCCGTGAAACTCACGGATTTTGAACATGGTCAGGTGATTGGGTGTCACTTGTGTCATACGCCTGTACGCGAAATTTCCACACTCATAAACATCCCTAGGTCCACTGGTTCCTATGTGATAATGAAGTGGAAATGTGAAAGGACATATACAGCACAAAAGTGTACAGGCCGATCTAGTCATTGACTGACAGAGACTACTGACAGTTGAAGAGGGTTAATGTGTTATAGGCAAACACCTACCCAGACCATCACACAGGAATTCCAAACTGCATCAGGATCCACTGCAAGTACTATGACAATTAGGGGGGAGGTGAGAAAACTAGGATTTCACAGCCGAGCGGCTGCTCATAAGCCACACATCACGCTGGTAAATGCCAAACGACACCTCGCTTGGTGTATGGAGTGTAAACATTGGACAATTGAACAATGTGTGGGGTGAAGAATCACAGTACACAATGTGGCGATCTGATGGTAGTTGTTCATTGAAGGTCGCCAAGGAGAAGCAAAGCCTCCAGTAGGCCTTAGAAAGTTGCCATTTGGGTTTGCACGTAGGTGGGGTATGAGTCAGCAAATGAATGTGAAATGGTCGCTCGAGTATGTGTCAGAGAGAACATACCCCTCGAGATGATGGGCAAGCTGGGGAATGCCGAACGAGAGGTCCAAATGGGAATGGGAATGGGTATGTGTGGAGTCTGAAAGGAACGTGGCTGGTCCAGCGTTAAGGCAGATGAGGTTATTTGATTGAGAAAGTCAATCAAGAGGGCACCTCTCTGACAGGTTCTAGCCCCAAAGGGGCTGGAGGAATTTCGCCCTGGTGACACCAAAGGATGGAGCGATGTAAACAGTACAAAGGGAAAAAGTGAAGTGAGGAAGGACAATGCGGATTGCACGAGCTTGCAGCCAGTTGTTCGGGGAGATAGTCTGACTATGAAAATCATCTCAGATAAGCAGCATGACTCCCCCAAGAGATGTAAAGTGTACCCGGGGGAAAGGTCGAAGCAGACCGGAAAGAAATGCGAGAGGTCAAAGCAGTTGTCAGGACACAATTTGTTTCCTGGAGGCAGAGAACAAGTGAACACTTCGATTCCAAGAGCAGCTCTAATTCCTCCTTATTGGATCTAAGGCTGAGAACGTTCCATTGGAGGAGAGTCATGACAAGGAAAAGGGAGGGGAAAAATGAAGGGGTGTCACTTCAGCAGCTGTTGAGTGCCAGTCTTTAAAGACACTCTGTTTCAGGGCACAAAGGCCGGAGGATCTTGCTCCATAAGATCTACAGAGGCATCAGTATTCTCCATTGGTCGGTCTGTGGAATCCAAGGCAGAATAACCGTTGGCGGTGGGCACCAACGACACGGAGGTCAGCCGAATGAGTGTATCTCGTGGCAACACCATTGAAGAGAATCGCTGAATCGGCGAAGGAGAAGATCGTTTGCCCATGTTTGATTTCTTGGCGGCTCTTCTGGTGGCAGATGACGATTCAGATGTTTGTTGCCTGGAGGGATGTAAAAAGTCTTTGAAAGGGTATTCCTTCTGTCTTTTCCGGCCTGCCGATTGTGTGAGGCGAAAATCTGGTGGCTTGTTGCACAGCTGAAGGAGAAGGAGACGGGGATCTGCCATGACACTGAGCGATTTTTTATAACCGCCTTGCTGAATCTGAGGTCGCATATCTGCATGGACATGTCTTTCGTGGAGCTAAATGTTGCAAGAATGGTACAGTAAATGCTGGATGGCAAAGTGCAGGACTTGTGAGCACCAGGTTAAGCACTTTTTCCTTCACCAGGATCTCCTGGACAGCCTACTCATCGAGATACATCGGACAATCTCGTGAGGAGGCTGCATGGTCAGACCATCAAACAGCCTAGTGTAAATAACACCACACAAAGAATTCAGTGTTCTCAACATAAACAGGATAGCTGTGGAGGACCGAAGCTGCAAGCAGTAGCTGTGCTTGAGAATCACAAGTAGTCTCCAAAAGCAAAGTGCCATTGTGCAGGTGAGAGCACGATTTCACAGGGCCAGCAATTGCATCAGCACATTTCTGAATAATAAACGGATTAACTGTAGCAAAGGAGTGACCATCTTCAGTACGTGAAACCACGAGGAATCGAGGTTCAGCTGGGAGGGTCTTTGAATCATTAGCCTCATTGCATTTACGTTTAGTAGACATCAATTGAGAAGATGCTTGGCTCATTGTGAGAAAATCCCTCATGATTTCCAGCATCTCTGATGGTGCACTCCTTCGAAATGGGCCCCCCCCTCAGAGGGGCTCACCCACCTTAGGTGATTACTCACCCCTCCCATACACCTGACAGAGCGACCAATTGGCAATTTGGAAAGGTAACTGCTCAGGCAATCACCCCTCCCAGGGCCTGGCCTGCACTAGTGGGTATGTGCGAACCCTACCTGTCAACCTGGGGCTGGGAATTACATATTACCCAGTCACCTGTTATGCATCAGATGTGTGGGCCGGCCTTCACTGAGCATACAGGGAGGAAGAAGAAAAAGAGGAACCTCACATGCTGAAGCAGAGGAAGAATAGGAGAAGGGGAACGAAGAAAGAAAAAAGAACGAAAAAATACTGGAGGGACTGTTCTAATGTCAGGTTACTGAAAATACAGAACACATTCCCAAAAATATCCTAGACATATTCCGCAAGAGAGGGGAAAAAGACTAGCAAAAGGATAGATGTGCAGCATGGAAGGAAGATGCTCCAAAGGCTGGAGCCCCATGGTAGCCAAGCACGGACTCGCCAAAGAGTGGTGAGCCCCTGGGAGGGGTAGGAGCGAAATAGTGCTTTGGACTGGCATACAGGTGGCCCTGATTTCAATGAAATTTTGTTTTTGTTGTGTTGGTGCATGCTACAGAACGACATTTAAGTTTCAACTAGATCTGTCGGATAATTTTGTTTATGCAGCTGTCTGTGGTAAACATGTCTGTGTTTCATTCAAATGGATAAACAAGTAATGTGCCATAATAAAATTATGTAGATTATCACTGCTATAAATTCATTCAAAACTGGTGATAATTTAGAAGGAATTTGTACCTCAGTTTACAACAGTTAACAAATGGCCAATTGAACTTAAGCAGGGGTTTGTTTCTTTTGAAGGTGATAAAACGTTGAGAAGGTGCGAAATAGCCACATTGCCCTTGAAATTGTTAAAACAGGACACATCAGGGAGAACTCCAGCAAAGGCCGGATGTGATTTTGGAGTATCCAGGATTCTCATGCTGGGCACTGCTCAGCACAGACAGCTGTCTTATTGTATGCTGTGTATGTGCTCCATTAATTAGTATTAGACATGGTAGTTGAACATTGTGGATTTCTATGCCTTAATCGCCTGGATTACAAGAATGGTAGAATCACCTATAAGGAAAGTATTTCAGCCTTAATATGATTTGCAACCTGTTCTGAAAGGGTGCTGTGGCAAAACACTTATTAATTGGCTTTCTTTGTTATACTCCCATAGCGGATTTACAAATAGGCCCACTAGGCACAGGCCTAGGGGAGGCACCTTAAAGGGGGGCGACATTTTTTGCTCTGTACTCATTTTAACCTTTTACGTTTTAAAATAGCAGATCTTACAAACGACAAGAATTTTTAATATTGTTAAACAACTTGCTATTTTAAATAAGCTTTAAGATCGAAATTCGACAATACAAGCTTGGAAATATACATTGTTTACTTGCTGACTGAATGGAAATTTAACATTGGGTTTCTGTCTGGTATCATCTTCATGATTGTTCAAAATATTTTTAAGTAAGCTGTCAGGTCAGCTATCGACAATACAATGTTTGAGGCGTCATTATTCCGAGAAGGTTATCGGCTTCTACTTAACCCTACCATATTTTCCCCATGAAAATAACGGGACCCCTTGAAAAGCTGTGATAAACTAATCAGCTGTATCTTAAATACTGTAACATGTGTGGGCCTGAGAATGTAAAACCCGACTGTACTAAAATTTCTTGTAGAAATTAGGGGGAAGTATCAAGTAATTAATGTGAAAGTTCTGTGGTCTTCAATGTCTGAGCTTTGATTTAATGACACCTGTTTAACAAAACATGTTGATACTGGGAATCTTTCACATTTTTAAATACATGTTTATACGAAAAGAACATAAGCAGAATATCTAATAATGTGTGAAATACACTTCACAACAGTTTAAAAATTTTATTTATTCATTTACTTAGTTACTTTTTTGGCGAAAAAAGAAGAAGAAACCAACTTTCGTTTGTCTCATTTATTGTGCTGCGTCCAGCATGATATCAAAGTTCCCAATCTGCGCAATCGAACAGTACGTGGCATTGCAAATTTTATATTAAACTTCTCAATTAAGATATTTTCCTTCGAGGAAAGGTTATTTTTATTTAATGTTGGAACAAAATGTGCATTTGCATGTAGCCATAACAGCAGTGTTCTCACAAATGTCAACATACTGCATCAACTGCCAACAAGACTACTTAAACTTTGTTGTCTGTCTTCTCTGCCCACAGAAACCGATAAAATGTTATAAGAATAAGTGGGACAAGAGTCGATCCAGCACAACTCACTGCAAGAAATTGCAAAAATTATTTGCTTTTTAATTTAGAAAGACAGTGTCAAGAATATTCAGACCATATTTGCGTCCCAGCTAAAATTCCAGCGACGCGGGAAACAGAAGCAAAAAAACGGACTGTACCGTTTTCTTTACAAGACGAATTGCAGCTGTCAGGTGTGCTTCTACTGTTCACTGACAACAGAGAAACAGACGACAATGAAATTAAATTATTCTGCATAGTCGTTCTTTCATAGCACAGTTAGACTGCTACGGTCGCAGGTTCGAATCCTGCCTCAGGCATGGCTGTGTGTGACGTCCTTAGGTTCGTTAGGTTTAAGTAGTTCTAAGTTCTAGGGGACTGATGACCACAGCTGTTAAGTCCCATAGTGCTCAGAGCCATTTTTTGAACCATCATAGCACAGTTACGTCAAGTAATACGAGTTGGTCAGTTCATCGCTCCGTGACTAAAGGAAAAATCTTTGTGTTAGTGTGCCGCGTTTAAAGTAAAAAGCTGTGTGCTCATTTGTGGTGTAGTGCGATTGGAACTGGATACACCTCTTTCCTTTTACAATTTTTTTCTTTTGTTTTGACTTTTGGTTGGCAATTTTGTAAGTGCCGTAACGTGAATAACCGTGAAAATAGCAAATGTGCAAAATTAAGTGGGGTGGTATTACGGGAATTATCGAAGGAAAGGCGAGAACGAGAAGCCAATGTTCTAAAACCGCTTGGTAGAGTAGATAAATTTTTCGCATAGATGGTTGCTGGTGCTACATCGAGTTTAAGTAGTACAGCGATATTTCTGGAATTGCAGCTGTTGTAAAAGAGGTAAATACAGACGAAACACAAGTTAAAAATGAAGAAAAGCAAATTGTTCCCGATTTAGAGTTTCATGAAAAACTAAGCGTCGAGTCAGACATTACAGAAAGAAATAACCTTATTAGTGATGATCCTGCAGAATAGTGTGTCAATCAATCAACAATCGACATTCTCTTACAACGTGGCAGTAAAACGTAATGGTGATTTTTCTAATTCAAGAAGATCAGCAGGTAATAAAATCATTTATTTGAACAAAAATGTATTTTACCATAAACTTTTAATTGGTGAATCAACTTTGCGTGATTTTCTAGTATATTCCCTTAGCACTGGTGCTGTTTCTTGTGCGCCATGTAAATTGTTTGGAGGTAAGTCCGCGATTGCTACTAATGGTATTGCAGATTGGAAAAATCTTTCTAATATTTTATCTCATCATGAGAATTCACTTCAATTAAAAAATTCTGAGTTATCGGTCTTAACAAGAAAAAAGTCACTTGGAACAATAGATAACCATTTCGAGTCATATGTTGAGAGAGAAAAATTGTACTGGTGCAGTGTGTTGAAAAGGGTGTTTGCAGTAGTGAAGAAGCTGACGAGTCATGGACTCCCCAACATGGACACGTTGAAAGATGCCATTCATTATATAACGGTCAGTTTACGATATGTCTTGAACTTCTAGCCGAGTTTCATCTTTTTCTCGCAGAGCACACTGAATGATATGGAAGTCCAGGGCAGGGACACACAAGTTACATTTCTTCAACAATCTGTGATGAAGTAGAGCTTATTTCTGAATGAATAAAAATAATTATCATAAGTGAAATAAAACAGGCCACATATTTCCCTATAATAGTAGATTCTACTTTGGAAATTTCACATATTGATCAATTATCTTTCATATTAAGATATGTGGACGAGAAAGGTGAACCTGTTGAATGTTTTCTTCTGTTTTTACCAAACCCGGGACACAAGTCCGAACACTTAACTGAGGCCATAATAAGGGTCCTGTCTACAAATTCCATTGATATTACTGACTGTAAAGACCAGTCATATGACAACGCAAGCAATATGTCAGGAACCTACATTGGTTTGCAGGCATGCTCTAAAGAATGAAATCCGGAAGCACATTATGTGCCTTGTGCAGCACATTCTTTGAATTTAGTCGGCACTAGTGCTGCAAGCTGTTGTCAGGAAGCATGTTCATTTTTGAATATAGTGCAAAACCTTTATAGTTTTTTCTGTGTGTCTACACTACGCTGGAATAAACTTCTTTCTTTCACGAAACCAGGAACCAAAACGGTAAAAGTTTATCAAAAACATGTTGGTCAGGAAGAGAGGAAGTGTATGTAAGTCTATATGAAAACTGGGAGCACGTTATCAATGCCCTCACACATATTGCCAATAATGAGGCTTTAGCTTTATTGAATCAACTCAGCAGACTAGAAACAGTACTCATGATGACAGTTTGGAAGGACATATTACAGAGATTTAATAGTGTAAATCTGAAATTACGAAGTGTAAATATTGATACTAAAAAAGTGCATGAGTTATACGAATCACCTGTAGGATTTATTGCATCTGTTCATGGCATGTTTGACTGTTATGAAAATAAATCTATGGAGATTGTGACTGATATAGACTATGAATGCACCTATGAAAGTTAACGAAAACGCAAACTTCATGATGTCGAAGAAGCAGACGCTGGAGAAGTTTTTCTGACTGGAAGGGAAAAATTTTGAGTCGAAATATTTCTCCCAGTACTCGACAACTTGTACGCTGAATTAGTGAGGAGAAAGGAAAGCTGCATAACACTCTTTGACTCCTTCAGTTTTCAGTAACCTTAAGCAGTTCACCTGACGATACTGCTGAGCGTGCAGCAAAACCCCAAGCGTCATATGACGCAGATTAAGAGCCTTCCTTCCTTGGTGAATGTGAACACTTCGCGAAACTTTTGAAATCTTCTGAGATTAGTGATATACCAGTCGTAATGAATAATTTTTTACGAAAAGAGAGGTTACAGTCTGTGGTTCCGAATGTTAACATTGCTCTAATATTTTTATGTATGCCACTTACAAATTGTTCAGCAGAACGTTCGTTTTCGGCTTTTATAAGACTGAAATCGTACCTACGTTCTACGTTGCCTGAGGAGAGATTGAAAGCCTTCTCTATTCTTCACATCGAAGCCGACCTCCTAACATATAAACCGTCTGAACTATGAAGATATGCTCAACTAGTTTTCTGCTGTCAAAGACAGACACAAGACTTGCTGACTGGTGACTTTGTTTATTTATTTATATTAGTTTCAAAAATTTAACATTATAATGTGATTTTTATTATAACTTAGAGCACATTCATTGGATTTACAAACTATATATTACCTGTT
This sequence comes from Schistocerca piceifrons, assembly GCF_021461385.2. NCBI lineage: Eukaryota > Metazoa > Arthropoda > Insecta > Orthoptera > Acrididae > Schistocerca > Schistocerca piceifrons. The sequence continues at coordinate 818,463,236 of NC_060138.1, forward strand.
TATATTACAATTGTCGATGGCAGAACGCCGAGATAAACCTCGTTTAGGTGCAACGTGGCTGAAGGCGCCCGACAATATTAAACAATACTCGAAATACCCAGGCCACTCGGCGCTGTACAGCCAAGTCATATTGATTCTGCAGTATATTACAACTGATGCGTATTCTTGGCGTCTGCTGAAACGTATAGCTATCGCGGAAATTGATGTTATCGGAGAGAAAGTGTTAATAAAGAATGTAGTTCAGTTCTGTTGACAAATACGTAAAAGCTTTGCTAATACCGCAAGAAAGAGCTGAGGTGAGAGCAGTAGCTGCAGTACAAAACTGTTCAGCCCTTACATGGATTAAAGGTATTGTCTGCAATGATTATGCAGCATGTAGCTACACAGTCCCTAATGCTTTACACATTAACTACTAGATTATAAAACAAATTTGATTTATCCACACTAGTCTGTAAATTATGTAATAGCAAATCCAGTTCGGTGTTTGTTCGTCTGTGTTTAGTTATTATACTACTGGCCATTAAAATTGCTGCACCAAGAAGAAATGCAGATGATAAACGGGTATTCATTGGACAAATATATTATACTAGAACTGACATGTGATTACATTTTCACGCAATTTGGGTGCATAGATCCTGAGAAATCAGTACCCAGAACAACCACCTCTGGCCATAATAACGGCCTTGCTACGCCCGGGCATTGAGTCAAACAGAGGTTGGATGGTGTGTACAGGTACAGCTGCCCATGCAGCTTCAACACGATACCACAGTTCATCAAGAGTAGTGACTGGCGTGTTGCAATGAGCCAGTTGTTCGGCCACTATTGACCAGACGTTTTCAATTGGTGAGAGATCTGGAGAATGTGCTGGCCAGGGCAGCAGTGGAACATTTTCTGTATCCAGAAAGGCCCGCACGGGACCTGCAACATGCGGTCGTGCATTATCCTGCTGAAATGTAGTGTTTCACAGGGATCGAATGAAAGGTAGAGCCACGGGTCGTAACACATCTGAAATGTAACGCCCATTGTTCAAAGTGCCATCAATGCGAACAAGAGGTGACTGAGACGTGTAACCAATGGCACCTCATACTGTCATGTCGAGTGATACACCAGTATGGCGATGACAAAGACACGCCTCCAATGTGCATTCACTGTGATGTCACCAAACATGGGTGCGACCATCATGATGCTGTAAACAGAACCTGAATTCATCCGAAAAAATGACGTTTTGCCATTGGTGCACCCAGGTTCGTCGTTGAGTACACCATCGCAGGCGCTCCTGTCTGTGATGCAGCGTCAGGGGTAACTGCAGCCATGGCCTCCGAGCTGATAGTCCATACTGCTGCAAACGTCGTCGAACTGTTCGTGCAGATGGTTGTTGTCTTGCAAACGTCCCCATGTGTTGACTCAAGGATCGAGACGTGGCTCCACGATACCTTACAGCCATGCGGATAAGATGCCTGTCATCTCGACTGCTAGTGATACGAGGTGGTTGGGATCCAGAACGGCGTTCCGTATTACCCTCCTGAACCCACCGATTCCATATTCTGCTAACAGTCATTGGATCTCGACCAACGCGACCTTTATCAACGTCGGAAAAGTGATGGTAAGCATTTCTCCTCCTTACACGAGGCATCACAACCACGCTTCACCAGGCAACGCCGGTGAACTGCTGTTTGCGTATGAGACATCAGTTGGAAACTTTCCTCATGTCAGCACGTTGTAGGTGTCGTCACCGGCGCCAACCTTGTGTGAATGCTCTGAAAAGCTAATCGTTTGCATATCACAGCATCTGCTTCCTGTCGGTTAAATTTCGCGTCTGTAGCACGTCATCTTCGTGGTGTAGCAATTTTAATGGCCAGTAATGTAGTTCGTGCACAGAAATCTCTATTTCATTTTTATTTCTTACACTACCCTATAGATTCACGTATTAATACCGAAAGTGTTTTTTATCTGCTACACATTCAAGTTATTTGATCGTGAAACAACAGTTTAATTTTAACTTTGAACGCATCTCCTTAAAGGTACGTATTAATTTCTAATGTATGACACATTCGCTTCAATTTTTTAGATCGTAACACAACTTTTTTACTTTCATTTTCAACGGTTTCGTGTAAAAGAACATATTAAAAGTGAATGTATAACAAAAATTCGTTGCCTTCTATACGCTCTGCTGATTTTTTTAGGCCATAAAAGAAAAGTTATTTTCTTGTGCTCGTTTCTGTTGCCTTTCAACAGAAGAATGGGATAACACGGAGTAGTTTCAAGTTTGTTTTATCCGCTGCCGTACACCAAGTACAGTTTGGGAACCATATTACATTTTGATTGAGCGCGACTGGACCGCTGATGCGTCCTTCAGAACAACGAATAGCACAGTACGGAAACAGCTCACAGCGCTCCCACCCAAAACTGAAATTGTGAAGTGATCGTGTTACAGCAAAATTTTTAAATCCACCACTGGACACTTCAGTTATATTAGTTTTGCTTTAGCATGCATGACATAGCTCCATGTCACTGAATAAGCCAAAGAGGCATGCACAAAACACAATGTGTCATTTCCTTGCAGTTAGTCAAAGAGTCGCATATTATGAAGTCCCGAGATGAGAACAATAAACTGGAATTTGTGAGTCTGACATTCCTCGATCTGTTCACAACAGCAGTATTCACTTTTTAAAGGTTTTGAAATGACATTAGCCACATTTGAACTTTGAAATGAATCAAAGGCAACAGCTAAAATTTGTGCTGGACTGGGACTCGAACACAGATCTCACACTTTAACATGAGTGATCGTCGTAACTGCCTCGGCCAACCAAGCACATTTCTGATGTACACACATTGTAACTACAGTATCTGTTATGCCCAGAGGTTGGTAAGTTTATCTTGCGGTTGGCTTTTACAACATCCTTAATTAAATCATTAATCACTCTGTTCATTGACTTGATGGTAAATTGTACATTCATTGAGTATTAAGAAACATTAGTAGGCACAAATTTTTTGAGTGCTATTTATTTCAAAGATGCCAGCTACATAACTGATAGTTAGGGACAGGAAAAAATCGGTGTTATTTTATGACCAAAATCGGGGTTATTTGTTGCACTTTTCGGTGTTATTATCTGGCAAGTTTTTTCTATTATCAGTTATCGGTTTTTGCCGTATTTAACCATTTTTCAATGCTGTGTTGAAAATGGAACTATTCCTAAAATAGGGTGAGCCAAACGTGAGATAAGTGTAGAGAAGAATTATTTTAACAAAAAATTTTGTCACAAATAATTATTTAAAAACAAATATGAAAGATGAAAATGAAAATAACAGTATGTTGCAGATATTTTATTGATGACATGTTTCGCACTTCTTCATATCGTTCTTGACCACAGAAACTGGTCACCACAGCTCAAGAATGAGCTGAAGATTCACCAGAAGCGTGAAATGTGTCATCAATAAAATATCTGCAACTGAGACTATTATTTCAATTTTTAATGTTTGTATACTGTTGATGCACTTGGGCAGAATGGTGAGGTGTGATACATATGTTTTAAATACTGTGAATAAATTATTTATCAATGATGTATCCAGCAATTTAAAAAAATACAAGTCTGCAATCTATTTTTGACACTTGACAATTTTTCTCACCAAATTAAATATTTATGTTAAATGGTTGAAATTTCTTATAGAACAACAATAAAGATACTTAGAAGGAAATCTTTTTTGATGTAAAGAAAAATCTTTGCCTTTGCAGTGCTGTTGTTAGTAAATAATATGTCTTGGCTGCGTCCCCAAGATAATTTTTCTATATGAATATCACCAAGGAAGCTTGAAGTTTATTTTTAAGTATTCCTAAGTAACAAAATATTTATAAACATTTACAAAAGGTATTTAACTTGGGTTAAAACTAGTACAGAATTTAATTTTCTTAATTTTTTTAATGTTCATTCACATGTTGTTTTGAAACAAAGTTTATAATATGTTTCAGTACAAGTTTTGAGTTTTAAATACTATTTCCCATCAGTAACGAAGTCTTTTAATACAAAAGTACTTTCTTTTAACATAGTCTCTTATTATTACTATTTTTGACACTGGAAGTAAGGTACATTTATGTACTGCATGTTCTGCTGTCTTTACCAGGATCTGGACAAATGGGATGCAGACAGACAACTCAGAAATCGATCCTCAAACAAAAGAAGCATAGTTCATCCTTACTACAGAGAAGTAAAAACTAGTAAACATATGAGAAAGTGAGAATCTGCATAGTTTTTTTTAAGAAAAACCCTGGAACATGGGAACAAATAGATTTCAATGCTGCAGCTGCAAATTCCTGATTGTCGACTGCAGTTTCATCGAAATTTGAAATCAATCATATCGATGTTAATTAAAATTTTCGTAAGTCAATACACGCAGAAAAATATGCACTCAGCCTTGAATACCACAATGTTATTAGTACTGCACACAATATTGTTTATTCGCAACGGTTGGCAGCGAGCATATGCAAAAAATTGTCCTCCCAGTGAATAGTCTTTGAAAACTTGACTAATGGCTTGAACAAAAGCATTTACAGTATTGACATGGCTTGTGTGCTATCACGGAGTACACCTGTTTCTTTGATTGGGTGGTTTGAGGGGTTCTGATACGTGAAACTGGTCATCAATTAAACAAAAGTGACTGAATTTTGCAACTTTGGCTGTTTTCTAGTTAAACTGGTTAACTCAAGTTGCTGTCCTGTTATTTATCCAACGTGGTGGAAATCCAAAAAGACGAATTTTATTTCTTTTGTAATTTATGTGCCGCAGTATGCCATTTCAAAGCAATGGCGCATTGGAATGTTTTATCCAAGGTGTTGATGAGACAAGTGTTGCTAGGGGCAGGAATGGCACAGAGGAAGCATGTTTTGTAACAAGTGTCTACCCTCAGTGTATATATTTTGCTTTATTTTCTGAGAAGGAGCACTTGTGATGCACTGAGAATTGCTTCATCATTCTTTAAAAAATGTTGTTAGAAATAAGTAGTATCAGTTGTCTTACTGACTCATTAGTTTTTGGTTTAATAAAAAGCCTATAAAAACTAAGAATTTTATCTTTTGCCATTTTAGAAACGAAAGTGTTCAAAGGAAATTCTTTTTCATTCTAAAGTTTAGTTGGGTGCTAATGCTGGTGGTGGTGGTGGTGGTGGTGGTGGTTGTGGTGGCGGCGGCGGCGGCGGCGGCGGAGGCAGCGTTATTAATTAATATCTGACTGTGCTCAGGGGTAATGGTATCAGAAACGTTGGGAACCACTGTGTTAGAATCATACAAAACAGGTCAATGCTGTGGGCTATATAACAGTTAATTATACATATGGGTACACAGTACCTATGTATGATGAGTAAAAACAAAAGCTCATTTGAAAAAGGAGTCAATGTAGGTTATTCTTTTATAATACAGAAGTTTGTGCACCTATTGAGAAGATGAAAATATTAAGAATAATTTTTTGAGTTTATATTTGTTACTAGTATTGGAGTCACAATTCCATTCTCAAAGCACATTTTTATTATCTTTTCTATTATTTGAGAAGTACAATTTTATATATGGGTACTTAGCTGCAAAAAGATTTTACTGGAAATAAAAGAAAGATGTAGCTGTAGAACTGCTATTTTCAAAGGAAAAAAATAGTAACTTGGAACCAGTAGACACTTTATATCAATATAATCATAATTTACGACTGGAACTGCATTTTGGTTAATTGACCGTTCATTTTTGTTCTACTTCCATGCCTTTAGTAAGTGTCTTCTGTGTTACTGTTGTGTACATGTGAGGTTCTAGATAGAGTATAGACTACAAATTTTGTGAATGCACACTGTTGTGTGTTTCAGGAGGCAATGGGGGATGGAATACAGACTCATCATACCAATGAACATTAAAATGTGTGATGTGAGGACACTTCATTTTGAGTATGTTTTGTACATAAATTTACAAAGGGCCTTTTAACCAATATCTGCACTTTGGTATCTGCAGTGGGTATGGATCATGTAACCACCTGGAGGCATATAAAAAATATAACAAGTACTGCATTTTTCTGATATGCCTGTACATTTCAGCACACATGATGTAGGTGTATTCACTTGAAAAGTAAGTCACGTAACATTTTCTGCTGTGAGCTTCCATGCAGTTCACACCATTGTTTCGGCATTCTCCTGCCAATAGGCTCAGTCAAAGCTTAAAAATATAACATTCTGTCGAGCAGTATTACACTGCATTCTGTGTACAACTAAGACAATCGACTGTGTAGAAGCGTACCAAAAGCTGCTGTTTCAAGATGGAACAAGCCCTTCAAGGACTTGAGTACAGAAGGCAAACCCTGCACAGAGACCTGTCTGTGAGCAGAAATGAGGACAATGAGCAACATGTGCGTGAGTGTTGAGCTCAGACAAGCAGTTAAGTGTACAAATGGTTAGAGACTACTTATGAATTGATATAACAATTGTGCACAGCATGATTACCCAGGATTTACAGATATGAAAGTTGGTGCCAGATTCGTCCCAAAAATTTTGGCAGACAATCAAAGACAAAACTGTGTGTACATCTGTGAAAATCTTTTGCAACATACTAAAAAAAACTGTGAATATTTGGTCAATCAGTGTCAAAATTTGGGTTTTTGAGTATGTCCCCAAGGCAAAACACTGAAGTGCTCAATAGTTCACATCTGAACTCCTCACCAAAACAGATCTTGATTGATCAGGTCAGAGGCCAAAGCTATGCTCATTGTCTTCTTTGGCACCAAGGCTGTGGTCCAACAAAAATTTGTACCAGAGGGACAGACCATCATGCGTTGTTTCTATGTGAAACTGCTGAAAAGTTTGAAGGGAAGGTCAATCAAGTGCGTCCACGCATAACTTCCAAATAAAAGCTGCCTTGTGGTTGGTTGATTGACTTTGGAAAGGAGTTTAAGGGATAAAACAGCAAAGTCATCAGTCCCACGATACAAGAGTAGTGCATTCAGAAGAGACGTGCACTGCTGAGAACATGTTCTGATCTAGTCAGGAAATTCACAACAGTAAAAGCTAGAAGGCAAGAAACACAATGGACATCTTTTAAACCATCACCGATGAAAGCAAGATGAAGGAAATAGAGAGATCAGCAGTTGAACATCGCCAGGGCTTTGCATACGACAAGAAACGTGTAGTCCACAGCTGTCACACCTCTAATCCATTACAGTCAAGAGCAACCATTATTCAAAACAGAGTTACACCTAGAATGGATAAATTGGGTGCAGCACAAAGGAAGCAAACTGAGTCTAAAACCAATTAAAATAGAGTGAAAGAGTGATGGACAACTAGCCTGGTCATATAGGTAGAGTCAGGGAACCCCTGACACAGTATACAGCTGGAGACATACCATCCCCAACCACCCTGCTCTGCTTCAGAGGTCAATTAAAATCTTATAGACAAAAATAAAAACCACTTTCACAGAGAAAACTGAGAACTAGGTCAACCATCTGTGATTTGTCCACCATCTACATGATTACTCGGCAATTCCCATTTAAGTGCTTGGCAGAGGTTTCTTCGAACCACAATCATACTATCTCCCTACCATTCCACTCCGGAACAGCGCACGGGAAAAACGAACACCTAAACCTTTCTGTTCGAGCTCTGATTTCTCTTATTTTATTTTGATGATCATTCCTACCTATGTAGGTTGGGCTCAACAAAATATTTTCGCATTCGGAAGAGAAAGTTGATGACTGAAATTTCGTAAATAGATCTCGCCGCGACGAAAAACGTCTTTACTTTAAATGACTTCCATCCCAACTCGCGTATCACATCTGCCACACTCTCTCCCCTATTACGTGATAATACAAAACGAGCTGCCCTTTCTTGCACCCTTTCGATGTCCTCCGTCAATCCCACCTGGTAAAGATCCCACACCGTGCAGCAATATTCTAACAGAGGACGAGCGAGTGTAGTGTAAGCTGTCTCTTTAGTGGACTTGTTGCATCTTCTAAGTGTCCTGCCAATGAAACGCAACGTTTGGCTCGCCTTCACCACAATATTGTCTATGTGGTCTTCCCAACTGAAGTTGTTCGTAATTTTTACATCCAGGTACTTAGTTGAATTGACAGCCTTGAGAATTGTACTATTTATCGAGTAATCTAATTCCAACGGATTTCTTTTGGAACTCATGTGGATCACCTCACACTTTTCGTTATTTAGTGTCACCTGCCACCTGCCACACCATACAACAATCTTTTCTAAATCGCTTTGCAACTGATACTGGTCTTCGGATGACCTTACTAGACGGTAAATTACAGCATCATCTGCGAACAACCTAAGAGAACTGCTCAGATTGTCACCCAGGTTATTTATATAGCTCAGGAACAGCAGAGGTCCCAGGACACTTCTCTAGGGAACATCTGATATCACTACAGTTTTACTCGATGATTTGACGTCTATTACTACGAACTGCGACCTTCCTGACAGGAAATCACGAATCCACTCACACAACTGAGACGATACCCCATAGGCCTGCAGCTTGATTAGAAGTCGCTTGTGAGGAACGGTGTCAAAAGCTTTCCAGAAATCTAGAAATACGGAATCAACTTGAGATTCCCTGTCGATAGCGGCCATTACTTCGTGCGAATAAAGAGCTAACTGCGTTGCACAACAACGATGTTTTCTGAAACCATGCTGATTACGTATCAATAGATCGCTCCCTTCGAGGTGATTCATAATGTTTGAATACAGTATATGCTCCAAAACCCTACTGCAAACCGACGTCAATGATATAGGTCTGTAGTACGATGCATTACTCCTACTACCCTTCTTAAACACTGATGAGACCTGCGCAATTTTCCAATCTGCAGGTACAGATCTATCGGTGAGCGAGCGGTTGTATATGATTGCTAAGTAGGGAGCTATTGTATCAGCGTAATCTGAAAGGAACCTAATCGGTATACAATCTGGACCTGAAGACTTGCTCGTATCAAGCGATTTGAGTTGCTTCGCAAACCCTAAGGTATCTACTTCTAAGAAACGCATGCCACCAGCTGTTCGTGTTTCAAATTCTGGAATATTCCATTCGTCTTCCCTGGTGAAGGAATTTCGGAAAACTGCGTTCAATAACTCCGCTTTAGCGGCACATTCGTCGGTAACAGTACCATCGGCACTGCGCAGCGAAGGTATTGACTGCGTCTTGCTGCTTGTGTACTTTACATACGACCAGAATTCCTTCGGATTTTCTACCAAAGTTCGAGACAATGTTTCGTTGTGGAACCTATTAAAGGCATCTCGCATTGAAGTCCGTGCCAAATTTCACGCGTATGTAAATTTTAGCCAATCTTCGGGATTTCGCGTTCTTCTGAACGTCACATGCTTTTTCCGTTGCCTCGGCTACAGCGTTCGGACCTGTTTTGTGTACCATGGGGGATCAGTTCCATCTCTTACCAATTTATGAGGTATGAATCTCTCAATTGCTGTTGCTACTATATGTTTGAATTTGAGCCACATCTCGTCTACATTTGCATAGTCAGTTCGGAAGGAATTGAGATTGTCTCTTAGGAAGGCTTCTAGTGACACTTTATCCGCTTTTTTAAATAAAATTATTTTGCGTTTATTTCTGGTGGATTTGGAAGAAACGGTATTGAGCCTAGCTACAACGACCTTGTGATCACTAATCCCTGTATCAGTCATGATGCTCTCTATTAGCTCTGGATTGTTTGTGGCAAAGAGGTTAAGTGTGTTTTCACAACCATTTACAATTCGCGTGGCTTCGTGGACTAACTGCTCGAAATAATTTTCGGAGAAAGCATTTAGGACAATCTCGGAAGATGTTTTCAGCCTACCACCGGTTTTGAACAAGTATTTTTGCCAACATATCGAGGGAAGGTTGAAGTCCCCACCAACTATAACTGTATGAGTGGGTTATTTATTTGTTACGAGACTCAAATTTTCTCTGACCTGTTCAGCAACTATATCATCGGAGTCTGGGGGTCGGTAGAAGGAGCCAATTATCATCTTAGTTTGGCTGTTAAGTATAACCTCCGCTCATACCAATTCGCACGGAGTATCTACTTCGACTTCACTACAAGATAAACCACTACTGACAGACACAAACACTCCACAACCAATTCTGCCTAATCTATCTTTCCTGAACACCGTCTGAGACTTGGTAAAAATTTCTGCATAACTTATTTCAGGCTTTAGCCAGCTTTCTGTACCTATAACGATTTCAGCTTCTGTGCTTTCTATTAGCGCTTGAAGCTCAGTGGCTTTCCCAGCACAACTACAACAATTTACAACTACAATTCCGACTGTTCCTTGATCCAAGCACGTCCTGTATTTGCCATGCACCCTTTGAGATTGCAGCCCACTCCATACTTTCCCAAGGCCTTCTAACCTAAAAAACCGCCCAGTCCACACCACACAGCCTTCGCTACCTGTGAGTCCAGAAATCCATACTTAGCATGAAAGGGCATTCCACCAAGGTGTGAGCCCTTCTTTAAGGCTCCACAACCACAATGTAGGGGTGGTTACACAAAATGAAACTATGGGTTAACCTGCCATGACTTATGCAGAGACAACATAGGACTGTGGGTTCTTCCTGGCAGAAGCAGAAGGAAGATCACCTTGCTGCAGTAATCTCCTTGATTGTGTGGAGATCTATTGCAGGGCATAACCCACATGTTCCATTTCTGAGCAAGCAGAGATCGTATCTGCACCTCCAAGTCTGCTCCTGGGACTGGCAAAGCAAATGGGGTTAGCAAGTAGTGTTCCTCTCTGCAAATGGTCAGCAAGTTCATTCCCCGGGATACCCACATGTCTTGGGACACAGAAAATGACAAATGAGTAGGCAGCATGACAAACATCAGTGAGAAGGTCATGAATAACAGAGATTAAAGGGTAGCAAGAACAGCATCGATCAGTAGCCTGGAGGCTGCTCATTGAGTCAGTACACATTAATACAGTCAAGGAAGGCTTGCTTAATAAAATGGATGGCTCTGTTAATGGCTATCACCTCTGCTGTAAACACACTTCATGCTCTCGGCCGTGAATGGCACTCTATACCGGCAGTGTATCCCATTTGATCCACTGTTTTAGAGCCATTCGTGTAGAAGATGGTAGCATCCTGAAACTCTGGTTACAACAGGTACTGAAAGATGGAGATGTTGGCAGAGAAAAGCAATGCAGTTCCAAATGATAATCTCACATGAGGGCGGATATCAGGACTACAAAACCCATCATATTCAAAGAGAATGGGATACATGGAATGATCGGGGAATTGTTGAATGGCAATTGCATAGTAGACCTACAGCTGGTACTGTCAATTGTGAATATGGGAGATCCCTGCTTCAGCAAGGAGACTGTCTATGGGACTAGTTCAAAAGGCCCCTGTGGCCAGACGTATGCCATGATGATGAACTGGGTCTAGCTGTTTTAAAATTAAAAGAGTTGCCGAGTCATAAACCTGGTAACCATAGTCCAGTCAGGACAAAATCATGGCCTGATAAATACAGATAAGGGTAGCACAATCCACACCTCAAGATGTGTGGGCAAGGAAGCAGAGAGCATTAAGCTTCCACATGCACTAGTCTTCAGATGACGAATATGGACAGTCAACTCAGCTTTTATCAAAAAGGTGGACCAAGAAATTGGACTGTGCTACAGTATCCAGGTGCTAGGCAGCTAAATAGAATTGTGGGTCAGGATGGACAGTGGTACAACAGCAGAAATGCATGAACCCCATTTTTATTTGAGGGACTGGAAAGTGTTGGAAAGAGCCCTTGCAATGGTCCACCACGTGACAATTTGGAGCTGATGATCAGCAGAGGCTACAGAGTGGGAGCTGTACCCACTGCAAAAATCGTCGACATACGATGCAGAAGTGACCATTGAGCCAACAGAGATCACTAGACAACTGATGGTGATGACGAAGGGAGTGACACACAACAGAGAGACCTGTGGGGGCTGAGTGAAGCGTCAACTGGAACAACGGGAGGGATAAAAACTGACCACTAAAAATTGGTAGGGAGCTTCAAAAGCCCCAGTCCTGAAGGGTCAGTCAAGAAAGACTAAAAAAGGTGTTGACATTTAGAAAAAGCGTTTCGGATCACTTCTTCCTACCTAAGCAGATGGTTGGTTGTGGATTGTCCCTCCTGGAAACCACACTGATAGGACAACAAAAGGCCCCAAAATTTGAGAACTCTGTATAATCTCCAAGTAACCATCTTTTCAAGCAGCTTACCGAGTATGTTGGTCAGGCTAATTGGGCAGTAACTGTCAAGAGATGTTGCATACTTGCCTGGCTTAACAATTGTAATAACTACACTATCTCGCCACTGTGAGGGGGAAACGCCTTGGAGCCAAATACAGTTGAAGACTGGAGAGATATTGCCTTTGTGGAATGTTCAGATGTTGGATCATCTGACTGAATTGAATTAGGGCCTGAGGCAGTGTTGTGGGACAAGGCAAGAGCCTGAAGTAGTTCACACTCAGTGAAGGGTCATTATAGGATTCAGCTTGGTGGGGAGTGAAACATGAATGACCATCTAGAGGATGTCTTCCTAGCCCCAGTAAATCCCTTGTCTTGTTCAGGTTCATTGATGATATCTTCAAGATCTTGACTCAGGCCAAGACGCACTATCCTCATTCTTTCACAACATTAACACCTCATCTTCGATCTGCTTCACTTGATCCTCCTCAACCCATCGTGCCACCTTCCAGGACGTTGACCTCCACCTCTCTGTAGGCTCCATCCACATTAAACCCACTAACCACCAACAGTACATGCATTTTTCACAGCTGAAATTCCTTAAAAACAAAAAATTCCTTCCCATACATCCTGGCCATCCGTGGACGTTACATACAGGGTGGTCCATTGATCGCGACCGGGCCAAATCTCTCATGAAATAAGCATCAAACGAGAAAACTACAAAGAACGAAACTTGTCTAGCTTGAATGGGGAAACCAGATGGCGCAATGGTTAGCCTGCTAGATGGCGCTGCCATAGGTCAAACAGATATCAACTGCGTTTTTTTAAAATAGGAACCCCCTTTTTTATTACATATTCATATAGTACATAAAGAAATATGAATGTTTTACTTGGGCCACTTTTTTCGCTTTGTGGTAGATAGCAGTGTAATAGTCAGAAACATATGGCTCACAATCTTGGACAAACAGTTGGTAACAGGTAGGTTTTTAAAATTAAAATAAAGAACGTAGGTATATTTGAACATTTTATTTCGGTTGTTCCAACGTGATACATGTACCTTTGTGAACTTATTTCTGAGAATGCATGCTGTTACAGCGTGATTACTTGTAAATACCACATTAATGCAATAAATGCTCAAAATGATGTCCATCAACCTCATTGCATTTGGCAACATGTGTAACGTCATTCCTCTCAACAGCAAGTAGTTCACCTTCCATAATGTTCGCACGTTCATTGACAATGCGCTGACGCATGTTGTCAGGTGGTTGTCTGTGGATCACGATAGCAAATATCCTTCAACTTTTCCCACAGAAAGAAATCTGGGGACGTCGGATCCAGTGAAGGCACGGCCCATGGTATGGTGCTTCGACGACCAATCCACCTGTCATGAAATATGCTATTAATACTACTTCAACCGCACACGATCTATGTGCCGGACATCCATCATGTTGGAAGTACATCGCCATTCTATCAGGCAGTGAAACATCTTGTAGTAACATTGGTAGAACATTACGTAGGAAATCAGCAAACATTGCACCATTTAGATTGCCATCGATAAAATGGGGGCCAATTATCCTTCCTCCCATAATGCTGTACCATACATTAACCCACCAAGGTCGCTGATGTTCCACTTGTCGCAGCCATCGTGGATTTTCCGTTGCCCATAGTGCATATTATGCTGGTTTACTTTACCGCTGTTGGTGAATGATGCATCTTTGCTAAATATAACGCGTGCAAAAAATCTGTCATCATCCCGTAATTTCTCTCGTGCCCAGTGGCAGAACTGTACACGACGTTCAAAGTTGTCGCCATGCAATTCACGGTGCATAGAAATATGGTATGTGTGCAATCGATGTTGATGTAGTATTCTCAACACCGACGTTTTTGAGACTCCCGATTCTCGCACAATTTGTCTGCTACTGATGTGCGGATTAGCTGCGACAGCAGCTAAAACACCTACTTGGGCATCATCATTTGTTGCAGGTCGTAGTTGACGTTTCACATTTGGCTGAACACTTCCTGTTTCCTTAAATAACGGAACTATCCGGCGAACGGTCCGGACACTTGGATGATGTCGTCCTGAATACCGAGCAGCATACATAGCACACGCCCGTTGGGCATTTTGATCACAATAGTCATACATCAACACAATATCGACGTTTTCCGCTCTTGGTAAATGGTCCACGAGGTGTATACGTGGACAAAGAAAAAAAAATCCCGGATTTTTCCCGGATTTCCCAGTTAAAAATACACCTTCTCCCGGGTGACAGTATATTTTCCTTTATCAATCCTTTGAATGGTTATGGTTTTTTACATGGGCGTACAATTTCCCGGCACTTTAGAAAACGAAACTCAGGGGAAAAAAAAGACACGTCTTGGAAATATCTTTGATGTGCAGCAACATGTACGCTGCGTATTTTCGTATTACGAAAGCATACATTGGAATTCCACCAAACACCGTATGTTACTTTCCGAATCAATAAAATCGAGATTTTGATGCGCTTTTGTAAAGCCCGATCCACACGCAACGATCTGTCTGCGCAGACATCGGCGCAGATGTCTGTACATGCAAAAGATCGCTGCAAATGTGGTGTGTTCACACGACAAAAACCCCAATCTACAACTCGCCCGCCATCTGTCGGTGTAGAAAAGAAATATCAGTGGCAAGCGACTACGCTCCCCGTAAACGTCAAAATTTAATTCAGTTATTTTGAAATATAGAAATGGAGGAAGTTCTGTTGTGGTCTGTGTTCGCAACTTGTGTTGCAAAAAACATTCAGACCAACCGCAGGAAGCAGAGAAAGCGGTCAAAATGGTGTAGACAGTGGCTGCTAAAGCGAAAGCAGTTTTTCACGTAAATTTACTGCGAGATTTGCAAGGCGAACCTTAAGAAAGCCAAGCAGATCAAAATACCATAACGTTGGCTGGTATACTTGATCTACTCCTACACCAGATCTAGATTTCTGATCTTGGATAACTCTTTTCGGCAAACAGTTCGCAACGACTTTTTTTTTTTTTTTTTTTTTTTTTTTTTTTTTTTTTTTTTTTTTTTTTTTTTTTTTTTTTAGTGTTTCTCTGTTTGCCGAGGCGTCAACTGCCCGCAATTTGTCTCGGTCACTGTATTCTTTACTTTTAATCTTCCACAAACATGGGTGTTTCTATATATTTCAATGAATTCACTTACAAACTCTCGAGAACACTGACGAGTATCAGCCATTTTACTGCCCAGTGCGCACAAATACAAGCACTAGACTGAGCAAACAGCTGTTTCGCGCCAGATTTGCGGCGATCTCCTGTCCACACGCTCCAACTTGTCTGCGCAGATGTGATTTGAACTCACAGATTTGAGAGGTTTCGCTCAAACCTCGAACTCCAACTTCCAGGTTTGCACACACCTCAGGTTGGTGCAACTTCTGTCCACACGCAACGATCTGTCTGCGCAGATGTGATGTGCGCAAACATTTGCGCAGACGGATCGTTGCGTGTGGACGGGCCTTAAGCCGTGTGAAGCTCATGTCACCTGATCTCGCCAGCCAATGACAGCGGATATTCAGAGCATGGGACACGTGATGTAGTCACCCAACAGCAACATCACTGTTAAGTAGCAAGAAACAGGGAAAGTTAATAGCTTAAATTAATATACATTGTGTTGCGTATGTTTCACATATAACATTGGTCTCAAGCTGCAAGAGAATCTAAACTTTCGCATATACTGTTGATCTTCTTTGCGCGTGTTACACTTTAAGACATATCACACAAATGTGCCAGTAAAACTTTTAATAATGACACAAATGTCTGATCTTCAGAGTTCGAAATTCTTCTAAATGGCTCGTCATCAAAGAGTTGATTTTTAAATGAGAGTCAAACACTCTGTGATTTAATAAATTCATGGTACATACTTGCACATAGTTCAACTTACGTAAAAGGATATTTACTTTGAAAGTAAAGCTTTTCAAAACACTATTCGCAATATTTCCCGCGACCTGTTAGAAACAGGTTCGTTTCAGCAGTTGCCAGAGAGCGCAGATAACAGGCGACACCGCGCTTGGCTAGCTATCATGACGTAGGAAGCCCGTACATGTAAAACATTGAAAGATCGTACATTATGTCATAAAAGAAACAAGACATCAGAGGATACTGCGAGAGCATCGGAATTTCGTGAACCATATTAAAATGTGCACATTTAAAGTGCACAGTCGTATGTCCAGATTCCCAATGAAGTAGACCTCGACCTGATATTAACCTTTTCAGTGTGGTTTTCGGGATGTCAATTTCCTTGGAGCACCAGTAC
Source organism: Schistocerca piceifrons (assembly GCF_021461385.2). Lineage (NCBI taxonomy): Eukaryota > Metazoa > Arthropoda > Insecta > Orthoptera > Acrididae > Schistocerca > Schistocerca piceifrons. The sequence continues at coordinate 818,479,696 of NC_060138.1, forward strand.
TTTATTATCCCATGTTTGGTTCTTTATTATGGCATAATGCCATACGTGCTAGAAAATGAAAACGTGCACTTGAAATGCTACGAACAGTTGAAACTAGCCAGTACTGTGGATTTAAACATTTCGTTTCAAATACATTGACTGCCTCTGCGGAAAAGGTTAACAAAAGTCAAATTTTTTTAGCAAACAAACAAAAATAACTTCATTATTCCGCAAGGCGATTAATGCTTGACTGTCAGAAAGGTGGAAATAAAATAAAATCTGAAACTAGTGACATATTTCAGACTTCCGTAATTATGTGAATGTTTTTTTAATTCACTTGATAGCTCCCGGCCACAGATATCAGTTTTGTTGTCATTTCACGAGAGAGTAAACGAAGGGGAAACAGCAAAATCACTAAATGTAAACACGGATCACGTGGAGACTACCCACTGTAACTCTGCGCATCAGCCCCGGATCTAGATTTGCGAACCGGGCCAATACTGAAAAAAATTGAATTTTCAAAATATGTTCATCTTGTAGCGCACATCTTTCTCAAAAGTCTGAAACATAAAACATTTGTATTCGAGGAAATGTAAGACATATTATTTGGTCTTAAGTATGCAAAGGGCAGTTCCACGCCTCTTGATAAAGCATTTTTCTACCGCACGTCCATACTATATTCAGGAGAGTGGAAATTGAAACGTCCTGTGGTGCGCCTCCTGCTCCCAGTCAGCCGGTTTGACAGCCTGTCCCTCTTCAGAAAATCTGAACTCTTTGTTGCCTATTAGTTAATAACTTGCTGTTTTGTGTGACATAAAATTAAATATAGGCTATATAAAACCAATACTGACAAGATATAAGCAAGAAATTACGCATTTCCTCAAACCTTAGCTCCTAGCATTTTTTTCTCTTATCTTGCTACAGCTTTACATGGCGTGCTTTCCTTTCTGCGAAAGAATCTATTACCTCATCAAAGTTCGTCAAACGTTTTGCTACATGAAAACTCGAAATGTCGTTATCTAATACTGAAAACGCTGTTAATACAAATAATACCCAAGACTGGCGTGGTTTCTCGATCTGATTACGTCTATTTTGTCACTGCCTGCTAGATAAAACAAAACAGGCCTTTCTAATATGGTAGTAATTTTGTAACACACCAAATAAACAAGACTGTTTTGGCTCAAATGGCCTTTTTTATAACACGACAGAATATAATCCAATAAGTACCGATAACAAATGCCTATTTGGCCTACTACAAGCAAAAAGCTTTATATTAGGAAATAGTTTCACATTTCATTCATACACACCAGATTCTCAAACATGAGATCGAAAAGTAGTATTACGAAATTTTTATATAAATTTGGAATCGTCTTATTCTCCAAAATTTGTGTGATGTCCCCGTTTCTTCTCGTTCCTCGTTCTTGTCATCACCAATTCTGTAGCTATTGCTCCACTGTCAAAATTTGTTCGCCGATTAACTTCACTAACCCTGCCAGAATCACAGGTTTAGTTATCCCGCGATTATTTTCCGGTTAGGCGTTATTACGTGTACGAACAACATGTTTTCAACTTCCAGAACAGAACTCACATGGCTGCTAGACGGGGACTGTACTACTGGTCCTTACCAGTGTACCGATCTGGCCAAAAATTTTCTGTCAAAATTTCATTTTATTGGATACACCGAGAAGATAATACGTAATCTTTCTCACCTTTTATTCCTGTGATCTGGCCAAAACTTTTCTGTCAAAATTTCATTTTCTTGGATACACCAAGAAGATAATACGTAATCTTTCTCACCTGTTATTCCTGTGAGTCGTTTATTTCCATTCTGGCAGTCTGAATCTATGGATTTCTCTAGTTATTATAACAATGCTGATATTCGCAAATCTAATCAACCATGTAATCAGACAGCGATTGGCATTCATCCTTTCGGCTTTACTCCCTCAGCTCGTACAGCCACGTCCCCTTTTGTCTGCGGAAAGTTTATTTCTAGATGCGACGAGGATTCTCCTGACAGACACATCACGTACACTATGCATGCATTCAAAAGTCAACTTATGATTCATTCATAAATTAACTTACAATGTGTTCAAAAATGTTTCAAAACCAACAGGGAAGCGTTTCAAAATCATACGAATAATCGATAGACAAACGTGCGCTAGATGCTTTGTGAAACAAGTTTTTTTTCCTCAAGAATATGAACTTGGCGCCCCCTTTTCCCGGTAGCATCAAGCTGCTTGCTGCGACTGCTTGCACAGCCAACAGCCACATTCCTGTCGCCAGAAGCGGGAGCATCTACTACTCAAACGTGACTCAATTGCGCATGCGCTTGACTCCACGCGTAACTGCTAAAAGAAATCAAATGTAAACAGTTGCGACTTCACGCTCATTGGAAGCAATTTGTTGTTATGAAGCACTGCATAGCCGTCCTAAAGCCTTACACACATTTTCAATTGACAGACGCTTGCATGAGCACTGTGTGTCGTTGTTGTATATGGCACATTTCCTTTTCAATTTAAGTTATTTTCGTTTTTTTTTCTCTCGTTTATGTTCTATTGTTGAAGTATTATTCTGCAGAAGCGGGATACAGTAACATTCTTTGTTAGAGTATCGGTTCTTACCAGTCAAAATTACAAAAATTTAACTGAAAAATTTCCCGGAATTCTAAAGATATCCCGGGTTTTTCCCACATCTCCCGGGTCGTATACACCGTGGTCCATTTTAACACGGGTAATGTGTAACAAAGCAAATACCAACTGCACTGTCGGAATGTTACGTGATACCACGTACTTGTACGTTTGTGACTATTACAGCGCCATCTGTCACAAAGCAAAAAAGTGGTCCAACTTAAACATTCATATTTCTTTACGTGCTACACGAATATGTAATTAAAAATGGAGGTTCCTATTTAAAAAACCGCAGTTGATATCCGTTTCACCTATGGCAGCGACATCTAGCGGGCAAACCATAGCGCCATCTGGTTTCCCCCTTCAAGCTAGACGAGTTTCGTTTGATGCTTATTTCGTGAGATATTTGGCCCAGTCACTATCAATGGACCACCCTGTATGCGGTGACGAGAACACCAGTTTCCAGTATGCTGAAGGTCTCACAAGGTCATTTACAACCACGCACTGCAAACAGAATTCCCAAGCCATGTCCTCACACAATTTCCAAGAATTGGCTACAAAGGAGTGCCCCATCCTCATCCAGTATCATCTTCATTGGAACAACTGAACCATATCCTTTCCTATGGCTTTTGATTGTTTATCATCATGCCCTGAAATGCAGGACATCCTGAGACCCTTCCCATCCATCCTTATGTGATGTTCCTTCGCCCCCCCCCCCCTTTCCCCAACATCCTAGTCCATTCCTGTTCCACTCCCAAGCCCTTGCCACAAGGAACATATACCTGTTGAAGATCATTGTGTGTGACCTGCCATACCAACCCACACAGCACTTGCTACTCCAGTCCTGTCTCAGGCTTGTCCCACCCCACTGAGACCGGCCCACCTGTCAAAGCAACCATGTTGTATACCAATTCTGCTGCAATCACTGCACAACCTTGTATATGACAACCAACTGGACCAGCTGTCAACAAGAATGAATGGCCACCGCCAAACTGGCCAGAACAAGTCTGAGCACTCAGTGTTACAACATGCTCGATTCTAATGGCTGCTCCACAACCCAGGTCATTTGGATCCTTCCCTCTGCCCCCCATATCTCCTCCATAGTGTGCTGTTTCCCACCATCTCTGACATGAGGCGTGCCTTGTGTCTAGCCTGTGCACCTGTCACCCCTTTTTCCAACATTCCTAGCAAGCAAACCAGCTACATCCCCATAGCCACTAGCTGTCCAGCCCAACAATATTCCTGCCTCCTGCCTGCCACCTAACCCCCCCCCCCTCTCTCTCTCTCTCTCTCTCTCTCTCTCTCTCTCTCTCTCTCTACGCACCCCACCCACCCTACCCCAGACCACTTGTTGATCTGCAAGCCTGGTATTGAAGCCTGGTATTGTGCATCGAGCAAGCACAATGTAAGGGCACAGGAGGGGAGGGGGAGGGAAGGGGGAGGGTGAGAGAGAGAGAGAGAGAGAGAGAGAGAGAGAGAGAGAGAGAGAGACAGATTACGGCTAGGTATGTTTGTGTGTGTGTGTGTGTGTGTGTGTGTGTGTGTGTAAATATTCATTCCAAAAGCTAGCAAGTTTGCTTTCTTTCCTGTGTGTGCCTGCCAATGACTCAATGCCTTTATTCCTAAAGTATTTTATAGGTTTGCATTACACAAGCCACAGATTTAAGTAATTTTGCCCACACCATATGCAGTTAAATATGCAGTGGCAACAGGAACAAGATTCTGCATTCTGAATATTGCATAAATTGCTGGATAGAAACTACTGAAAGAATATTTATAGAGGAGAGTAATAAAATTACTGGGCAACATAAATACATCTCACACAGTTTTATTATACAAAATATGTTTTACAAAACAAACATTTCATTCCACCATCTTAATATTATTCTAGAACTATGAATAAAATGGACTGGAAGGAAATAATACTCGTTTTCTTTGTACATCCATACCATTGAGAGTGTCAAATATATACATTGAGAGCAATAAGGAACATTAACTGATCTAATGAAGATGATAAAATCATGTGTCACTAGACATGTTGTGTACAACATTTCAAGCATCTGGTAATATTAATCCAATCCATCTTTCTTCTCTTTTATCGCTTCCTGGAAATACAACACTGGATAAGTTGCAATGGATAAAAGTCAGCCTTGGCAGTAAAAAATTAAACTCTTTGTAACAGCAGAGAAAATTGTACCATTTTTTTGAATCTGTGATTTTCCACAACTTGCTTATATGAGGTTTCAATAATATATATCAATAAAACATACAAAACTTTTGGAAGCCTCAGCAAATTCCGCATCTGACAAAACATTTAAATTTGATGATTTTTTCCCCACTAGCATTTTCATAACGATAAAACTAATACAGTGAAAGTGCATCGACAATGATACAACAAAGTTGAAGTACATAATTTTCATAACACTGAACATGGACTTACCACAAAATTTTTAAAAAATGTATCAGAAAGACAATAATTATGCAATTCATATTTCACCCATATGAAATGAAAGCTACACAGTTCATATTTATGCAGTAAGGAACAAATTACAGTCACATATGAAACTTTGTGAGCAGCATTTGGAAGATGGCATCCAAATAATGAAATTAATTTGCACTTTGCATTCCTGTTTTTAGTGCATGGGTGTGCCACTTTGCAGGCAGCAGCCCATTAAGGAAGTTATCTGCAGACAAATGTTTTAATTAAGATTCTAATCTGTCTTTATATGCTCCAAGAAAAGGCACTTGCCAAATAAGTGACAATTTAAAATTAATAACCAGATTGCAAATGAACGGCAGAGACAAACAATGAAAAAATGCAGAAGACAAAAGGTGGTAACACTAAAGAGCCCTGTCTTCCCGACATATGGTCCGCGTACCACGCCTTCCACCTGAATCTAACATCAATGGATGGAGTTAATGAATAAAACAAAAAAAAGGCTGATGAAAAAGATTAAACCCACAGCTTCAGTGTTGGTAAAAGAGCAAATTCTGTGGAGCTGTAAATGCTTGGGTACATTGCCAATATAGGGTATTTGCTTCAAAACTTCTTGCAGTGAAAATGTACAGGGTGAGTCAAAAAAAGGACGTTACAACTTCAGAATGATATACAAATTTATTGAGATAACTTTAGAATTAGTACTGTGTCGTTTTGTAGTAAACCACCTCAAGTTTGATTCACACAGTACACCAGTACCCCATTCTGCCACCAGGAGCACCAGTGTAGTGCACAGTTAAAAGGCTACTTTCATTGGTGCGGAGTGTGCTCACTATCTGTATTTGTTTTATTCTTTATCTGGGGTTCCATCAATGACCGTGTGTTATGTTCCTTCACTACCAAACAATTTAGCTGATCTGAAAAATTGAATCTACGTAGCTGTTGCACAAGTTACACCTGATTTGCTGCAATGACTGTGGAAAGAAATCAATAACCAGCGGGATGTTTGTTGCTTCACAAATGGTAGTCACATCAAACAAATATGACACTTGACACTTTTATGTGAAACTTGAGGTTGTTTGCTACAAAATGACACCTACCAATGCTATAGTTATCCCAATACATTTCTATATAATTCCAAAGTTGTAAATACATTTCTGACTCACCCTGTATAATTTAGATATGGTCCAGTCTTTCTCAAAATCCCACGTGCTCTACTCTAGCTTTTTCTGTCAAAATGACCACTGGACAGCAAATTCCAACATAGCTCTATTGTTAGAATGGTGACATTCTTCCAAGTATAAAAATATGATGTTTAAACAAAGAAAAACGCATTGGTTTTTTTACAGACTCCACTTAAACAGTATTGCTTTAGGGTGTCTACCCTCTTCCTATGATTCACATCAAGTTCTCAGGTGTTTCAGTTATGCTTTCACAAGGACTACACTATTGTATTATAATGAGCAACATATCTCAAAATTCTTTTGATCACTTTGGTCAGGCCATCTTAATAAGAACCAAAACAACAAAGCAGCAGTCTCGCAGCAACCAAGTATCTTTTATACAATTTCTTTTCATCAGGTGCACCGCTATTTCCCAAAATCCTCCAACAAATCAAAACCTCCCACTTGCCTATATACTACTCCTGAATTCACATACCCCCAGCATTCCATCCTACAGCAATTGGTTGCTTAAAAGTGATAAGGTTGGTCTAAGAAGGATGTCGTTTGAATCGTTACAGAGCAATCATGAATAGCTCCTCCAATGTCTTTGGTCAAATATAGTGCTCGTCAATGGTGGTGGTGGTGGTTGGGGGGGGGGGGGGGGGGTGCTGCAGAAAGAGGAATAGCAGTTACATCAGCATGGATGATTGTGTCTGAGATGCCTTGCATAAGCTCATCATTACAATCAGAGGGGTGGCGAATGAAACAGCATGCGTATGCAAAGGCCAGCTGGCTTTTTGAAGTGCCTAACAGGGTAGTCGGCCTGTCTCGCAATAGCAAGGAAATGACAGTATCACTGGAAAGTGATCACTGTCACAAAGGTCATCATTTAGTGAACAATATAGTGAAGCCAGAAGATTAAAGGAAGAAATTATTAGACCAATACCAGAAGATACCAAGGGCAGCCCTGAAGAACCACCACTGATGCTGCACAGATCATTATCTGTGTGAAGCTGGTCGTTTAGGAAGCCCGTACCACACGAAGTGGTACTCCACACAGGGGAGTGGTATGCACTGATGTCCCCAAGTTGGAGAAGAATGAGGAAAGTTGTTGGATTAATATGGTCAATTCGACAAAAGTAAGTGGTCCACCTGGAGGTAGGTAAATGTCACATATAGTAATCCCTGAGGTCATTTGCACCCACGCTGCTATTGCCTTGAACAAAGTATGAAGGGGAAACCACTCACTGACGACATCTGTACAGACCCCTCCAATTGCTCCCTTGGGACCAACACAGTTCCAAAAGAACACATGACCATCGCAGAATGTTGGCGAATGATCACCAGTGAAATGCCTTTCTTGGAAACCAATGCAAACTGCAGAAGAAGAAGAAATAAGGTGATGAACTACCGGCTAGTGACAGCAGTACCCACTACAATTTCACTGTCATGTGACTGGCATCCAAGTTAGTCGTGAAGGGGCCAGGAGGACCAGGCATGCCACAGGGTTGCTGCCTGTCACCAGTGAGGATAGAACCGCACCCACAACTGTCAGCTCAGAATTCATCTGTGTGGGGGGTATTGGCACCTCCGAAGGTACTGGAGGAACCTTGTCCTGAACGTTCTTCTTCATAATGAAACTTCCTGGCAGATTAAAACTGTGTGCCGGACCGAGACTCGAACTCGGGACCTTTGCCTTTCGCGGGCAAGTGCTCTACCGACTGAGCTACCCAAGCACGACTCACGCCCCGTCCTCACAGCTTTACTTCTGCCAGTACCTCGTCTCCTACCTTCCAAACTTTACAGAAGCTCTCCTGCGAACCTTGCAGAACTAGCACTCCTGAAAGAAAGGATATTATGGAGACATGGCCTAGCCACAGCCTTGGGGATGTTTCCAGAATGAGATTTTCACTCTGCAGCGGAGCGTGGGCTGATATGAAACTTCCTGGCAGAGAGCTTCTGTATAGCACACTCCACTGCAGAGTGAAAATCTCATTCTGGAAACTTCTTCATAATTTTTGCTGGGCAAGGTTTATTCAAGTGGCTATTTGCATTGAGCATAGGTATAAGCGGGAGAGGGGGGGGGGGGGGCGATTGTTGTCATGATGTTAGCGTAACTTTACTGTCTTATCCACACGATGTAGGCATTCATATATCTTCCAAGCCTCAGTAAACGACAGCCAGTCAATAAATTTGTACTCCCGGATCTTCAGTTTGTTCTTGAAAACTGAGCAAAGTGGCAAACATGGAGGGTGATGTTCTGCACTGTAGACACACAAGGGAGGGTGTTCACATGAACTACCTTCATAGTGTGATTGTCCGCAGTTGCTGCATTTTGGGTTCACCGTGCAGCGTGTTGACATATGCGCAAAGAAGCACTTCATATGCAGTGGGATATACATTTCCACATCACACCTGTACCCTGTGACATTAACTTTTTTCAGAAGGAGATTCCCTTCAAAGGATAAGATAAAGGCACCTGTATCTGTACGATTATCCTTGGGCATTTTTTTGTAAACATCTGATAAAATTTATGCCTCACCATTGTAGACTAATCCACAGCACCTCATCTGTTTGGAAGGTAAGAATTCTGTGGAAGATGACTCCTTGAACCACGTTCAAAGATATGTGTGGGGCAATGGTCACAGGCACATCACCTACAAGATCACATATCTGAAGAGCTGTAGTTTGGGCAGCAGACTCAATTTCACCAAATTTGTCTTCAATGTTTTTGAAAAAAGAAGAAGAATTAATGGTTTCATTGCAGTAAAAGTATCCCCGCCAGTCCCAGTACATACCAAGCATTGGGTGAAATGTTTAACTCCCAGATGTCTGGCTTGTCCTGCTTTCCACGTTGTAACCATGGAAAGAAATGTCGTGGTGTTGTATCTCTCTGCATTGTAAAAGTCTTTCCTATTTGAAGAGACTGCTGAGAGCTTGCAACCACCAGGGGGGAGTTTAATTTGCTTCACGTGTGAGTCTTCCACTATGGTACCACTCATTCCAATCTGATCAGGAGCTCTCCCCACGGACACTACCCACCCAAAGCAGTAGTTACCTGGTCAGTAAACCATTGTCCAGAAGAGACCTTGTTGCCAGCCATTATGGCACACACTCCCTGGCTTGTGTGGGAAGTTTCTAGCTCAGGCACCAACAGTGTGCTCTCTGCATCGTCAGGGGGCTACCACTGCTGTGAAGGTACTTGACGAACTGAGGCCCCCCGCCCCGAACAAAGTGGCTACTGTGCTGGGTTTTGGGTGTAGGGTGTAATACCTTTACAACAAAGGGAGGATGTGAAGAGAGAAAGTAAAAAAAAGATGGAATATACACCACACTGGGCAACTTTTGCTGCAGGATCCACACTTTTATAAAATTTGGAAAAGGAGTTGCAAGTCGAACACAACAAGGGGTTCATACAGTTAAGAACAAGAAGTTATAGAATGCCAGAAGGGAAGAAAACAGGTATCAAAACACTCAAACCACAGCCAAGCACAATCAACACCAAGCAGACCATCTAATGGAAAGGCGAATAAGGAAAAATGAATAATAGAACGACAGACTTGCAGCGCCCCGTTATGGCCAGACACACACACTCACAAGAGAGATATCAGCCCCTGGTGGGTATACATTTCAGAGCAAGTATACCAAAGTTGTCTGGTTTGTGAGATGAGCCTCTACAATTTCCACATGAAGCCTCCCTTACATGTCATAGTGGTATGACCAAATTGAAGCATTTGAAGCATTGCATCAGGTTAGGAAAAACCAGTCAAACCTTATGATGGATAAAGCCCACAGGAATATGTTCAGGTAATTCTGGAGTGTTGAAGGTTAGAATAAATGTTGCATCTTCTCCAACATGCCACTGACTACTCGTATAGTTCTGCTCTACTATGACACCCAAGTGTTTCCATTCTTCATGTAGCTCCTGTATCAGAGCAGGTTTAACCAGCAACTCAGCTACAACAGGGTAGTTGCCTAAGGCCTTGTTCCCAGAATCTTAGACACTTGGTGTGATGTGGCAGTTTCAACTAGAAGTGTTCCATTATGAAGTCGTTTAACACTTTTTAAAGACCTAGCAATACCATCTACTGCCTTGTAATTATAGAAAAGGGAGACTTTCTCAAAGGTTACCTCTGTTCTCACCACACCCTGCCACTGTTGGTGAAGCTACTTGGGATAAACACATCCTACCCTTCCCCAAGTTGTTGTACTCTCTTTGTCAAGCCCCTCAAGTTGTGGCCTTTCTGACTGATAGCCATGCCAGTAGTTATGCTACTGGTGCTATAGCCCACAGCGTCACTGAGGCACGCAAACCCTCCTGCCTGTCCTGAAAGTTCCTATGACAAGCATTGTTGGCTGGGAGGGAAGTGTGAATAGATATGAAAGGGAGTCCGTAACAGAGAAGAGTGAGACAGGGTTATAGTATATCCCCGATCCTATTCAATAAGTACACTGAGTAAGCTGGGAAGGAAACCAAGGAGAAATTTGTGAGGAAATTTAGGTTCAAGGAAAAGAAATGGGTCTGCATATGACATAATTCTGTCAGATGTGGCAAAGGACTTTGAAGAGCAGTTGAATGGAATGGATAGTGTCTTGAAAAAAGGATATAAGATGACAGTATCAACAAATGCAAAACAAGGATAATGGAATGTAATAGTACTAAAACAAATGACACTGTGGAAATGAGACATCAGAAGTAGTACATTAATTTTGCTATTTGGCAGCAATATAAGTGATAGTGGGACCAGTAAAGAAGAAATAAAATGCAGAGTGGCAACAGCAAGAAAACCTTTCCTGAAAGTAGGTGTCTTGACAATAGCCTTCTTTTGAAGTGAAACACTGACAACAAAAAGTATACACAAGAAGAGAAAGGAAGCTTTTAAAATGAGGTGCCTCTGAAAAATGCACGCAATCAAGTGGGAATACCAACTGACTAACGAAAGTGTACAGAACTGAGATGTAAAAAAGAACTTTATGCCCTAACTTGGCTAAAAGAAGGGTAGGTTGATAGGGCACATCCTGGGGCAGGAAGCAAAAGTTAATTTTGTAACAGAGGGGAGATTTTGGGGGAGGGGAGGGGGGTTGGTTGTCTGAGCCCAGGGCTACGCTACAGTAAATAGGTTCACATGGATGTAAGCTGCAGTAGTTGAAGAGACTTACACACGACCTATGAGCAGGAAAACAACAACACAACATACTAGCTGGAAAACAACAACAACAACAACAACAACATTGCACGTGCATGTTCTCCATTGTCATCTACCAACCTACCGTTACCTCGTTTTCTCCACCTTTTCTTCCCTTTATGAGTTCAACGAAGTATTTATTGGCCCACAGACCATCTAGACACCTAGCTATATGTCTTGCCCACTTCTACACCATTTCACTCCAAGCTAATTAAGCTTCCCACTCTCGTCGCTTTCCTTACAGGTTTTTTATTATTTTCTTGCCTCTCTTAAAAATGTCCATTATGCATCTCTCCATTTCTCAATAAAAACACCTAAATTCTTTTAAGAGTTTCTATATTGAAAGTCCATACCTCACTGCCTTGAATAAAAGCTGATAGTATACACAAGCTGCAAACATTACATTTCGAATAAATCGGAAACTTTATTCCAAAAACTGTATTTAATTTGACAAAAGCATTCCAGACAATTTTTACACTCCATTTATTTCTCTTTTTATTTATTTATTGATTTATTTAACCTGGCAAGATTAGGGCCATCAGGCCTTCTCTTACATCTAACCAGGCATTCTACTTATTTTACATTCATACGTTTTAGTAGGCATGTTAAACTACATCTAGTACAAAAAGTGAAAAACAATTAGAAAGGTACACCTGGAAAAATACATACATATGGAGTTTATATTCGTAGATCATAAGTACTGTTATAATAAGACATTATTGAAGAGACAGATTTTAGATAGGAGTGCTGGCAGCAGGGAGTATGAGGGAGACTCATGGTGAAGGGAGGAGAAGAATAGAGAGACATGATGAAACATAATTAAGGAAATATAAAGAAAAGAAGATTGCCTGGCTAATAGAGATATATGAAGGGGATGGCATCTCAGGAGCAAGATAGGAGACGCTAGCTTTGCTATTTGACAGATGAGAGGATTGGCCTGGTACATTAATTTTGTGGAGAACTTTATGAGGATGATAGTAGGAAATGCTTCAACTTCTTCTTAAAAGCAGCAGGAGATTGAATTTTGCGCAAGGTAAGGGGCAGTTTGTTCCAGAGGCGGACAGCGGCAACTGAGAAGGAGTTTGCAAAAGTTTTTGTTTTGTGATACAGTGAAACCTCACATAGCGAGCATAATACATTCTATAATCTTACTTGTAGTGCAAAACATTTGTTAAGCAAAACAATGTATCCCATACAAATTAATGTAAAATGCAATAATGTGTTCCATGCAGAAAAGTACTAAAAGTTTTATATTATTCACGCCATTTATTCAAAGAAACTTATACATGCAGTATTATGTACTTTATTATTTGCGATACGTAACTAATTCTGGAAGCTATCTGCAGTAATTTGTTTTGCTGAAGTTCAACACTGGCCAGAAATACAACACAGCATTACTGTCCAATAAATTTGTAGCGCACACAGCCACTGCTTTATTGGGATGATGATTTTCAATGTATGATATAACCGATTCCCATGCTTTCAGCATTTCTCTTAATGCACCAGAAGATTGCTGCTTTGCTCTTACTGCCTCCTCCTCAACATCCTCTGAAAGACTACTCTCTACAACATCCTGCTGTGAAAAAACTGCAACTCCATAAGCTCTTCTGTGGTCATTTCTTTGCTGTGATCTCTCACAAGCTCATCAATATCATTGTTATCAACTTCTAGTCCCAATCTCTCAACCAAAGACACAATCTCACTGACTACCGGCTCCACAGATACTGACTCAAATGCCTCAGAGTCACATTCAACAACACAGCCCAGCCAAATCTTCTTCCAAGCAGAAGTAAGAGTTATCTTGCTAATCCCTTCCCAAGCCTTTTCAATTTTGATGCAGGCAACGATGTTAAGTGACATTTCCAATACTCTCTGAGAGTGAGAGTGGTAGCATCAGTCAATTCAAAGCAATGCCCAAAGAGATCTGCTTAAAGTTAGAAATAATCACATGGTCCATAAACTAGAGTGACAGAGTGGTGCTGGGAGGCAGAAATTGGATCTTGTTGAATTCTTCAAGGAGGTGATCTCATAGGCCTGGGGAATGGGCAGGATCATTGTCCATAATAAGCAAGACATGGAGCGGCAGCTTCATCCCAAGTAAAATACTTTTTCAGCAAAGTATCAGACACTTCATTGATCCAATCACAAGAGAGATCACATGTTGGCCAAGCCTTGTTGCTGGTCCTCCACAACACATTTAACCTGCTCTTCTGGACTTTACACTTCTTGATGGCTCGTAGAGTTTTTAAATGGTAAACAAGCAGCAGTTTCATTTTCAAACTGCCACTTGCAATGGCACAGAATAGCAGCGTGAGACAGTCTTTCATTGGCTTGTGACCTGGCAATACACTCTCCTCTGCTGTTATAAAGGTGCACTTCGACATCTTTTTCCAGAATAGACCCATTTTGTCACAATGAAAAACCTGTTGCAGCAGATAATCCCCAGAATCTGGGGGCATCTTGAAGTTGCTGATGAAGTTCTCTGCTGCCTTTGTGTGGGTGCTGGCTGCTTTGCTGTGGATGCTGGTTCTTCTCTTAAACTTCTCAAACCACCCATGGCTTCCTTTAAACACTTCTTTGGCTACTGATGATCCTGGTGTCTTCTTAAGAAGGTTGGCAAAAATCATTCACGCCTTCTCACAAATTATGTTCTTGTTTATAGTGTCGTCTTGCAGTTGCTTTACATTTATCCATATAAGGGGCAACCTTTTGACATCGTCCAGGATATGAAACCATTGTTTAGATGCTCTTTTCACTTCCTTTTTTGAAGCATGTATCTCCTTAATCTTGTCCTTGTTCTTGAGGATAATGCAAATAGATGATGCAGACCGATTGTATGTGCATGCTAAATCAGCAAGGCTTGCACCATGTTTGCATTTTTTAATGATTTTTCATTTCATTCTAAGGTCTTTTTCTCTTATGCTCATCTTCTTGCAGCTTTATCTCCAAGGACATTTCTATGAAGGTTATTAAAATTTGCACACAAAAAACACAAAAAGTTTAGAAAAATGTGTGATTACAAGCTGCACTAAGTTGGTAGCAGAAACAGCACTAAACGCAGACTGCAGGATGTACTAAAGACATCGTTGACATACCACTGACAACAATGAAAGGTGTTCATACTGTTGCACATTTCCCCCGCCATGTGAGAACAGCTGGCCATCTCAGTAATTGTCGTCACTCATTACGCCACTCATTATATAATTTTTTTACAATTTGTTTTGCTCGTTAAGCAAATGGCACCTAATGGGAGGGGCTCATTTAGTGTTGTTCCACTATGCTTCTTTAATTTGTTAGCTGCTTCTATGACATTATTGAAAATTAGTAGTATTTTCTTTTTGATTCCTTGATAATACATTATTTTCATCTTATTATAATATTTATGTAATTCTTTTTAATATTCTATGCTACGTTGACACCAAAAAATAGTTACAGTTATCAGATGAACCCTAATCCCCCATTCTTAACAAATCACTACATTCACTTCACTAAAATGATTGTCAACTACAGAGCAAGGAATGTATCTGACAAACATTTTGAGACTCATTGTGGGCCAGCAACAGGAAAATGGCACATATGTCTTACATTAGCTTCTTAGACAGCGTACTCAACAGCAATGGCGAAATTCATAGCTGCCGGGGGTATGTGGCATACTGGACTCTATAACTAACTTCCTTCACAAAATACAGGTAGAGACAACAACAGCAATGTCATGCAGCAAATGAGGTATCTGTGGGAAGTACGGTAAAATGCAAGCATGTAAAATAAATGTTTTAAATAACATCATGAAATTAATGTTATCCTGCTGAGTTGATTTGTTGGTTCATACTGAACTCTATATATGTTCCATTTACTTACAGCCAAAACATTTTCAAATAGTTTCAGAATTCATTACATCATAAAAAAATTCAGAAAAGTTAGTGTTGGTGGGAAGGATCCATATGGCACAGACTGTGAAGCAGTCACTGAAATGAAGGATGTCATGTTTGGCAGCGTGCTCAGCAACAGGGTGGTCCACTCGTTCCTTGGCCACAGTGTGTTTGTGGCCATTTATGCAGATAGACAGCTTGCTGGTTGTCATGCCAACACAGAATGCAGCACAGTAGTTGCAGCTTACCATGTAGATCACACAAATGGTTTCACAGGTAGCCCTGCATTTGATGGGATAGGTGATGTTTGTGACCGGACTGAAGTAGGTGGTGGCCAGAGGATGTATGGGACAGGTCTTGCATATAGGTCTATTACAGGGATATGAGCCATAACGTAAGAGGTTGGGCACAGGTGTTGTTTAGTGACAGACGAGTATATTGTGTAGATTTGGTGGTCAGCAGAATACCACTGTGGGAGGGATGGGAAGGATTGTGGGCAGGACATTTCTCATTTCAGGGCACGATGAGAAGTAGTCGAAACCCTGGTGGAGGATGTGATTCAGTCCTGGGTGGTACTGAGTTACGAGGGGAATGCTCCTCTGTGGTCAGACAGTGGGACTTTGGGAGGTGGTGAGACACTGGAAAGATAAGGCACAGGAGATCAGTTTTTGTACAAGGTTGGGAAGATAATTATGGTCTGTGAAAGCTTCAGTGAGACCCTTGGTATATTTCAATAAGGACCACTCGTCACTGCAGATGTGATGACCACGGATGGCTAGACTGTATCGAAGTGACTTCTTGGTATGGAATGGATGGCAGACGTTGAAGTGGAGGCATTGCTGGTGGTTGGTGGGTCTGATAGGGACGCAGGTACTGATGTAGTCACTTTGAGGTGGAGGTCAACATCTAGGAAGAAGGCTTGTTGGGTCGAGCAGGACCAGGTGAAGCAAATTGAGGTTCTGGAGGAATGTGGATAGGGTGTCCTCACCCTCAATCCAGACTGCAAAGACGTCATCAATGAATCCGAAACAGGTGATCAGTTTTGGATTCTGTGTGTTTAGGAAGGATTATTCTAGATGGTCATGATGACTTTGGAAGGTGGTGGGAGACCGAAAAGATAAGGCACGGGAGATTTGTTTTTGCACAAGGTTGGGAGTATAATAACTGTCTGTGAAGGCTTCAGTGAGACCCTTGGTATATTTCGTGAGGGAGCGCTCGTTAATGCAAATGCGACGACCATGGGTGGCAATGCTGTGTGGAAGGGCCTTCTTGGTATAACCAAATGTCGAAATCATTTGAATGAATGTCCAAGAAATTAACCAATAACACATACTTAGCCCTTCCGGAGCAGTAGGTTATTGCAATTGTATATCACCTTCTTCATATTTCATCTTTGCAAGCTTAAACCATTAATTGGTTCCACTCACTTTCAAACTCTGAAAACTGTACAAAGTCAGATGGTATTAATAAACACATACAAAGAAAATTCACTCTTATCTCCATTGTGATACCACAAAGGAAACAGTTAACTATTATGGATACTAAATGAGTTGCAAATCTGGTCAAATGTTAACTGTGGAAAATTGTATCAGATAAACTATCAATGGAAACTGACATTCACTTTACAATTTACGACAGCATCTTGGTGTGTTATCTGTTTACTGACATGCCATCAACGAAAGCTATACACTTGCCGTGTTGTCCACGGCTACAGCTACAGTAAGGGCGTACATTTCTCCACCTGCCTCGCAAGCTATGAATTTGGCAATTTTCAATATTTAAAAAAATGTTTGCAGTGTGTCATAGCAGTTACAATTTGATGTAGTGTTTCTTTTGGTGTATTCTACCTGTATAAAAACTTTCAGGGCAGGTTTTGACATGCTGGACTGGACTGTTCCTTTGTAAGAGGAATTAAAGAAATTTAAAGTATACCAACATTTATTCTGATATGGGGGGAAGAAAAGGCTGAAATTCTGTGGAACCAACCAGATTAACTAGTCAGGTTGTGGAATTCTACAAGACCCACAATAAAGCTAAAATTGAAACAATAAAATGGGCTGGTGCAGTTAAAGAAGAACCACACAAAAAGAATTGTAGGCAGAAAATTAATGACAGCCAGTTCACCTGACAGAAAACAGAAGGAAGAAGAGAGTAAATTTGTCTGACAGGCAGAAAAAAGTCCCATTCTGAGAGAATGAATTTGATATGGACACAAAAAACAAAACAGCACCCTGAAAATGCCCATCGTAGTACATAACGTGGTCCACTTGGGTCCAAACATGAATAATGTATAATATCCCTTGAATTTCAGCACAACCATTTTTCTTATGCTAATTTTTTCTGCCATACAACAAACACCAAGATGATGGGTGGGAGGTATGGTGGTGGTGGTGGTGGTGGTGGTGGTGGTGGTGGTGGTGGGCACTACTGAATATTCTTTATCAAGCAAACGATAGCTTAACTTTTGTCTTATAATTTTATCTTTCCTACACATTCTTTTGTTTCCAGTAGGTATACTTATTTTTCCCAACACTGAACTTAAAAGCAAAGCTATAATACAAAGATACTAGGTAAATTGTATACCTTTTAACTTGTGACAGGTGCAATTTTTAGTAAATAAAAATACAGCGAAGCTAATACTATACCTTAAACCTTTCCTCAAAGAGAGAGAGTTCAGCAATCAGATCAGTAATTGCATGTGTCAGTGCATCTTGCGGTGAGTAATCAGATGTAGTTTGGATACGAAGTATAAACTTGTGCTCTAGTGGATGTGGTATTTTGTAACCAGCAAATAAAACATTTGGATCCTTCAACAGTTGGCTGCAAAAAAAAGTGGATCATATTGTTAAAAAAATATGAGTTAGGACCTTTTTTCACTAGAACTGACCATCCATTGGAAGGCCATAATTGCTGAAAATGAATTATTACACATAGCAGGCGAAATACATATGGAAGTACATGCTGAAAATGTATGTGAAGCACAATAATTGCCCTCTAAAACAATAAAACATGTGAGCTATGTGACAGATTGAATGTTTACATGTTTCTAGCTGATTTAAAGGAACCATGTTGAGTTTGTGATTAATATTATAAAAACTGGCAATAACGTCTCCTTCAGGTGTTCCATGCAATTGCTTTCATCTTCACTACCTACACTCATACACAGACCACTTATTCAGAGCACCTGAAGGAGACTAGGTCTGTCATTGAAATTGCGTGTTGAAGTTATATTTATAAACTCAGACATACAATATTAAATGAACAATATATAAACTAAGAATGTAGATGAGCCTGTGCACCTATACAAATCAAATTAGGGGTGTGGTACAAGGAGTTGATTTATCTTCATGCCACTGAAATTTGTGCTATATTTATGGATGCGTGTTACAGGTATTATGACAGCAATGATGATCTTTGTACACATTTAACCAAGTGTTCAATATGAACTTCCTACCTATCAATATGAATATGTAAAACGTCACAGAGAGGATCCACAGCATATGGAGCCGCTCAATGGGCTTCAACTTCAACTATTCTCATCTGCTATTGTCTATAACACTTTCACTTACCTGAATCTCTCCCCTTTTTCGTGGTCGTCATTGCCATTTATTTATTTTCCACTCTTTTTCCTTTTTTTTTGTGTCACATTGGTTTACGGATTTGTTTCTACTTTCAATTTGTCATTCTCTTCTTACCATATTCTGTCTTTTTCACATCCAACATCTGGTAGTTTACAAAATTTGTTGGCAATTTGCCTGCCACTGGTTATTTACTTCTCATCCTACTCTTCCGTCTCTTCCTCAGAAACATTCTTGGCTAGCCTTCCACAGCACTCTTGTCAGACAAGGGATCCTAATGTTGTGAAGGCTAGTGAGAGTGATACCTGGGTGTTCCTGCTAGTGTTACTTTTTGATAAGAATAATTTTTTTTCTAACAATGCTTACACACACAAAGACAGGCCTTGAAATTGCCAGCAGGAACAAATAGATCAAAACGATTAAGGGGAGGCAGAACGTAACTTTTTTTTCACATTTTCGGATTTGTATCTCATTACAAAATCTGCAATTTTCCATATATATAAAATCACTTATAAACTCACATGGGAAGTATTTTATTTTTTTAAATATAATCTAAATTGGTTGAAAATGTTAAAATTTTTACATGCATTACCCTACTTCAAGATCTAATAATTGGTAATTTTTTTTATAGGAGGCTGTGGATTGCTATGTTATCAAGGTTAAATTACATGTTTGTATTGGTAGCACTGTCAAAAACAGTATCTTATTGTTTCATAGCATAAACACATGTTTTATGTCTAACTGCTAACGGTTTTCTGAGAAAGAGTTACGAATAGATTGGTAAATCTCTCAAAAAGTAAAGTACAACACTAAAACAAAATGTTTCTAAAGAAATATGGGTTTCATGGTAATAGATTTTCAAATAAAGGGAAACATTGTGTTCAACATGTGGTGTGTGAAGTTACAGGCAGTGAAATAAAGGCAAACTCGTCAGTATCTAGATAAACACCCATTAGTGCTTTGAGGATCAAAATAAAATGCTGTGATACACAGTTTTCTCAAAATGAAAGTGATGCAAATGGTAGATTGGGTTATATATTCTGATACATTAACAGATCCTAACAAGGCTGTTACGTGAATGTGTGTGTTGTAAAATATGTGAAGGACCAGTTAGTTTACATGAAGATAGTGCAGTATCAAATGGACTAGCCACGAAACTTATCATTAATTGTGCCAGTTGTAAATATACTCACTCATTTTGAAATTCTGATAAGTGTAAAGATAATTAATTGAAGTAATGTTAAGTGGTTTTATGGATTGGGAACTATTGGCAGAGGACACACAGCAGGAGACACAATGTTTGCCACGATGAATATGCCACGCCCACCTTGTAAAATCAACAAGTATCCAGGATTTATTGGAGACGCTGTGGAACCTGTTGCATGTTAGTCAATGAAGAGTGCTGCAAACAAAGCTGTTGAAATAAATGATGGTATGACTGACATACCAGTAGTTTTTGATGGCACTTGGCAGAAGTGCGGCTACAGTTCTAAGAAATCTGTTGCTACAGTGACCAGTGTGCATACTGGAAAGGTAATAATTTCCAGATTTTAAACAAACATTGTTATAAGTGTAAATTGGGGAATGAAGAAGGACATTTGAAGAAGGACATATCTGTGACAGAAATTATGAAGGAACAAGTGGTGGTATGGAGGCCTCTGCAGCTATTAAAATGTTTAGTCAACCTGTAAATGAAAGGGGAGTGTGTTAAACCAAGTTCTTAGGTGATGGAGACTCAAAAGCATATAACAGTGTACTAGCTGCTCAGCCTAATGGTGAGAAGATTATCACAGAACTGGAATGTTAGTCATGTCCATAAGAGGATGGGCTCAATGTTGAGGAAGTTTAAACAAAGTTTGAGAAACAAGAAACTTTTTGATCGTAAAACCATAAGAGGCAGGCTGACAGACAAAATTACTGAAGAACTACAGCAGTATTATGGGATGGCCATTAGAAATAATACTGAGGATTTGTTGAAAATGAAGCAGGCAGTATGGGCTATCTTCTTCCACAAACTGTCAACTGATGGAAAACCAGTACATCACCTTTGCCCTCCTGGACCTGATTCATGGTCCAATTACCGCAACGCCCGGTACTCATACAGTTCACAGAGCCATAAACATTCCATCCCAACAGCAGTCATGAATATCATAAAACCTATTTACAGAGACCTGGCAAATCCTGAATTACTGAAGCGTCTGCATAGTCAGACTCAAAATCCCAATGAGTCTTTCAATAATCTTATATGGATTCTGTTACCAAAAAATGTTTTCGTTGGGATGATGACACTAAAGTTGGAGGTCAGTGATGTGTTATTGCTTTTAATGATTGCAACATTAGCAGGGTGAAAATGCTACAGCATATGGGAATTAATCCTGGAGCAACCTGCATCAGAGAACTTGAACAGATGGACAAGGTTCGCATTGATAAAGCAGAGTATGCAAGATAGTTGGCCCCTAAGGAGTCCAGAAAGAAGAAAAAACTTGGAAAGAGATCAAGAGGATGATATACAGTATGGTGCAGGGTGCTCCTGAGTAACTAAAAATAAAAAATAAAAATTAAGCATATATTAAGTGAGTTACAGTCTTCTGAAACTTTACAAGCCATTCCTGAAAATTTACATTTTCTGTTGCGTTTTTCCCTAAACCTCAGAAACTACTTCGAGTATTCAAATTTTCAGGGAGTAATAAGATACATGTCCTGAGTCTACTGAACTAAAAGAAGAACATAATATTATGTATAATTAAAATTATTTACATAATAGAGGGAAACATTCCATGTGGGAAAAATATATCTAAAAACAAAGATGATGTGACTTACCAAACGAAAGCGCTGGCAGGTCGATAGACACACAAACAAACAAACAAAAACATACACACAAAATTCAAGCTTTCGCAACAAACTGTTGCCTCATCAGGAAAGAGGGAAGGAGAGGGAAAGACGAAAAGATGTGGGTTTTAAGGGAGAGGGTAAGGAGTCATTCCAATCCCGGGATTGAAATGACTCCTTACCCTCTCCCTTAAAACCCACATCTTTTCGTCTTTCCCTCTCCTTCCCTCTTTCCTGATGAGGCAACAGTTTGTTGCGAAAGCTTGAATTTTGTGTGTATGTTTGTGTTTGTTTGTGTGTCTATCGACCTGCCAGATCTTTGTTTTTAGATATAAAATTATTTACAATAATACACAAAATTTTAACTGTGCAATTAGAAAATTGTATTTCTGAAAGCAGTGGCTGAAATGCAATTATTGGAGTTCAGTAGACTCTGAACATACAGTTTAATGTCCTGTAAATGTTTCATGTCAATGGCTATAGTGGTTACCAAAATACAGGGAAGTCAAGTCACTAAATGTAACATTGTTGGGATAGGGCATTCCAACTCCCCTTAAGACAGAATAACAATTTTGGAGACAAAATGGACACACCACTTGTAATAATTACAAACTTCAAACAATAGTTAAATTATAATTCAGTAGCATAACAACATAACGAAGAAAGTGAAGGAAATTTTTCAGACTAGAATAAAAGTATAAAAGGGAAAGAATGCTAACAAAACCTTTCCACTAAAAGTAGAAAAATCAAAAGCATGAAAGATCAAAATTCACCCTAAGAATAAATGAAACAGACTAAAGTAATGTTGGCTGTATAAAAAACATAACCCCATTCAATAAATTACATTTAAAAGTTGCTATATGCCTGTGCTTCATAACTGAAGTTGAACAAGGGCCTTTCCAAACCACTGCTTTTTTTGGCTTCGATACCTCAGTTGGTAAAAATGGAACACTTACAGCATCACTTAATTATTCATTTTTCCTAGCCAATAAGTGTAAGATAACTGAAACTTATGAAAAGAAGCAAAGCATTTGAGTTAAGATTTTAATATACGAAGTGCAACCAGTAAATCCATATATCCTACCCAATGTGTTTGTATTCATAAAGATAAGATTGTGGCATTGCTGTAAACTTCTGAAAATATTTCTGGCACTAAGGTAAAAGACTAACAGTGCCATCTATTGGTTCTTTGACGTACTGTGAAACTTGAGAGTACTATTTGTTGGTTCTTTGGTGTACTACACTGTCATCATTAAGGTAAACATCTGATCTACTCAGCAGAGCAGACCAAAACTTTAAATTATTGTATCTTTCTTACTGAAAATTGATTTTGATAAAGTTTACACGTTACCTGCAAAAACCCCATGAAAATTTGCCTAGTAGGTCTAGAGATAAGCACATTTAAACACACAAACAGACATACAACAGTTTTATTATTAGTATAGAAGAGAGAACTGGTTTCATCAGTACAGTCTTCAGGTGGCACATTCTCCAGAACATCATACCAAAATGTCAATAAATAACAGTGGCACTCTTAGCTCTTCGAAACTGGGGTGTAACTCTTGAGAGTCAACACTAACGATTCTATCAGTCCATCTTTGAGTTGTCACAGTGTTGAGTAGAAGCCCTAACAACAATCATCTAAAAATTAAAACTGGAGAAGCTATTTAAGAAGAATGGAAACTATTCATCTAGGAATGTGAAACCACACAAGATAAGATAGCAACAAAAACCATCTGCCTTCTATAACTGAACAGAAAATTTCAAAATGTGTGTCTTTACAGCACTGAATTACAAGAAAACTGAATAGTAAGTGAAAAAAAAATGAAAAAACAAAGTAGGGAGTGGGGATTTGAAATGTGAAGCTGGAGAAGAATTGGAAATATTAAATGGACAAATATAATACAAAATAAACAAGTACTACATGGACAATATAAAGATGTCTGTAGAAAACCATAAGCAAAAGAAGTGATCATCATAGTGCACAACTGTAAACATTTCAAAGACATTAATTAAGCAGCACAAAAAACATAATATCAATGTTACAAGCATGCAAGTTTCGAGAAAATTTTGAATCTCTCAAATGAATAAAGCTGAAATATAAAGACATCTTTGTAGGCTTTAAACAATGAAAACAGCTTGAAAAGAAGACAAGAATCATTTTCTCACAATTACCAAGCATCATCAGTGCGAAATATTACACACACACACACACACACACACACACACACACACACACACACACACAAAAGGATTTTACAAGTTTTTGGACCCAGTGGCTCCTCCTCCTCCTGGCAGAAGAATTAATGGGGAAGGAAAAGGGGTGAAATAAAAGGACTGGAGAGGTTTAGGGAAAGGGGTACAGTTTAGAAAAGTCATCCACAATCCCGGATAAGGGGTTTATAATTTTTGTGATCTGACTGATCCCCACTTGAACCTTATGTATTTTTGTCTGTTGTTTGTGCTTAACAAATCAGTCTAGTGAGTGTTTTCAGTTTTGATTCAGAAGATTAATGCAAAGAACAGAAGACAGGAACGATAAATGCCTCTTGTGGTTGTAATTAAACTTCATCAAGGAATATATCCTTTTTCAATACACAAACTGCTTTCACCATCCACCTTGCTTGATGGACCCCCTGGTAGCAAGGAGAGATAGTCCATGAGGTGGTTCTTCCGAGAAGAGAGTTGGAGTTAATTCAAAAACTATTGATATAATCCTCTCATACAGCTTGTGTGTGCAAGGTAGATACAAAAGATCTTTTTCCAAAATGTTCTCAATCAAAACACACATCTTTAAATGTTGTCAGAGTTTATGCTGTTTTCAAAGAAACTATAGATTTACTGTAACCAAGAAGCCATTCAGCACGAGTTTCATCGATAACTTTTCTGTGCCCCTTTCCATAGTGAGTTAAATGATTGAAATACGCATAAATTATCAGCACTGAAATGAGTCAGTGTAAGCTGATCCCTGACAGTTGTGCTGGGTAGGGCACAACAGCTTCACGCACCCACCTCAACCAATCACGTAACGCAATTTTGTAAATGTGTCTACGGCAATGATTCAGTGTTATCAGCTCTACAGATGGCTAGTGTTTTCACCGGCAGTCATTTGTGCTTCACAACTGAAAGCTGTCAACAGCAGTGTTAACTGTCAAGGATCATCTTACGCTGACTACTATAATAGTGAACTTTAATTTTCTTCTTATTTTCAAATGCATTCGTGAATAAAATTTATATTTTAAGTATATTAATCATATGTAACGAATTTTTGAATGTCATATTCATTTCACTCTGACCTGTTAATAGCTGCCTGTGATTGATCAGAAGTTCTCTTTCTTAAATTACCTGATCATTGATGTCATGCATTAACACTGGGGGCCCTTTCAACTACTGAATGTTCAAAAATTGGTTATCTTTATTGGCTGTAAATGTCTTCAAAGCAACAATGACGTCAGAGTATTATGTAGTGTCCTTGTTGCTGATACAAACCTAATTTTAGCACGCAATTTCTCTGCTCCTGTGTCACAAGTAAGGATTTTTCCAAATATATCTTCACTTGCCGCACAGGTAGTATGGTACTTTGAAGTGTAGTCAATTTACACACCCGCACATTGTAAAAGAAAACATTGTTGGACAGATATGTCTGTTTATTTTCAGTTATTTCAAGCTAGTAAAGCAGACCAGCATATATTATTTTCTCAAAACAAAAACACTGTACTTGCTATGTCGCAAAAGTGAACAACGGCTGGGGAGGTCTGCACTGTTATAAACCGGTTCCATAATCCATACTTCCGTTCAGTCTGCTCCGGGTTCTCCCTACTTGGCTTGCGGTCTCTGGTCTGTCACGTAAGCCAACTAATGCAATACCGTCTAAGAATATAGTCAGTGAAGGAAATCAATGTAAACAACTTGTCTACATAGAGTAAGCAATGAATTTATCATGGAGAAGTAACATTTGTGCATACTTGACATTTTGTTTTGTAAATTCACCTTTAAAGCCATGTAGCACGTACAATTAGATAGAAAAAGAACAGTGAATGAGTAACAATGGTTTCCAAAAAGAATCTTACTAGAGAACTAGTTCCCATCTATGAAGTTTATCATCTCTATATATCAGTACTGAGATGAAACTTTACTACTTAGTTCTCCCTACATAGATAACAATCACATCCAATTTTAGCATTTTATCTGCCTTAGTTTTCATTTTATAGCATTTTAAAGAATGGAAGTCCTTGTCATTTTTAACACTATAATGGCAAAAAATAACACTCCACAACATTCTGAAAATAAATAACAATCTTTTTCATTCATCAGTCAATCTGTATGAAATTTAGTAATGTTATAATCCAAAGTATATAGATTGTAGGCATTATTGCCTAATACCTTTCAGTAAATTCACAAAAAGAAGTGTGTTTATATTTTGATATTTCATTTCGTAAGAAACATGTTTCATCATTGTGGTGAATATCATAGTAGGGGAAAAATACCCAAAATCTTTTTTCCAAAATAACACTCAAAGCACGGGCTATCAAATGTAAAAATGAAACGAGGGAGTTTTCATTCCTTTATGAGTTTCTTGCTACACTGGAAATTTAGGTTAGTTTTCATTTCGTCACCTTAAAAAAATCTGTTATTGTTAAAATATTTCTAAATAACTGCTTCAGTTATTTAGTTATTAATGTTTTCAGTGTTATTATCCTTTCTAAAAATAATATTTTCTTTACAAACCATGCAACAAATGGTAAAATGCATGCACTGAGCATGTGGCAAAAGGGAAATGTCATAGGTCTTGGACAATATGGTCATGACAAGACTAACTTTAAATAACACAGGCCAACAATCGAGAAACTTTTTTGCTGAGAATACCTTATTATGTTTTTAGGGTGGGAAATCCAAATATGATACTTAAAAAACTGTTATCATCCACCATTTCTTCATATTTTACAGTTAAATTTATTAAATTAGCAATTTTTTAAAGAATTTAACAGCTTTTATATAGTTAAAATAATTTAAAAAGGAGGTGTAATGAATGTAGAGGACCTTGGTGGCACTGCTGAAAAACATTTTCTGGTAAAAAAAAAGGTCGATTCTATTTTTGTGTTAGCAGATGGTGTTTTGTTTACTGTCAACCTAACCTCTCTTTCCTGTTTCCTGTACATGTGCTCAGCACAATGTCTAATCGTGGTTGTAAAAACTCTGCTGACAGTTTTTGTTGTACTTGTGGTGAATTTGTGACTAAAAAACACCAAAGAAATATTACGGACTTCGTGAAAACGGTTCATGTATCATACTTTGGATCTAAACTTGGTGATAAAGATAAATCTTGGGTGCCGCGTAAGTTCTGTTATGTGTGTGCTGAAGATCTGAGAAAATGGTCCAAAAAGGAGAAAACTGCCTTAAAGATTTGGTGTTCCTATGATGTGGAGGGAGCCAAGAACTCATTCCAATGATAGCTACTTTTGCAGTGTTGATCTTACTGGTCATAATTTGAAAAACAAGAAGGTAATAAACTACCCTAACCTTCCATCCGCCATCCGACCAGCAGGGCATGGTGTAGATTTGCCGGTTCCAGAACCACCAGATTTAAATTCTATTCTAACAGAAGTATTTTCTGACGTACAATGTGATTTACGTGAACCAGATGATGAAGTCCATTGCAATACAGAAAGTCTAGAGCCCAAATCATTTAGTCAGATCGAGCTTAACAATTTAGTAAGGGATCTGGGCTTAATGAAAGAAAAAGCTGAATTACTTGGCTCTAGATTAAAAGAAAAGAACTTATTGGCAGCTGGAACCAGCATATACATGTATAGAAAGAGAGACCAGTAATTTTCCAAGATTTTTCAACAAGAAGGTGATTTAGTGCATTGCTCAGACATTCCTGGTCTGATGAATGAGTTTGGCATTGAATACAAAAAGGAAGACTGGAGGCTATTTATTGATTCATCCAACACTAGTTTAAAGCCAGTTTTATTACACAACGGTAACATTTATGCATCTATGGACATTCTGTACATATAAAAGAAAGCTATGAAAACCTATAACCAGTGCTAAGTAAAATAGGCTATTCTGCTCATAGTTGGATGACATGTGGCGATCTAAAAGTAACATGCATGCTCCTTGGTCAGCAAGGTGGCTTTACCAAATTTCCATGTTTCTTGTGTGAATGGGAAAGACTCCCTGTGAGGGAGTCTTTAAAAACTGGTGAGAACATTCTACGCCAAAACCTTGTAGATCCAAAAAACATATTCCTACAACCTCTACATACAATATTACGCCTAATGAAACAGTATGCAAAGGCTTTCCCCAAAGATGGACCATGTTTTAAGTATCTCTGCCAAAAGTTTCCACCTTTCAGAAGCTAAACTAAAAGAAGGCGTCTTTGTCAGACCTGACATGATAAAATTGATGTTTGATGTTAGCTTTGAATCCACAATAACCTTAAATGAGAAAGAAGCATGGGTATCATCCAAGCAAGTTGTTACAAAGTTCTTAGGACATGAAAAAGACCCAGAATATGTTTCTATTATAGCTGCAATGTTAAAGAAGTTTAAAACTTTAGGATGTTAAATGAGCCTGAAAGTTCACTTTTTGAACAGTCATCTTAACTACTTCCTGGACAATATGGGAGATGTTAGTGAGGAGCAAGGCGAGCGTTTTCACCAGGACATTAATGTGATGGAAAAACGCTACCAAGGCCGCTGGAACACAAACATGATGGGGGAGTACTGATGGTCACTTCACCGAGAAGTACAGCTACACAAGAAGCTTCAATGAAAAATGAGAAAGAAAATACAAACCAATTCCAGTTGACAAGTGAAACCTCTATTAACACATATCATTGTTTTAAGTAGCTCACTGTAAATACAAAGTATGCTTATGTTGTAACAAAGTGTTTCATTAATTTCCCCATTTACCGTATAGCATAGGATTTTTATGCTATATAATAAAAAGCATATTGCTCAAAAACAATGGGTAATACAAAAATACTAAGGTTATATTTGGATCCAGCTAATAAAACTCTATAAAGATCAGCTATCAAAGTAAAAAAAGTTGATTAAAAAATTGTTCCTTGGCCTTTGTAATTAAACTTAGAGAATTACCTCACCCAACAGCAATTTAAAAAAATCCCATTGATACTGTGATAACATTTACATCAAATAATCCTTCAAGTGTGTGATAATATTCTGATTGAGAACCGGTAGCATAAGTGTGGGGAGGAAGTTATTCCACTTCAATAATGACTATGTTCGCACATCATATGAGCATTTTTGTTAGCTGGCTTCATCATAGTTACTAATATTTTTTGTTATAAGAAACTTATTATTTTTTTATTTTGGAGTGCATTCATTACTGTGCTGTAGCTGCGTTTAGTTTCACACAATAGCATGTTTTAAACATTTACAGTGTCATTTAAAAGACACAGCACTGAATACTAAATTTATGTTCTGATTAATGGGGCAAGCTCATTGAGTGTACTATCAGAGCTAGCTAAAATGCAATATCTGGAGCAGACTGAACAGAATTTAAAAAACCTACTTTAGTTTCTGGATTCTCACTTTTAAAATCTGAATGTATTTCATGTACACTGCATGCAAATCAATTTATCTTCTTTTTTTCCCCTCTATGTGTGTATCACCTTTTAAACACCACACTTCACTACTTTGAAAAACAAATCATTACTCAATCAGTTACTTCATATTTCAGCTTCATTCCTCTTTTCACACAAGAGTCTGCTAAGAACCACTATTCTTAAAAAAACATTCAGACCTTGCTGCACTGAGTAATCAGCAACTTCAAATGTATTTCAATTTTTTTAATTTAATATAGTAATCGTCTGGTTTTTGTTTATTAAGATTTGTGTAAAATGTTCTTTATATGCCACCAAGCTGCGTATATGCGGCAACAGGTTTTACTTCTAAGAGAGAATCATTTTCTGACAACTTCTGCTTCAGCATCTGGGTCAACAGAAACATCCGATCTCACGCGTTGGCTTTGACCCGTAACGTAAGGGTGTTGTGGTGTGTGACGTCATTACGGCGCGGAGTTTGGTTTGTGAGTGTGGCGTGTTTGTAGATGTCGTGTTGTTGTTTGTTGTGCCCTCTGGTGGTATGTTCATGGTTTTCGTTTGTTTGGTGTGTTGGGCTCAGTTTGTTGTTGCTCAGTGGTGAGTGCTGCGTGCGTCTTTCTGAAGCGGAATTTGTATCAGTGAGTTAACGGTTTTGTGTGATGGTTAATGTAATGATGATTGCTGTACGTCGGGTGGGTTTGTTATTAAGTGTATTCGGTTGTGGTTTTTTGTTCAGGAATGGATATGAAAGACCAGATTAATAGTTCTCGGTTGAGGGCTATGATGGGGGACACAGCTTTAGAGCTGATTAAATTCCTTCAGCTATTTGGCTTAATTGCCGAGGTCGTGAAGTGCGGTGTGTGCCGTGAACCAATGAAATTGGTTAAAGTTCCAGCCTCTCGGACCAGGGATGGTTACATGTGGCGCTGTCGCAAAGATGACGTATGGCGTTCCATACGGCGCGGTACCTGGTTCGAGAAGTCTAGATTGGGCATGCGTGAGATTGTGCATGTTACATATTATTTTTGTTATAGATCCCCACAGAGTTTCTGCGCGCATGAGACTGGTGTGAGTGAGAGGACTGTTTTAGATTGGTATTCCTTTTGTCGTGAAGTGTGTTCGGAATTTATTAAGTACAGGGGGTAAGTTGGGGGGGGGGGGCATGGGGTGGTTGTGGAGGTGGACGAGTCACAGTTTGGGAAAAGGAAGTATGGGAGGGGGAAGTCTGTGGCTCGTCTTTGGGTGTGGGGGGCTGTTGTTCCGGGGGGTGGGGGTTCCGAATGTGGTTTTAGGGTTGTGGAAGGGAGGTCGAAGGCTGAATTAGTGGGGTTAATTGAGGAATATATAGAGCCGGAGTCCACAATAGTTTCTGATGCTTTTTCTTCTTATAGGGGGTTGGGTGAGAGGGGATTTAATCATTTAGTAGTGAACCATAGTTTAGAGTTTAAGAATTATGAGACAGGGGCTTGTACTAATACAATAGAGGGGATGTGGGGGGCGGTTAAGTCAGTTCTTGGGAGGGGGAAGAGGCACTCTTCCAACCTTCAGTCTCATTTAGATGAGTACTGTTGGCGGAAGAGTGTCCCAGAGGGCTATTGTATTGTTCGGGTTTTCTTAAGGGCTGTGAGTAAAATGCATAGGCCGAAAGTGGTTAGTTAGGGTGGGCTGGGTAGGTGGCTGTGGTTCAGGGTGGGGTGGGTGGTTTATTTTGTTGTATAGCGTTTGTTAAGATGGGGGGGGGGGGGGGGGAGGAGGAGGAGTGTGTTTGTTTTTTGTTTTAGTTGTGGAGGATCTATTTTGTTGAAGTTTTTGTTGAGTTGTAGTGTGTGATTGAGATGTTTTTTATGTTGCATTTAGTTTTTGTTTGTGGGTTTTTTATTTTGGGGTTGGGGGGGGGGGAGGGGGTTGAGGTGTGGGTGGGTTGGGTTTTTCTTTTGGTTCAGTATTTTTTCGTTGGTGTGTGTGTGTGTGTGTGTGTGTGTGTGTGTGTGTGTGTGTGTGTGTGTGTGTTATTGTGGTGGCCAATCTAGTTTGTGGGGCTGGAACTTTCTTGTGGTAAGTTCTCATTTTTTTGTTTTTGGCGTATGTGTTGTGTATTGGGGTATAGGGAAGTGTTTCATTGAAATTTGTGGCTGTGGAGGTTGGTATTGGTATTCGTATTGGGAGACGTTTTTGAGTTACATAGGTCAAGGGTAGTGGTAGTTCCTAAGTTATGGGATTGGGAGCTGCTGTTGAGCTATATAGTTGGAGGGAAGTGTTCAATCTCAATGTTTGGTGGAGTATGTTGATTTTTGTAAAGGGAGATGGGATCGGGAGCTGCTGTTGAACTATATAGGTCAAGGGAAGTGTTCGATCCCAATTTATGGGATCGGGAGCTGCTGTAGACATATGTAGGTCAAAGGAAGTGTTTGTCCGTAATGTTTTGCAGTGTATTTTGATTTTTGTATTGGGAGATGGGATCAGGAGCTGCTGTTGAGCTATATAGGGCAAGGGAAGTGTTCGATCCCACATTTGGGATCGGGAGTTGCTGTAGATATATGTAGGTCAAGGGAAGTGTTTGTTCGTAATGTTCTGCGCTGTATTTTGATTTTTGTATTGGGAGATGGGCTCGGGAGCTGCTGTTGAGCTATATAGGTCAAGGGAAGTGTTCGAGCCCAATTTATGGGATCGGGAGCTGCTGTAGATATATGTAGGTCAAGGGAAGTGTGTGTTTGCAATGTTTTGCGGTGTATTTTGATTTTTGTATTGGGAGATGGGATCGGGAGCTGCTGTTGAGCTATATAGGTTAAGGGAAGTGTTCGATCCCAATTTATGGGATCGGGAGCTGTTGTAGATATATTTAGGTCAAGGGAAGTGTTTGTCCGTAATGTTTTGCGGTGTATTTTGATTTTTGTATTGGGAGATGGGATTGGGAGTTGCTGTTGAGCTATTTAGGTCAAGGGAAGTGTTCGATCCCAATTTATGGGATCGGGAGCTACTGTAGATCTACATAGGTCAAGGGAAGTGTCCGATTCCAGATAATAATGTGTTTTGTGGTATTTGGTGAGTTTTGTGATGTCGATTTTTTTCGTCGTCTTGCGTGGTTTTGTATGGCGGTGGGTAGCTAAATTTGTTTATATTTAGTTTCTCCCCACCCAAAAACCCCCAATTTCCCACGCTTGTCCCGTTAGAGTCATTAGGCTTTTTGTGAAACCTGTGTGTGTGTTGTTTTTCTATGTATTTTCGTCTTTATGATACGTATGCAACGATTTTATATCCGCCATATTGGAATTGTCGTTTATGGTCGTTTCCGCCATATTTGTGATGTCATGGGTCAAAGCCGACGGGTGGGATCGGACGCTTCCGTATTTCCCAGCATCTGATACAAATTATATTTTATTTGTATATTTTCATCTAATTTTCAAAGTATTGTTTCTGCACTGCATATCCATCTTTCTCATTATGTGGTGCAAGTAATTTTAGAGATGGGCACGTTACTTCTATGAAAATAGTATTTATAAAGTTCATAGAGCAGAAGACATGACTAATAAATGCAAATATTTGCATTTTAACAGTGAGACTATATACACTGAAAACATTAAAATTAGCCTATCTGTACAAATATTTGAACAGTAACAGATTTTCAGAGACACACAAAATGCTGATCTAAAACATTCAGTACAGCAGGGAAAATACTACCAAGGAACAAAAACAACACATTTAAAAAAAAATGTGATATCCTATGCTTGACGGATCATTTCTGGGAAAAGTAATTTGAGGATTAGATCATTCCCTTTGTGTGGTATTCAATGAAATGCTGAACCACACTTTCACAGAACAAAACACAAACTTGTACGAATACATCTTTTTATTGCTTTTGATGGGTTTATTTAATGGATTTAGGCAACTTTAGTAATAATCTTCATACTTTATAAGGTGTAAAATTACCAAATTGACTGATAAATGAAAAATTGACCTTTTTTCTTTTCAAAATTTTGCTAGTGCCATTTAGAACCATTCTGATAATAAAATAGCTTATCAAATTTGAAATGATGTAAAATGGAAACACAGGGATAAAATGCTAAAATTTGGTATAATTACATTTCTCTGTAAGGGGAACAAATAACCCAGGTTTCACCACATTCTGAGACGGTAAATGAGAGAATGTCTTGTTTTAGTTGAATTAACAAAGAATGACCATGTAAGTGAATGGACATAAGAAACTCTACATCGGAAAATACATAAATTACTGCACTGAGTAGACTAAATAGTTTGTCATATTCACATTTTACAATTATTCTCTCTGTAATTACTTACTACATGTTATTTTCTGGCACATTGCACAGGTATACATTCATTTTGCAGAACAGAATTTCACAATGAATAAAATGTTGTTGAGCCAGAACATATCTGTTCCAAAAGCTCAATATCTTCTCAGTAACTTATTTATATCTATGACAGACAAATTTCCTTATACATATCACACCACTATACAATGGACACAGTAGCATAAAGCATGCGTGTGCACTTTTGTTGAAAAAAAAAAAAAAATGTTTGTTCAAATAGTATCAGGGTTTTAACTAAAATGATGCTGCAGAAAAACTGCTTCTATAGAGTAGAATTTTTAAAAATGCAAGTTTCAAATAACCATCATAATTCTATAGCCAGATGCTAATCCTGCTCCTGCAGCTGTCTTATCTAAAAGGAGGGCCCTCTTGACGGTCATCTGCTTGTGAATCACAAACTTCATTATGTATGTTGTTGTATCTTAATTGTTTGTTTCTGTATTCAATTAAGCAATGACTGAGACCAGCCTGGCATTTATCTGATTGATTAAGGAAAATCAGCAAATTCAATCAGGGTCTAGTACACTTCATCTTGTAATCTATATGAGGTCTATTTATTTACTTAATTTAACTGATTTCTTATTATAGCTTATTTAAAATTATGGAAGCTTAGTGTCACACTGCGTATGTATCAAGTAGCAATAGTTTATCTGTAATGCCTACGGATTCATGTAAAACACTGATGATAAATAATGACTCAACATGACTAACGGCTTGTGTATCGACAAACAGCATACTTTGTACACTCTAGTGAAAACAGCACATCAGGAATTACTGTTGACATCTGAGGAAAATACGTACTTTCGTATCATATTTCCAAGGGTGTGGTCTTCCTTGTTGATAGTAAATATCGCCGCATTTGGCACTTTCGTATCTTGCTCTTTTATTATCCTGAAATCGAAGTCAAATACCTGAATTAATAATAGTTTCGCCGAAGTACGAAACTTTTTCAACTGGTAGCATTAACGATACGTTGGCACAACATTTCCCTACACTTCTGTGCAATAAACCATACCAAAATCCTTAACCATGCAATATCCTAATCTGCTATGACGTTTACATGCTGTAAAACTACAAACGACGTTCTGTTAACTCATGTCCGTTATTACAATTTTGTCATATGATACGTACTTCTTTTCTCCAGCAAAAAGGAGAAATGATTCGAATGTTGGAGGTGCGTTCATATTTCAAAATTATATCTCCTTCCAAGGCACCAACAGTACCCACGATTCCTCACCAACTGACACACACTACTTACAAAACATAACAAACAGAACACGACTTCACACACTGCTACTCCCTCTTTGCCTCTTGCCCTCTTCTGTAAGTCAATGAACTTCAATCAATTCGAGATCCACAGAGAAACTCCATGCTCGTGGTCCACAGACATACATTACTTGACTGGCAAAGATGCATCGTTTACTGAAGCCCGAAGTATGGTGAGGTAAAGGCCCGTCCACACGCAACGATCTGTCTGCACAAATGTCTGCGCACATCACATCTGCGCAGACAGATCGTTGCGTGTGGACAGAAGATTTGCACCAACCTGAGGTGTGTGCAAACCTGGAAGTTGGAGTTGGAGGTTTGAGCGAAACCTCTCAAATCTGTGGGTTCAAACCACATCTGCGCAGACAAGTTGGAGCGTGTGGACAGGAGATCGCCGCAAATCTGGCGCGAAACAGCTGTTTGCTCAGTCTAGTGTTTGTATTTGTGCGCACAGGGCATTAAAGTGGCTGATACTCGTCAGTGTTCTCGAGAGTTTGTAAGTGAATTCATTGAAATATATAGAAACCACCCATGTTTGTGGAAGATTAAAAGTAAAGAATATAGTGACCGAGACAAAAAGACAGCACGTTACAATGCTCTAATTGAAAAATTGCGGGCAGTTCACGCCTCGGCAAACAGAGAAACAGTAATAAAAAAAAATAAAAAAAAATTCGTTGCGAACTGTTTACCGAAAAGAGTTACCCAAAGTTCAGAAATCTAGAAGATCTGGTGTAGGAGTAGATCAAGTATACCAGCCAACGTAATGGTATTTTGATCTGCTCGGCTTTCTTAAGGTTCGCCCTGCAAATCTCGCAGTAAATTTACGCGAGAAAACTGCTTTCGCTTTAGCAGCCACTGTCTACACCATTTTGACCGCTTTGTCTGTTTCCTGCGGTTGGTCTGAATGTTTTTTGCAAAACAAGTTGCGAACACAGTCTACAACAGAACTTCCTCCATTTCTATATTTCAAAATAAATTAATTAAATTTTTGACGTTTACGGGGAGCGTAGTCGCTTGCCACTGATATTTCTTTTCTACACCGACAGATGGCGGGCGAGTAGTAGATTGGGGTTTGTGTCGTGTGAACACACCACATTTGCAGCGATCTTTTGCATGTACAGACATCTGCGCCGATGTCTGCGCAGACAGATCGTTGCGTGTGGACCGGGCTTAAGATGGCGGAGAGCGCGAGTTTGTGCATGGTAATATATAGTAGAATTGTGTAATTAGAATAACATGAAGTTACGTATACACAAGTTTATAGCAGTCTTTAGTTTTCGGAAGTACACTCAAATGAGTGAAGACACTTGTTATCGACGACAAACAGCACGTTCTACTTACAGGAGCAATTTGATAACAAGCATACTGTCCGAAGAAAAGCCAATGTTGATCAAAGCTGGTTAAAAACATTAAGCGACATCTATAAATACTACATTTATGAAAGTCCCTAAAATGTACATAAATTATTTAATCACTGCCAGTATTTCAGGTAAGACAAACTACGATGTAAATATTTAGTATTACATACAGCACAAAATCCAAAATACGTAAATTGTTTCTGGTTATTCTTTCAGTATGAGATGTTTCTTTCCGTGTATCTTCCGTTTGCCGTACGAAACATTAAAGCCAAATATGACGCATCTATTAAAAACGTTTTGCCAAAACTGTAAAGGTAATGTAGTTATATCAGCTTATCCCTACTTCTTACAACTATTTTATCAGTAAATAAACAGCTGTTTACACGTCCTTCGGTATCGCTGCCATATTCATATTCTAAAGCGCTGGTGTCAGTGACACAAATGCTACTGCATACGATATTGCCAGTCTAGTAATATATTTTTTGAAAGACAGTAATATATATCTGTGTTTTGGTTCGACAAATATACCCCACGCTAAGAAGAGCGAAACTCGGCGTTAAATCCAGAGCTTTCTGGGCGGCTCGTGACGTCACGCTACCCAGTACCTAGGGCTGCCACTAGATGGCACTCTTAGGAAGTGGTTATTTTTCCAGGCTTTTGAAAATGACTGAAATGTATTTGAATTATTGTTGGATTTCTTACACGCTCTGTGTGTGTTTGTTCCCTGATCAAACAGCAGCTTCTATAGATTTCATCACTGTGAGCATATGTATGAGCTTTCATCTGACACGGGGACCTTGTGCACTGGTCCTATACTATTTCCTTTATGTAAATTTATGGGATTTGAATGTCTGTGCCCAGACGTTAGTTTATTTAAACCGTGCAACAAAATTTTCAAAAACCCCAAACGTTGCCTCTAAGAATTAGATAATTTACGCGCTCTGTTAAGTGCAAAACAATTCTTAAGTACGAGCTGAATGCATAGCGTAGAAGCTTTATATTACAATGGTCTCCATTTCAAGTCTCCCTTCAAATTCTATATTTCTTGTCACGTGGAAATTGTAATAAAGAAATATTAAATCATAGTTTTCTAATGAAAATATTTTGTTTTTACTTATGGCTCACATGAAATAAATTAAAAATTGATACAGTTATGAGACACAACTTATATACATCAGTAATAATCCAGAATGAATTTTCACTCTGCAGCGGGTATCTGCTGAAATGAAAATTTGCCGCACGGGGTAGCCGAGTGGTCTGGGGCGTCTTGTCACGCTCCACGCGGTACCTCCCGTCGGACGTTGTCCCCCCTCGAGCATGGGTGTGTGTGGTGTCCATAGCGTAAGTTAGATTAAGTAGTGTGTAAGATTAGGGACCAATGACCTAACCAGTTTGGTTCCATAAGATCTTACCACAAATTTACAACACGAAACTTCCTCACAGATTACAGCCAGATTAATCTGTCAGGATGTTTCATCAATAATACTGGTGCATTTTGTACACTCGCTTCGTCATTCAACAAAGAAATTAATGGGCATTAGCAGTAAACAGAGAAGATATAGAATACTCCAGAAACAATGTTTTTGTAGTCGACTGGCAGATCTTTCTGTAGATACAGTCCAACCTTCGAATGTTTGTGTACAGTACTAGATTCCACTAGACTATGTATGTGACAGATGCTGTTATGACTGTTGTTTGCTTTTCAACATTTTAGGAGGCTATATTTGCTTGTTTGTGTAAACGTTATTTAATTCACCGAGTATGGAAACATACTGTTCCATAAAAACACGGGAGAACTGCCGGATATCAGTAACTTTCTGCCACGATATTTCGGCGCAGAGTTTTCTGGCCATCTTCAGGTGAATGCCACTGTAGTAGTACTGGCGAGTACGCGCTGAGCTCCGCTATTTAAAGCCTTCTGAGGTGACATTGCGCATGCGCTGCTCAGCGTGCGCGTTCATAACGGCTCCGTGCGCTGCGCCTCGCGCCCTCCACTGTGAAAGCCTTGGCGTATCGGTATCAGGTCGATTTCCATCTTTATGCAGATAACTACGTCGACTACGAAGTTTCTCTATAACAGGATTCCAAGCAGAGTTTAGCTGATAACCGCTATCTCGATTGATGAGAGTCTCGTTGTCAGACAATCTTATTTCCACAGTTTCATTGATAATCGAGCTCCAAAAGTTTGATGTATGAGCCAAAATTTTTGTGTCGTTGTAATTCATGGAATGGTCTGTGGAAATACAATGTTCGGCGATTGCGGACTTGGTGGGTTGGAGAAGGCGAGTAAGCTGTTGGTGTTCCACAATGCGTTCCTGCACAGTTCGTGTCGTTTGTCCTATATATGATTTGCCGCATTCACACGGAATTTTGTAAACACCTGGTTTACGCAGGCCCAGGTCGTCTTTAACGGATCCCACCAGTGATGAAATTTTGGAAGGAGGACGAAAGATGACTCTCACTTGATACTTTCTCAATATTCTGCCTATCTGTGAAGAAATATTCCCAATAAATGGTAGATAAACAGTCGACCTGAAGGCCTCTTCCTCTTCCTTGTTCCGTCGTTTGTAGGTCTTCATCACTCTGTTCACTTGCCTAGGTGAAAAGCCATTCTTCAAAAATACTTTTTGCAGGTGTTCCAGTTCCGCCTGAAGACTGTCGGCGTCAGAGATAGTATGGGCACGGTGGACCAAGGTTTTGAGAACGCCCATTGTTTGTGCTGGATGGTGGCAACTAGTAGCTTGTAGATATAGGTCTGTATAGTGGGCTTTCTGTACACCGAGTGACCAAGTGTGCCATCACTCTTCCGTCGCACTAAGACGTCTAAAAATGACAGACAACCATCTTTCTCTATCTCCATGGTAAACTTTATGTTTTCATGTATGGAGTTCATGTGACGTAAAAATTCTTGGAGACAGTCCAGACCATGAGGCCACACTATAAAAGTGTCGTCACCGTACCGCCAAAATACTGTCGGTTTAAAAGTGGCAGAGTCGAGTGCTCTTTTCTCAAAATCCTCCATAAAAAGATTGGCTACCAGGGGAGACAAAGGACTCCCCATGGCGACACCATCATATTGTTCGTAAAATTCGTTATTAAATATAAAATATGTAGAGGAGAGAGTGTGCTCAAACAACGCTGTAATGTCTGCACCAAATAATTGCCAATGAGGTGTAGTGAGTCCACCAGAGGCACCTTTGTGAACAGTGAAACCACATCAAGACTGACCAATAAGTCACTACTTTGCAGTTTTAGTGACTGAAGTCGACTGATAAAATCACCAGAATTCTTTATGTGATGTGCACACTTGCCTATCATTGGTTTGAGCAAAGATGCCAAGAATTTTGCTAGGTCGTAGGTGGTTACTCCAATGTTACTCACAATTGGACGTAATGGCACATTTTCCTTGTGGATCTTAGGCAGTCCATATAGCCTAGGTGGAACTGAACTGTTTGGTTTCAGTCTCTTGATAACCTCCTTCGGTAGAGAACTATTTGATAAAAGTTCTGCTGTTTTTCGCACTACTCGGCTCGTGGGATCCTTATCGATTTTGCGATACGTTGAATCACACAATAAAACATTGATCTTATTAATATAGTCATCCCTTGGCATGAGGACAGTAGCGTTTCCTTTGTCAGATTTTAAGACTACTGTATCCACATCTGCTCGTAAGTTACGGAGGGCTATCCTCTCCATGGGCGAGATGTTATTCTTCATTGGTGCACCCCTGGTCAATACACGGCAACTCTCTCGACGAATTTCCTCCGCTTCATCTGTATCAAAACGGCGTACAGCTTCTTCGATGGCACTGATGAACTCCACTAGTGGCGGTGAAACAGGTGTGGAAGCAAAATTCAGTCCTTTTGCTAGCACAGACACAGTCACGTCATCTAAAGTTTTCTCTGTCAAATTAACAACAGATCGTCGAGTTGGAACTTCCTGCTGCATCTGTTTAGAAAGTCTGTAAATCTTGGCAGTTTGCCTCGTCACAGCTTTATCACGGCTCCAGTTTGCTTTAGCCCATGTCACACCATCCACCAAGTCCCACGACAGAGAAGATAGTCTTGCTGCCAATTCCAAATGTATGTGGAACATGTCCTTTGACACAGAATCCAATTCACGCCGAGTAAAACGAATCCTTTCTGTCACCAAAGCCATGCTTGCTTTACGTTTGATGATGTTTGCAGCAGTGGTGTTTACGAAATGCACAATTTTGGCAAACGTTCGAATAATGCCCAAGTCTCTGCAACTTAATAAGAATATCAACGAGCTCAGCAGCCTCGCTCTTCTTTCACGTAACTTGTCGAATCTTCGAATACATTCCATCACTTCCTCCCTGTAGAGTTGCTTGATGTGATGTTTAAAGCTTTCCCGGCGAACTGATTGTTCCATAAAAACACGGGATATCAGTAACGTTCTGCCACGATATTTTGGCACAGAGTTTTCTGGCCATCTTCAGGTGAATGCCACTGTAGTAGTACTGGCGAGTACGCGCTGAGCTCCGCTATTTAAAGCCTTCTGAGGTGACATTGCGCATGCGCTGCTCAGCGTGCGCGTTCATAACGGCTCCATGCGCTGCGCCTCGCGCCCTCCACTGTGAAAGCCTGGCGTATCGGTATCAGATCGATTTCCATCTTTATGCAGATAACTACGTCGACTACGAAGTTTCTCTATAACAGGATTCCAAGCAGAGTTTAGCTGATAACCGCTATCTCGATTGATGAGAGTCTCGTTGTCAGACAATCTTATTTCCACAGTTTCATTGATAATCGAGCTCCAAAAGTTTGATGTATGGGCCAAAATTTTTGTGTCGTTGTAATTCATGGAATGGTCTGTGGAAATACAATGTTCGGCGATTGCGGACTAGGTAGGTTGGAGAAGGCGAGTATGCCGTTGGTGTTCCACAATGCGTTCCTGCACAGTTCGTGTCGTTTGTCCTATATATGATTTGCCGCATTCACACGGAATTTTGTAAACACCTGGTTTACACAGGTCCAGGTCGTTTTTTTTTCTGAGAAAATCGCCTCAACGGTAGTTTAATGTTTGCAGTGAAGGCGTAGCATAAACCTAATCTGGCGTAATGTAAGTTTGCTTAAAATTTTGCCCTTCAAGTGGAAAACAAATCTTAAAATATCTAAATTTGTAGTCTACAGTGTGGTTAGTTCTGTCATTTGTCTCCTGAATAAGCTTCAAACCAAAAATATCTAGGCCTACCTGCATAAATGATTTTTCCACTCTCTGTGTGGAACTCCATATACTGTAAGGTTAAATATACCTAGGGAGATGCATTATAGGTCCAGTAAGCATACAATAGCTTAAAACATTTTTACTAGCGTATTTTCCGCAATTTCATCTTACTTTTTTGCCTCAGGGCCAGGGGTATAAGCGCGTAGTTTGTACTCGTCTTTCGTCCATTCGTACGTGCTGCTACAGTTTAAAGACAACGCGTTCAGTATGACATCTAGTGGCAGCGCAAGGTACCTGGTGGTGTGAAGTCACGAGAAGCGGCCCCAGAGAGCTCAGGATTTAATGCCGATAAGCGAAACACAATTCACAACCCAAGCTAGAGTTGATTTACGAGGCATAAAGGCCTGTCCACACGCAACGATCGGTCTGCAAGAACAGGACGTTGTGTGTGAACAGGAGATTTATGTGGATATGAGATGTACGAAAACCTTGAAGTTGCAATGGAGGTTTGAGCGAAACTGCTCAAATCTGTGGGTTCAAAACATATCTGGGCAGGGAAGTTGGTGCATGCGGACAGAAGATCGCCGCAAATCTGGCGTGCAAAACGTGTCTAAGTCAGCTGTTTGTTCTATCTAGTGTTTCTCATCTGTATGTGCACAGAAGACTTTAAAATGAAAGATACCGTCATAGGTCTAGAAACTTCATTGCTAAACCTACTGAAACGTATAGGAGTCGTACATAAGCCTACCATATGTCCCACAAAAGAACGGGACAGTCCCCTTTTGTGGCCCAGGTGTCCGGCTTCCCCATAATTTTTGTTGGGATGCAAGAATGTCCTGATATTAAAATTTTGCAAATGAATTTTATGCCATAAATTAATATTGCTGATTTATATTTACGTTAGATTTAGTTGTTTGAAAATGTTGGTATCTGAAATATTGAAAATACGTTGTAAAATAACCTTATTTTTCTATATTATCACTTTATTTTTGTTAGGTTTCCTTTGGAGTACCTGTATGCTTCCACACAACACTACAATGGTCAACAATCGCCTCCCCGCCTTCCACCCCTTCCATAACTCCTGTATCTCAATTGCACTGAATCATGTCAATA
Source organism: Schistocerca piceifrons (assembly GCF_021461385.2). Taxonomy (NCBI): domain Eukaryota; kingdom Metazoa; phylum Arthropoda; class Insecta; order Orthoptera; family Acrididae; genus Schistocerca; species Schistocerca piceifrons. The sequence continues at coordinate 818,522,183 of NC_060138.1, forward strand.
TTTGCTTTCAAACAGCTGGGAAGTAAAACTATTGTTTAGTGAAGGCTTAAGTGCAACCACATGTTTTGTTTCTTTATTTGGATATCGCCAGTTCTTATTCATCTGCAGTGCATTCTTGTGCCGACCTCAGCTCAGTGGTGACTGAGTGTTGAACACTTTAAGAAGTGCGTGTGCTCTTGTTCAGTTTTGTGAATAATCATTTCAGTATTGTATTCATATTCAGTATTCAGAGAATCTTTCACTTTCCTGCTGTGATTCAACATTTCTTCAAATTATACCTAATTGCAAGTCCATGTTTTCATCTAAATTTAAGGGAAAGTATCCTTTTCTGGAAAGTACCAAAATAAATTGTGAGGTTCATTGCACAACTCGCTGCAACACATTTTCCATTGTGCACGGTGGAAGTTCAGACATTTTACTTCACGAGAAAACTAAGAAACGTAAATTGGGTCCAACAGCTGCTGTAACAGCATCGAAAATGATCAATTCCTTCCCCAGTACATCGTTTGGTATGTTCACAGCATTAAGTAACACTGAAATCTTATACTTTTGTTATTAACTACTGCATTTTGTTAGTAACTTTACAAATTCTGTATGTCTCAGGCAATGAAGATTAAAATTGGCTGCAGCAGAAGGTATATTTGCCTACCATACTGTGTGTCACAGGCACAGCTATAGTTCCATCGACTGTACATCGCAAATGATAATAAACTCTATGATATCAAGTTTGATTGTGCAAGGACAAAAACAGAACGTATTGTTAATAATGTATTGGCTCCATGGAGCAAAGAATTCCTAGTGAAGACCTCAATGAAGTGAATTTTATGAGCATTTATATCGATACCAGTGCTTACAAATCAAATAAATTACTTCTTCTCATTGTCAGATATTTCAAACCCGAAAGTGGAGTACATCTAAAGTTGTTAGATTTCTGTTCCCTCGAAAATTAAACATCAGCTGTTTTGTCACAACATACACAGCATGATCTACAGGCCCATAATTTGGAGTCAAAATTTATGTCTCTCAGCTGATAATATAATACTATGTTTAGTGTATTTAAGAGAGGAGGTGAAGAAAACATTTTTAGCAAATTAGAGGTAAGTCTGAAAAAGTCGCTTGTAGAGTTTGGTTGCATGGCACATATAATTCACAACAGCACAGGAACAGCAGTAGGCAACTTGTCAATCAATGTAGAATACGTTGTGTGTAATATTTATAAGTATTTCCATACCTACAGTGTTATAGTGGAACAACTAAAGTAATTCGGAAAATTTGTGAATACTAAATATCAGCAGTTCTGGGATAAAGTAGCACAAGATGGTTAGAATTATTACCTGCACTTGAAAGGATTGTGAAACTGTATCCTGCTTTAAATTCATTTTCCTGTCAGAAACAGGGTGACCTGCAGCTTTGCAATCATTTTTAAATATGGTCATGCTTATGGTTTGTTCACAGTCGGATAAATATCTTTCAAACAAGCATTCTAGGAACTGAAAGGCAGACTGTTTGTGTGATACAAGCATTGGGTTGTTATGAGCTAGTAAAAATAAAGGTAAAAAATAAGAGAGATGATAATATTTTGAGTCTCTAAGTTAAATCCATGTTACTGAAATTGTATGAGTGTGACCGATGAGCTCAAGATAGATTTTATTTATTTGTAAGTATGTTATACAGTGTAGCATATGATTGTCTAGTTCCATGAAGTCAGAAATTTCCAAAGGACTCCAGTTTCCATTGCCCTACTTTGAATGTGGAGGCCAGTATCTCAACAATATAAGACATTGGTAATGTAACCTTTGACTGTTCAATCTTTTTCGTTGAATTTTGTATGGCTAAAACAATCATAGTAGAAAAATTATGTGAATGAAATGCTAACAATGTAGTAGTACAGGATAGGGGTGTCGGAGTTGTCAAAGTATTCAGGGAAAAAAATCTTGTAGGAACAATCCTTCTTAAGGTTATAGAATTTATCGTTTGCCTTCTACACTCAAATGCACCCACTGAATGTATTTTTTCAAAAATGAATAAATACTGGTCATATGAAAAGGCCAATATTTTGGAACCTACGATTACAAATTCTTTCATGCTACAATGTACTTTCACTTCCCCATGCACTGAAGTCAATGACAGAGCATTGAGTCTGAGAAAGTTTTGTGAAAATATTCGCTCCAGTGCGATAATGTAAATAAGCAAACATGAATTACTGCATATGGTTTGTTCTATGCATGAAAGATTTGTGAGAAATGCTAAATTGTTTTAAATGTGATACTGTTCTTTCTTTTAACAACATTGTTGTAGTTTTATGTAAATAATAATGGCTTTTTATTATCTTTAAAATGCAGTTTCCTTAGGTAACTATCGATGGTACAAGCCGTTATCATCATCATAATATTCCAGTCACGAAAAGTCACTGTTAATCTGTTTCGGTTCCACCTGAACAGGATCCATAAGTCATTTTAGTGGATGTCCAAGTCTTCTTCATCCCCAAGGGTGATGCTGCAGTATCATTGTCAGTGTCTCATATACTTAAAAAATACATGGTAGCCTTAGTCACACATATCCATCGAAAATTAATAACAAAGAATACAGCGATTGATATAAGAAGGCAGCTGTATATAATTGTTTGATAAAGAAATTACGAGCGGTTAACCTTATGGCAAACAGGAAGCCGGCAATTAAAAAAAACTTTGTGGACCATTCACTGCAAAATAACGAATTCTATTCAATCCAGTGTCATGGGATTGCTAGTAGAGTTCATTCAGTATTGTCCTATGCCATAACATTGTGTGACAGTGTAGAAAAAAGAGTGTACCATATTAGTTCTAATCAAGGGCATTGTCAGAATATTGTGTTAAGCTGATAATGAAAGATCTTGAAACTTTCCCTTCAGGGCCATAAGAATAATTACTCTTGTTTTACTTCTTAATATAATATTTCATTCATAAGAAGAGCGATTTAGAGGTGAACTGTAGAATACACTACCGATACCATAATAATAGAAGTAAAACTTTGTCTTTAACAGGTTCCTGGTAGATTTCAAGCAGAGAACTGAAAATCACGACTCAGAAACAAACTATAGTTCATTGGTAATGTATATAGTTTCTAACAAGATACTGTGTTTCAAACACATTTAAAACTCTAAAAATATTATCTGTGGCTTTTCAGAAATGAAGTTCAGTGCTTTACTTACCTTTGGGGTATCATTCTTCAGGACATAGTAAATAGTAAAAATGTATTAGGTATTATTTCACTTGTAGAAACGACAGCATCAATAACATCAATGGTTAAAGATAATCAAACCATTCAGGATCGATAGTGATAAAACAAACATTCCTGAACAAAAGAGTTCTTCGGGAGAAAAGAAAAAAAGAGTCAATATGTCCTGGAAATGCAAAGTGTTTGTAGGGGTCCTGTCTTGGGTGAATCAATATTTAGTAAAGTTTTTACTGTTTATTAAACAGTGTGTTCGACCATCCTTAGTTCTGATCTACTAAGATTTCAGTAACTTCAGTGATGGCCACAAGTCTGCAGATACGTCACAGCATTCACTGGACATTGGTCCACAATGGATAATTTATGGCACCATCTTTGGATAATTTATCGTGCCACTCAAGATGCTGACTCAAGTGGTGAATTGCGCATCATCATCATTCCATCAGCACATGACAAAGAAAATTGAAGAATACAGAAAGAGGTGCCAACAAACTATTATGGAGGTATTAGCAGACCAAGCTGTGAGCCAAGCAGCCAACACCAACTCCGATACAATGTGGGAGCAAACATGTCAGACTGTGCTACAAGCCATCTAACCTTCTACAAAACGTCATGGTGTGACACTTTATACATCATACAATTTCGTTGAAAGACTCATTTGAGCTTGATTACTCAGTACTGGAACATAAACTAATGTTTCGCCATTTAAATATGGCAAAATGATTGCCTTCCAGAACAGGAACCATCCCAAAATTACCAGCATTCCAGACCAGCCAACCACAGATTTGGTTTCTAATTGTTGGAGTAATTCTACAAAGTTATGTAATGAATGTCAATACTCAAAGAAACATATCAGTACTGAACAATTTAGCTGAACATTCTCAGTTCACAAGTGATCTTATTGCCTGTCCACCTACATCAAAAAAGTTTGATGTGACGAAATTGGCTTTATTTTAAGTCTGTGAAAAACGCCTGAATGTCAAGTTTGGCAGGTCCCGTATGAAGAAGAATTAACAAACTTATGGCCTTCGTGACTGTTGCTACACCTTTAGCAAGCTGTAGGATCCGACGTCTTGTCTGATGGCACCTTAAGGAGAGGTTGGAACTCAAACTTCCACCTGCACTACAAGCTACTTTTATTTCAAGGGAGCAGGGACCTATACAAGTCAAACCGGATGTGACTGACAGAATCTATGGAGTATGTCAGTTACATAATGAAGAGACTTTGTGCATAACATATTTTCCTCATGTTTTGCAATCAGTCATGTTTGAACAACAAGAAGACTACTGCCATGGAGAACACGAGCGCATACGAACTCGCCCGAAGCTGGCAGTGCGATACATGAAGAATCATGGGGCCCGCAGTGACAACACAAAACGGCAACGTCTGCTGGCGACTTACCTCTGTTATAAAAATATTGGTACTACAAGAAATTCGGCGCAACCGCACACAAATGTATTTCTCCTTGCAGTTTCAAATACCAGCAACATCAATCTGAAACAGGAGCACTGGTCAGCATAGGGCATGACGTGAGCAGGCTACAGGGTCCAGATAACCAAAATAACTTTATGTCTATCAGCCTATGGACCCCAGAATTATCATGTGGGATATGGTGTGAGGCCATTGATTCTATATTGGCTATGGACAATGATGCAGACCATGAGGTGTTTTTCTTGTTGTGGGTTGTTGTAATTTTAAGTGATCGATATTTATAATGAGATGTCAAGTCTTTACTCATTCCCTGTGATAATAGTTACCTTCTTTTACGAATTTTCCAGTGTCTGTCTTGTTTCCTCTTAATACTGTGGTCCTGCTATGCAGTGCCACGTTTTTCACTGCTGACTTCTTTTCCAACTGCAGACGAGCAGGGCCTATAAGAGAGGTTCTACATTTAAACAGCTCACTACAAAATCACAAAACATGGTTTCTGCAATTTGTCTATATTAAAATATATTTGCTGCCCACAACAAATGATAATTAACAAAGGTTTTCAGACAACAAGTTCATACACGATACTTCTATGCTTATCTAAACCATAGATCATAGTTACCTCGAGATAGGATAGTATAGGGTCTATTTAACAATATTCATTTTTCTTTAGTGCTCTACCATTGTCGTCAGACCCCTTTCTTCTTTATAATCCACAGCACCCACAAAGCACAACTGCAAAGTGCAAGTGACCTCTCACGTACCAGTCTAAATTATGCATCCATCATCGGTTTCTACAATATGTTCTCATTCTACTTTCTCATTTCTACATATAAATTCCAACAAATCTAGGCACAGCAGATGCTTTTTACGATACAACTAATTAAAGTCACGTCTTTCAAAAGCACATCTTTCATCTGTCTATTAAGTGAGTTGTGTTGCTATACTTTATAGCAACATGTACCACTATAGATTCCCCCACTAAAATGAAATATGTTGTGTGGAATAACTTATACAACAAGAGACAGTGTTGTTTATCTTACAAGCAAATTAAAAAGTAATTCATTTACATATTGAGGTCCCATGTGACTAAATCCAATTAATTCCTTTCAACATCACATTGATACAAATAGTCATCATCAGTTCTCTTGCATTAGTCACCATGGATTAAAACCCATTTGATTTCTCACCATGTAAAGATTTATGTCTTTGTATTTCAAAAAGACAGTTAGTATCGTAAAATTAAACTGAATTAAACAAGAGACAGTTTTCCTTCATGTATGTATATATCCCTTTTCCAGTGTTCACACTATAAATGTTAAGATCATTATTTTAATAACATGGTTTGTTTAGTTACAATGAGATGCTAAATTTACCCTGACATTTACCTTAAGAAGTTACATGTTGTCAGTTTCATCATATCTTACTTTCCACATTTACAAAACTCAGAATTGCTTTCGCTCAATGCATATTCAAGAAAGAAAAGTGTAAGGCATCGATCGATCCCCAGGTAATTATACACACTTTAACTGTCCTGGAGGATACTTACCTATTTTCATTTAATTTACTTTCGTAGTTTTGTATTTTTATGTTCTCTACTTTCTCGTTTGAGTCTCAGGATAGATACATTGAACATGCTGTATTTCTTTGCAAAATAAGTGCTCCTTGATTTATACACACACACACACACACACACACACACACACACACATATATATATATATATATATATATATATATATATATATATATATATATATATATATATATATATATATATATATATAATGAAAAAATGTTTCAGGTCTTTTCTTTCTCGGATCCACGTATCATTAGGTATAGTTTCCCTTTTTCATAGGTAAACCTACTCTCTCATCCTCCTATCTCTCTAGAAATCTGGATGCACTCCACCTTCATGCTTACAATCATACACCTGTCTCTGACCATATAGCTGGTACAATTCCTAATCCTGAAGATTTCTCTTCAGCATAGTAATCTTATGAAAATCTGTATAAAATATTAGTTTCTTACTTCCTTATTTTCTCTTGTCACTACTATTTCTCAACCTGTGATTATTTATGCGTTATATAAGCACCTCTGAATAACTTAGGTTATATTAGTATATCAGTTTGTATTCTATTAACTTGTACCTCCTTCTGTCCTATCCCCTGTCTGTTCAGATGATGTCACTAATATAAGCTACAACCATTCAACTTACTGAAGAGAACTATACCTCTTAACAAAGAAAAAACTTTTGTCTGTGGTGTTTCGATGTCATTATGTCATTATCTCTCAGTTTTTCCTGTGAAAACAGGGTGTCGTTTTGAAGGGATACAGAGATAGTAAAATACACAATATGGAAAGAGGGAGGGTGGAATTGGTACTCCTAATGGAGAAGAAACAAAATAAAGCATAAGAATAATTGCGTTAGGAACAAGAAAAAAAAGATTATAGACCCCAAAGACAGATTCTCTTACCACTCCCATCCAATTTTCCACTTCTGCTAAGGTTCTTCACTGTGATGCCAGAGGTAGAAGATGGTTGGCATTCCCTAAGAATGGACTGTTGCAGTTTCACCATCACAGAACTCGAAAATTGATCCTAACTCACCCCTATGGGTAGCCAACTGAGATCAAGTAGTGACAATTTATTCATCATTTAGTTGTTGTCACCTGTCTTAATGTTGTTGTCAATCACCTTTGTGGATCTTGAGACTCTTGTGGGTACTTGGTCATTCTATACCTCCCCAACATGTGATGGATACTACTGTACTTAGTAAATTTATTACTTATTCCAGCAGTTAACTTCCCCTACAAAACATAGATAAAACCCAACCTATCGTTAATATGGGAGGAAAAAATACAAAATCACACATACAAAGTATATAATAGTATTTCGATCATTTTTATAAAAATTGTACAAATAAATGCATGATTGTATCGTACTCTAGTACTTTCTTCAGTTGTTATAGTAAATCTTTACGTTCCTACAACGATGCTATACTTATATATTCGAAATATAGATATATCTATACTTTTTTAACACAACCTTTCTTGTTGACAACAACTCTCTAAAATAGAAGGAGAAAGTTGGAAGACATAAATTTCTTAAAGAGGAAGAAATTGCCTCATAGAAAACTAAAGTGGGAAAAAGAAGCAATTAATTCAGAACCCAACGATCATCACCCCACCTACTCTGCAAAGAAGGCAGATTATCATAAGGATTTAAACATTTTTATTTTAACAATGTTATAAAGTCCTTTTTGCGTCCTGTTTTGGGACCGATCAGAAGTACTGCTTTGGGACTTGGTATCTTTATTATATTGAAAGATCCAGTATATTTTGAGAAAAACTTACTCATCAGTTTCCTTATATTTGAACTCTGGCAATAGCCTTTTGTCAGTACCAAATCATTTATGTTAAATGATGGTATTTGTGCCCTTTCATTGTATTTGTGATAACTCCTTCCCTATTGAAATTGTCCTTTACTATCTTAGTAACTTCCTCAGAATCTATATTTATTAACGATGGCCACTAGTTTAGGAGTGGTTCTCCCATAAAATTGTTTTTTAATACTTTGACAGGGACAATCTGGCTGACATATGATGATGTTCGCTCAGTATTACTGGGAACTCCAGAAATATCTACACCCATTGTCAGTCAATAACATTTGGTTTTCTTATATCTATAAAACATTCTTTCAAGCAATTTATTATAGTTTCTGTAGCTGCCGTCTTTATAGGAAATAATTATACATATTTTGACCAACATTCCACTAAAACAAACATATATGGTATCCCTCCTCCTCCTATTGATAGTTGTCCCAAAAAAATCTGCTACTGTAAGATCATATAGAGCTTTTGAAGATCAAATAAGGCAGAAGGGATAGATAACATTCCATCAGAATATCTAAAAATACTGGGGAATCGGCAACAAAAAGGTTATTCACGTAGGTGTATAGAATGTATGAGTCTGGCGACATACCACCTGACTTTCAGAAAAACATTATTTCCAAAGTCTGAAAGAGCTGACAAGTACGAGAATTGTCGCACAATCAGCTTAACAGTGCATGCATCCATGTTGCTGACAAGAATAATATACAGAAGAATGGAAAAGAGAACTGTGAATGTCTTAGATGACGATCAGTTTGGGTTTAGGAAAAGCAAAGGTACCAGAGAGGCAATTCTGACGTTGCAGTTGATAATGGAAGCAAGACTAAAGAAAAATCAAGACATGTTCATAGGATTCGTCGACCTGGAAAAAGTGTTTGACAGTGGAAAAGGGTGGAATATGTTCGAACTTCTGAGGAAGATAGGGGTAAGCTATAGGGAGAGAGGAGTAATGTGCAATATGTACAAGAGCCAAGAGGGAATAACAAGAATGGACGACGAAGAGCGAAGTGCTCAGCTTAAAAAGTTTGTAAGACAGGGATGTAGATTTTCGCCCCTACTGTTCAATCAGTACATCGAAGAAGCGATGATGGAAATAAAAGAGAGGTTCCAGAGTGGAATTAAAATTCAAGGTGAAAAGATATCAATGATATGATTCGTAGATGACATTGCTATCCTGATTGAAAGAGAACAACATTTGCATGATATGCTGAAAGGAATGAACAGTCTAATGAGTAAGGAATATGGATTGAGAGTAAATTGAAGAAAGTCGAAAGTAATGAGACATAGCAGAAATGAGAACAGCAAGAAGCGTAACATCAGGTCTGATATTCATGAGGTAGATGGACTTAAGAAATTCTACTACCTAGGCAGCAACATAACAAATGATGGATGGAGCAAAGAGGACACTGAAGGCAGACTAGCACTGGGTAAATGGGCATTCCTCGCCAAGAGAAGTCTACTAGTATCAAATATGGGTGTTAATTTGAGGAAGAAATTTCTGAGAATATACGTCTGGAGCAGAGCATTGTATGGTAGTGAAACATGGACTGTGGGAAAACCAGAATAGAAGACAATAGAAGCGTTTGAGGTGTGGTGCTACAGATGAATGGTGAAAATTAAGTGGACTGTGTTGTAGTAATAGTAGTAGTAGCTATAGTAGTAGTAGCTTTATTCATCAGTAAATCTCTTTTTACAAGGATATATGATATGTCGAAGTCCTTACAGTTTAGTCCAATTTAAAATGAGGTCATTTGTATACACATACATTTATAGACTTCTAGTTAGAGACAATCATTAGATTTACTCCTGCTTTCCTAACTCGGAACCGCAATCGTGATTTGGTACAGCAGGGATTTTCTTCTTGAGTGGATGAAGATTTTCAACAAGGCCGTCAGTATTTACTGATCTTATCTCAGCAGTTTGTCCCAGAGCTTTCATCTCCAAATCAGGAACAGTCGCAGGTTTCTCCTTCTGCATCAGCCTGAATCATCTTTGTGTGTCCTCGCCATCATTTTCTGGAACAAGTACAAATTCAAGCTCCTGACATGTATCCAATATGTCAGACAGAGTTTCATTATCTTCTTCTGTCAAGAACAGGATATGTACAACCTCTTCTATGTCCCTCTCATTTTCCAAATTACATCTGAAATAAATCGGACCAGCTGCGAGAAAATGATCCCTTACTGCACACCATATGATATTTCATAGGTAAATATAAAAACCTGTACCACAACAAAGCAGGTAAAGTACTATTTTCCAATTTGTGTATATATATATATATTGTATTTAAGTACTCAAATTTTTATCTGTAATAATATGAGTGAAATTATGAACCTGCACATCATAATTTTGTAATTACTTACCGCCTGTCCATGACGAGAAGCAACAGAGTCTATAGCAATAGAACAAATGCTTTCCAACAGGAAGTAAACTTCCTGATCTCCACCCCTACTGTCAGTTTCAAACTAACAATAAAACATAAAAGAAATATTTCAGTTGTTGACAAAGAGCTTCTGAAAACAAATATGCCTGGGAAGAGGAAGCGTATGATAAATCATACGATGGGATATAATGGGTTAACTTAATGCTCGGGAAGTATATAGCAGGCGACAGCTGAAACCTGACTGACTGAAACGAATGGTTGCTGGCTCTTCAAAATAGACAACTGATTAACAATTGTGCTACATAATCCCTGAATTTACATTTTACAATTACAGAATGGGAGATTATAACTCTTAAAGAGAAAAACACCCACGAAATTTAAGAACTATACTACCAAAAACACATAAAAAGCTAAATAGGTATCTAGCATCTGCTACGAATTTCGCACCAGTCCGCGATGTCATTGTGTTCAGTGGTGCAATGTTGTGTAGCCGGCCGGAGTGGCCGAGCAGTTAAAGGCTCTACAGTCTGGAACCGCACGACCGCTACGGTCACAGGTTCGAATCCTGCCTCGGGCATGGATGTGTGTGATGTCCTTAGGTTAGTTAGGTTCAAGTAGTTTTAAATTCTAGGAGACTTATGACCACAGCAGTTGAGTCCCATAGTGCTCAGAGCCATTTGAACCATTTTTTTTGCAATGTTGTGTGTTTGGTATGTGATAACAAATGAGTTGCAGCTGTTAGACAGCTTCTAAGATGGACCCAGGATTTCAAAATACGTTTTTAAATTCTCTTGTACTGTTTATTCTTTGGCATGAGCATTTTTATTCGATTTTGTATGTTCCATGTTTTTATGTTCTGTGATTATGTTGTCACTCCGGGACATAGTGTCAATGACCTCTTTCCTGACTCGCTTCTTCGTTAGTTATACACGTGTTCAGAACATTTAACCTGGGAGTAAAAGGTCCAGATACTCGACTTAGGGAGTAACCACTTGTCCAATTTGATCAGCGGACATTGATTCCAGAATAAAGAATTTTATTCTCTTGAAACCTCCAGACTCAGTTTTGTTCACGCTAAGCAAAGACTGTTTAGCCCAAATCATGCGAATCCTGACAAGGGTGACTCCGACGTGATGTGGCCAGAAAGAGAAGGTTGAGCGACTACTACGGAATTTAAATATCATGTAAGATACAGACGCACCAACAGTGTCTAGACTAACGGTCTGTTTACCTCCGTTCTCGGCAAACAACCCGACCCCATGGCTTGCGTACGTCGAGGTCAGTTTTAACTATGCAGGAATTACAGCCGATTCGACAAAATTCGTCCTCATCATGAGCCAACTTGACCATCGCTAGGCTGCAGAGCTACAAGATGTGATCACTGCGCCGCTGCACGAAAAGTCATTTGAAAAGGTTAAATTGGAATTAATACAAAGTGTCGCTGTGTCTCATAGAGGGCGAATCAGAGAGGTACCGATGCAAGAAGACAGTGGTAATCGCAAGCCGTTACAATATCTGTGTCTTCTACCCAGCAAGGTTGATACAGTTACCGTCCCCGACACCTGCTACACTCCCTGTAGAGCAGCCGATTATCCCCGTAAGTCAAAGGGAGTGTGGCGTCACAGACCGAGATGTCGTTGGACGCGGTGACGGAGCTCGCGAATCGCATGCAAGAGGCCATCGCATCCGCACAGGTCAGTGCAGTGACAGTGCCAGGCAGCAGTACGACAGTGGCACCAACAGTCGTCAGCACGGAATTCGCCTCAATGGTGGCGAAAGTAGACACGCTATGCATACAAATCGGCGCGCTACTGTTTCAGGTCAGTGCTTGGAACGGTAGAGAATGTAATCGCTTGAGGTGCAGAAGCCAATCTCAATCAGTGCCGCATCATCGAACACGGAACGCTATAAGGTGGCACCACGGTGGGTTTGACGAACATTTGCGCAAATGTACAGCACTGTGTTAGTACCCAAATGCCAGCAGCAGGTACAACCGACTGTCCAACAAAATCATGACGGCTGTTTGTTAGTGATGGGTGATCTGGTCGGAAGTATTTAGCAGACACTGGCTCAGACTTAAGCATCCTGCCAAGAACTTCAGTCCACCGCTGTAAACTGACAATTGTTTTCTGTATAATTGTCATGAACAGTTCATCCAATACTATGTATGGAACACATTGGATAGAGTTAAAGTTGGGGCTGCGCCGTCCGTTTACGTGGGACTTTACCATCGCTGTTATGTAGTCAATAATAGGAGCTGATCTTCTGGCATATTACCATCTTTTACCAGATGTACCCAACGCCAAACTGGTTAACACCGTTACTAGACTGATGGCAGCAGGTTTTCATCATGACACATTGGTGCACAGTGCCAACAATACATGCGTCTGACGAGGAGTAGGATCCACTGCTGGGGCAATATCTGACCTTGGCCAGACAACCTAGTGCACCTACACACATGACACACAACACCACACACCATATAGAAACATCATATGATACACTGGTATCTTGTAGTCCCAGGAGATTGGCACCTGATCGTTTGGCCACTGCTAAAGCGGACTTCCATGTGATGCTTAAAGAAGGCATAATTTGGCCATCAAGTAGCCCATGGTCATTGGCACTCCACCGTGTTCTGAATACAGGAAGAGCCTGGTGGCTGTGCAGTGACTATCACGTGCTCATTGTAAAAACCATGTCTGATCGCTCTCCCATACCACTGCTATGCAATTACAATTACGTGCTATACAGTGTGATGGTATTCAGCATGTTGGACTGTGCCGAATAAAATATGTGTACACTTGTGGGAGAAGAGGACATTCCTAAGACAATGATGATTACTCCATGCGAACTGTTTGAGAGAAAGTTTATGACGTTTGGGGTATGGAATGCTGCACAAACCTGGCAGAGGTTTATCGATTCCATTCTACTCGGATTGCCATTTTGCTTCGCCTACCTGGACAACATATTCATCTTTTCTGCCACCATGGAGCAACATCACCAGCATCTACAAGAAGTATATAACAATCTAGAACAATTTGGTATGATGTTGAATGTGGACAAGTGTGTGTTTGGAAAGGCTGACGTGACGTTCCTAGCCGAATTTCATCTATAGGTTTCCTTCCGCTGACAAAAATGGCAAAACGGTCCTAAAAATACCATGCCTGATGACAGTCAAGGAGTTAACGCTGGTTACTAGGCATGTTAAACTTTCACCGTTCACACTTACCCCGCGCAGCAGATGTGCAAGAACAATTGAATGCAGCACTTTTCCGGTCCCAAGGTTCAAGGCGGCATTATGGTGCAGTGAAACGAAACAACGTGCTCCGTCGTCAAAACTATGAAAAACAGCATAGCAAACACAGCACTGCTTGCGCGCCGTAAGCTTGACGCGCCTTTGGCTTGACGCAAACCAAAATGCTGTCGACACGGTACTTCCAACAATGCTCAGTAGATTTGGGGCGGTTATCCGCATATTTCTTCCGCAAATTGTCGCCATCTCAGAGTAAGTGGCGAGCACACGGCCGCGAACTCCTGGTTATAAAACGAGGCAGTCAAATACTTCCGTCCTCAAACAGAAGCAAGGTGTTCACAATCTACATGGATCACAAACCACTGATCTATGCATTCAAAACGAATAGTGTCAACTGTTCTCCCCGCCAGCGCGACCATCTAGAGTTTATAAGCTAATTCAGTACGGCCTTAAGGCACATTTCTGGTATTGCTAACATAGTGAGTGAGTGTCTCTCGTGCATCAGCAGCATACTATATTGCACAGACTATAAGATGTACCTTAATTTTTAAGAATTTTTTTAATAACATTTTTATGCCGCACTTCTTGAAAGATTTAACAATAATGTCTTCTCTCACTCTACGCCACGACTGTTTTATCCACTGCACACTTGTTTGATTGTAGGTTGTTTTAAAGCTCCCTTCTGCGTTAACCCATGTTGGGTTTTATGCATCATCCATTTGTTCCACTCCTCTCTCATATACACTTTAAATGGTTTATTTATTGAGACATCAAGAGGTTGCAATTGTGAAGTAAGTCCTCCCAGAATAACAGCAAACTCTGTACCTCCCTGTCTCAATTTCTCTTTCACAGAATTTTCCAAGTGACTACTAAACTGATCTCACGCAAGAAGAGAAGTTCTCTTCAATAAAGCACCTTTCCTTCTCTCCCACGATCTGTTAATCTATAATTTCATACCAGCCTCATACATACCACCCTTGTTACGTACGTGAACAACGATACTTAGCGTTATTTCAGAAGGTTTTGGCGTTGTTTTGCGCTTGAAAATGGTATTGGGATTAAGGTTAGTACCGTCAGCACAACACGAAAGGACAACAGTGTAGCGCATTTTTAATGTGCACTTGTTTTTATAGTTACAGTTTTAGCACCTTTCATGGAAACACTTCTGTTACTCAACACACCAAACGTCAGAGGAGCTTCATCCATATTTGGTATTTGGCTTTCTTCCACTCTGCTTTTCTTTCTATGTTGAATAATAAAGAGGTGGAAAGATAATATTTTCTCTTTATACTCTTGTGTTATTTTCTGAGATATTTTGGTTTTCGTCCATGACACTTCATAAACCTGTAACACCAACCAACTCCACCCTTAAAGTCTGTTAAGTTCACTGTAGCGCTGGTTCACGAGCGTGCATTTGAATCATTTTTGTATTAACTCCAATGCCATTTTGGCGGTGTCCTCGAATCCATTCCAATACGTCATCGTCTAGTTTTGACCAGTAGTATCAATCAACTCCACCCTTAAAGTCTGACAAGTTCCATGTAGCACTAGCTTACAAGTGTGTATTTTAGTCATTTTTGTATCAATTCCAATGCCATTTTAATGGTGTCCTTGAACCTATTTCAATACATCATCTTCTAGTTTCGACCATTTTGCATTCAGTCTTCTATTTGCATATTTAGTCTTCATCACTTTTTTCAGTTCTTCTTTACTAGCCTGCTTATCACGAACGGATGTTTCTATTGGTGGAGAGCCGAAATCCCGCTCAGCTGCTGGGTTTCCATGCTATGCATATGATATTACTTTTTTATAGCTGCATCATAAGAATACCTTATATTTTTTCATTACGGAAACTCACTACTAACAAAAATATTGTACTGTTACTAATAACACAAATCAGTTTCAGTTCAAATTCACTGGCACTGTAGACAGCAATGATGCATCATAGGCTGGACAGTGTTCCGGGTTTGTGATGGTGGATGGAGACAGTGTCAGCAAGCTTGTAATGCCCGCAACGCATGCTCGTCGCAGATGAATCCAACTTTGTCAGATAGAGACAGGTTTCCCGCGTCATCCAATATATGATCATTTTTAAGATTGGCGGGAACTTTAAATCGAACTTTTTTTTATTTTTTTTTTTATTTTTTTTTTTTTTTAGTACCAGACGCACCTGAACTTTGGAGGCAATTTTTCAAAGAACTGTAACTACAAACTATCGACGTTCCAGGGGGAAGATGTCAGACTATATTGTGACATCTCCCAAGGGAGATCTTGCCGTTTTCTCTTATCAACTTTCTGACAACAAGCCTTCGACAGTGGCCACAACCTAAGTCACCATGGAGCCCGTCCCACCTTTCGCCTTGTGTCGCAATCCTTCGTTTGGAAAGGTATGGTGAGGAAACGCCAAGAGTGGACGCTGACATGCCTTCACTGCCAGCATTGCAAAGTGTCCCGTCATGTGCACATGCCATTGGGTAATTTGTCAGATGCAACCTCTCATTTAGCTCATGTACAATGAGGCAAAAATATTTCCCAGCCTGAATAATTTTGAGTCCAATAACAGCGCACTGAGCATGCCCAAGTTCAGAAGCGCTAGTGTCCGCGAGTCTAGCTGTCTGTAAAGTTACAGCTTGGTGATTACATCGTGAATAGAAACAGCGTAATAGTTAGAATATAGTATGTGTCAGATTCATCGCAGTTTAACTCATCATTTCATTTCTTTTGAAAATCATCATTCGATCATGTAGAAACGGTTGAAGTTAAGAACTCCACTTTGGGAGGATTATTACAACAACGAACGTTCCATGTATACAGGGTGTGCATAAAGTTGGGGCACACTTTCAGTTATTTATTGCACATGAACTAAACATTGTACAGATGTCATGCACATTGTATTTTGAAGAGAAACTCTGAAAGTTTTTTTTACAAACATTCGATATGCGAACCAAGAGTGAACCGGCAGACCTCAATACGGTAATCTAGTTCTTGCCATACCCATCCCAGCATGGCATCGTCGACTGTGGCAATCGCTTCCCGTATTCTCTCCTGGAGCTCTGCTATATTACGTTGTAGAGGCAGTACATACGCCAGAGCTTTAATGTGTCCCCACAGAAAAAGGTCACACGGAGTGAGATGTGGTGAACGTGGTGATAGGGAAGGCCATTTCGTGAAACAGCTGTCCCCTTCTGTAGCATGGCACCTGCACTCGCCATGTTTGCGACTAGCGCTGACTGTCGGCAAATTACCAACCTACGGTGTGGCGGTATATACGAAAGAAAAACTTTTAGGGTTTCTCTTCGAAATGACATATGTATGATATCTGTACAATGTTTGGTTCTTGTGCAATAAATAATTGAAAGTGTTTCCGGACTTTATGTACACACTGTATTTCAAGGGTTGAGTGGATAGGCTGATGGGTTACGATCGTAAAGGTTGTAACTGGAATCAATTGTCCGTTTTTTTTACCTGTGCAGGTAATATTTTAAACCTTATTTCGCTACAAATTGTGCAGCTGTAACCTTTTCCAGGTTCCACATTCCTTCAATAGATTCCGTTGTATAATAGTCTAATCTGTAAGCAAACAGACGAATCGTCGCCGTAAAAATATTGAAAATGGATGTATTTATTTTTAATTGCTTCGACCGCCACCTGGTCTCTCTATAGTTCTTATTTACGAGAAACGTATCAGCTGATTGGCAAATTTTTCTACGTCTGTTGAATGTCGCGAGCTCTATCTTCTTATCTCGTGTTTTCTACCGAAATCTCATGCTTGTACTCTTGTTAACTTTGTTATTACACAGATCGCCTAAACTTTATTATTTTTTTTTAATTGGTCCTGTGCGCAACAAATAACTTACTTGGTCTTTCTGCTGCCACTGCTTGATCTGCTGCATTCCATTATTTAACAAAAACATAAAAAACCTGTTATTCATGCTGAGTGCAATGCATGTTCTGTATGGCGGCTCCTGCTGTTGCTGCAGCTGCTGCTGCTTACTACAACTACATATAATTCTAGGGAAAATATTTGGTCAAATCTAAACTCAATGAATGATAGCCCAAACAACTAATTTCTTATTTCAAAAACTATATTCTGAAAGCGATTGTTTCTCATTCAATTAACAAAACGCTAGAAGCTCTTTGAACAATCGCTTCGTATGTAAATCTGCCTCCAGTGGCATTAAAGCAATATTACAAATTAATCAAACTCTTGAGACAGACTGAAATACATAGTGAAACAATTCCTTGACAACTACAAAAGAAATAATGACAAAAATCAATACTTAATCTATTCACCTAACAATGATTTCCCTTAAGTATTCAACTCCTATCGTTATCAAAATTACCGTCTGCTGCTACGCACATACACAAACCCTTTTCTTTAAATTAATAAGCGTGCTGCAAATTATAAAAAATATCAACTAAATACCAAATCCTCTGTCGCTGCTGGCGGACACGGCCCTCGCCCAACACATGTGCGCACCACAGCATGCGGGCTCCTACACTGGCTTCCCAACTGCCACTAGTTAATCCGTGCGTGCGAAGCACGACAATATCTTAGATTCCAGAGCTTGTGTATGCGCGCTGTAGCCAACCTTTAAATCCTAGGAGAGTATAACCAACTCTCATAACCCCCAACCTCATTTTTGAAAATTTTGCGGGGTGATTCTTACCTAACATATTGGTTAGGAACAAACAGTAACATTTTTTACAAAACGACGAAAAAATGTTACAATTTATATCCAATGACTAAAAGTATTTCTTGCTTAGCATCTAAGTAAAATTGTTTTACAAAACGACGAAAATTTTCTTGCATGGCATATAGGCAAGAGAAAAATGTTAAAATTTCATACAAAATGGCAGAAATGTTGCTTGCCTAATTGATTGGAATGGAGAAAACATGGCTCCTTTTACAAAAATAATATGAAAATGTTGCTAGCCTAGTATGTATGTAATAAGAAAACATCAAAGCGAAATATAATAAGTTTCTTACATAAGTAGATAAAAAAGATCATATAAGTTTTAACAGATGTGTAACAATAACTACTTAAGCACTGAATAGTATTCAATAAGCTAACATAACATAATAACCAGTAAAAAATAATATTTTATTTTGTGCATTTGGGCACTTACGTTTCCATGAGATTAATCCATAGTGGTCTGACTACATGATATTTTATGTTTTTATGCTCACAGTTCCCTCTGGTCAAAAGAAACCAGGTCTATATGTTTTAAGTGCAGCAGACCCAGGGACTTCATATCCACTGACAACCACACTAATATTCCAACATCAGTTAATTTACAGTGCAAGCAGACTCAGGGACTTCGCATCCACTGACAACCACACCTGTTTACCATCATCAGTTAATTTAAGGTGTAGGCAGACTCAGGGACTTCATATCCACTGACAATCACACCTGAAGTCAAATTTTCCTCTGGTGAGACAGTTTGACAACGTAGGCAGACTCAGGGACCTTGTGTTCACTGACAACCATACGTAACGTCAATTCTCCCAGGATGACACAGTTTGACAGTGTTGGCGGACTCAGGGACCTCGTGTTCACTGATAACCACACGTCACTGCGTTATTGCATAAGTAACTCCTGAAACATATGTAGTACAAGTCTCGGTCGAGTATTTCTGTATACTGGAAACGTCATATTTTATAGAAAATAGATTATCCCTTTAAAATACGATATCTCTAACCTAATTACAGAAATTAAGCAAGGAATAATATTATATCATATAAACAGGCATGTGACCTCTGAGCTCTTTTAAATGTTTTCTTTAACTCTATTGCCACAGCACTTACAGATTTGTGGCATATATCTCAAGTCATGAATAATGTGAGGCTCGATGGCAGAGTCAATTTTCTTTAAATTTCTCGCCACAGCAATCACATATTTGTGGCATAAATTTTTCAATTCAGTCATAATATGAGGCTCACCATACAGTGGCAAGTTAATTTTCTTACAATTAGTTTGGCCAATAACAGTGGCAAAGTTTTGATTGTGACCACGAAACATTACAAATGTGGCACACAAAAAATACTATTTTAATTTCAAGGCATAAATCCTGTGCAGTCCAACTCTAATTACCTACTATATGTCCACTACTAGTGATGCTGAAAAAGAATGTTACAATAATTGTTATGTACATTTTGGTTATAAAATATTTAAGTAATCCTACAAATAGAAAAGTAATTCCATAGTGATGCTATTATATATATTACAGAATCATTTAGAAAAAGTCTAGCCAACAGCTTGCCAAATCAATTCATCAATATGTACAAAATTTAGTGAATAATTACGTGACTTCGCTTCAGAATTTTTACCCTCTAATTACTAAGTTATACCAAATTTATAATTATCAGTCTGTAATGACTGTCAATATTTCTGATGTCAAACGTCAATATCTGTGTTATAGCGTCTCAATAGTTTTAATATGAAGTCCTCATTGTCTCTGTTTGGAGGCCTCCGTAGTCTTTGTATGAATCTATGTGGCCATACCTTGGATGGTCACAAAGAACAAGAAAAAGAAACAACCTACAAAGCACATAATAAAAAAATAGATTATTCACAAAATACAACACACAAAACCCCTCCATATGTCCAGTAGAAACTGAAAGAAATGGTTTATTCATCAAGGTGACAAGAAATAAATTTATGACATGACAAGACAAAAATCATGACCATCCAATTAACCTCGTGCTGGAATCGGCACTGCATCACTAAATGACAATCATGAAATAGAAAAACACAAGATAAATATTAAATTGACTTATTTTACACTACTATTCACACATTCATAAAATATGGCAGATATTCTTGCTTCTTGGCGTAAGATTCATTTCACTCTGGAAAGAGAAAAAACTCGTTTTTTCTGGAACGTCTTTCTTCTCGCGACCCTTAATGGTAAGCGTGCTACGCTACGATCTGAAAATATCGTCTACTACACAAAATTACGTCACGTTAAGTGCTTTCGTTTCTGCAATGGAGAAAACTTCTGTTGCAATCATGTTTCCTGTAAATGCAATAAAGTCAACCTTAACAACAATAAGAAGAGAAACAACAAAATCATTCTTACCATTCCACAATTTCACAGAGCAAAAAATATTCTTGGTACTCATTCATCACATAATTCATCACTTTGCTGTGTATTTGTATCAGAACTCCTTTCGTGACTCAAAGCTATGTCTTAACTTTACTGTGACTCTACCTTAACATTACTTGACTTAATTTTTACGCAAATGTGTATAAGCTATATCTTCCTTCATAGAATATCGTTGTAGGTTTCTTCGTTTAGAAGTGTATCTTTCTTACCTTCTCTTGTTCTATAAATGTCTGCAAAGTGCTTCCTCATTGTGTCACACTATTCATGAGTAGTCCATTAAATCCTAATACGCCTTACCTGCCAAACTAATAAACACGAAAAATCCACATAAATCATCACTCTTCAAACTACCTCATAAATCAGAACAAGTGTCAGTTCAAAGGTTTCCTGATTATACTATTGCCCATCTAATATACATTCTCAATTCAGAGCCACTTATACACTATATTTTACCTGAAGATAATGTCAACAGTTTCTGTTATTTTATGTTATTTCTCCCTAAAAAACATACATAGTTATTTCTTGCATTTTCCTTCAAATAAGTCACGAAAATTTCATTGTTTCAGTGAACAATCGCAAGATGTCAACAGCCAGTATAATCCTCTCATCAGAAATGTCCCTTTGCAAAGTTCTCATTCTCTCAAACAATACAAATCATTCATTCTTGGTCTTTCATACAGGATAGATTGATAGTAAAAGACAAAGATTATGAAACAGTACTGAAAAATTAAATTCGGGAGAATATACTATAACGGCTGGGGCACCTATGCTCGCCAAACATATATTTACTTAAGATCAGTAAACCCCTTAGGGCCTTATTCCTTGAAAATTTTAATGTGTGATAAGTGATGAAGACCTCGCGATTTATGTGTTCATATTGTCTCAAGTACCACAGCGTTTGTGTGTGCCGTGCGTCGTACACGGAAGGGTCCTTCATACACCAAGAAAAACTCCCTACTCAAATATTTTCCCTTATGCGATAGTCGATATGATCTAAGCAATACTTTTTGACCTACCTGTAAATTCTTGACGTTGACTCGTGGATTACGCAGTTTCTTTCTTCTGTCTGCAGCTTTCTTGATGTTCTGTAATGCTATACTTACCACTTCATTGTGTCTTAAACGTCGCTGTGCAGGTAAGGCTACTAATTGTT
This sequence comes from Schistocerca piceifrons, assembly GCF_021461385.2. Taxonomy (NCBI): domain Eukaryota; kingdom Metazoa; phylum Arthropoda; class Insecta; order Orthoptera; family Acrididae; genus Schistocerca; species Schistocerca piceifrons. The sequence goes on from NC_060138.1 coordinate 818,544,115, forward strand.
TTACCCTATCTGGTGGTTGTTTATTTTTCAACACAAGCAGTGGAGGCAGGGAAGTGGAATCATTAGGTAGTTCATTAATAATGTTTTGGAAATTGGATAAATGTACGTCTCAGTTTCTATGTTGGCGATGGCAGTACAATCTGCAAAGTTCACCTAACTCCTTCATGATACGTTCTGATGGGTTGCATGATGGCATAAAATGTGATATAAATACTGGTTTAATTTTCCTGTGTCGCAAGGTTTTTAGCCAACTGTTGGAACGGAATTGTGGGCCATTGTCAGAAATCACCTTGCCAACGTGCCCTACTTCCTTCAAGCAATTCTTGACGAATGCTGTAGAAACTGATTTTGCTGTAGCTTTTCGTAAAGGTGTGAATGAGACAAATTTCGAAGTAAGCTCAACAGCTACGAAACATATGAATGGCCTTATCTAGATCTTATTACTGGCCCGAAGATGTCCATGGCAGCCATATTTTTTAATTTGACTGGGATGATTGGAAATAGTGGTGTTCTGTGTGTCACTGTTGGTTGTAAAAAATAGTCAAATTGTTGTAACCACTCTCGAGGCTGGATTTCGTGACTAGCATTCCGAAAAATTTTAAATTTCCTAACTGTGAGAAAATGCTTATAGTCAAACTCGTCATTTTTCTTAGCGGATGAGTTTTCTTTTACAGCATGACTCACGTTTCCTTCATTACGTCCCGCAAACGTGTCATATTCACGAGAAAAGTGGTCAGCATTTCCATACTTAACGCACTCATTGTCGTTACCGGTTTGGTAATTATCAGATCTACTAGTGTCATTGCTGCAATCGATCTTTTCTTCGATGCTGACAAGCTGTTCCTGTATATTTTTCATGTCACGTTTGTTTTACTGATTGTCATCTGCCCTTGTTTAAAACGTTGCAGACTGACATTCTTCGGTATCCGCGATCGGTACCGGCTGAGTGTCATCTGACCTCGTATCTAACCCGCTACTCAGTTCCGTCACTTTCATGGATATTTCATCTATCTGTTTAGCTATTGTCGTTAATTGAGTTTCTATGATTGAAACTTCATTGGTGGTCTGTAATTGCAATAACTCGACATTTTTCGCTAATTCCTCTACTGGCAGTTCTTGTTGTCATGTCTGTCGTTTCACTTCAACAATATCAACACTTTGTACGTGATCAAGTCGGGATACAAGATTATTAATATCTGATTTGAATTCTTCCCGTACCTGACTTTTCAACTGACTGGTCATCTATTCACATTTACGATTTAAATTCACCTCAGCCCCATACAATATGAGATTATCGTTAATTTCGTTCTGAAACGATTTGAAATTCTTTGCGTTATTGTTGTTAAGTTCAGTGAGTTTACTCTCCTGTCTGTCACTAAATTCAGTGAGTTTACTCAGTAATAATTGTAAAACATCATTACTGGGACCAGGGAGTACAACGTTACTCTTCTCTGTTAAAGCAGAAGTAGTACCTGCATTTCCACTAACAGAAGGAAAGGCAAAATTACGCTCTATTGGAGCGGCAACGAGACCTGAATTTCCACCGAAAGTGGGGAAAACAAAATTACTCTGCACTTTTGAGGCGAAAGCAACGCTGGAATTTCTCATAATGAGTTCGGTTTGCGTCACTGTATTGTTGCGTGTAGCACACAGTTGTTCATCACGCATTGTTGGCAAATGATCGCCTTCATTCCGATTGTCCACAGTATTGTTCGAAAATTCCTGGATCTCAATATTCTCAAAAGAATTTTATACTCTCTGTTCCGAATTTTGGCAACTGTGTTTGAAACCGTTTCTAGATTCGTGTTCGGAACCGTATCTACGTTTGCGCTTGCAGTAGCATCTGCATTCTTCTCCATTTTATTTTGTGCTGTAGTCATCATTGTCGCAATACGAACGAAAACATGTCACTAAAATACACCACTATCCAAAAATACCACTGTTCAATTAACTATTACACAATGCACCAACAAATTCAAAGACAAAACTGCTGAAATAAAATTTTGTGTTAATACAAAGCAGTGCGCAAGCGATCAAAATGCTGTGCCGCCACTAATGATTACTGTTGCGTAAGCTTGCAGTTGGCAGTAGAAAGACAAAGCATATCTAACTACGACTCATCAAAAAAAAAACCATATCCAGTCAGGGTCGCCAGGTGAATGTCGCGAGCTCTATCTTCTTATCTCTTGTTTTCTACTGAAAGTCTCATGCTTGTACTCTTGTTAACTTTGCTATTACACAGATCGCCTAAACTTTATAATTTTTTTAAATTGGTCCTGTGCGCAACAAATAACTTACTTGGTCTTTCTGCTGCCACTGCTTGATCTGCTGCATTCCATTATTTAACAAAAACATAAAAAACCTGTTATTCATGCTGAGTGCAATGCAACTTATGTATGGCGGCTCTTGCTGTTGCTGCGGCTGCTTACTACAACTACATATAATTCAAGAGAAAGGGTTTGGTCAAATCTAAACTCGATAAATGATAGCCCAAACAAGTAATTCCTTATTTAAAAAAACTATATTCTGAAAGTGATTCTTTCTCATTCAATTAACAAAACGCTAGAAGCTCTTAGAACAATCGCTTCGTATGTAAATCTGCCTCCAGTGGCATTAAAGCAATATTACAAATTAATCAAACTCTTGAGACAGACTGAAGTACTTCTCAATTAAATATATAGTGAAACAATTCCCTGACAATTACAAAAGAAATAAATGACAAAAATCAATACTTAATCTAACAATGGTTTCCCTTAAGAATTCAACTCCTATCATTATCAAAATTACCGTCTGCCAACATTACAACATAAAAATCTTTTTTGGGTAGGAGATGCACTTGCCCCACCTTACCTTGCAAAAGAACTTGTGCAATTTGGTGAAACATAGCTTTGTGGCCTTACTAAGACAAACATGAGTTTTCTTAATTTGTACACATCCATTGAAAATGGGCTTTTTTTATTCATATTTTGGCCAGTGGCTTTGAAACATTTTCTACATAACATTTAGCATAAAAAAATATTACACAGCAAAATTTTGTAAATAGAGTATTGGAATAGCCCCTCACAATCTTATCAGTTTGATTGATACTTGATTAAATTGATCAATTAATTAATTAGCCACACGAAAAATTGTTTGAAATTACAGAATGTTGCTTTATGCACAGTCCCCTCTGGTAGCCCTCCCCTCCAGGAAATTGGCGGGGAAAGACTCAGTTGATCAGTCATTTGGAGGGTATTGGTTACAGTGTAAATTGTTTAAACAATTTATACAACATATGGAATATTGTTTAATTATTTATGGCAGTGTATGTAATGTAGTTTGTTTATTTACTTGTAGAATTTGTCAGCAAATAGGTTTCAGTGTATAGAATATTGTTTAAACAATTTAGACAATGTGTGGAATATCGTTATTTAAACAATTTAAGGGATTCAAGGCATTGTATGGAATATTTTATTTATTTATTTAAAGAGTTTTTCTGGAAATCGATCCCACCCCCCACCCTCCGCCCCTTCTCTACCAGGAAATTGGTGGTTCTGCAGTGGAGAGGAAGGATTTCACGAAGGGAAATTTAAGGGTATATTGTTTATTTATAACAAATTCAGTTTGTGGGGGTTGGATTTCTCTTGCTCATCATATCTGCTGTTTCGAAAAATTCACGTCACAAAGAAGTAACGAAATCGATCGCCCTTCTTGTTATGCCAATCGCAGAAGGAATACTGTCATGAAACACACATCACATATAATTATACAGTTAAAAATCTTTCGATTGTGAAGCACGCACCGCCTGCTGTTAACTGTCCATTGGACCGCACATTATGCTGCCACACGCACTGCCAGGAGTTGAAAGCACCGGTAGACCCTGCAAAGTGACGACATGGCCATCAGCTGCTGAGCCATGTGCAGGTGTCCATTCGGGTCCCGCAAACATGAGGCAGCAACATTCCTTTCGTACTTGAGAGCTGAGAAATTCCCATCGAAACACGTGTTTTCATTTTCTCCATAGTGTCTACAGGTAACATCTCATCTGGGTCTGGGCGATTCATCAGTTCTGAGAAGTATTCTTTCCATCTTTCTACAATTCTTTCCTTGTCATTTCTCAAGTTGCTATTCTAATGAAAAAAGTTGGGCTCTGAAATCCATGTTCTCGATTTTTTATTTATTGGAAGAATTGCCTTCAATTCTTGTTTTGGCTCTCTGTCTCAACTTGTTCTAGCAAACTGGCTAGATATATTTTCTTCGCCGCTCTTAGGATTCACTTTGTCTCCCGTCTGACATTGATAAAATGTTCCCTCTTCTGCTCATTCTCCATCAGATAGCCACTTCTCCCTCATGTTGCTTCTCTTTTCTGTAGCCTTGTATCATGTCTCGTTGAACCATTTCCTCTTCTTCACTATAATTTTTCTTCTCAATATATATCCTCCGCTACACAGAGTACCATGAAATTTATTTCTTTCCATTTTTCTTCCATGTTCTCTCTTGCTTCCAGGGTCTCTAGGACCTCAAAATGTTTTTTGATTTCTATAGCATATTGTTCTTTAGTGGCACTTTCTCACAGTTTCTCAACAGCAAAAGTATATGGAAAAATGAATTGCACCAGAGGGAAATGGTTATCCAAGTTAAGTGGATGGAAACTGATGCTTTCACCAATTATTTACAAAAAAACCTTCATACCAAATATATAGGATAAAAGATCAGTTCTTCTAATTTACGATAGGCATTCCACCCATATCACCATTGAGGTTGCTCAGCTAGTAATTGAAGAGCAGATGACGATTTTAAAGTTACCTCCACAAACATCTCATCTGTTACAACCCTCGACATATCTGTATTTCAGTCTCTTAAAAGTGCTTGGGATGCCAAATTGGTCAAATGGCAGAGGGAGCATGCAGGAGTGAAAATTCTCAAGATGATGTTTTCCAAATTAATCAGACAGGTGTGATTAGAAACCAGTGCAGACATAATCAAAAGTAGCTTCAGGAAAGCTGGCATAATGCCTTTCAACAGTAATTCCCGAGGAACATTATGATCCAGCTTCCTTGCAAAGATGGAAAAAAATATCAGAGATTGAATCCATAAATCATGCAATCGAGAGGAATGTAAACTTGGAGGCAGAGGGCTGGCCCTCATAAGGCACCTGTTGTTGCAGAAGTTGAAATCTGCAACCTGAATCCATCTACAAGTAAAGCAGCAGAATAAATTTCATTTGAATCCATTATTTTGAAAAATATTAAGAAAAAATCAACTGAACTTCAGACCATTAAAAGTTCGAAGAGAAAGATTTGTGTTATAGCAGAAATTATTACCAGCAAAGAGGTGATCTAGCATCTGAAGAAAAGGATGAAAAGAAAGCAGTAAAAAAGGACGAAATGTCAAGTTGAATTAGATTCAACATCTGATGAAGATGATGTCAACTATGAAGATGTTGCCTGCAATATCTTAGAGGAATTTGAAAATGAAGGAGGTATTACTGATCACCTTATTAAGCAAGTGAAAGATGTGGAGGATGTGAATGACTGGGTCTTGGTGAAATTTTGCATGAAGAAAAAACAAATTTTTGTAGGTTAAGTCTCAGGTATTCCTAATGACAAAATTTCTGTGAAGTTCACCAGAAAGAGCTCATTCCTGAAAACGACAGCAGTAGTTATATTCCCATTTGTTCAAGATTTGTCTGTTGTTCTCAAAAGTGACACTGCATCTGTTTCACCCATCACAAACATAGGTCATAGATGTGAAATAAGTTTCAATGTATCTTTCGATAATTACAATATCCAGTAAGAAATAAGTCCATGCAAACCACACATGGTTGTTTGTTAACAAAAAAGTATATCCAACCTGCGTTATCCATGATATTTGTGTCAAATCAAAACCAAAGATCAAAGAAAGGTTGTAAGACATTCTTACCGTTTCATTCTCACATGGGTATTGTACGCCAACTACCACTGTATGGGGGGGGGGGGGGTGAGGGGGTGGGGCAAGTGCGTTTTGAGTGACGACCACCTTTTAAAAAATACAGAAAATTTTATCATCCAGTTATGTTACCTATATCCATAAAATTAATTCAACATGTTTCAAAGTATGTGAAAAAATTATTACATTTTTCCAAATTGCTGAATTAAACAGTTATAAATGTGCATAAAGCTCTACTTATTCATTTTGTGGGAGCATTTGCCCCACCTTACCTTACTCAAGTCGATAAGATACACTTTACTGAGATTGATCTGATACAGCATTGGCACTTTTTCATCATAATGATGCCACTAAGCATTAGGGATATGGTATACTTTGAGAAGATACTCAACTACTTTCCATTTTTAGATCACCAATAACACTCAAATGAAGGTGGCATCTGTTCTTTCGGGCACATCCGAAAGAACAGATGCCAGTGATGACCGTGCAGCTCTCTAAAATGAAATTACAATTAAATCAATACCATTAGCTGCTGAGGGGTGCTGATGTACATCAATGTGTGCCCCAATACTATAGTTCTGAGTAACAGTGTGTGAAATTTTCCCTTAATTATGATTCCAATGAAAACTGATGCTAGTGAGAAACGAAATTTGTGAATTGTAGCAGATTATAGCTGTCTGAATGAGAAATCTATTAATATCATGTATCCCCAACCCTAGAATAGATGAAATTTTGGATGGGCTAGGTAACGACAATTATTTCTCAACACTTGATTTATTGAAGCTGTATTATCAAAGTCTACCCGACGGGAGGCCCTAACCACATGGCATTTTTATCAAGTGTTGTTGGATGAGAAAGACCCAGAGAAAACAACTGTTAGTACACCATACAGGCATTACAAGAGAATGCCAAAGGATATGGATATGACAGACCGAGAACTTATCAAAAAATTAATGAAATCTATCTTAATGGGGTTAGAGAAAGGAAAGATATTCTTATTCCTAGATGATGTGGTAATATTTGGCTCTTCACTAGCAGAGCATATAATATCTGGCTTGAGGAGGTCTTTGAGAAACTGTGATTACATCTGTCTACATGGTTATTCTGCAATTAATTTCTCTACCATTCCACTCTCGAATGGCGCGTGGGAAAAAGGAACACCTAAATCTTTCCATTCGAGCTATGATTTCTCTTATTTTATTACGATGATCATTTCTCCCTACATAGGTGTGTCAACAAAATATTTTCGCATTCGGAAAAGAAAGTTGGTGATTGAAATTTCGTAAATAGATCTCGCCACAAAGAAAACCGCCTTTGTTTCAGTGACTGCCATCCCAACTCGCGTTTCATATCAGTAACATTCTCACCCCTATTGCGCTATAACACGAAATGAGCTGCCCTCCTTTGCACTTTTTCGATGTCCTCTGTGAATCCTATCTGGTAAGGATACCACACTGTGCAGCAATATTCCAGCAGAGGACAGACAGGTGTAATGTAGGCTGTCTCTTTAGTGGGTTTGTCACATCTTCTAAGTGTTCTGCCAACAAAGCACAGTCTTTGTGACGCCTTCCCGACAATATTATCTATGCGGTCTTTCCAATTTAAGTTGCTTGTAATTGTAATTCCTAGGTATTTAGTCGAATTGACAGCCCTTAGATTTGTGCGATTTATCATATACCCAAAATTTATCAGATTTGTTTTAGTACCCACGTGGATGACCTTGCACTTTTTTTTGTTTAGTGCCAATTGCCACTTTTCGCACCCTACAGAAATTCTCTCTAGATCATTTTTTAATTGGAATTGATCGTCTGATGATTTTACTAGACAGTAAATTACAGCGTCATCTGCAAACAATCTAAGGGGGCTGCTCAGATTATCACCTAAATCATTTATGTAAATCAGGAACAGCAGAGGGCCTACGACACTACCTTGCACAATGTCAGATATCACTTCTGTTCTACTCGATGATTTACTATCTTTCACTACGAACAGTGACCTCTTTGAGAGGAAATCACTAATTCAGTCACACAACTGAGACGATACTCCATACGCATGCAAGTTGATTAATAGTCGTTTGTGAGGAACGGTATCAAAAGCCTTTTGGAAATCTAGGAATATGGAATCAATCTGAGATCACTTGTCGACAGCACTCATTACTTCATGAGAATAAAAGGCCAGTTGTGTTGCACAAGAATGATTTTTTCCGAATCCGTGTTGGTTACATATCAATAAGTCATTTTCTTCAAGGTGATTCATAATGTTAGAGTACAGTATATACTCCAAAATCCTGCTGCAAATTGAGGTCAGTGATATGGGTGGTGAACTTTGTAAGTGAAACAATGCAAAGTATTGTGTGTAGAGAAAACCCAACCACCTGCAGAGTAACAGCGTGTTGGAAAGAACACAGGAACTTTAACTGAAATGCTCAGGCATTACATAGATGGAGCACAGATGACTCTGATACTTTAATCCAATATGCTGTATTCATATTCAACACACCACCACTCATTGCAACTGGGTACACACCACACGTTATGTTATTTGGGAGTGTATGTAATATACTGGGAATTTTGCAAAAGAACATAGCAGACGTAATTTACAATTATGATCTACAACTACATGCATACTCTGCAAGCCACTGTATGGTGCATGGTGGAGGGTACCCTGTACCATTATTAGTCGTTTCCTTGCTGGATTATGTGCTTGAGTTAAAAGAGCGACCAGGAGCTATGCACCAGTGTGCAAAAAACTTTTAATGCTCAGTCTAAATTGAGGAACAAAGAATATTATGATAAAACTGAATCCAAAAAGAGTTACAACCACGAGGTAAAGTTTCGTTATTTGATGGAAGTGTACGCAGGGGAAGATGAAGGAAATTTAGACACTTAATGGGGAGACCCATTTATTAGAAAACAAAGGACCACATGTGGTCATACACTTAAGGGGGAATAAATATCTGATAGCACATGCCAAGTGCCTGAAAGAGTTCTTTTAATTACAGGATGGTGGTCAACAATGACACATCATCTCGATCTACAACTTAACAAAATTCTGGTCAATCCCAGAATTATACTATAACATCATGGGGAAAGTCATTCTTTATAGTGTAACTTGGAGACTCATAAGTTATTTTAATTTAGTAGTATTCAGGAACAAATATGAAAACACCAAAGTACTAGCTACCAGAGCTGTAGAATTCTGTCGGAGAAGGCTCACTCTACTCAACATGAGTGCTGTATAGTGTCCTAGTGCAGAACAGCCATTACACTGTTACAAAGGTCAAATCTCAACGTCTAATTGGGCAATGAGCTCACTGTGTTCAAGAAGGAGGAAACGGGGAGTACTTAATTTCATTGAAGATATCAGTAAGGCAAGCAACATTAACAAGCTTTAATCAGTCAATACGTTCCATAGTGAGAAATGAGCACATCATTACACAAGTAATGAGACAGCTCAGTCGGCATATAATATAGTTTGAGAACAGGACCGATAGAAAACTACAGAGCGCTGAAATATTGATAACCATTAATGAGCAGCTAATTCAGCTGACATCTTTAATGAGCTAGGATGGGGATATGATTTGCTAATCACTGTAATTGTGAATGTGCAGAAAGGTATTTTGGAACTGCAGCTAATTATTCCTGTGCAAGTAGTAAAAAATCTGGAATTGAAAAAGATGACATTAAAGATAAGAGATCCCCATCAGCACTTACAGGGGACAATAGTTATCAATTACCTAAAATAATCGACCTTTGTGTGTTCATTCTTGGTAACATTGTAAGTGATTCCCCTTATAGATGACAATGTATTTGAAATGTATAAATTTTGGTCACTTTCTGCTGAAGTAATGAAAGGAAACAATTATTTACATACAGAGCCTCTGAAAAGGGAATACAGTTAGCACATGATGATGCAAAAAGGTAGATCAAACTCACAGAATGTGTAAGCAGCCAGCTGTTCTTTTGTTTACGCAAGATCATAAGATATGTGAAGCAAGGATGTTACAACCTGTTTCGAAGATACCTTGAGATTGTACTCAAAAGTATATTGCATTAAATGAAAATGTTTGGATGCAAATAAGGGGTAATGAGTGGTTAGTTGTAGCACCAAAACATTAAGTTCTTGCAGTGTTACTTAATGGTAATGAATCCACTCATTTTATTCACAGTACAGACAAACTGAAATTTCTTGGTAAATGTTGAGGATGTGGTGCTCAAATACTAATACAATCAGAACATATCATTAAAACAAACATAACAACTAATTATATAGTCCCAACTTGAATATGGATACAGTGTGTTGTATTGTTAATTAGGAAAAAAGGAATATAACAGAAATTACTTTGAATTTAAGTGTTGTGCAAAGTGAAAGACAGTTAGACAATTTAAATACAGCAGATCTTAAGTTGGACAAGTTACAGAACGAAATTTTGTATCAGCGGAGGACTGCTTTTAGTGGTTTCTCATTAAGTAGTATATCTTTCTGTAGTTACATGGCATCAAGTATTATGATTATAATAGTGGCTCTGTGTATTCGTAAACATTGTACATGTTGCAGAGATTGCTTTCTATTCCTGCATAGAACTATAGGTGACGATTGTGCAAAAAAAATAGGTGTAAGAAAAGAGATCATGATGTGTTGATGATGATGTGTCACTGATAAGAAAATGATTATAATGTGCTTATAGTAAATGAGTGCATTTGTGCAAATGTAAGTGTATGTTGCAAGAGATATACGATTAATTGTGGATATAGGGAAAATAGTTTGGACAAGAAGAGAATAGAAGCTTTCGAAATGTGGTGCTACAGAAGAATGCTGAAGATTAGATGGGTAGATCACATAACTAATGAGGAAGTATTGAATAGGATTGGGGAGAAGAGAAGTTTGTGGCACAACTTGACCAGAAGAAGGGATCGGTTGGTAGGACATGTTCTGAGGCATCAAGGGATCACCAATTTAGTATTGGAGGGCAGCGTGGAGGGTAAAAATCGTAGAGGGAGACCAAGAGATGAATACACTAAGCAGATTCAGAAGGATGTAGGTTGCAGTAGGTACTGGGAGATGAAAAAGCTTGCACAGGATAGAGTAGCATGGAGAGCTGCATCAAACCAGTCTCAGGACTGAAGACCACAACAACAGGGAAAATGTGTTACAAGATTGATGATTATTTGAAAAAGTGAATATGTACAATAAAAGATTTGTGTCTCAATGAAGAAAGAGAATTGCTTGTAAAAGAAAAATATAAATAAAGAAATGAATTCATGACGTATGTACTAAATCAAATGACAGAAAAATTTTGCAGTCTCGAAAAACAGATATACCAAGAGCGAGTAGCCAGAGTTATACTGTTGCACGATGTGTGTGGGTAAAAAGGTAACCTAACATTAGCAGTGATGCAAGTAAGTAGGAGAGAGTGTTTCTTTGTGGTCAGGATGACGTCGACTACATGACTGGTAGCGAAGAAGCTTCTGGAAGAAACAAGAGGTCAGCAGGTGAGAAACCTTGTCACACGAGCCTTTACAAGGAGCGCTGTCGGAAATTCTGTCTATGGTTGCCTGGCGCTGGACCTGCCTTACTCTGCCGAAAGAGCAGGACCTAGTTTCTCCTGGCACTTAGCTCAATGGGCTACATGCAGGATTGCACGACATAATCAGTGCCTCCCATCCTGATCTCCTAGCAGGACACTTCAGTATGGATTTCCATACATGGTCTTTAACTTACAGTGCTGCTAGTCTCTGATGTGGTACAGGTTGTCTCTTAAGACATTCTTTGCTCCTTTCAAATTAGACAGTTGTGCCACACAGGTAATAGGTGTATCTGCAAAATATAAACTGTCAAAGGTTCATTAACAAAAAAAAAAAAAAAAATGTGGTCCCAATAAATGGGCAGCCACAGTGTTATCTGAAATTAGAAGAAAAGTGCACAAGTTCATTTGGGGAGTAGCAGATTGCTTCTTCCTGCTGAAGGTTTGAAGTAACATTCTTTATCAACCTTTTTCTATCTTGTCAGCTTCCACTATGAATTTGATACAGTTCTGCAAGTATTTGAGTAAATTTTGTGAATAATATTCAGCATGTATTACTTCCATCTATTTTCCAGTCTCTGTGACAAGAAGGTATCCTATTTTGGCCTCATTTATTGTCCATCACGATTCAATCAAGAGCATTCACATTCAAAAATGTCATAACCATTATTGTACCAATATAACAATAGTGTTTAATAGATGTTTTTTTAGTAATGTCTTTCCTCTTCCTTGATCTGATCATGTTTGTTATGTTATAAATCTGTAACCATATTCTATTAAATATTTGTCTCTCATTCATAGCTAGTATGAACAATGAATTAATACTCACCATTTAATATAAATTTACTTCGTCATTCCTTCTGTTGATTTATTTTCATTTTGTTGAGGTTGACTTTATTCTTAATATTTTCACAGTGTGCTAAGGCTCACAAGCAAAAATCTACATGTTGGAATCAAACTCTTATTTACCAGGTTTCTGTCTCCGCCACAGAAATTATCAGGAGCTTCAAAAGGTTGCTAATTGTTACATTTAGGCTATAAGGGAAACAAACAGCAAATGTAACAGTGATGTCTTTTGTTTTCTAAGCGTCAAGGGCTAAAATGAAAATATGGTTTCAATAGATGGGAAGGGGGGTACGGAACCGACCGTATGATGTGTATTTGTCTCCATGGTGCCTTACCTTGAGAAGGGGAAAGAATTGGCATCCATATGGCTAACACACAACACCACATTAAATCTCGTCCATAGTACGATAATTAAGTGCGCACTTGGAGACCCTGCAGACACCTGTCAGCCAGTCTTCAAAGGAAGTGTCATTGCAGCTTTTAGTAACTTAGGGCAACTGAAAATTGAAAAGTATCAGACTGCATTTCTACAAAAAACTCAAAACATGTAAGTGTGGACCCATGTATTTAAAATCATATGTACATCACATGAACACAGTATAACTGAAGGCACCATTAATGTTCCTTCAGGCCAGACATCTGAAAAGACTTTACATTTAAAGCTAAAATTTGTAACTCTACATAATTTTGTACATTATAAAGGGATTTTACTGTCAGGAATACTCCCAAACAGCCGAAAAAGGATTTGTTACAGACATTCTGGTTTTGCTGAGTTGTAATAAATACGTGGCTCAAATTATTTAAAAACAGGTGACAAAGTGGACAACAAATATCTTCATTATGCACACCTAGAGCATGACTGCAACAATATATTGTCAAACTGTATAATTCACTTGCATAATGTGGTCTAAAACCTCATATTCAATCCTTTAAAACGAGGATTGTTACTGAAGATCTGAAAATAGTGATTAGATCTCATATTTAATTACATAAATAGTACCTGTACTCCATTTATTATTTCAAAATGTATGATAAATCCTACAAACTGCACACAGTTCAACAATATTTTGTTGCAATTAATTATTTTAAGTGCTATATAAACTGATGCTTTCCAGAGCAAGGAACAATAAGTTTCTTAAGTGTGCTATGAACTTAAGCTGTAACACAAAGTATGCAAACTGTGAGCACATTGTGCAAGAGAACAAAAAATTTTAAGACATATTTATATACTGTGGCAACACTATCACAGATTAATTTACATGAGAAATTAATGGAGCAGAATATGCAACAAAATAAATCAAATTTTGTAACACAACTGTGGCAAGATCTACAAAGATTTTTTAAGTTTATAATAAATTCACATATGTACAAATACTTCATGTCACTACAGAGTGGACCATTTGCACAAATTTATGAAGGATATAAGAGAGAATTAATGAGCAAGGATCCTTCAGCCTAGTAACCCCTCCCCAACTCACAGAAAAAAAAATGACTAGATCTAAACTATCAGATATAATACAACATTGCCTTCTCAGACAGTTCATGAACTGGAAATATAAAGCTTCCTAATATGATTACATAACAATGTAAAAGATAAGTAATTATGCAAACATAAAATATGGCTTCTCTGTCTATAAAGAGAACATAATTGGATTCATAAATACCAGCAAGGGACTTAGTTTTCAGAAATACAATAAATGACACAAATACAAGGTAGTGATTACCCTAATTAGCTCTTATAATCATTGGCAACATGAAGCACATAATTACATTAATACAACAGATACATAAAGGGCACTTATGAGTCATATCTTGTGACAGTTACATTATTGTAAGCACACTGGTAAAAACAGATTAGAGAACACTGATAAATAAGGTTCTACAAATAAGGAATAACAGTAAAAAATTAGGTAAAAAATGGAAATAGTATGTCGATATTTGGATGTTATGCACTACACACAAAATCATTAATGAAAATATTGTATAACACAAACCCGTTAAAGTCAATGAAAACATAGCAATGCAATAAATGTTACACCTGTTGGATGATAGTAAGGCAGCCAGTAATGAACACGAGACATCAGAAAATCATGTAGCAAGCACCACACTAAGTGCGAAAACAATAAAACAACTCTTAAACTTCTCATCACTTCAAATCTTTCATAGAAATACAATATTCCAACATTATGTACATTCTTTAATAAAATGTGGAAATTAATGTTTTCTTTCCCGTAACTTAAAAGCATTATCAATTAAAACATGCATGTACAAAGGTATTTTACATAACCCCTTTTTAATTAAAAAAGAAATCTGCCTATGTTACTCTACAATCTGCTTACACTTTCAGACATGCAATTACAACAAAGTTCATTGTATGAACGACAACAACAACAAGAGATATAAAATATTTGATGGGAACCAACAACATTTTATTTTATTTGGAGATTTATCACATATAAAAAGATTGAAAAGTCAGCAGCCATACATGGTTTTCGAAGACTCTTTTACTCGCAATTAAGAAAAAATCTCTGCGAGACAAGAAGCTCGAGACAGATGAGACAATTTACAACACTCAGTTAAGAATACAACACTAACAGTGGGTAATTCAATCGCAAGGAGCTAATGACAATAAGAAGGAAATACAGTTACAGAACAATTTGTCAAACAGACCACAATTAATGATTTCTTTGTTAAAGGTACTTGAGGGAGAATATACAACTGTATCTGTATCTGCATCTGCATCAAAAATTACTGAATTATTGTTATTATTATTATTGGGTGCATGAAATAATCATGGCAGTAGTAATGACACTAGATGTGATGCAATGATTCATAGAATAAATAAAACTGAAATTCTGCTGTAACTTACTACAGAAGAAATTATTGTTAACATTTCTGTTTAGTTCCTCGATATCTCGCATCTAAAAGGTAAGTAGTGAGCAACTTGTGTTCTGATTTCTTAAACATTGGCAGCATTATTCACTATACAAAGAAACTGGACTGTATTACTGCATAATATGGTTACAACTACTGTCACAAGTCTTGCAGATTAAACTCTTTCTAGTGTCAGCAATTTGTATACTTAAGTGTGGGTGAAATAATATCTTGAGTTAACACATAATACCAGTAATTACTCACACATAATGCAATATGAAGGAGCTTTTGTTGTTTACCAATGAAATACTGACAATTAGATAAATATTACTATAAATAATTGGTAGACATTAAATGGGAAGTTTTTCCACACTAACAACAAAATCTGATGTCCTCATCCGAAGATCATCCCTCCACTGTAATACCATGAGCATATTATATTGGTTTTGTCGCTTCAAAACAACATTTATGACATACATGTATTTAACAGCACAAAATTTTCTGGGGGGGGGGGGGGGGGGGGGGAGGGGGCGAGTGTGATAACACAACATGGAACTGGTTCTCTTGACCATGATATAACATTAACCTGTCACACTGCGCCTTGACATCATGTTAGTGCAACTGAAAGTTGTAAATGGATAAGTGTTGGAGTGAGCTATAATTGAAGTGAGGAAAGCAGATCCAAAGACAGTCAGATGTGAGATTCATTATGTGGATGTCAGAACTGCTAGCAGTCTGTCAAAATTTACACGAAAGTTCAAAGTGGAAATGGGGCACGGTTCAAAATACCTCCTCTGTTCTTTTTAATGCAACTTGATAGATGAGAACCTGCAAGTTATAACACTGCATCCCCAAACGTGTAAAGTAAATATTCATTTGGCTATTTCTCACTCTAACTTCATTCACATAACTAGTTAACTGTTGTGGGATATGGAAATTCTTTTCCAAGCATGAACAGAATGTACTGTCATTCTCATACTATCAGTAAATAAGAAAACTGAGCAGGTTCTTCACTGCATAAAATCACCAGCCTCTCATATAAGCCACGAGTCTACAGAGGCTTCACTAGTGGCCAAAGAGCTATGGCAATTGTCTCTGATATGAATAAAATTAATATTTAGGGCATTCTGAGGGGGAATAACATAACAAAGATCATTGTCAAACCATAAAACTTCGCTGGCTATGATTGTATCAACTGTGCCCAATAAGCACATTTCTTGGCTAACTCAAAGTGGAATTCAACATGGACTGCCCTTCTAACCTTCACAGTAGATCTCCTGCATAACTTGCTGTGCTAAGATTAGGTGCAGTTTTGAGTGTCAAAACTGAGTACTGCTTGTTATAAAATTCCATTACAAACAAATGCAAAATTTTCATTCTGGAAATATTACAAGAGCGCACAAATTATGAAACTGAGTGAGAAAACAATGGTAAATATGCTGATATAAAAGAGAGATTTTAAAAATTAATGCTTAAATGCAGCATTAATTGTCTAAAGTCAACTTATATCAGTGTGTGACTAAAGTATCCAGTGGAGTTTAAGATGGTGCAACTTTGGAAGGTTGGTTGATTTGGCAGAGGGGACCAAACAGCAAGGCCATTGGTCCTATCGGATTAGGAAAGAATGGGGAAGGAAATCGGCTGTGCCTTTTCAAAGCAAAATATCTATCTAATACCACAGATTTCATTAGAATTTAAAATGGGCTATTAATAAGTACATTTTGGGAGGGAAGGGGGGGGTGTGTGTGTGAG
Organism: Schistocerca piceifrons; assembly: GCF_021461385.2. Taxonomy (NCBI): domain Eukaryota; kingdom Metazoa; phylum Arthropoda; class Insecta; order Orthoptera; family Acrididae; genus Schistocerca; species Schistocerca piceifrons. The sequence goes on from NC_060138.1 coordinate 818,561,018, forward strand.
GAAGCATACATTCACTGATTATACTAGCTATAAAATTACATCATTAATTTTTTTTTTAATGTGTCACTGCTGCAAGAGAAAGGATTTCTGAAGTATTGGGGCCACTCACTTAAGAAAAATTAGTCACAACAAATATTCCAGTTAGACCTTAATAGTTTCTACCAGGTTTTAAAATAAATAACTTGATATAAGATGATACATTTGAGTTTCACAACCAGTAATTAGTGTGATTTACACCTAGCTTTGTGAGTGACAAAGGCAACTCTTACTTGAAATCTTTTACCTGAATTGCTACGAAAATAGAAAGATAACTTACACCACACATATTAACAAATGTCGTAGTTTACAACCTCGATTTGTCCATACAGTGTAATAGGCAATGTGCTATCTTGCAACAGAGAAGATGTGCTTAATCTGGATCGAATCTATTGGTCTGGTATACCAGCCACTACGGGTGTAGTTTTCTATTCTTTACACAAACACCAGCCTAGTTGACAATCTGATCTCAAAAACACATAAAACACAATTTACATGATTCATATAAAGATGAGAAATTTGAACTCTTAGGGCAACAGATTTAATTGAAAAGACTGAGGCACAGCCACAGAAAGAAACAGAGATGGCCGAACATGGAGTGATGATTATACACCATTAACGCACTCTGTCACTGGCGAGACAAAAGACTGAAGGAGAAGATCACAGGTTATATTACAACTTTATATAATATTCCCAAAATACTAATCATGCTCTTCAATAAGACAAATGGTGTTTTTATTTACAACAGGGAAAAAAAGAAAAACCCTGATAAAAAGCCAAATTAGAATCGTGGTAAATCTGTATAAAGAGAACAAACAGAAAGCAGAAAAAACATTAAACCTGGTTTCAACACCAAAAATTTTTTAAAATAAAATTTTGTTTTGTTTTAGCATTATGCAAAAAATTTACAAAATAAGTATTTCTCTTTGTGGTTTTAGTGTAAATGACACAGTCACCACAAGTAAAGATACACACATTAACAACTGCTTGTTTTTCTCGACATCCCCTATTAAGGAGAACAATTTGGTTATTGAAAACCTCCTTGAAATATTTCTGTGGATGAAATACAAATGCAGATCATGTTACTTTTGTGTAAAGTATTTGAAGACCATACTTAATTATTAGTTAAGAGGCCAGTTAAGGAAATCATTTCCACAATGTTCTTGTGAACAAGCAGTTCATTTTAAGACTGTACTTGCAATTTTGTAAAGTGACAGTCAACACTGTTTTTCTTATATCTGGATTTGCTACTATGTGGAAATTAATATTCAGAAATGATAGTTGACTCAAAACATTGTGATAGTACTCAATTTATACAAAGATGAAGCAGCTGTTAAACGAAAAATTGTTTGAAATTACAGAATGTTGCTTTATGCACAGTCCGCGTGGAAGAGTATTTCCTGCACTTTTGATGTACTGGTTCATTAAAATAACCCTTACTCTTAACCCTTAAATGTATAATAATAATAATAATAACAATAATAATAAAAGCAGCATCAAACCAGCAACATCTGCGGCTTGAGCACCAAACTTCTGGAGCACTAACTTAACATTTAAACCAAATGAATGACAACATGTGACTTCACGATACAAAACTAGAGGCCACAAAAGAATACTTCAACTAGTATATTCCAAAAATTCCAAAAGACCTATACCTATAATACAATACCTAGTATGGAAATGAATTTTTTTAAATGCATTGTAACTGGAATACTGTGCTTGATTCAAATGGAAATACTATTACAAATAAGCTTCATTGAACTCAATGAGTATATTTGTTTGATTTTTGATTCTCCTCATATTCTGACAACACAACGGGCAATGCTGTGAACAAGTGATGTCCAAGATCTATGACTTCAGGGAACATATTGTTTGAAATGAACATTTAAATAAAAGAGAGACCAGAAAAATGGGTCTTATCCAAAACATACAATTCAGAAAATTGAGTTGTTTTCTCTGAGCGTCAATCACAGTTTTCATTATTTCAAACCCTTCGGTTTCAGGTGGTGTTGCCCATCATCAGATTTGTTGAACAATATAATTTGGGGCACACTCAAAAGGCAGCAGACATAAACTTTCTACAACAGAAGAACAGGTGGAAACACTGCACAGAACAGTACATTATAAAGGAACTCGAGATTTGCATCCTCTGGCTAGAAGCCCACGGATAACTACTGAACAAACGAAGTGATTTTGCACATAGTAATTATTATGAAATATATAAGGACATGTTTTGCTGTTTGTTAGTCTTTAGTGTTGGGATGGGACAGGACATTTCACCAAGTGTCTCCTGTGGTGACATGCCATACACTGACAGCATCCGGTTTGACATGGCAGAGAAAACTTCAGTGCGGCTCTACTTTTAGCTTGGATTCCTGCAGCATACTTTACCATAATTTAACAGAAAAAAAGGGAGGACACATTTTTAAATTTTTAAAGTGTTTCCCTTCAATAAAATATGTTTGTCAATCTACAAAATCCTCTGCAATGATTCATGAATAATGCTCTGGTATGTTTTATGTGCAGAATATTTGAAGTGTGAATTTTTGTATCTGTTAGTATCTGCAGAATGTACTCATTAACATCACACGCTTTTCATACCAATGAAATTTCTTTTAAAATCTTTAAGAATTATTGTGGCAAGTTTAGCTGACAGTGAAACTAATAGTTCTGTTACGACTGGTTACTCTGTAGATACAAGAAATAATATGCTATACAACACTGATAGTAATTAGATTCTTTTTAGTTCCATAATTTTGTAAACATAGGAGTAGAACCCAATTGTAGCTTATTTTTATATTATTTAAAAGATCTGAAGATGGACAACACTAACCAAAACCAATTACTTTGAAACAATACAAACAGCATTTGACATACAGAAAATAACTATTTTCAACAAATAAGGAATCCTCCCCGTCAATAAATACATCCAGTTTTGAAGAACATACTAATAATTAAGATACACAAAATTCAAAACCTATAACAAAAATTTAAATGTTGAACATTACACAAGCTGAGCATTCTCAAACAAAAGATGAAAATGCAATCAATCCAATCTATAATGGTTGGCACAATCGGTCCCATTTCTTAACACAAGCGGGCAAAAAAATAAAGACTGCTAGAAAAATGGCATCAAGCAGATCATAGAAACCAGGAGAAACACGAAATAAAACTAAATAAGAAGTCACAGAAGTAAATAAAATTAACTATGAGTGGGAATGGTGATTAGGACTAATTATACCATATGATGAATGAAAAAATAGTATTGGAAAAAAAGAATGAAAAGAGAAAAAACATGGGCAAAAAAATTCCAAATATCCAAAAACAAAGTTGGTGCCCATATACATCTGAAGACTGATTCACATAAGCTACTACATCAGTTTTATGTTAGAAATTATTCTGTTCAAGTAAGCTTTCTTAGAACTTTTGTACAGTCAATATTAGTGTTAGACAATAACCTATCTTGGAACATAATTATACTATGTAAAATCCGACACCCTATGTTGACATAAGAATTGGAAACCACTGGAGTGCATAATTAATGTATAGGACTTGACAGATGTGAGCTCACACTCTCACACAATTACATTTACTTTGTTCGTATTAGCTACATAATGGTAGAGAATCAGCACTTGTCAGATGATATAAGACCTTATTTGCAGCCATACTTGCTAATTTTGCACCTCCATTTGGCTGCCAATACTGCTCATTAGCCTACAGCTTTCCCATGAAATACTCTTCCTTGCTACAGATAAAACTATCTTCTAAGCACGACTACAAACACTTAGATCCCTGGCATAGAAAATCATTTCCATCTCACAATTTGGTTTTATTAATTACTTGCTTTTTTTTTATTTTTTTAAATAAAAAACCTGTGCATGCGCGCGCGCCCACTACCACACACACAAAAACACACACACACACACACACACACACAAAATAATTATACATGGGTCAAACAGGGAGCCAATTACAAGCAAATGAATTGTAAGGGGAAAAAAAACACCTGTGCTTTTTGGCTTCCACTGGGATAAGGAATTTTTTCAACTTTCCTCTTGTCCCTTTAATGCTTTCTTAATATTACTATATAATTTTTTTTAAAAATCAGGTATGTACAGAAAATATTCACCATGAACAGCAATATTCTATATCAATAAAGGGTGTAAATGAAACTGAAAAAATGGGAAACTATCAAAATCTTTATATCAAACTTAAACTCCTTATCGTAGTGAGTAACACTAAACAACAAATAGTGTTGAATAATATAGTCTTTACTTTCAAAAGCACTGATACTCTCAAAATGTATTTGAACCTCAAATAATAAGGGTTATCAAACAAACAACACATCAAACAAAAACTAAATGTATCATTATTCTAGCCAACAAGTTAACTCAGTGAATAAATGTTATGGGTAATGTTGCATAATTTTTCAATAGCAACTTTCCTCCAATGACAGGACACACATAGAATTAACAATTTCTAACAAATAACGGTAGGTAAATAGGTACGTCTTCATTTTATAAAATGAAAAGAAAGCAATGAAAAATGAAAAGTGTATTCAGAAGTTTTTGGGCGGAAATGGACATGGATTTTTGAAATCTGTTCGCATTTTTCTTTTCCCATTTCTTACGATTTCTCTCATTACTAATGAGGACCTAGGTGCAACAGCTAACAATCTGTAGTTATCTTATTTGCTGTTTGTTATACATCAACCACTCAAGCTCAGTTCTTAACTGACCTAATAATCAAGCTCATTTCACCAATGAAAACAATATTAGTTTGCATAATCTGCTTTCCCATTTAAAATTAAATGAGATTTTTATGGAGAATACTGGGGGATGGAACACATTAAACAGCACAAAAATGCACACAAAGTAATAATCAGAAATTGCCACCTAGTCATGGATTTGTCATTTTATGGTCTTGAGACATCTGCTCTTTTGTGACATCTTTATGCTTCCCAGTCCACTGATCAAATAATACTACAATACCTCCATAATATATAAATGGTGATGTCTTGCTTATATTAGCGCATACACACTGCTGTTAATAACAAGAAGTCGTAAAGTATAAAATAAAATACATGCAGAGAGAATGGCACATAAATGTCATAGATACAATAGAGTTACTAACAGAAAATACTGAAACAGAAATTGACTATGATATCAAAAACTAATATTACACAAATACAATTTCTGCACTCATTACTGATTAAGAAATCGTGCTATGGTATTGTGACAAATGAGGAAATGATACGTCACAATTCAATTTTCATGCCAGGACCATACAGTGGCTATGATAAGCAATACACTTATCTCTGCTTATAGTCACATTACAAACTATTACTAAGTTTATCCAGTAATGTAGAGGGGAAAAATGTCTCGTATCATTTTCAACATCTGTCTAGTAAAATAAACATATGATTGAATTTCAAGTAAGTACAATGATTGACAAACATAGTCATACTGATCTATTACTGTGACTGGTATCTTCAGCAAAACATTTCCAAGTAATTTCTATTAAGCACTCAGATCTACAGAAACATATACATAAATGAATTTATGACTAGACAGTTTGCAATCATTTACAGGGTTACCGAGTATTAAAATTTTAAAATTTTAGAAACAGGTTTGAGCAAAACAGTATGTTTATAGACTTTTATAGAGGTTTTTTCCCTTGCCTCTCTGTTTTGCAGAAAGGTAAGAAATATTCTAGGTTCTTCAAATTAAGATCACAATATTCCCAAAGCAAATAGTGCTTTACAAGGGACAACAATGATACTAAAATATTTACAGTTTGCTACTCTGAACAGAGTACTATGAAAACAATTTGTGGAATTTCATCTGTACAATTAGTTAGCAATGACTCAAATCTCAACAAGAAGAAATCCAAAAACTTTACATAATTTAACAAACAGAAAGATTAATTATTCCCAGTTCATGATGTCCCTTTGCAAGGTTTGAGTGCCAAAAGTGCAGAAAGATTATACATTGTGCAACCTTAAACAGATTTGGTGACACAATTATTGTACAAATAAACTGCTATCAAACAAATAATGCAACTGAAATTATACTAACTACATATTCTTTCCTGTCCCACACAACCAAATGCATGAAAACACACACACACACACACACACACACACACACACAAGAGAAAGAGAGAGAGAGAGAGAGAGAGAGAGAGAGAATATCTGTACACACAATATGATAACTAACATAACACAGAAAAGGTTCTAAAAGATCTCGGCACATGATACATGTTACATTTTTTCATCACAATATATGTCTTCGCTTCAAGCATCACACAGTGCTCAATGCTTACACTCATAAATTTACATAAATAAAATGGAAACCTTAGCATCTCCTTTAAAATCTTCTGGTACATGTTATATCAAATTAACACATCAACATATCCACATTTTAAAAATTGGATCACAACATGATAAATGCATTTACCATTTACCCGGCATGTCACCTATTGTCTGGAGTCTTTTTGTGACGGACGTGATTGAAAATACACACGCATAAAAAACATACAACATATGCACACACAGGCACACAAATACTTGAACAATCTCTCTTCTCCATATAGCTGCTCATTTCCATGAGTAATTAACTATTTCCTCATTAATTCTGAAGAAAATTGGTGTTTCAATTATTTTTTTCAGTTCAACAAATCCTCCACAGCTTCACAAGGAACGTTGCCTGAGAGAAGCACATGTCATCACAGTCAAACGAAGACTATTTGAAGTCTCTTCGTACGACATTTAAAATAAATGATTCTCAATTAATAGTTCTACTACACTCATTACGCAAAGTACATCACTTTCTTAGTGTCAGCATGCACTGTTATCGCACGTGCCATAGCTCCAGGAGTGCGGTCTTCACTGCAACCTGACTGATGTGAGCCTTCTCCACTGGAGAAAAGGGAAAGAAAACAGTGTGAACATTAGACACGAATTATGGATTTGTCAAGGCATATATATTTAATTCTATTACCCCAAAAGAAATGAAATGCTGTCTTACATGATCACCATCAGTAGAAAAATCAAGTACAGAATTTGACAAAATTAACAAGAATTAATGCCTTCCTGGATAATAAAAAATTATTTCGAAATATCAATGCTAGATACAGGTACGCAGTATGTTGTGAATCTTAGCTTACCCCTTGTTTTTTTTAAACTTTTTAAATAGATATACTTACTACATTACTTATTTACTTGTTGGTGCTATAGTCCTTGCAGAATCTTAGCTTCCTTTGTCATCTGCCTACATTATTTTCTGTCCAATCACTTTTCTTCTCCAATTCCCGACTCCCATTCGTCCGAGATCCTTCTCTATATCTTCGAGCCCCCTTTTTCTGGGGCTTCCTTTTCTCCTCCCCACTTTCAAGCTTTCCTAAAAACATCTCCTTAACACTTCAAGTTTTTGGCATTATCTGTACACATTCAACCCGTATTACTGTTCCTTGTTCGATATTCACAGCAATATTCATCTGTCCAAGAAGTGCTTGTGGTTCTGCATTTGTCTTTATTCTCCGGTTTCTCTCCTCTCTCACTGCCCAAAAAACCTTTCTCAAAATCTTTTTTTTACCATCTCGACAGCCAGCATTCCTCCGTTCTGGTCTTCAAGCGGTCTTCCAACCCATTTATTACCATAGGTCTTATAATAGTAAAATATATTTGGATTTTTGTATCCAAACTAACATTTCTGGATTTGAATATATTCTGAAAGGAATAACAATACACTTGCTATCTTTTCTTGAATTTCTGCTGCTGCCTTATTATCGAGCCTAGGTATTTTGCTTTTCCAGTCTCCTCCCTCCCCCCCTTTTTATTGATGTCTCTCTTCTCTATCCCCACAAGGACTCCCATTGTCATATCAGAACCAGGAGGGGGTGTCTTCTTTATAGGTGAAGGGAAGCTGACCAGCTTAGTGGGGTAAGCCCCAAGAGCAAATCCTGGTCCTTCAGGTTGGGAACAACTCCACCTTGTAAAATCGAATCTTTGTGGACACCACTCATCAGCCTCTGGAGTACACGGATTACAAGACAATGGCAGAGCAAAGAAAGAAGAAAATGGGTATCATGATACCCACCAGGAATATGAGGACACTTAACGGATCTGGCAATTTGCGAGAAATCAGAGAGGAAATGGGTAAGTACAGAGTGAAAATACAGTACCTGCACTACAAGAAATAAGATGGAAACATTTTTTTCCAGGGAACACATACCGATACACAGTTGAAGGGGTACAGGTCATTATGGTACTGGTTTTCTTATAAATAGCTCAATAAAGGTAAAATAACACAACGGAAAGTCCAGGATGGAATAATGAGATTATGAAAAGGATAGATTGCCACTCACAATATAATGGAGATGTTGAGTAGCAGAAAGCCATAACAAAAAGACTGCTAAACAAGGTCTTGGGGTACAAAGAAGGAGCCTCCTAGAAGATTGTGAGTCTAAAGACTGAAGACAGACACAATCGGGCATACCCTGGAAATGGTGAAAGATTTCACCGGCTAATCCTTCTAACACCAGATCAAGTTAAAGTCCAAAACCAAAATAACATCAAGATGCAACGGTCTTTATCAAGACCACCCCTTGTGACGATCTCGATAAATATTGAGGGATTCTCTAGTCATAAGAGTGTTTTATTAGCAGACATGTGCCATAAGCATAAATGTGATGTATTGTTGGTGCAGGAAACACACCGGGGAGCCACCAGCCACAGACCTAAAATAGCAGGAATGGATTTGGCCATTGAAAGACCTCACGACAAGTATGGGAGTGTGATTTTCATCAGACCCGGGCTCAACGTAACATCAGCTGCAATGACAGAAGTAAATAATATTGAACTACTTACTATTCACACCCAGAAGTTCTCTGTGACGTCTGTGTACAAACCAACAGATGTGGACTTTGTTTTCCATGAACTAAACAATTTTACATATGACCATATTAATTTTGTCATGGGCGATTTCAATTGCCATGGTGAAGCATGGGGATATAATGAGACTGATGAGAATGGTGTACAGCTTGAATCCTGGGCTGACACTAATGACCTACAACTCATTCATGACCCAAAACAGCCAGCATCGTTCAACAGCAGAAGATGGAGAAGGGGATATAATCCTGACAACATCTTTGTGAGTAGGAAGTTGGCAGCACAGTGCATGAAGCTTGTTGAAGAACCTATCCCAAGTACACAACACAGACCCGCCATTTGTGTTGTGAATGCCATGGTTAAACCAGAGGAGGTGCCTTCCCGAAGACAGTTTAATTTCAAAAAGGAGTCTGACTGGCAGCAGCAAGGTCCTACTTGACAGGTACCAAAAACTGTTCACTCAGCACCCCTTCAGCAAAGATACGATGGAGGCTGGGGAGGAACTAATGCAGGCTATTGCTGAGGATAAGAGATCACGGTGGTGCAAATTAGTCGAGAATCTTGACATGAAACAAAACAGCAGAAGTGCTTGGAAGTAACTGAAAAACTTAAGTGGGGACCCAACTGACCACCAGCAGAAGAACAACAGGGTAACAGCAAATCAGATTGCTAGCCAACTTCTGAAGAATGGGAACACCAAAGAGAAAGGGAAAGAGTTATACCCCAAGAACAAAAAGATTACGGACTCCTCAATGCTTCATTCACAGCAACTGAACTGGAAGACGCCATTCAGAGTATGAAACTGAATACGGCCGCTGGAACTGATGACCTTAGAACAGAGCAGATAAAACAGTTTGGGCCCAAAGCTCGAAACTGGTTACTACAAATGATGAACACCTGTATTAAAGAGCAGAATATTCCAAAACTATGGCGGCAGGCGAGAGTGGTGGCTTTACTAAAACCTGGCAAGGAGATAAAGGACCCCAAAAGTTACAGACCAGTGTCACTTCTATGCCGTCTCTATAAGATACTGGAGCAGATGATTCTCAACCGGGTGGCAGAAACTATAGGTGGAAAGCTCATAAAGGAAAAAGCCGGTTTCAGACCAGGAAGATCTTGTTGTTGGCAAATACTTAATCTGACGCAACATATAGAAGATGGCTTTGAAAAAAAATCAATAACTGGAGCAGCTTTCATAGATCTTACTGCTACATACGACACGGTAAACCACAGAAAGCTATTGCGCAAATTATATCACCTCACAGGGGACTGTAGGTTGACAATGGTTATTGGTAGTCTTCTGCAGAATCGAAGATTTTATGTCTCCCTAAATGGTAAGAACAGTAGATGGCGACTGCAGAAGAATGGCTTACCACAAGGAAGTGTACTTTCTCCCATCCTTTACAATGTGTACACTAATGACCAACCTATATCTCAAGATGCAAGACTGTTCGTATATGCTGATGGCACAGCTGTGGTGGTCCAGGGGTCCAATTTTGATGCAACATCTGGAAATCTCTCTAGAGCGCTTGAAAAACTGGCTCAATACTACAACGCCAATCACCTCAAACCAAACCCTGACAAAACCAAAGTATGTGCTTTCCATCTGCGCAATAGAGATGCTGGAGTTGAGCTCGATGTTACATGGCAAGGTAAGAAGCTAAAGCACTGTCCAACACCTAAATACCTTGGGGTTGTACTTGACAGAACGCTTTCCTTCCAGCAGCATTGCCAAAACACCAAGGCTAAAGTCTGTTCCAGGAATAACATCATCCTCAGGCTGACAAACTATGAATGGGGAGCTCAACCATCAGTACTGAGAACATAAGCACTTGCTCTGTGTGTTTCTGCAGCAGACTATGCCGCGCCAGTATGGGAAGCATCTGCACGTGCTAAACAGGTTGATGTAAGTGTAAATGCGACAATGCGAATTGTTACAGGCTGTCTCAGATCCACACCAACGGGTAATTTGTACCTACTTGCTGGAATTGCCCCATCCAAGATCAGAAGGCAGGTGGCAGCAGACGCTGAGAGAACAAAGAAAGAAACAGATTCTAGACACCCACTGAATGGGCACGTCACTCAGGCTCGGAGGCTTAAGTCTAGAAATAGCTTTATTGCAAGAACCAAGATCCTTGACTGTTCACAGGAAGGTAATAGAGTCCGTAAATGGGAGAATGAACAAACCGCACTGCAGATAATACCAAAAGAGCAAATGGCACCTGGAAACAAACTTCCTTACACAGTGTGGAGAACACTAAATAGGCTGCGGCTGGTGTACCCAGATGCAAAACTAATCTGTGCAAGTGGGGACTGCTGACTAACGATGACGACGTTCTTTGCCGATGCAGAGAGGTACAAGATGAGGCACATTTGCTCATGTGCCGACTACTGCCGCAGCCCTGCAGTTTTAGTGACCTGCTACAAGCCAACGACAAAGCCGTAGCGGTGGCTAATTATTGGAAAAATAAAATTTGATCTGGACGCGGAAAAGTAACAAGGTCTTGTTCTGAAATGGACTCCCCCCCCCCCCCCCCCCACACACACACACACACACAAAGATAACTGTTTCTGGCTGCCAAGGCCAGACTTTGTGGCCAGAGACAGTGTCCGAATGTGTGAGGTGTGTGTGTGTGTGTGTGTGTGTGTGTGTGTGTGTGTGTGTGTGTGTATTTCGAAAGACGGCCTTTTGGCCGAAAACTTACTTGTTTAATACTCTTTCTGCTGTGCCTGCCTGTGCCTCAACATCTCCCCTATATGATGAATAGCAATCTATCCTTCTTATCATATTGTCAATGAAGGCAAATTAATAAGTTTCATAGCACTTAATGACAGGGTGTGTTTCCTGCGAATTGGGGCAAAATTTTTCTATATTACGATGATGTGTGCCTATGCCCCTACATAAGAATCAAATGAAGAGTAAAAGGATACATTTTACTCCAAACTGGAGGAGGAAATCCCCATGATGCAACAATGATCCTTGGGGATCTGAATGCAAAATTGGGGAAAGAAGAAGTGTATAGAAATATAACGGGAAAAAAAAGCCCGCATGAAGTCAGTAATGATTATGGACTAAGGCTGATAGACTTTGCCAATGGTAAGGAAATGATAAAAAGCACATGGCATCCAAGGAAAGATATTAAGAGGTGCACAGGTGCATCACCAGATGGAGTTACAGGAATGCAGGTAGACCAATGGCACACATCAGACATTATGGAAGTCAGCAGCTGTAGAGGGGCAGATGAAGGCACACATCATTATTTCGTGTAGATCAAGCAACTTAGGAAAAGACAGATTGCTACTTGCCGTAAAGAAGACACGTGAAGTTGCAGACAGGCAAAATCAAAAGATACTACATACAGCGTTCGGCCCCAGCCTTCATCAGTAAAACACACACACACACACACACACACACACACACACACACACACACACACACACACACCATTCACAAGCAAGCATAACTCATGCACACACAACCGCCAACTCCAGCACCTTGAGCTGGAATGCAACATCATGTGGGATGCACGCAGCAATCTGGATGGGGTGGGAAAGGGGAAAGGGAAAGGGAAGGTATAGTAGTGTACAGGTGAGGAGAAAGACTAACACTGTCTGGTGTTGTGAGCAGGGACTGGACAGTCAACATGTGCAGCATCAGGAGGTTGTGGGGCAGAGAACTGGGGAAAAAGGAGCAAACAAGGAAAGGAGTGGGGAAAGTTGGGTGGATGTGTTGGCAGAGGGCCAGGGGGGGGGGGGAAGCAGGGTGGAGACGGAATGGGGATGAGATGATAGGACAGAGGGGGTGGAAACTGTTGGGTACAGGGTGTGGGACAGTACGTTACCACAGGCTGAGGCTGGGATAATTATGGGAGCGGAGAATATGTTGTAAGGATAACTCCAATATGTGCAGTTCAGAGAAGCTGGTGGTGGAATGAAAGATCAAGATGGTTTGGGTGGTAAAGCAGCCACTGAGAGTAAGGGTGTTACGTTCAGGTGCATGCTGTGCCACAGGGTGGTCTACTTTGGTCTTGGCCACAGTATGGCAATGGCAGTTCATGCTGGTGGACAGCTAGTTGGTAGTCATACCACTATAGAAAGCTGTGCAATGATTGCAGCATAGCTGGTAGATGACATGGCTGCTTTCACAGGTGGCTTGGCCTCTGATGAGGTAGGATAAAAACCAGATTGGAATAGGAAGTGCTGGGTGGGTGGATTGGGCATGTTTTGCACCTGGGATATGATCCTTGTGGAAAGGGGTTGGGATGATAGACTAGGATGTTGTGGAGATTGGGTGGGCGATGGAACACACCGGAGAGTAAAGTGTCTCGGATACGATGTCACTCATTTCTGGGCATGATGACAGCTAATCGAAGCTCTGGTGAAGGATGTAGTTCAGTTGTTCCAGTCCAGGGAGGTACTGGGTGATGAAGAGGACAGTCCTTCGTGGCTGGTTCTTGGGGGTGGTGGGAGGATTGTGGGTGTGAGGGGAATATGGCACGGGAAATCTTTTGGTAAACGAGGTCTAAGGGATAGTGCCTGTCTGTGAAGGTCTTGATGAGACCCTCAGCTTACTGAGCAAGGGAGTTTTTGCCAATTCAGATACAACGTCCCCGGATAGCCAGGCTATATGGGAGGGACTTTTTGGTGAGAAAGGAATGACAGCTGTCAAAACGCAGGTACTACTGGTGGTTGGTGAGTTTACTGTGAACAGAGGTGTGGATGGAGCTATCAGAGAGGAGGCAGTGAACATCTAGGAAGGTGGCATGCAGGGTTGAGGAGGACCATGTGAAGCGGATGGGAGAGATGATGTTGAGGTTGTGAAGGAACGAAGATTGTATGTCTTGGCCCTGAGTACAGATGAAGAAGATATCATCAATGAATCTAAACCAGACTAGGGGTTTGGTGTTTAGGGGGGCTAGGAAGGCAACCTCTAGCTGGCCCATAAACAGGTTGGCATAGTAGGGTACCATGCGGGTGCCCATGGCTGTGCCGCGGATTTGTTATATACCTTCCCTTCAAATGAGTAGTAGTTGTGGGTTACGATGAAGTTAGTAAGGTGTTTGAGGAAGGGGGTAGTGGGTTTGGAGTTTGAAGAACCTTGGGAAAGGTAGTGTTAAATAGTCGTAAGACCATGGGCATGAGGGATGTTAGTGTTTAGGAAGGTGGTGTCAACAGTGACGAGTAGTAGGGATCCAGGACATAAAAGGGTGGGGATGCTAGAGAGTTGGTGAAGGAAGTGGTTGGTGTCTATGACGTCAGAGGTTAGATTATGGGCAATTGGTTGGAGGTGTTGGTCAATGAGGGCCGAAATTCTTTCAGTGGAAGCACACAGTCAGCCACAATTGGGTGTCCGGGATTGTTGGGTTTGTGGATTTTGGGCAGCATGTAGAAGGTGGGTGTGCAAAGTGTCATAGGGATGAGGAGGGAAGTAGATTCAGGGGAGACGTTCTGGAAACGGCCTAATGCTTTAAGCAGGGATTGGAGTTTGCACTGGACTTCCAAGATGGGATCACTCTGACAGAGTTTATATAAGGAGGAGTCAGATAATTGTCTCCTGGTAGGATGATTAGGTCAGGATTTGTTTTGAGGTTGTGTATGGCTGTTCTTTCTATTGAAATGTTGGTGTCCTGAGGCAGGGGCATGGGAAAGAATGGGGAGGCTAAGTTGGAGGTAAGGAATTCCTGGAAAGTGGCCAGTGGATGGTTAAGTGGGAGGGAGGGAGGATCACAGTTGGATGGTGGTATGAATTGGAAGAGGCAGGGTTCAATGTTGGAATTAGGGTGGTTTTGGTTGGAGGAATTGGCGGCAAAGAAATGCTTCCATTGCAGGGATCGGGAGGAGGACAGTAGGTCTCTGACAAGTCTAGCTTGGTTAAATTATGGTGTAGGGCTAAAGGTGAAGCCTTTGGATAAGACTGAAGCTTTTGAGGACTTGGACAAAACAGGTGTTGATGGTTGTGAGAGGAGCCAGATACGCAAAAAAAATGCATAAAGATGTGTAAAAATATGCAAAAACACGCAGACACACACACAGGTACACAAAAATATGCACAGATATGTAAAAATATGCGCAAACATGTAAAAATAAGCAAAAACATGTGAAACATCTGGGGCATTTGATGCTGCACCAACAAATCACACTATCATTAAGTCTGTGTTGCGTGCGAATGATCATTGACACAGTGTGGCATGGAAATTAGGTCAAGTTAGTGTAGGTTGGATCGAGACAGATGATAGGTATGGTAAGAAACAAAAAGAATGAGGGGAACATGAAACACTATACATAAAGTCTCCAAATTAAAGAAAAGCAAGAAGAATACAAGAGTAAATTAGAAGAAACCATCTAGACAAGAAAGAGTACATAGAGCAGAGGGAAGTGGAACAGCCATCAGTGTAGCTTCAGAAGAAGTACTGGGGAGACCAGAATACCAAAGAGCAGTGATATGGCTTGACAAGTATAGCTTACTGGTAATCCAAGAGAGACATGAAGTGAGACAAAGAATGCTGCAATGGAAAACAAGACTAGTG
The DNA here is from genome assembly GCF_021461385.2 of Schistocerca piceifrons. NCBI lineage: Eukaryota > Metazoa > Arthropoda > Insecta > Orthoptera > Acrididae > Schistocerca > Schistocerca piceifrons. The sequence goes on from NC_060138.1 coordinate 818,576,471, forward strand.
GACGTAGACTATATGGAGAAGAAGAAATGAGCAAATCATTTTGTGTATGGTGAAGAAAAGGCTTTATGGAAGGAGGAAGATACAGCATTTGGATGAAATGAGGCATAATAATGATATACAATAGTTCTATGAAAGATCTAGAAAAATGAAAATGTGATTCCAACAGAGAGCAGTCTTCTGTAAGGACAAAGATGGAAATCCAACTGGAGATAAAAGTAAAGCTTTGGGAAGATGACAGGGGTATTTTTTGAGTTAACTGATAGAAGGAGGAGAGGAAACAGAGAGGAAAACTTCAATGAGGAACAGGAGGAACTGAACCTGAAATTGGAATTAAGATCAGAAGCAGAGGAGCAGGAAGTCAAACTGCCAGACTCGGGAGAAGTGAAGAAAGCAATTAAATGCTTAAACAACAATAAAGCAGCAAGAGAAGACTGCACGGAGGCCAAATTGCTAACATTTGGGAGAAAGAAGGTGGAGATGGTTATTAATGAATTAATAAAGGAAATACAGATAATTGAGAAATGCCTAAGGAATACAGCATGAGAATAATCTGCCCATTACATAAGAAATTGCGAAATGGTAGAGTGCAGTAATTACACACGATTACTCTCTTAGACACAATATGTACAGTGTTTATTAAGATGTTAGATCCTAGGCTAGAATACCAACCACCTTCCCTACCCTCTGGCTCCTATCCTTGTAACTGCCCCCGGTGTAAAACCTGTCCCATGCACCCTCCCACCACCGCCTACACCAGTCCTGTAACCCGGAAGGTGTACATGATCAAAGGCAGAGCCACGTGTGAAAGCACCCACGTGATTTACCAACTGACCTGCCTACACTGTGAAGCTTTCTATGTGGGAATGATCAGCAACAAATTGTCCATTCGCATGAATGGACACAGGCAGACAATGTTTGTTGGTAATGAGGATCACCCTGTGGCTAAACATGCCTTGGTGCACGGCCAGCACATCTTGGCACAGTGTTACACCGTCCGGGTTATCTGGATACTTCCCACTAACACCAACCTGTCATAACTCCGGAGATGGGATCTTGCCCTTCAGTATATCCTCTCTTCCCGTTACCCACCAGGCCTCAACCTCCGCTAATTTCAAGTTGCGGCCGCTCATACCTTACCTGTCATTCAACAACATCTTTGCCTCTGTACTTCCGTCTCGACTGACATCTCTGCCCAAACTCTTTGCCTTTACAAATGTCTCTGTGCTTGTGTGTGTGTGTGTGTGTGTGTGTGTGTGTGTGTGTGTGTGTGTGTGTGTGTGTGTCCTTTTTTCCCCCCAAGGTAAGTCTTTCCGCTCCCAGGATTGGAATGACTCATTACCCTCTCCCTTAAAACCCACATCCTTTCATCTTTCTCTCTCCTTCCCTCTTTCCTGATGAAGCAACCGTTGGTTGCGAAAGCTTGAATTTTGTGTGTATGTTTGTGTGTCTATCAACATGCCAGCACTTTCGTTTGGTAAGTTACATCATCTTTGTTTTTAGATATATTTTTCCCACGTGGAATGTTTCCCTCTATTATAATCACTACTTTTATCATCACAGCATGTCCATTTTTTTCCTTTCTGGTGTGTCAAGCAATTAAGCGCGGTCTTTGACAGCATGTTCATGTATCAAACTTTTATAAAATGTGAAAAGGGCATGGAAATGGTGCCAGTCTTGTGAAACGTAACTATATTAGTCTAGTTTACCACAAAAATTCTTCCTTACTTTATCTATATTTAATCGAGAAGGGTGGGAGGAATCTTAAAGTAACATGACAGTACCTAACTATTTATAAAACTCACTTAACTGCCTAGTAACAAGAAATTCATGAATGGAAACAAAAATAAATAAAGACAACCACTTGCCCGTAATAGAGAGTGGTGTGATACATACACACACAAATCAGCTACAGGTGAGCAGTTGCTGTTCCTCATCTCTGTTTACCATTTCTACTTACTACTCATTAACAAAATATTAAGTTGAGCTAGTGATCACATGCAGGAGAATGATGCATGAACATATATTTCCTTTAATATTCTCTAATATTTTTATGATGTTACCACATTACACAAATACAACTGTCATGGAACTGAAGAGAACTGAATGTGAAATGAATACATTTTTATATTTTTAAACTGTTTACACACATTCAGTTGAGACCAAATATATAATAGCATAGAGGTGCTGTAACACAATGGTATATAACTGCTGCTGCATACATTAGTTTTGTGAGTTTGCAGTTTGCAACAGCAAAAATACATCATTGCAACTGCTAACATGCAGTTACACACATCCTTTCGTACACTGTACCTGTCATGTTCCTTCTCCACTAGATGGTAACGAGCACGGAAGGCAACAAGATGGGCGTAGTACGCAGGAGCAGGTATAGAGACAGAACGAGTGCAGCGTACGTAAGTGTGGCACAACTGATAGGTCAAGCACTGCAATTCATCTGAATCGAAATGATTGTCATCCCAAAGAACATGATAATGACTTGGACGACTTGTGCCCTGTAAAAGAAAAAAAAAAAAAAAAAAAAAAAAAAAAAATTATTACTATTGTCAAATGCTTAATAATAATAATAATAATAAAGCTTCCAATGACTGTTCCTCACCATAAGAATGTTTAGGTCAATAAAATCACTTGCATGTTATAATAATAATAATATGTAATTGTTTCTAAGACTCAAGGGCCTTCAGCATTGTTTTTATGACTCTTGTCACTGTAACAAAAATCTAGGGTTACACCATAGAGAGTACTATAGTTAGAGTTACACCATAGAGAGTACTATTCCCTGCTATGCACATCTGAATAGTGAACAATTGCATTACGAGGTGCATTCAAGTTCTAAGGCCTCTGATTTTTTTTTCTAATTAACTACTCACCCGAAATCGATGAAACTGGCGTTACTTCTCGATGTAATCGCCCTGCAGACGTACACATTTTTTACAATGCTGACGCCATGATTCCATGGCAGCGGCGAAGGCTTCTTTAGGAGTCTGTTTTGACCACTGGAAAATCGCTGAGGCAATAGCAGCACGGCTGGTGAATGTGTGGCCACGTAGAGTGTCTTTCATTGTTGGAAAAAACCAAAAGTCACTAGGATCCAGGTCAGGTGAGTAGGGAGCATGAGGAATCACTTCAAAGTTGTTATCACGAAGAAACTGTTGTGTAACGTTAGCTCGATGTGCGGGTGCGTTGTCTTCGTGAAATAGCACACGCGCAGCCCTTCCCGGACGTTTTTGTTGCAGCGCAGGAAGGAATTTATTCTTCACAACATTTTCGTAGGATGCACCTGTTACCGTAGTGCGCTTTGGAACGCAATGGGTAAGGATTACGCCCTCGTTGTCCCAGAACATGGACACCATTATTTTTTCAGCACTGGCGGTTACCCGAAATTTTTTTGGTGGCGGTGAATCTGTGTGCTTCCATTGAGCTGACTGGCGATTTGTTTCTCGATTGAAAAATGGCATCCACGTCTCATCCATTGTCACAACCGACGAAAAGAAAGTCCCATTCATGCTGTCGTTGTGCGTCAACATTGCTTGGCAACATGCCACACGGGCAGCCATGTGGTCGTCCGTCAGCATTCGTGGCACCCACCTGGATGACACTTTTCGCATTTTCAGGTTGTCATTCAGGATTGTGTGCACAGAACCCACAGAAATGCCAACTCTAGAGGCGATCTCTGTTCAACAGTCATTCGGCGATTCCCCAAAACAATTCTCTCCACTTTCTCGATCATGTCGTCAGACCGGCTTGTGCGAGCCCGAGGTTGTTTCGGTTTGTTGTCTCACGATGTTCTGCCTTCATTAAACTGTCGCACCCATGAATGCACTTTCGACACATCCATAACTCCATCACCACATGTCTCCTTCAACTGTCGATGAATTTCAATTGGTTTCACACCACGCAAATTCAGAAAACGAATTATTGCACGCTGTTCAGGTAAGGAAAATGTCGCCATTTTAAGTATTTAAAACAGTTCTCATTCTCGCCGCTGGCGGTAAAATTCCATCTGCCATACGGTGCTGCCATCTGTGGGACGTATTGACAATGAATGCGGCCTCATTTTAAAACAAGGCGCATGTTTCTATCTCTTTCCAGTCCAGAGAAAAAAAATCGGAGGCCTTAGAACTTGAATGCACCTCGTAAGATGCTGAAACACAGTAATGAATCAAAAGATATTTATTATTTTATTTGACTGTGCATGGTATACTTCATGCTTTGAGAGATTATCTGCTACAATTAAATCTAGTGAGACACCAAGAAGACATGGTCGGATGTCAATGTAACTTCATACATGTACCACACCACTGGCACATATGAAAACGATTAGAATCAAAATGCTCTCTGACAGGTAGAATGGTCACCAGAGTGCATTAGTGTTGTTAGTGTTCTGTTGCCACCAAGCCTTTTAAGGTATATAAGAGGCGTGAACATCATCAAATGTTGACTGATCACCACGAAGGACATGGAGATGCCACGTACTCTTGTGAGGAGGAGATTAGTGTTTAATGTCCTGTCAATTAATGAGGCTATTAGGGATGGATCAGAAGCTCAGATTAGGGAAGGGTAGGGAAGGAAATCAGCCATGCCTTTGAAAGAAACCGTCCCAGCATTTGCCTAAAGAAATTTAGGGAAATCACGGAAAACCTAAATCAGGATGGTTGAAAGTGGGTTTGAATCATCATCCTCCAAATGTAAGTCCATTGTGCTCACCACTGTGCCACCTCACCCGGTCATACTTGTTCAGGACATAACTTATCAGCACCTGACAAGTTTGGAGTCAACCATAACTGTGAGTTAAGGCCTGAAGATAGTGCACTGAAGCACTGAAACTAATAGCTATAAAATAAATATCATCATAAGGAAGCCTGTAGGCATTCCATTTATTGCATGATTTTGAAAGGAGTCTCATTGTGGATCTACATTTGGTCGGCTGGACCAGTCATGCAACACCCAGATTTGTGAGACATGCAGACACGACAAAAGCCCCATGTTGGACTACACGTGAAGTGAGGGAAGGCATACTCTTCATGAGGGTTCTGGTGAACAACATCTGGTCACCACAGGGATGATCTCTGTATTATGAACAAAGCACATCATAACTCCTTCACATCTGCACCTACCACCCAAGAACAAGTAATGGACACACTGCAACATTCTGCGTCATCCCATATCACTGGTCAGAGGCTAGCAGCAACCACACTAGGGGATTACCATTAACACCATGACACAAACATCTGCGGTTGGAACGGTAATGTGACTGGGAAGCATGGACTGCTGATGAATGGCACCCCACTATGTTCAATGGTTAATTGCAGTTATGCACTAATTAACTGCATTTCTGCACTACCCCTGACGCTCATCACCAGCAACTATGGCAACAACCTGAGGACAGATCTCTTTCTTCCAGGGTTTTGGAGAGGCACAGTCTTTTTGCTCTTGGAGTCACTGTGTGGGGTGCCATTGGGTACGACTTCATGCCACAGCTAGCAGTAATTGAGGGAATTCTGAAGGCACAACAGTACATCACAAACACCTTGCATACATATGAGTTACCCCTCGAGCAACAGTAGTGGTGCCATTTTTCAACAGGACAATGCTTGTCTAATGCAGCAAGTGTCTCTATGAACTGTGTGTCTAACAATGTACTCTCATGGCAAGCAAGATCCCCAGATCTGTCCCCAATACCTTATGTGTGCAACCAACTCCAATGTCAACTCCATCCCAGTGTCAGTACCCAGGAATATCGAGGATCAATTACAACGGTTGTGGGCCAGCTTGGCTCAGGGGAGGATACAACAATTGTATGACACCCGTCTCAATCAAATCAGTGGATGCCAGACAGGGTGCAATGACATACTGGTAAGTGGACTACACTTCCAAGTTCTTTGTAAATATGACTTTTTATTGTGATCAGAGAAGCACTATATCAACTCATCACATTTCATTTCGTTTCCTCCTCCCTTTCTGGGTGCTTCACTTTTCTGTCAGGCAGTGTGCTTCTATGAGGTTTGGAAGGTCAGGGAGAGGTACTGGCAAGAGTAAAGCTGTGCTGCTGAGTCATGAGTCATGACTGGATAGCTCAGTTAGTAAGAGTGTTGTTAGCAAAAGGCAAGGCTCCAGGTCCGAGTACCTGCCCAGTGCACTGTACAGGCCTGCCAGGAAGGTTTAAGACAGTGAAATTGTAAAAAAGTACTATAAACATCATTCCAATAAGTTGCAGCGTCATCTTTGTTAACCTGAACACCTTAAATACTACTGCAAACTGATGGAGATAAAACCTAAATGGTGATTTATATCTTTTTTGAATTCTCCAAGAACACGAGCAGAATAATGTGTTCATAATTTTTTTTAGCAATACATAAAGACATGCGCCAAGAACACACAAAACTACTGATTATGGAGACCAGGAAAGAAATTTTATTTCATCTTCAAGCTCATCAAACCAATCTTAGATGATGGGCATGGTAAACTAGTCTATGGGCACCCAACAAATTCATTATCAGTGCTTATACATCTACAATTCAATATATCTATGTTTAGAATTTTTAAAACAAAGTTACTACCACAACCACCACCAAGCTAGTCAATTGTCCTATAGAAACCTGCAGGTATTATATCTTTCAGCCACACACAGACTTTATGCTCCAGTAAGTCTTCCTCTGTCATCCATTACATAGTCTTTCAGTCTTCACATAGCCCTTAAAATACAACCAAGAACTTCCCTAGTCCATTTAGCATCTATTTGCCTGCGTATATGCTGCACCCACTTCCATCACAGTATAATTACATCTTCCGCCCTTTAACCGTTTTTATCTTTTCTGATCTCTCCTAGTGACATTTGTGTGTATCCTTTTATACTCACAATCGTACGAAATTTATATAGTAGCTGGTGGGTCTCACCAGCGCTAATGTGTGCAATGAACTCATAATAATAAGTTAATTGTAAGGGGGAGAGAGGGAGCGTGAGATAGAGGGGGGGGGGGGGGGAGGAAAGAAGGGGGGGGGGGCAGAGAGAGAGAGAGAGAGAGAATACCTAAAGAAAAGAAGAGGTTGCCTTTAAAAAGTATGCAGCAATATCATAATTCTTTTTCAACACTGGCACTTTAGCTTCATAAATTCATGCATCATGAAGACTTTAAAACACTCATTATTTATGTGATCTGAGGCTTTTCTGGCGAATGTGCTGCTTCCATGATTCTGGAGTGTAATGCCATATCCAACTGTCGGAAGTCCACAATAAATAAGACAACTGTTTCGCCATAATCAGATGGTGCTGATGTAATACAGTTTCTGTTGCGGGCTTACTGTGTTTACACCCACGAATCCAGGACGCAGACCTCGCCGACCCCATGCTATACTTGATGGTGGAAGTGTGTGAGGCTGCGACAGTGGAGGAGAGGGTCGCAGTTGCCTCCTTGCCTGCTGTCCCTATCACATCGTGTGTCCAGGTATCACTTTTTGCTTTGTTGGCGCTTAGTATAGGCTCTTATGCATTGCTCTCAATTATCTGTCACATGAACTTCAATTGCTTCTTTGGAAATGCAGTACCAAAATTTATTGGTGGTAGCCAGGACTTTCTTTTCCTGATAATTCACTTTATGCCCATTTTCAAAGCAGTATTCTGCTATTGCAGACTTGTGGGGCTGCAGTGACTTATGTTCTATATGTTGATCTTCAACGTGTGGATCATTTGTCCAATTTACGTTTTTCTCCATTCACATGGAACCTGGAATATCCTCGCTTTTTTGAGGACCAAGTTGTCTTTCTCTGTGCCTAATTAGCTCTTGCTTTGGCTAGTGGTTGGAAAACTGGCATTATGTGGTGTTTTCACAGTTGGCTGCCAATTTTTGATAATACATTGCCAACAAATGGTACAAAAATAGTCTTGTCTTCTTCTTTAGTGTCATTCTTGGGGTGCTTGTGTTGCAGAGCCATCCCTATACGTCAGCTGCTGTATCCATTCTTGTGGAAGACAGATTCCAGGTGCTACAGCCCTGTTGTCAGAATTTGCTCATCTGAGATGGAGTGTATCCAGAGTACTAGAGTGCAGAGCATGCTTTTTTCTGTGAGGGATGGCGGCAGCAGGGGGCATGGAGATATAAATCTGTATACGTTGACTTCTGGTATTCACCGTGGGCAAGCAAACTGTCAGGCCTAGGAAGCCGAGAAAAGGAAGTTGCCCTTCTTTTTCTATTTCCATGGTAGACCAGACGTTTTCATGGATGGAATTCAGATGTCCTAAGAACTTTTGTAGTTTTTCGGGTCCATGTGGTCAAATGGCAAAAATGTTTTCCAGTGCTCTATGCTATAAGTATTCCATGAACAGGTTTGCTACAAATGACGAGAGTCAGCTGACCGTGTCTATGCTATCAGTCTGCTCATACCACTGTAAACTGAAAACACAAGAAGTAGATGTCAAAACATGACAACAAGGTTGTGTTATCTCAGGGCTGAACTTCTCACTAATTAATTATATGGAGTCTTCAATTGGGACTTAAGTACGAAGCGAGATGACTTCAAAGCCGACCACCTTGAGCCTTGGCTCTTTCGGCCAGCAGATGAAATCACCTAAGTTTTTTATGTGATATGTACAATTGCTGAAGTCAGAGCCCTACAATAAGCCAAATACTTTGCCAGGGAATATGTTGGTGCCCCAGTGTTGCTCACTATTGGTCACACACCGTCCTCCTGTGTCTCTGGCAGGCCATACAATCTGGGTGGTACACCAGTCCACTGGCTTTAACGGGTGGTGGTGCTTTTCTACACTTCCTTGCTTCCATCTGCTGCTACTTTCAAGTATGTCAGATCATTCAGAAGCTCTAGCATTTCCTGCTCTTAGTCCTTGTGTTGGAGGAGAACTGTGGCACTGCCTTATCAGCTGCAAGAACAATGATAAGACTTCTTTCCGACCACCTGCTGGCAATATATCATCAAAACTTGGCACAATACTTTGAAAACACCATGTAATGGTAGTTTTCTGACTGCCAGCCAAAACAAGAGCATTGTTAGGGACAGTGAAAGTCGATCTGAGCGTCAAAATAGCACAAGTGCACAAGTTCCCTGTCAGTGCAGAAAAAAGTATATTGGACAAATGATCTACACAACTGAAGATTGACTAATAGAATATGAGCGCCACACTCACTCACTGCAGCCCAATAAGTCTGCAACAACAGAACACTGCATTGAAACTGGACATAAAACGAATGACCAGCAAACAAAAATCATAGCTTTCATCGATAAATTTTGCGACTGCTTTTTCAAAGAAGCATTTGAAATTTGTGTGACAGATAACTAAATCAACAGAGACATTGACTTCCAACTGAGCAAGGCATCACAACCGATACTAAGCTCCATCCAAGTGAAAGGTGACACATAGCTGCAAAAAGTGACAGGGGCAGTAGAGAGAAGAGACTCTCCCCTCCACCCTCATGCATTTCCACTACTGAACATAGTGGAGGGCCAGCGAGGCCTGAGCACTGGACCAGCAGGCGTAAATACCAGGAGCCTGCAGCAGACACTTCATTTCATGATGGCAGAATGGTCATCTGGCGAAATATACTGGTCTTTCGACAATAAGATCTGGCAGTCCATTCGAGAACCATGAAAGCATTAATTATTTAATTTGTTGGAAACATTAAATGGGACAGAAACATATATATCCTAGTTTCCTTCCTCCAGTTTTAGGAGCTGATCCAGCAGTGAAGTTAGTTACTGTTTCACTAAACATATTTAATGGCAAATAAAATATACATGTGTCAGAGCAATGACGTAACAATCGTACGACGGCCAGACAAGTCGTCGTCAGCAGCACTGCAGCAGTGGCTGAAATTGTTGCCTCTTATTCTTTCTCTGACCAACTGTGAGTTTTTGTGTGGGATAAAGTTACTCAATGCACAAAACATAGTGCTCATCAAAATTCATCATCAGCTGTGTCAGAAATACAGGCTAAAAGTCATGCACAGGCAGACCTCAGTGTCCATAATGAAGAGGGCCAAAGATCACCATCCTTCATCACGACCTCATGGAGTTGGTGTGGCACTGAATTATGGAGAAATGCTGCTCCACAATACGGATCTCAGCAGCCATTTTCTGCAGATGTTACAATCCTTGTTGCATAGAATTGTCACTAAGCATTTGCTATTTCAGGTGTGTGCTGAAAAACCTGACACCCAAACGCAAAACAAATTGCTTAAGAGTTGCATTGACATTTCTGTAACAGTACCATGATGACTGCAATGAATTCTTTGACAAGAAGACCATGGGAAATGAGACACAGATTGCTCACTTTACCCCAAAAACCAAGCCTCATTCTATGAAGTGGCACCACAGAGGATCTCCAGTCAGGATGAAGTTCAAACAGCCTGTGTCAGAACACACAAACATACTACGTCAGAGCAGCAAGTGATGTACAAATAGTACTGGGACAGGAAGGACATTCTGCTCGCTGCCTTCCTGTCTACAGGTGAAACAGTGAACACTAAACATTTCTCTGAAACACTGCAGAAATTGTGACAGGCCATCCAAAATATGTTCGGCACACAAATACTGTTCTGGACTATTTAAGGTGGGAGCTGCTTGCTCATCCACTATAAAATCTTGAACTTATTCCCAGCTCTTTCCATTTTTTTCTGCTTTTCAAGAAACTTGTGCCCTCCAGTCAGAATTTTAGCAAATGATGAAGATCTTAAGAAGACTGGCAAATGCTGGTACCATTGCTGGACACACGAATTCAAAAGCTGATCCCATGATACGACAAGTTTCTTAATTCTGGTCGTGATTTACTCAAAAAATAGCTTAAAGATTGCTGTATCTGTATGAATCTCATTAATACTGCCAACATGTATGTACTTAATTTGTGTACCTGTCCCACTTGCAAATAAATCATTGCAAAAATTACTATCCCCAAGCTCCTATTTGATCTCTTGATTTCTCTTATCTTTCCTTTGTGTTCCTTACACGAGACACATATTGGTGGCAAGAGAATTGTTCAACACAGTAAGTAGTAAGTGGCAGTTCTTTAAACTTTCTTAACAATGTTTCATGAAAAGAACATTGCCTTCCCTACAGGGAATTCCATTTGAGTTCACAGAATATTTCCGTGATAATTGTGTGTTGATCAACCCCACCAGTGACAAACCTAGCAGTGCGCATCTGAATTGTTTTGATGTTTTCTTTATTCCAATCTGTTTGGGATCCCACTCGAGCAGTATTCCAGATACTTCCCCATACACTACAGTGTCACCAGCAAATGGTCCCAGATTGTGGACCATCCTAACTGTCAGACTGTTTATGTACACAGATATGAATGGCAGTCCATTGCACCTCTTTGGGGCTCTCTTGACGATACCCTTCTCTCAGATGAACACTTGTCATCCAGGACAACATGTTGGGTTTGATTACTTAAGAAGTTATTGAGCTACTCGTATAGCTGGGAACATATTATGTATGCTCGAACCTTCGTTAACAGTCTGCAGTGGGGGATTGTGTCAAACACTTTCCAAAAATCTAGGAATATGGAATCTGCCTGTTGTCCTTCATCCTCTTGTGAGAAAAGGGCTAGCTGAGTTTTGCATGAGTGGTGCTTTTTAAATCTTTCCTGATTTTGGACAGAAGCTCTTCTCTCTCTCTCTCTCTCTCTCTCTCTCTCTCTCTCACACACACACACACACACACACACACACACACACACACACACACACACTACTGGGAAAGGTCAAGATAAATTTGACTGCCTATAACACAAGAGATTTATATACACATTCACTGACATAAAATATTAAGTGTTACAACAAATATTGATAAACAAAATTAAAATGAAAACAGAAAACCTAATTCAAGTAAGAACATGAAACTAAAACAAAACTATTAACTTACCTGAATACCTTGATGGCTACACAGATAGAAGTCAAATTCCGTAGGATGTGTAATACCAACATCTACTGTAGTTCCAGCAGGTATGTTCCCCGATTTTCCTGATTGTTCCTTCTTATCTGCACAAAACAACCTGCAAGTGATTTCAATTATTTCGTAAAATTTTGTGAAAACATGCTAAAAATTTAGGTTAAAGGAGGTCTGAGTGTTTAGAAGAACATTAATATAGCAGCAATGCGCAAAACGGAAAAGGTCAAAATCAATAATAAATATTGTGACTAAACTGCAAGTAAGCTTAAGTTGCTATTCCACAAGCAATTAAGGTGGTACCACTTATGTATCATCAAATTTGCATGTGGAAACTTCAAAATTCATCACATTACTTTTCAACATCTACATCTACATAGATACTCCGCAAGCCACCATACAGTGCCTGGTGGAAGGTACCCTATGCCACTGCTAGTCATCTCCTTTCCTGTTCCGTTCACATATAATGCAAGAGGAAAACTACTGTCTATATGCCTCCCATATGAGCCCTAATTTCTTGAATCTTATCTTTGTGGTCTTTATGCACAATGTATGTGGACAGCAGTAGAATCATTCAGCTGTCAGCTACAACTGCTGGTTCTATCAATTTTCTCAATAGTGTTTCTCAAAAAGAATGTCGCCTTCCATCCAGGGACCCTCATTTGAGTTCCCAAAGCATCTCTGCAACACTTAAGGTGTTGTTTGTACCTACTGGTAACGAATGTAGCAGCCCACCTCTGAATTGCTCTTATGGTTTCCTTCAATTTGACCTGGTAAGGATCCCAAACACTCAAACAGTAGTCAAGAATAGGCTGCACCAGCACCCTATATGAGGTTTCCTTCACGGGTGAATCACTCTGTCCCAAACTGAAGTCAACCATTCACCTTCCATTACACAGTTCTCACATGCTCGTTCCATTTCATATCACTTTGCAGCATTACGCCCAGATATTTAAATGACTTGGCTGTGTCAAGCTCGACACTAGTAATACTGTAACTGAACATTTCAGGTTTGTTGTTCTTACCCATCTGCATAACTTAGATTTTTCCACATTTAGAGCTAGTACCCATTCCATCACACAAACTAGAAAGTTTGTCTAAGTTGTCTTATATCTTTCGACATCTTATCGTACATCACACTCATCAGCAAACAACTGCAGATTGCTGTTCACTCTGTCCGCCAAATCACTTACGTATATAAAGAACAACAGCAGTACTGTAACACATCCCTGAAGCACTCCTGATGATACCCCTTGTCTCTGATGAACACTCGCCGTCATGGTCAACATACAGAGTTCTATTACTTAAGAAGTCCTCAAGCAACTTGCATATCTATGAACTTATTCCATACGCTCGTACCTTTGTTAACAGCCTGCAATGGCGCACCATGTCAAATGCTTCCGAGAAATCTACAATACAGAACCTGCCTATTTGTCTTTCATCCCTAGTTCACAGTGCATCATGTGAGAAAAGGGCAAACTGAGTTTCACATGAGTGATGCTTTCTAAAACCATGCTGATTTGTGGACATAAACTGCTCAGTCTCAAGATAGTTCATTATATTCAAACTGAGAATGTTTTCAAGGATTAAACAGAAGTTAGGGATATTAGTATGTATTTTCGTGGGACTGATCTTTTACCCTTCTTCTATACTGGAATCACCTGCATTTTTTTTCAGTCACTTGGAACTTGGTGCTAGGTGAGAGATTCATGATAAATGGCAGCTAGGTAAGGAGCCAATGCCGTAGAGTACTCCTTGTAAAACCGAACTGGGATTCCATACGGACCTGGTGATATATTTGCTTTCAATCCTTTTAGTTTTTTTCTCTACGTCAGGGATGCTTAGCACTATGTTATCCATACAAGAGTCTGCCCAATGGTCACATGACGGTATGTTTGTATGATTCTCCTGTGTGAATGATTTTTTGAATGCGAAATTTAAAACTTCTGCTTTCGTTTTGCTGTCTTCAACTGCCACACGAGACTGATCAACAAGGGACGGAATGTAAGCCTTAGACCCACTTAGTGATTTTACATAGGACCAGAATTTTCTCAGGTTCCCCGCCAGATTTTTTGCTATGGTGTGACAGTGGTAGTTACTGTATGCTTCGGACATAGATCTTTTCACGGACACACAAATCTCTACTAACCGTGGCTTGTCACCATTTGTGCGTTCTCTTTTGAACAGAGGGTGCGACAACCTCTGCTTCCTCAGCATCTCCCAAATTTCATTATTTCCATCCTTTATCCACTTACTAGGTGCACACCTCTCCAGGCTACAATTTGCAATCTGCTTAAACTTTTCCCATAATTCCTCTGCATCCACCTTACTGGAACCAAGTGTTATCAATTCACTGTCTAAGTGAAATGCTAACAACTGCTTATTTGCTCCATCTAGCAGAAACAACCTTCTAGCCTTCTTGACGGACTCTTAATTTCGTAACCATAGCTGCTATAATGAAATCATGATTGTTAATCACCGCTTCTATAGTGATATTGTCGATAAGGTCCGGCCTGTTTGTAGCAACAAGATCTAAGACATTTCCATCATGTGTGGGCTGCCAACCTAGCTGCTCGATAGTTCCCAGATAATGTGTGCTTCGCATGACTGACTGTGTGTGCCTTCCACGTTGGATCCATTGACATCCCCATAAATACTCTGTAGGTTAAAGTTACCTCCAACAAGTATTGCACGATTTGGGTACTTCCGCACTACTGACCATAGACATTCTTTGAATGAGTCTAATATTGTCACAACAGAGTCGGGTGGCTGGTAAATACATCTAACAATTAACTTGGTTTCACCTGCACCTGTTACACGCAACCAGATAACTTCACTGTTTCACTCAACTCCAACCTAAGTAATAGAGTTGTCAACTGCAATGAACACTTGCCCTCTTATGGCCTCTATTTCCAAGATATGTTCCAAACTAGCTGAATGTGAGAGCTTTTCACTTGAGATTTCAGCCAGCTCTTGGTCCCAAAAATAATTTGAGCATGAGTATTTTCCTAGAGGGCAGCAAATTCAGGAACTTTATTACAAATACTTCGACAGTTTACTGACAAAATTTTGACAGTCGTAGTGTCTTTACTCTAACACTGTTTGACTTCCCTTGATGCATATCAACTGGCAAGTGTTCATCAGAGCACCTCAAACTACTGTCTAACCTAGAAAACCCTCATGAGCACTCCACAAGTACTTTGCTACCCAAGTAGTTGCCTCCTTTGTGTAGTGCACCTGTGACCTATCAAGGGTAGTCCTAGCCATGCCACTGAAAGTTAAAATCATTTTAAGTTTGTGATACCACTAACATAAAAAGAATGAGATAAGCAAGAGATTTAAGTTAAACCAATCTGTTTTGCACATTTATATACACAATAGACTATACTTTCAAAAAAGCTTTTGCCACTGTCTTACTGTTACCTGTATTACATGACGATTTAAGTAAAAGTGAGATAATTGTGAGAGGTGGACGAACACCCATCTCAGTATAGTTTGTGGTTACATTTAATTTGTTGTTACTACACTCACAACTATTACATCAATGTGTAAGCACTTCATGTTGTATATGTTAAATCATATGAATAATCACGACGACAAAATAATAATATGTGTTTGATGGCAATTACTAATTCTATCATTCCTCTTATGAGTATTCAATAACAAATTTATGCACTGAATTTATTTAAGATTTGAATCATCTGATCCATTTGTAAGTCTTGTTTTTGCATTGATTACTTTGGATGTAAAAAGCTAACTGATTGATTAATAACAGAGGTTTAGTTTACCAGTAGCTCACTTCATTCCTATAAGAAGCTTATTTGGATGCTGGTAATGACAGCATAATCTGGTTATAAATGCATTTAAATGCCTGACAACTGAAATTGGAAGAGAACTTTTTGTAGTTACAAAGTTAATAACTTTGGTTTCAATTCTTTGTTGGGACTTGGAACATCTTAAAGCCCTACTTATGTGTTAGTGGGTACTTAATGACAAATTGAATGAGTGACATTCCATTTTTATTAACTTGAATAGACTACACTTTGTAATTTGGTACAATGAGTATTTGTGTCCATCGTTGCGTCTGACATCACAGTGTTATTTTGGCATGACGTCCCCTTCCTGATTTAGTTCTTAGTGTAGAGATTTTGTCACATTCTTCAGAATGACAGAGTCACGTAATTTCAGTTTATACAGGGTGTCCCAGGAGGGATGGGCAATATTCAGGGATATGACAGTAATGATCATTTGAAGTTTAAAAAACATTCATGTGGACACATGCCTTATTCAGAATGGTTTCTGAAACAAAACACATTTGATGAACATTGTTATTCAACAAATTGTCAGGTTTACATGTGTACACCAGTTAGTAAACATTACATCATGAATTTTACACTGTAACAATTGAAAAATATCTACTTTTACCACAAACACCTCTAAGCACTATTGTACATGTCACATTACAGCTGTTCTACAGTCCATGAGAAATGTTCGAATATCCCATTATCAACAAACACCACATCTGCATATTCTTTATTAGTGTAGATGTGCAGCATTTTGGTCAGCAGTGTACAAATGCATTTAACCAATGCTTCTCTCTGGTACACATTGAATCTCTAGCACTACTTCACTCACAATGTATTATGGGTACCTGTGAGATCATGGGGGAGTTTAACAGCAGAAAGACGTCCACAGCAAAGAAGTTGAAAGTAATGACATAGACCAGGCTAGAATAAAACTTCAAAGATTCGGATGGGTAAGACACGTGTGTGCCACTACCCCAAAAGCAGATGTACATTACACATGTTCTGCCATTGAAACCATTCAGAATACGGCATATCTCTGTACGAAGTTTTTTGCTCCAGTCACATTCCTGCATACTGATCATCCTTCATGGGATCCCCATGTCATGACAAATTCTACTGTTAAAGTGGGGAAATGGCAGCTTCACTGTATCACTGCAGTTCCAGATGTTGTTCCATTTGCTATGGTGCCACATCAGCTGTGTGTGAAAATCCAGCTTTATAAGCAAGAGAGTGGCAGCAGTGTTGGAATATGGAAACTACACGATTCAATACTGTTAAAACTGAAGCACTGTGGCATGCTAGTAATTAAATGACCTCTGAGGTAATTAGTAAGTTGCTATACAAATAAAAACAAGACTTACATAGTTCCTTTCTCTGATGATCATGACATTGCACTGTCTGTAAACACGTAACGTGTAAAATAGAACTTTGGTAAAGTAATGTATTGTACAACGTCTACAGTAACTGACAAATGGTGATCACCACAGTGAAACTGCTTTTTAGTTTGAATAGTAGGTTTAGATTTTAGATTTTTATTATGTTTGGGAGTTTCATCTTGTTTGCATATGTAATCTGGTACAGATGGATGCAGTGTTTCTGCAAGGCAGGTTGAGGATAGCTGCTTTATCATGCTTGGTGGTACTTGTTAATTTGGCGGTTTATTCCATGCAGTCTCATTCTGGTTCAGAGAGGAACCATGTACCACAGAGTAACACGTACCATGACAATCGGTATTACCTCATGGGAACAAGAGAGAATGCTGAATGGTCATTCTAAAAAGAATTGTGAATCAACTTGTATTAAGCACATATAATGTCACAATCCATATGGAATACAAAAATTGTATGAGGTGTTCGAGTGCTGTAATTAATGGATCAATACAAGCTTGAAGAACTACTTTTCCATTAACTGATAGGAAGTTGCAGATAAGCACTTTCAGGTTTTTAGCACAAATACAGTTGCAGCACAGAAATCTTTGATCAGAAGAACTATGTGGTGAGGCAGAGTGGCAATTCAAGAGAGATAAGTTCAGAATTTAAGAATATCCAAGAACATAACCGGAATTCTTACACATTTCCCACATATGAAAATCATAAGACCAAGTGTAGAAACCGGAGTATTATTGTACTGTAAAATCTAAAAGATTTAGAGGAGAATAAGAAATCAAGTAACAATCAAGAAGAAATTTGTAATTTTTGTTGAAAGAATTTCTGCTAAACACTGCTGCTGTCATTAGCAATGGGGTCAGCAGCCGAGATTACATTGCAGTGCAAAAGTCATTAACAGCATTGTAACAAAAAGGCATTAAGAAGTATTGTGTAGTCAAGGTACAATCATTAAATCCACTGAGTACAATTATGTCAAAGAAGAATTTTGTAAGTCCACGAGTTGGAAAAGTGTTGTCTTTTGCTTCTAAGGGCTACTATTGTTCATCAGAGCCACAATGACCTCCCAGCTTCAACAGTCAACATGCCTGCATCTCATCACACTACAGCAACAGTGGCTTCAGCTGTGCACTCATCCAAACAATGCATTTCACCCATCACATCAATCTACCTTCCAATCACCATTGCAACAAGGCAGTCAATGCAAGCACTGCCTGGTGAGCTGTATTAACTCAAAGCTGATTTTTGTTGTTGTTATTGTGGCTGGTGGTGGTGGTGGTGGTGGTGGTGCTGTGTGTGTGTGTGTGTGTGTGTGTGTGTGTGTGTGTGTGTGTGTGTGGAGGTAGTTTGGAGTAGGGGTTGGCAATCTGAATTTGTTGGTTGGTTCAAGGGAGTCGTCAAACTTTGATTGCTAGCAGCAGTAGAAGATTAGGTGCAAACCCTTTATTGTTTGTGCTTTATGTTAATAATGACACACAAGGTGAAAGAGGTGCTGAAAGCTCTATTGCCGATTTGAAAATCTGAATTTAATAATGGATTAGATATTACTAGCAAGAGTATCAAAGCTCAAGGTGATTGGCTGTGGGCTACAAGTGTTGGCAGAAACAAAAGAGCAGAGATAAATACTAAACAGACAGAGCAACTACTAACTTAAAGTCAGAATTAAAGGCTGAAATACAAACAACTAATGCTAACCCTGATCAACATATTATCGAGTATCTTAGAGAACACTTACAAATCATTAATAAAATATTAGAATATATTGTAATAATACCAAATGAGTTACATTTTGGTTTGACTGTAAGATCTGAATTTGTGCCCAATCCATTGACAGGTTTTGTTCAGTTAAATATGGGATGATAACAAACCTCAGATGAGATCCAGTCTATATATTAAAAAACAAGATACAGATTTACATCAGGTAGATGTTTTGTGTTCTACTTTTGGAGGAATTTATGCGAACTAAAGTGTCAATAAGATGTTGAATTAAATATTAACACACCTCCTCCTTCAGGTGTTGTCCATAACGAAACTATATGGGAAAAATTATCTGACTTTGGTGAATGATCAAATTAAACTGGCAGAACACTTATCAGACAGATTTTTGTCAACGATTTAACAATAATTGCATAGATTTATGTTGTCTATTATAATATGGTGTTAATTTATACGACATGTAATATATTTTCATGAGATTAAACACAGACGACTTAATTTTATCATCCAGCAAAGTGATTATTTCCAGGAAGTACAGAGGAAGTTATAGTTGTACATTTTTGTTTGACTTTGCTTTATGTCAAATATTGATTTAAAATATTTTAGGAAAATTAAAAGGAAACAACACATTATGTTTTAAGTTGAAGCCGGCCGAAGTGGCCATGGGATTCTAGGCGCTGCAGCCTGGAACCGCGAGATCGCTACGGTTGCAGGTTCGAATCCTGCCTCGGGCATGGATGTGTGTGATGTCCTTAGGTTAGTTAGGTTTAACTAGTTTTATCCAAGTTTTAGGGGACTAATGACCTCAGAAGTTGAGTCCCATAGTGCTCAGGGCCATTTTTTAAGTTGAGTGTAGGAGGCCTCGTGCCCGTATTAAGTGAACACAGATGTGTGGATCGACAAGGGATATCGAGGATAGCTTCTTGGGTACTCTCTTTGATGCCACATTACTTATGAGTTTGATTTCCATAGCAGTTTCATAATGTTATACTATCCTGTTTCCTCTAAATTACAACTTCTTCGACTATTCTCTCAGAGATATTTACTACTGGAAAATGGCAAAACTCAATTCTAGAAACAGGATGCATTTTTCTTTGTGGGATTCACTTGCGGCTATCTCATCCGTATCTGCACAAATAATGTAACCTGTAAATGGACAACAAGGTGCTGCCCACTGTTCTACTAACAGTGCAGTGGTTACATATGTTCTCACACAACTATTTCTTACAACTGCAATACAAGGATGGCCAATGTGATGCGATATTGGAAGGATTCTTCCGCTGTATTTTCATAATCAGTAGTAATGATGAGAACCCTAACCCTCCCCCCAGGGTCCCATAATTTGTGGAGATGGTGCACTAGCTGTCCTATGAAAATAAAAAACAAATAAAGTAACTGTATGTTTGGAAATCAGGAAAGGTGAAGTACACAAGTCTCTTTGCCTATCTTGCATTAATTACAAAAGATAATAAATATCATAACTACCATAATTACTATCTAGAGTAAGGCTAAGTCACCAAAGCGTGTAAGAAACATAATATTTTTAACTAAAATGCTCAAATGGTAGAACACAAAAGTAATGTTACTGTATCCATATAACTTGTTACTACCTCTCGCCTGTGGGCATTTTTAGAGGTGGAAAATGTTGTGTTAACCACAAGCAACACTACAGAATTAATTACTCGACTGAAATCACTGGAAACTGGGTTCCGGTTTGTGTGTTATCTGTACATAATATCATATATAGAAAATAACTACCATAAATAAGGAACACCAACATGCTCCATTTCTGGATATTTAATAAAATTGTCTTCATACAAAAATATTTTGAGTTGTCTTTTTTTTTTTCTTTCTTTTAATAATGTTATATACATAAGGTACATTGACATAAGCACATGGTATATATGCATGATGCTAATGCTAGCTGTTAGTAATGTCACTTGATGGGGAAAGAAAAGGGAAGGCACTCTTAAATGGATATTAATTATTCGATATGCTGACACCCAGATAAGATAAAGAGGTGAGTTACATAGGTACATCGCATTCACATCAGCAGAATACAATTGTAATGAATGAAAATAAGCTTTAGTCACGTTAAACCCAATGGAGAATACTTGAGAGAAAGCAGATGAGGAACCTCAATGATGAGATACAAATTCCAAATACATGATGAGCAAGTCCTTCAAAATATAGAAAAAAAAGGGGAGAGTACAGCGGTATGTCACATTAAACAAGATACCGAACCCTTATATATAGATTTGTGTAATTATTAGGGCAGGTGTGTACCAAAGACAGGATGACCCACACCAAAATGGGAGTTAAAGGATAAAGGAACACTAACACTGTGGAAAGTGAAGGCTGTTTAGGGAATATCCTTCAGCAGAAACTGCTGCACTCCTACAGCAGCACATCTCCTATGATGCATTATGTAGGCATGGTACGCAAATAAACCTACTTTTATTTTGCAGAGTTCTGTATACTGTTCTAGGTGTCAGTGGAAACGTGATTTACAAAGAGTTTTGTACCAGGGATATATCTATAGCTTTTGTGATCAGTTAAGCTTTTTGGTTGGGTTGATAAGAAATTCTGTAGGGCAAATTAGCGTAACTTAATAGTAAATCTACCTACTTATCTGTCTTAATTGAAAGAAATGTAGAGTAAATACGAGGTATAGCTAACAAAGCTACTTTGGAACCATGATTAGAGCGCTTTGCAGAAAGTGATTCATGATCAGAAATGTGACTACAGTTTTGACAATGGAATTATATGTAAGAAAGAAAGGGTTTTTTCATTTCCAAAGTTGGAAAACACGATATGTTATGACTGGTTGCGCATCATTTTTAATGGTGTGAATCTCAAAAGCACCACCAGTATTGGTTATTTGTTTATGTTCAATAATTGTGAAGACATCATTGTCATTCACCTTTGGAGAGGGACATGTGGTGTTTGTGGGACATGTAATCTAGTGCAGATCTGCAAAGTGGGACAATGATAGCAGCTTTATCACACTTTGCAGTATCTGCTGGTTTGGCAGTTTATTCCATGTAGTCTCGTCCTGGCTCAGAGATGTGCCACAGAGCAATAGTACTGTAACAATCAATGTAACGGGGGTGAGAGATGAAACAGAGCAGTCATTCTAAAAAGAATTGTCGATCAACTTGTGCTGAGCATACCTAATGTCATAACTCATATTGTGTATGAACATTATATGACTTGTTTGAGTACTGTAATTGACAGATCAATATAATTATATATGGAAAGACATGCTTTCCACTAACTGGTAGAAAGCTGAAGCAATAGATAAGCACTCAAGTTTTCAGCACAGATACAGTTGCAGCAGAGAAGCAGTTATCCATCAGAACTACACAGTTTGGCAGAAAGGCAATTCAAGAGATATAAGTTCAAAATTTCCAAGATTGTAACCCAAACACTTACACATTTTGCACATACCATCCACCTTACACTATTTACTCAACCAGCACCACAATCTTCAGCAGATTTGAGAATGAATCTCCTGTTCATTGGTGTGTTTGACATTTCTAAGTGTTATTTTGGCACAACATCCACTTTTGGACCAAACATTATGACATCTACTTCCCTTCCTTTTTTAGTTCATAGTGTAACTTTACTTTCACAACCTACACAATGACAGTCATGCAGTTTCTGCTGATGTCTAAGTGCTCTGTCAGTTAGCTTGTGTATGAGAAAAATGGTTTCTGCTTGTGTATTTCTGTAATTTCATGATAAATAACACTTTTAAGACCAAACCTTTAACTTGCGTACATTTTATTCATTATTTAACTTATGTCCAAGACTAATCTGTCATCTGGAATCTTACAACGCGCTATTACATTCAATCTGTAATCACATATACTGCCTGGCAACTAATATTGTTACTTTTGTCAGGTGGGAACTTTAAAAAAATAGTCATGTAAATACTCAAAGCTGAACTGACAGCTCATGCTGGCTTCCATAGAAGACCAACTGTACTGAATCTAAGTATTCTAATGGCCCATAGTGTACACTGATTCGACTTCCACGACCATGTTGCAAATACATGCTGGCTTTCACAGAAAACCAAATGTAATGCATCTATGCATTCTGGTGAACACCGATTCAGTTTCCACGACCAAGTTGTAAACACACACCTCAATTGTATTACTAGCATACTACAATGGCATTGGCACTATAAATGATTCATTCATTTTCAAAGTTACATTTTTTTCAAAGTATTACATGTTACAAACATGAGTGATGCACAAACACAATTGTAAACCCACCAAGTTTGCATTGTGCCCACCAATTGGCAGTGCAAATGCAGTGTCTTGACAAAATGGCAATAAAGCAATAAAAGAGTTTTGGTGTGTTGGAATATGTGAGATGTTTATCTATTACAACAGTGTAGTGTGAATTCTGAAGGAAATATGGAACAGAACCGCCATATAAGCAGAACACTGTGCATTGGTATTGATGATTTAGGGACACTGAATGTGTCTGTAAACAGAAATGTACCAATCAAAACAAGTGTGCCAGGTGCAGCCATGGAGAGCATGAAACATCACAATGCAGGAAGCACTTCAGAATGAACACTTCACCTACTTCCTCATTGGAGCATCGATGGAAAACCAGACAATGAACTCCTGCAACACTGGACTGGGTGTTGTGGTGAAGATGATATGGCTCTGTTCCCTTGGGCCTCCTGGTTGCCTGACCTAACACATGCCTTTTTCCTTTGGGGGTACATTAAGGACTGTGTTTACACACCGCCAGTGCCAAAAATTTGACAGGATGTTGTGACATAAATTATGGAACAAACTTGGATGTATGTCAAGGGTGCAAACTGAAAACTTGGTGAGTTTGTGGTTCTATTCATCCATAAATCATACCTTTACATGCAAAACTTTGAAAATATAGAGCTCTGAAAACAAATGAATTATTTGTAGCAGACCTGTATTAAGTTTGTATCACTCATATCTAACATGTTCATTCAGAACTCACCTAGTATGATGTCGCTTCTGGACAACAATGAAAGTTATCCCTGGTTTATAATCTCCTTCCAGCTTTATACATGCTTCACGGATTGCAGTTAGCTCATGCTGAAGAACCTGAAATTTATTTAGTTAAATTAAAATAATCTCTCTCACACAGAATGGGATTATAAATTACCGCAACAACAATTTGTGAGTAGATGAAAATCCTTGAGTAATCATGAAAGCAAGGTCTCACATTGTGTGTGTGTGTGTGTGTGTGTGTGTGTGCGCGTGGTTTTTTTTACCAACGGATAACCATCATAGGGTACAACGATCCATGTCTTCAACAAGCATTTTTTTTGTTTTTCTGATTTTAAGCTGCATTGTCTCATAAACACCCCTTATACAGCGTGCAGAAAAACAATCTGCTAATAAAGAGGGAGCAAGGCAAAGGATGCCAAATCAACCAAAATTTTAAAATAACGACAGAGTGGAAACTCACTCTTGTGGAGATATGGCCATTAAAATACTGTCAAAATTCATTAGCTTGCAGAAATTGGTCCAGTAATTAAAACTGTTTAGGTGTTCCATCAGCACTCTTATGCCTTACTAAGCTGCTGCTGTATCATGCTGCAGTTATGTTCCATTTCACTTGGTGCCAGAGTCAACACAAACACATATCCAAATTCTGGAGTTTTCAAAGTAATCTTAACAGTCAAAGGTGATAATGACATCCTTTAAAACATTTTATAGGACTGTGAACACCACCCAAGAAAGTGTTTTCCATTCTTATTTACTTAATTCTACTAGCAGTCTCCTGTCTCCTCCTCCATCCCCCAGTACATCTTTTCTCTTCCTTTTCTCCCGTCAGCCTCACTTATTTACTAGTAACAATAAAACTCTGCTACAGTTCATCCAAAATAGCATTATGAAAAAGAGGGGGACGAGGGGTGGGGGTGTTTAGAGGTGGGAGGCCACATACTTATGTAGATCCCGTTTCATCATTTCTAGCAAATCTGCTACACAATTTTGATAAAAGAAAATACATTTTTTGCATCTAAGAAACATAAAAAATAAAATAAATAATCTAAGAAACATCAATAATTTCTCAAATGTTAAATCACTCAAATTATTATCTGCAAAAAAGTATGATACCAGACACAAACTAAATATAATTAAAAACTGACACTACTCACATGAAGGAATTGTCCTTCTGACACACCATCTCTGTATAGTATGATACGGTGTGGTTTATAACCACCTGTGCTTTTATAAAACATTATCAGCAACTCTCTGTAAAATCAGAAAAAAATTAATTCTTGTAGAAACAGTACACCACACACTAGTTAGTGATATCAAGCGGAACTGAAGCTTGTAGAGTGGTTCACTGACATTTCAATCATCTCTAACTCAGAATAACTGAAAGCTACTGTTTTGGAGACAGTATTTCAAATTTGGCAGCCATTAATTTTGAGAAGAAAAATCACTATTTTCTTCTGAAGTGCACAACAGTAATTTTATAACCTTAAGTGCATAAACACAGCATTCACTTTAATTCTTTGTTGATAAACAAAGCTACACTAATAATATGTAACAGAAAGATAATACAATCATTACATGCCTGAAAAAGAAGTTATTTTATAGGCCTGCTCATGTAACATAATGTGTAGTGTCAGGGAAATACACACACACGAAAGGATTTAACATTTACAAGCTTTCAGAGCCAGTGGTCCCTTCTTCTGGGAGAAGATTTGAATGGAAGGAAAAGGGGTGAAGGAAAAGGACTGGAGAGGTTTAGAGAAAGGGGTATAGTTCAGAAAAGTCACCCAGAACCCCAGGTCAGGGGAGACTTACTGGATGGGATGAAAAGGAAACACTGATTGTTGGGGACTGCACCTGAGGAGATTTGAAAACCTGACAGCTTAAAGGTCGAAGAAAGACACGGTAAAATGCAAGTCAGATTACTACTAAAACATTATGCACGAGTTAATAAGAGTGAAAAGCTAAGTGCACTGTATGTAACAGAGGTGGGAGGGAGGGAGGGAGGGGGGGGGGGGGACGGCAAAAAGTAGACAAGTCAGAAAATGAAAAATGCAGAAAACTAAAATGGAGTGAAGAAAGGGTAGTTACTGGAATAAATGCTGAGATGGAAGGAATTAACGTAAATTAAGGCCAAGCGGGTGGCAAGAATCAAGGACATGTTGTAGTGCTAGCTCCCACATCCGGAGTTCTGAGAAATTGGTGTCTTTGGGAAGAATCCAGATGGCAAGTACGGTGCAACAGGCACCGTGGTCATGACTGTCATGTTTACAGCATGCTCTACAACAGGATATTGTGTGTTGCCTGTATACACCCCCTGCCTATGCCCATTCATCCTGACTGATAACTGAGTGATAGACATGCCAATGTAAAAGGCTGAACAGTATTTAGGTAACAGCTGGTATATGATGTATCGTTTCGCAAGCTGTTCTCTCTTTGGTAGTATATGTTTTGCCAGTTACAGGGCTGGAATAGGTGGCAGTAGGAGAGTGCATAGGACAAGTCTTGCAGCCGGGACAGTCACACGGGAAGGAGCCATAGGGTAGGGAGATGGGTACAGGAGCATAGGGTCTGGCAAGGATACAGCGGAGACTGGGAGGGCTATGAAAAGCTATTCTAGGTGTGGTGGGCAAAATCTCAGATAGAATGGATCTCATTTCAGGACACGATTTTAGGAAGCCATGGCCTTGTCGAAGTAGATGATTGATACATTTAAGACCAGGATAATACTGGGTGACTAGATGTGTGCACCGAATTTGTTTTTTGGAGGATTAGCATTAAAAAGATTGAATTTGATGGTCCAGGAAATCTGCTTCTGAACTATTGGGATAATTACATCCAGCGAAGACTGAAGTGAGAGTGGTGGTGTATTGCTGTAAAGAGTCTGCATTTGAAAAAAATTGTTTGCCTCGAATGCTAAGGCTGTGTGGGAGGAAACGTTTCACATGGAAAGATGGCAAACGTCAAAATGTTAGTGCTGTTGTTTGTTAGTAGGTTTGACGTGGATGGAAGTGTGTAGCTGGCCTTCGTGAGGATGAGATCAACATCAAGGAAAGTGGTATGGGATGCAGAATAGGACCATGTGAAATTTAATTAGGAGAAGGTATTTAGAGATTCCAGGAGTTTTAAAAGGCCGGCCTCACTATGAATCCATATGGCAAAGATGTCATCAATGTATCTAAACCAAACCAAGGGCTGAAGGCTTATGGATCCCAGGAAAGCCCCCACCAAGCGACCTATGAAAATTTTGACACAGGAAGCCATTGTGGTTTCAATGGCTGTACCCCTGATCTGTTTGTATGTCTGCCTCTCAAAGGTGAAATAATTGTTGGTAAGTATAAAATTGATTAAGTTGAGCAGGAAGGATGTCATAGACTTGGAATTAGGTGGGCACTGACTGAGGAAATGTTCAGCAACAGGCAGACCATGTACATAGGGGATGTTGGTATAGAGGGAGAGGGGATCAATGACGACAAGCAAGGTGTGTACTATCAAAGGGAGAGCCACCTGCACAATGACATGTCATATACCAACTGTTACGTAAACACTGTTTGGCCTTTTACATTGGCATGGCTACCAGCCAATTATCAGTCAGGATGAATGGGCATAGGCAGAGGGTGTATACAGACAACACACCATATCCTGTTGCAGAGCATTCTGTACAACATGACAGTCACGACCTCTGTGCCTGTTTCACCACACATTCCATCTGGATTTTTCCGTTAAGACACCAATTTCTCATAACTCTACAGGTGGGAACTAGCACTACAACATGTCCTTGGTTGTCACCACCCACCTGGTCTTAATTTACATTAATTCCTTCTGTCTCAGCATTTATTCACAGTAACTGCTCCTTTCTTCACTCTATTTTAGTTTTCTACATCTTCCACTAACTGAATTGTCTATTTTTTGCCGTCCCCCCTCCCTCTCTGTTACATACAATGCATTTAGCTTTCACTCTTATTAACTCGTGCACGATGTTTTAGTAGTAATCTCTGTCTTGCATATTACCCTGGCTTCCACCTTTAAGCTCCCAGGTTTTCAAATCTCGTCCGCTGCAGTCCCCTTTCAAATCTTGTCCACTGCAGTCCCCGACAATCAGTCTTTCCTTCTCATCCTAGTCATTAAGTCGCAAATGACCCAGGGTTCTGGATGACTTCTGAACTGTAACCCTTTCCT
Organism: Schistocerca piceifrons; assembly: GCF_021461385.2. Taxonomy (NCBI): domain Eukaryota; kingdom Metazoa; phylum Arthropoda; class Insecta; order Orthoptera; family Acrididae; genus Schistocerca; species Schistocerca piceifrons. Next base: position 818,604,476 of record NC_060138.1, read on the forward strand.
TAAACCTCTCTAGTCCTTTTCCTTCCCCTTTAACTCCTCTTCTGCCAGAAGAAGAAGCCACTGTCTCTGAAAGCTCGCAAACATTAAATTCTTTTGTGTGTGCATGTTCTCCTGCTGCACTTCGGTGAGTATATTTTTATCTATCCATTTACACTATTTCAATATAATAGAAGGAAACATTCCAAGTGGGAAAAATTATATATAAAAACAAAGATGAGGTGACTTACCGAACGAAAGCGCTGGCAGGTCGATAGACACACAAACAAACACAAACATACACACAAAATTCAAGCTTTCGCAACAAACTGTTGCCTCATCAGGAAAGAGGGAAGGAGAGGGGAAGACGAAAGGAAGTGGGTTTTAAGGGAGAGGGTAAGGAGTCATTCCAATCCCGGGAGCGGAAAGACTTACCTTAGGGGGAAAAAAGGACAGGTATACATTCGCACACACGCACATATCCATCCACACATACAGACACAAGCAGACATATGTCTGTCCTTTTTCCCCCCTAAGGTAAGTCTTTCCGCTCCCGGGATTGGAATGACTCCTTACCCTCTCCCTTAAAACCCACTTCCTTTCGTCTTCCCCTCTCCTTCCCTCTTTCCTGATGAGGCAACAGTTTGTTGCGAAAGCTTGAATTTTGTGTGTATGTTTGTGTTTGTTTGTGTGTCTATCGACCTGCCAGCGCTTTCGTTCGGTAAGTCACCTCATCTTCATTTACACTATATTATTGATAACTGATTACTTTCGTTGTTATAATGTGTAGTGTGCTAGCTTCGAAGATAGGGAGGTGAGGCAGACTTAGAACAAATCCACACAGCAGATTAATGACTGTGGGGTGGTATACCAGCTAGCTTCAGTGCAGTTTTTTAGGTGAATTCCCACATTTGTTTAAGGCAAATGCTCAGTTGATCCCCACATTGCTATTCAGAGAATACAATACACAAACAGTTAAAATACGATAACACACAGAAAAACATTTACACAGTTCATAGACAGATGGCGCACACAACTTCGCTGACGTAGGTTACCTGTATGGCTGTGTGCTGTCACGAAGCGCATCCAGGCATAAAGTTAAATAATAAAATGAAATTTGTCAAATCCTAAAACAGCACACCATGTACTACATGGGACAAATGCACCAGAAAAAGAAGAAAGGTCTATTTTATAAAATAATGTGCTAGAATCGAAAGATGTTTTCCCAGTAATTTATTAAGAGATTTGTATCTCTCTTCAGAACACCTTACACAGCTCAGACTTGCCATTCTAGGTATAGGTAACAGACTCTTCACTATGTCAGCATTAACTAAGTGCAGTACCACCCTGTGGTCATGTTGGAGTATAATAAACAGTTGTATTACACACACAATATTTACTGAAATAAAAACAGTGTACACTCATTAAAGCAGAAAACTAACTACACTTTTTAACAGAACAAATGCTTCCTGTCTCTTCGTTGGGTTTTTACACAACATCAAAGTCAAAGATAACTGAGGGGGGGGGGGGGGGGGGGGGAGTACAAATAAAAGAGCTGTTGTACACTTCCTTAACTTTTAAGTCTCAACTAGTTGAAACAATAACTTAGAGCTGTGAACACAGATTATATGGAACTGTGGCAGTAGGAGTTGTTGGACCAATTTGAAGGAGCAATGTAGTGCTTTTCAGTGTTTCCTCCACCTCTGCCTAACATATTCCTCACTTCGTATTTCTCAAAATTTTGCTAGTTTAACTAGTAACAAATCATTTTCCTACAATGATGCATTAATCTTCACTAACTTGTAATACAAGTAATTGTTTTAGTCGACAATGTCAGATTTCTCGATATTTTTGTGCAACAAATAGAACCAAAACTGATGGAGTTTGGGGGAGATCTTTAAAATGGTGTATCAACTAGACAGTGAATTTTCTGTTCTATACAGATATAAATAAAGTAATCACCAAATATGGCACTTATGGCACTTTAGCTTCACAAACATGTATACCAAAATAATGGTCGCTCTGTTTATTTTCCTGTCAGTCATATCAAAGGATGCATAATGTCACACAAGTGTTTCCGGCAGTAAAACAGAACACTGAGAATGTTTATTTCAACATTTATTCAATCCTGTTTTTATCATTTTGTGAATGACATTTGCAGAGGGAGCATGATCTGCTGCACAGACCAAGGCATAGGTTAGATTGAAACTAATTAGATGTCATGTTGATACTGAAGGCCCATATTTTTTTTTTTCATATTTACACTTACATTCTACAAAAATATTTAGTTTAAATGGTGCACTGGATTAAAGATCTCTCAAAGAGTTGACTACAATTGTTACTAGAATGAAGCGACCAACTGAGCAGTTCCATTCTGAATACATTCACACACTGCCCGTAAGTGTGCATTGCTGGGTTCAATTAGCAAGGTATAACAGTTTTACTATTTTTCTGTGCCTTTTGCAACTAGTTAAGGGCATTCTTTTGTGTTAAATGAACACACTGGGCACAGAAATAATGTAAACAATGAAAACAAATCCAGAAAGTCAGGTTACCAAATGCTGATTGCAACTGACTAGCAACCGGCATCTGAGGTAGCAGAGCGACATGACAACAGATAGCACACTGAGATGTGCTCTAATTTGATCATGCTGTAGTAGCTGTCCTTTAAACAACTCTCTGTTCCTCATTTTGTTGCCGGCGGAGTGGCCGTGCGGTTCTAGGCGCTACAGTCTGGAGCCAAGCGACCGCTACGGTCGCAGGTTCGAATCCTGCCTCGGGCATGGCTGTGTGTGATGTCCTTAGGTTAGTTAGGTTTAATTAGTTCTAAATTCTAGGCGATTGATGACCTCAGAAGTTAAGTCGCATAGTGCTCAGAGCCATTCGAACCTCATTTTGTTATACTGATCCAGGTACAATAATATGCCTTCCTGCACAGCTCTGGTGGGAAAATCAACAACAGAACTTAGGTTATGTGTTTAGTAATGGGGCCTGTAAATGTGTTTATTATATCCGTATAATCTGTAAATTAGGCACAACTTCCGATGAACCGGAGCTTCTGTACATCCTTTTGCACAATTTACAACCTGCACTTTTTAACTGTGGGAACAACAATTTTCATCATTGTGTACACTTCTACCCACAGTCAAATGACTATTGAAGTAAAGACTTGTAGCTTTATGAACAATCAATAGATGGCAGTACAGTCACACAACTTTGTTCTGAACTGCCAACCAATATAAACAAATGGAATTTACTTTTAAAATACATATCATACAATATCTGATGCATGTAGAATCAGGTCACGAGGGGTGTAATTATGTATCTATTCCTACATTAACACAAATTTCGAAGAATCGGCGATTTTAGAACCCATATAAAAATGAAAATAACTATCTGTTCTACAGCACACAAAATTATTTACTTTTTCTCACTGCTAAGGTGCACAACAAAGCACTCTGCTATATTTAATTGTTCAAACAAGAAGATAATCCAAAAAAGAAGATAGTCCTAACCTGACCATACTGCTCAGTTCTTGGATGATTTCCTGGCGGTGCTGCTGGACTCTAACTGTTGCTGCATATCTTGAAGGGTGAGCATCCATTGAACCTACAACAGCTGCTATAGAAGGTTTCTTGTTATCACCTGCAGGAGGATGGGTGACATCTGCACCCAAAAATATTACTGGCTCATTGAACACCTGCAAATACATTAAGAAACATTATCTCTGTAATTCAAGCTGTCCTACCAAGTAAATCGTAACTATAGCTTAAAAATTATTATAACGTTCAAAAATTACTGAACAATCAAGCTTCACAGAGTTAGAGGTGGGACGAGGGTGAGGATAAGAAAACACAGATTCCACTAGTATAACTGATAATAGTTGTCCAAAATACTAAAATTCCCACACCTTCACTGACTATTTTTACTACTCACTTTAGACTACAAATGAAAAAAATAAGACAAAAAATAACAAGACAATACTGCTCCTTTTGGAAAAATAAACATGATGCTGATCAGAATGCTCCTTCCATTGCAAAGGCAGTATCTGCATCAATTTGAAAGCAATTCCAGTTTACACTGTGGTAGTGCCAGAATAGAATTTATGTTTCTGTGGAAAGAAAACCTAAATGCAATACAGAATAAGAGGCGATAAAAAGTGGTGCTCAACTATAAGAACGGAGTTTGCTGGAACAGCAAACATGATCAATATGTTTGAATGAGCAAACAACTACAAACATAACATTAGTAAACATCTTTATAGAGTAACACACATTGTGTTGTTGCATAATGTATAGACTTATTTCTGAATGAAGAAAAAAGTAACAGACTAAAATGTAGACAAATATATTTAGAAGTGACTAAACTTATCAGATATCCTTTCATAACATCAGAGTAGTTAATACATATATGCAATACATATGACCAGGTTACATTAACAGTAGATGTAGCAGTTAATACATATAAGCAATAAATATGGCCGGGTTACACTAACAACACATGAGGCAAATATTAACTTATACTTAGCATCAATAGGCCTAGCCACTAAGGGCAGGTTTAAACCAAAGACGGAAACAGGTACCGTATTTACTCGAATCTAAGCCGCACTTTTTTTTCCGGTTTTTGTAATCCAAAAAACCGCCTGCGGCTTAGAATCGAGTGCAAAGCAAGCGGAAGTTATGAAAAATGTTCGTACGTGCCGCCACAACTAACTTCTGCCGTCGAATATATGTAGCGCTACGCAGGCATGCTTTGTAGGCACAAAGATAAATACTGGCGCCAAAACCTCTGCGTCAGTAAATAAATTTTTTAAAAAAAAGTGGAAGACGAGCTTTTTTTCTCCGCCGCAAGTTTAGACCACTGCATTTTCATACATTATCCAACGAAGTAAATACAAACTCCGTATTGTTCATCTTCGAATGTAGCAGTATTTCAGTGTACTACGAAAATCTGACTGGCAAGACTGTTTGGGATGTTTGTCAATTTGGCCAACTCTACGTTCTGAATTTTTCCTATCTGTGAGAAGAGATGGTTGCTAATAGGAACCTGATGAAATTTGAATCACATACAGTATTCTCTTCACCATAAGAATAATACGAATATAAACATTTTGCCATGTATTCTTTCGTGTTTGCTGCTATCTCATTTAAATCCTGTCTGCCTAATAAACTACGAAACTAGAGTGAGACAACAGCAAACGCGGAAGAATATACGTATCGTGTCATGTTTATATTCGTATTATTCTTATGCCTAATAGTGATACTGTCAGAAATGAAGCACGGCAAGTGACTAGATTTTTAAATCTAAGATGACTCTAATTTCTGTGCAGAATTTGATGTAATAAAGAAGCGGCCGCAAAGATTTTCAAACGGAGAAAAATTTTCGCCTAACTCTCATTCAGACCATGTTCTATCATACGCAGTCTATTATTTGATTCTTGTTGATCATTATCAAAGAAAGCAGCAGTAAGTAACAACAAATAGCAGTCTCTTGCCATTGTTTCGCTAATGAGACGATTCCTCTCTCTCTCTTTTTTTTTTTTTTTAAATTGTACGCGCACAAAAGCAAGCCGTGCCGCGACCCGCGACAGGCCGTAAACACGCACTATCAGAATGCGACAAACAATGCATGACACAGTGCAGTAATGCGTTTTCAGCTTAAGAGTGACGCAAACACCTATAACAAAGAAAACGGCATTTATCAGATCAATGCAAAATAAGCAATCGATTCAAACCAGACGAAGCACGTGAAAAAGGAAGGGTATCCGTATAAATACGGACGGAGCGCCTGACGCATAGCAATGGCTACGTGGTAAAGCTTAACTGTTAAGCTTACGACTCGAACCAAACTACTGTAGCTGTATCGTCATTCATTCGAACTAAATTGTGTCTCATATTACAATGGACCAACTTTGTTTCGATTTGGAGGTGCGGCCTAAAACTTTTCTCTCCCCTTGAATTTAGAGTCTCAAATTTCAGGTGCGGCTTAGATTCGGGAAATTTTTTTTCCTTTATTTCGAGTCTCATTTTTCAGGTGCGGCTTAGATTCGAGTGCGGCTTAGATTTGAGTAAATACGGTATACTGTGTGATATGATAAATTAGGCAATTCTGTTTTCCACTGCTATCTAAATTAAGGCGTATATAATAAGCCATCCCGACAGAGTAAAATATGCTGTATCCAGATTGAAACTCAAATCTTGATTTTATGCAGATAACACAATACCAACTGATCAGTAAAAACTGTACTAGCACTCCAAGTCTTAATCTAAAATCTTGTCAGTGTGTCTACCACTTTTCCACAAATGACTCACATTTTTGAATTATGGTTAAAAAAAATTAAGTAAAAATATCACATAATTGCAGTGATGGACTAAGCCTGCTTTGGTGAAATTAAGTAAGGCCACCCGACCTGCTTAGGAATTGATGTATTTGTACTGTACATTTCGTAGAAAACGAATAATATAGGCATAATGGTTGACACAAATATAAAGCATTTTTAATTCGTGTACTATATGCTCTCATTGTTGTAATATACAAACTTAAAGACACTGGTGAGAAACTAAGAATACAAATCAGCATTTAGCACAGCAACCACCACACAAGAGTGCAAAGAAATAATAAAGAATAGCGTCAGACTATTTCCTTTATTTTATATGTTTGGAAACAATGCTTGTATACTTGTAACACCAGTTTCATAACCTTAGTACTTGGTAAAAGTTATTGATATTAATATGGTACATGTTTCTGTGCCTTTATTTTGCTGAAATTCCCAATAACGTCACTGAAATCTATTTCATTTGACACTTATATTTGTTCTCTAATGAATCAGTAACAACTAGTTAATCTGCCCATCTTCTAACTTTAAAGATAACTTTTTATTAGCTTCAGTTGAGAAAAACTTTTCTCGCATGATGTGACAGACACAAAAAGTACTGAATTATAAGTTATGTACATGGTAATGATTCACTGAAGTTCCATTCAGTCATAAACTGAAGGGTTGCCTGGGCTATTCGTCTAGCAGCAACACCCACACTTGTATCGACTCGTGTAGACACCTATGATAACTTTATTTCTTGCATCATTTACTTCTTATCAAACTCATTGTAAATTTCTACTAGATTCTTCAGTGCTACAGCCAGTGTGTCACTGGAAGCTTCAAGTAAAAATTTTGGTGATTTCCTTCATGACTATTCTTGGATAAATCGGTCTACACATTCAGACAATAATTGACAAACTTTTTTCTGAATCGATAATTCTGTGTCATGAGCTAGTTCAACCAACATTGCTTTCTTTTCCCTCATTGATCAACGTGAATGTTCATAGCATTGCTGTCTAACTGTGTCAAACAGAAAGTGAAAAAGGTCTTCTTGTCAGAGAAATGAAATTGTCAGCACAAGAAAGAGAGTTTGATGATGTCTTAAATATACATTTTCGTATTTAGTCTATTATAATAATTTACTTCATTTTGTACATGTTTGTGATGATTTCAAAGTTGTCTGAATCCAAGAGTAATCCATAATACCGCTAAAAGCAGTCAATATCACTGTTTTAAAACGGACCTCTTGTCATTATAGGGAAATAAGATCAGACTGACAAGAAGCCCCTTTACAAAACCTCACAGCTGTGAATACAATGCTTCAGAAAATAGCATCTCCATTATTTTACAGGCATTTTAACGAACTGGGAGTAATTTTGTATAAAAGAAGAACATTTTAAGATTAAAATAAAACCAATCATAGCAAGTGGTCCCTTGTTACATTACAGTGCTTCATTCATGATGGTACGCACCAGTACCTCTGATGAAAAAAAGCGTTATAATAAAGTTCTGAGACTTTTAAAGTCCAAATAAACACAATATCCCCCCCCCCCCCCCCCCCGGGTAGGTCACAGCACCAAAATATCTCTCCCCCCCCCCCCCCCCCCCCCTCTTCTTCTTTTTAAAGTCAAGCACCGATTAGAGGTACACATGCCTACTCATAATGCCAATTTGCAGTTCTCCAAAGCTACACACATTGTTGGTATCGACATGGGCCACCACCTGCAGTTGGCTGCACCCTGTACTCTTCATGGCATCTGGAAGCACCCTTCCCACATCTGGAATGACTGCCTCCGGTATGCACACAGAGAGCACACTGGCTTCCTTCCCCTCATTGGCAGCCATGGTCCTAGGGGACCCCATTACGCGCCTAATGTTGGGAGATCCCAACCACCAGCAAACCCACCCTCTGTGAATGCCCAGACCTCGCAGGCCAAGAAGCTTCCTCTGGAACAGGATGGAAGACTGCATCCAGATCAGAGACCTCATCAGCCACAGATAACACCCGAAACCTGTTTGGCAAACGAACCGGGGAGGCCCTGCGATCAGCCCATCGGAAAGTCTTTCGCTGCCTGCCAGACTTTGGAATGATCCCCCACTCGACCACCGGTGAGGACTCAACTTCAGTGCAGGCAATACCCGGGGCAGTCACAGCAGTGGACCGGTCGGAGGACACGTGGGACATGCTTGATGTCCCTCGCATACCCACATCCGACCCCCCACAGTGATGCCCCTTGGCAGCAGCCTCAAGCTATGTGATTGAAGCCAACACAGCCTGGAGCTGTGAGCGAAGAGTCAACAACTCAGCTTGCATCTGTACACAGCAATCATAGTTCCTATCCATTATTGAAGTCTCCAGTTTGAAGCTTGTAAAAATATGTGATAAATGAATGGTGAACTTGCCTTATTAGCAGCAGGAACTTGCGGTGCACTGTCGCTGGTGGTCAAACCGACACTGAGCTGTTCTAACCAAAACAAACATCGATCTAGTAAAGTCATCAGAAGATTAAAACGAACTGCAAAACGATTTAGCCAAGATATCTGTTTGGCACGAAAATTGGCAATTGACCCAAAATAATGAGGTCAACTGCATGAATGCAAAAAGGAATCCATTAAACTTCGGTTACATGATAAATCAATCAACTCTCAAGGCTGTAAATTCAATTAAATACCTAGAAATTACAATTACTAACAACTTAAATTGAAAGAAAAAATAGAAAATGTGAAGGAGGCAAACCAATGACTGTGTTTTATTGGCGACCGACTTAGAAGAAGCAACAGATCTTCTACAGGATTGCCAACACTACACTTGTCCATCATCATTTGGAGTAGAAACTGCTGTGTGGAGTGGGATCCTTACCAGATAGGATTAACGGAGTACATCAAGAAAGTTCAAAGAAGGGCATTTTTGTATTACTGAGAAATAGGAGAGTAAGTGCCATGGTCATGATACAGGATTTGGTGTGGACCTCATTAAAGCAAAGGTGTTTCTTGTTGCGGCAAGATCTTCTCACAAAATTTTAATCACTCAACTTACTCCCCTGAACATAAAATTTTATGCTGACCTACGTAGGGAGAAACAATCGCCATAATAAAATAGGGAAATCAGAGCTCGCGCAGAAAGATATAGGTGTTCGTTTTTCCACATGCTGTTTGAGAGTGGAATAACAGAGAATTATTGTGAAGATAATTCAATGAACCTCTACCAAGTACTTAAGTGTGATTTGCAGAGTAGCCATGTGGATATAGATGTAAACTGTGATCATTCCACAACTACAATATCTGCACGCAATGGGGGGAGGTTCAGAAGCTGGGTCTGTGGGTACCGAATGCTCTAAGTCAAAATCACAGAAATCAGTGGGTGGCCATATGTGCATCTCTGCTTGCTTGTCATCAATTGGGTAGTGAACAATGCCTACCATTTCTATCCTGTACTGTTACTAGTGATGAGAGACAGTGTCTTTATACAAAAACAAGGAAAAGAAAGGAATGGCTGAGCCCAAACAAGGTAGCAACACCCCTTACAAAGACCTGTGTGTATTGACAAAAGATAATGTTATGTATGTGGTGGAATAGCGATGGTGTCGTGTACTACAAATTGCATCCCAAAGGTGTAACTATCATTGCTGACATTTATAGTCAACAACTGAGATGTCTTACACATACAAGAGTGCGTCAAGTGATGCTATTCCACGATAACGCCCACCCACAGTCTGCTTCACTCGCAAAAAAAAAAAAACCACCTCTGTACAGGAGTTGGGTTGGGAAGTCATTCTGCAACCATCTTATTCAGCTGATCTTTCACCCTCAGATTTTCATCTTTTCCACTCTCTAAAAACCTTCCAGGAACTCCTTTTCAAATGAAAATATGCTCCAAACATGGCTTGCTGAGTTCTTTGGCTCAAAATCACACAATTTCTACAATTGCGAATTCGAAAGAAGTTAGCCCAGTGTTGGCAGACTGTTGTAAATAGTGAAGAAGTTGTAAATAGCGTTGTATATGTAGATAGTGAAATCACATATTAGGACAAGCAAGCTTGCTGTGGATGTAGTATCAAGGTGTGCCTTGGATGGATCTTGGATATCTTTCAAAGTGCTCACATTTTCTTTTATGACTTTAACTGAATTCTAATGAGCACTCCAGCAAGTATCAGACAGTAGTTACAAACTTTTTCCTTTTTTCTACAAGGAATTCTCGTCTCCATGTACAAGACGACACATGAACTTCACAAAGATTCGAGAAATGATTAGAACATGGACTGAACAGAACTTTCGGATTTACTTCTTCATTTTTTTGTTGTACTCCTCTGTGTACACCTGACCCTGATGCAGCATTGTCATAGCTTTGAGCCCTGCACAACACAATGTCCAGCCCATCTTTTTCCAGCTCAATACTAGACTGGATCATATTTTGCCATCAACTGCATCAATTCTCAGAAATTTCCTCTGTTTTCCCATCAAATGTCTTCATGATGACTGCAGGAAATGTTCTGCTGGACTGGAAATAGTGTATGATCTAAAAGGCGATGAAAAATTATTCCCCAGTTCTGAGTCTCATCATTACCAATCTTCTGATTATCTTTGTTAATGGTTTTATAAATGCATGTTCAGGCAGTGTTCCATACGTTTATGGCTATGGATTTGATTTCCACCAATGACAGAAGCCAAAAATAAATATATTTTTGTTGCTATCATCCTCGGAGGTGAATAACTGGCAGCAAAAAAAATACATCTTCTTTGTTGATGGTCTTGTTCAAATATGAGTAAAACCTTGGTTGGTTCTGGTATATAAAATCTATATGACTAAAAGCTGATCTTGATACTACAGTTGGTAAAAATCATTGCTTCAATCTAGATGACTCCGCTCTGGTTCATCTAATCAGATTTTCATATTCATAAAATAAACTACACAGGGTGTCCCAGGAGAAATGACCAATGTTCAGGGTTATGACAGGTACAATCATTTGAAGCAAAATTCTAGCAAACATGGGCTCTGAAATGCATACCTTCAGAGCTATGAGGACTAGAGTTCAGTGGAAGAACCATGTTTCACAGCAGCGAAGGTGAACAAGTGCTCATAGCTCTTAGTATCCACTTTAGAGCCCATGTTTACTGTACCTTTTTTTAATTTTGATCTATACTATCACCTCTCAAAAGATGGAACATAAAGGGCTTGCAGTAGAAGACTTTTGTTTCACAGTGTCAAAGGTGAACAAGCGCTCATGCTTACTAGAATTTAATGGTACAAATGATTGTCCCTGTCATATTCCTGTATACTGGTCATTCGTCCTGGGACACCCTGTATAATAATTATGTATAACCTTTGAAAAAGTAATTTTTTGAATGTAATACTTAGTTAAAAAATTGATAATCACCTGTAAGCTCTTCGTTGCACTTACGTGCATATTTTTAAACTGTACTGTGTACATGGCATAGGTATGGAATAGAGTTTCATGTAGAATAATTGTGTCTAGCAGACAACTGGTTATCATTCAACAGTTTTTAGATTTCATGCAAAACTTTACAAAAATTTTAAGAATTCTGAAAACACCCATTCACAGTTTCCATTGTAGAATTATTAGTAGGTAGGTAGGTACCTACGTACATTTGTATTTTGAATACATATGGGGCTTTGTACTCCAAACTGCTTTTTATTTACTGAACATATCTTGGCCTTTTTTGGCTTTTGATTAAAATTGGCCTGGACCCTCAAGATTTGGAGCCCCCCCCCCCCCCCCCTTGATCCAGAGGTCCCTCCCAGCCCAGGTTCCCGTACACAGAGCATAGACATTGATTTACCAGTGGAAAAGTTACAATGCGCATTTCAGTAGTGACAGTCCCCTCTGGCCAAGGTGTGCACAAGCCAGTTTCCTGGTTACTGACAAACAATGTTCCCTCCAGTGTCCAGACTGGGCATTCAAGAATTTTGTATGTGTACAGCTGGGTTACCTTCAGTCAAGTTGGTTGCAATGTAGTCATGCCATGTGGTACTCTGCTGCCGCACAGTTCTGTGCACATGAAACAGTCTCTCTGCTCCCAGTCCAGCCCTTGCAAGCAACGCCATCAGGCACCAACCCTATCAGCATCAATCCTTTCATTGCTAACCCTGTTGTCAAAGACGTCGGCGCTGGCCCTGTTACAGCCGGTCCTCCATTCATCACTAACCCTGTCATTGATGATGCTGGCATTCTCATCTGTCCAGTCATCACCAACCCTGCCACAGTCGGCCCTCTTGACATTGCCACCTAGTTGATGCTGATGTCAGGTCTCTCGTCAGTGTAGTGGTCGCTGGCCCTGTCACGGCTGACACTCTCGATGATTCTGATGTTGCTGCCTCCATTATCAGCTTGGCTGTCCCCACTGGTGCCACCATGGCCACTCCCACTGGCCCTGCTGGAAATCTCACTGAACACCCCCCCCTTCGTGGCACCACTGGTCCCATCACGTGTTGTTCTGGACCTAACATTGCAGCTGGAAGGAAATTGTGTCACAAGCCCTGCTTGCACCTGACCTTTTTCATCAGAAGTTACTGTGAAATGTTTAAGTGCTTTTTCTATTCTTGTCTCAGTCGTCAATGGTTCTGCAGTCTTGTTAGTTGTATCTTGCACTCTTAATTCAGATGTTCATATCAGTTTTGGGATTCTTTTTATGTTATGTTAGGTTTTGCTCTGTTCAATGTTTGTGGGACGCAAGGTTGCATTACAGTATTCCATAACTCATTGGTTACTTTCTCAGGTGCATATTTACACAATGGATGATTGTTGGCTGTTTTGTTATAATTAATGGGACAATCTGTGCTGGAGGCTGTGTTGTGCCTCTCTTGGGTGCTGCACTTCTCCGAGTTAGTTGCACCATCTCTTTTAAGGGGGTGGTGGTCGGGATGGAGAGGTGTAATCAAGGTGTGCCTTTGAATTTTCGTTCGCCACACTTATGAACAACACTGTTGCAAGGGCAACAGTCTGGATGATTGATTGATCTGGCCTTGTAACAATAACCAAAACGGCCTTGCTGTGCTGGTACTGCGAACGGCTGAAAACAAGGGGAAACTACAGCCGTAATTTTTCCCGAGGGCATGCAGATTTACTGTATGATTAAATGATGATGGCGTCCTCTTGGGTAAAATATTCCGGAGGTAAAATAGTCCCCCATTCGGATCTCTGGGCGGGGACTACTCAAGAGGATGTCGTTATCAGGAGAAAGAAAACTGGCGTTCTACGGATCGGAGCGTGGAATGTCAGATCCCTTAATCGGGCAGGCAGGTTAGAAAATTTAAAAAGGGAAATGGATAGGTTGAAGTTAGATATAGTGGGAATTAGTGAAGTTCGGTGGCAGGAGGAACAAGACTTCTGGTCAGGTGACTACAGGGTTATAAACACAAAATCAAATAGGGGTAATGCAGGAGTAGGTTTAATAATGAATAGGAAAATAGGAATGTGGGTAAGCTACTACAAACAGCATAGTGAACGCATTATTGTGGCCAAGATAGATACGAAGCCCACACCTACTACAGTAGTACAAGTTTATATGCCAACTAGCTCTGCAGATGACGAAGAAATTGAAGAAATGTATGATGAAATAAAAGAAATTATTCAGATTGTGAAGGGAGACGAAAATTTAATAGTCATGGGTGACTGGAATTCGAGTGTAGGAAAAGGGAGAGAAGGAAACATAGTAGGTGAATATGGATTGGGGCTAAGAAATGAAAGAGGAAGCCGCCTGGTAGAATTTTGCACAGAGCACAACATAATCATAATTAACACTTGGTTTAAGAATCATGAAAGAAGGTTGTATACATGGAAGAACCCTGGAGATACTAAAAGGTATCAGATAGATTAAATAATGGTAAGACAGAGATTTAGGAACCAGGTTTTAAATTGTAAGACATTTCCAGGGGCAGATGTGGACTCTGACCACAATCTATTGGTTATGACCTGTAGATTAAAACTGAAGAAACTGCAAAAAGGTGGGAATTTAAGGAGATGGGACCTGGATAAACTGAAAGTACCAGAGGTTGTACAGAGTTTCAGGGAGAGCATAAGGGAACAATAGACAGGAATGGGGGAAAGAAATACAGTAGAAGAAGAATGGGTAGCTTTGAGGGATGAAGTAGCGAAGGCAGCAGAGGATCAAGTAGGTAAAAAGACGAGGGCTAGTAGAAATCCTTGGGTAACAGAAGAAATATTGAATTTAATTGATGAAAGGAGAAAATATAAAAATGCAGTAAATGAAGCAGGCAAAAAGGAATACAAACGTCTCAAAAATGAGATCGACAGGAAGTGCAAAATAGCTAAGCAGGGATGGCTAGAGGACAAATGTAAGGATGTAGAGGCCTATCTCACTAGGGGTAAGATAGATACTGCCTACAGGAAAATTAAAGAGACCTTTGGAGATAGGAGAACGACTTGTATGAATATCAAGAGCTCAGATGGAAACCCAGTTCTAAGCAAAGAAGGGAAAGCAGAAAGGTGGAAGGAGTATATAGAGGGTCTATACAAGGGCGATGCACTTGAGGACAATATTATGGAAATGGAAGAGGATGTAGATGAAGATGAAATGGGAGATATGATACTGCGTGAAGAGTTTGACAGAGCACTGAAAGAACTGAGTCGAAACAAGGCCCCCGGAGTAGACAACATTTCATTGGAACTACTGACGGCCTTGGGAGAGCCAGTCCTGACAAAACTCTACCATCTGGTGAGCAAGATGTATGAAACAGGCGAAATACCCTCAGACTTCAAGAAGAATATAATAATTCCAATCCCAAAGAAAGCAGGTGTTGACAGATGTGAAAATTACCGAACTATCAGTTTAATAAGTCACAGCTGCAAAATACTAACACGAATTCTTTACAGACGAATGGAAAAACTGGTAGAAGCCAACCTCGGGGAAGATCAGTTTGGATTCCGTAGAAACACTGGAACACGTGAGGCAATACTGACCTTACGACTTATCTTAGAAGAAAGATTAAGGAAAGGCAAACCTACGTTTCTAGCATTTGTAGACTTAGAGAAAGCTTTTGACAATGTTGACTGGAATACTCTCTTTCACATTCTAAAGGTGGCAGGGGTAAAATACAGGGAGCGAAAAGCTATTTACAATTTGTACAGAAACCAGATAGCAGTTATAAGAGTCGAGGGACATGAAAGGGAAGCAGTCGTTGGGAAGGGAGTAAGACAGGGTTGTAGCCTCTCCCCGATGTTGTTCAATCTGTATATTGAGCAGGCAGTAAAGGAAACAAAAGAAAAATTTGGAGTAGGAATTAAAATCCATGGAGAAGAAATAAAAACTTTGAGGTTCGCCGATGACATTGTAATTCTGTCAGAGACAGCAAAGGACTTGGAAGAGCAGTTGAATGGAATGGACAGTGTCTTGAAAGGAGGATATAAGATGAACATCAACAAAAGCAAAACAAGGATAATGGAATGTAGTCGAATTAAGTCAGGTGATACTGAGGGAATTAGATTAGGAAATGAGGCACTTAAAGTAGTAAAGGAGTTTTGCTATTTGGGGAGCAAAATAACTGATGATGGTCGAAGTAGAGAGGATATAAAATGTAGGTTGGCAATGGCAAGGAAAGCGTTTTTGAAGAAGAGAAATTTGTTTACATCCAGTATTGATTTAAGTGTCAGGAAGTCATTTCTGAAAGTATTCGTATGGAGTGTAGCCATGTATGGAAGTGAAACATGGACGATAAATAGTTTGGACAAGAAGAGAATAGAAGCTTTCGAAATGTGGTGCTACAGAAGAATGCTGAAGATTAGATGGGTAGATCACATAACTAATGAGGAAGTATTGAATAGGATTGGGGAGAAGAGAAGTTTGTGGCACAACTTGACCAGAAGAAGGGATCGGTTGGTAGGACATGTTCTGAGGCATCAAGGGATCACCAATTTAGTATTGGAGGGCAGCGTGGAGGGTAAAAATCGTAGAGGGAGACCAAGAGATGAATACACTAAGCAGATTCAGAAGGATGTAGGTTGCAGTAGGTACTGGGAGATGAAAAAGCTTGCACAGGATAGAGTAGCATGGAGAGCTGCATCAAACCAGTCCCATGACTGAAGACCACAACAACAACATGAACAAAATCTGCAGGCCAGGTATGGCCCTTGCCTCATCTCACAGTATGTTTACCAATAGAAGAGTCACTGACCTGTTTACTGTCAAGCTTCCTGCAGCTGCCACAGCATCTGGGAGTGCTACCCATGCCAATATATGGTATGCAAGTCGAGGTACACAGTGTGGCAGCCATAGGCACCTATTAGCATCCGCACATGCAATCTTCTGCTGGACGTGTAATTAGGTCAGTACTCCTCCCTCAGTGGCCAGTTATGCTCCATGCTCTGACCGACCAAGAGCCGCTATGGGTCTCCAGCACCTGTCACTGCCCCCAAAAGTATTGTCTCGCCTTCGCTGTGAACCCTGCATGATGATGCATTTCAGCCAGCCGGTCCCTAGACACCACTTCGCAGTATCTGCAAGTGACTGCCCATGAGCTCATTGCCTTATGGGATCATGTCATTACAGCACCTTGCTTGCCTACAAGCTCCCAGCCTTGTGGGACTGGGTCATTACTTACTCTCTCTGCTCCTTGCCACAACAACAACTATTGTCTTCGTCCTAATGTGCACATCTTGGGAACTGTCGAGTATCAAAATTTCTGTTATGCTGTGTAGATGTTTGTTTTCAGAAGAGGTATGTAGTTTCGTCATATTGTAAAGCATAGATCTAAATACCATCTGTCAAACGACTTGGTTAAAGGACACTTCAAAATCAAACTCGTCTTCATCTACATCTGTACTCTGCATGCCACAGTCGAGTGCATGGCAGAGGGTACTTCCCATTGTACCAGTTACAAGGGACTTCTTTCCCTTCCGTTCACATATGGAGAATGGTGGCTAAACCACCTCTGTGCATTCTGTAGTTCTCTTTGCAGTATCTACAGGAGTAATATGTAGGGGGTCGTAGTATAATCCCAGACTCCTTACTTAAAGGCTTTCATGGGAGTCTGTATCTTCAGGCACCTGCCAGTTCAGTTTTTCAGCATCATTTTGATACTCCCCCATGGGTCAAAGAAACCTGTGATGATTTCTGCTTCCTTTCTTTACATACTTTCAATATCTACTGTCTGTCCTACCGGGTGCGGGACCCACACATCAGAGCACCATTTTAGAATAAGTTACAATAGTGTTTTCTAAGCAAACTGAATGGCAGACTGACTGCGGTTTCCTAATATCTCGCCAATGAAATGAAATCTGCCACCTGCTTGACCTACAACTGAACCTACGATACCATTCCATTTCATATCCCAACAAATTGTTAAACCAAGATTTTGCTTACACTGATTAATTCTAATTGTGACTTTTTGATATTGTAGTCATACGATTCTATGTTTACTCATTTTGTGAAGTGCACATTTTCATTTCTGAAGATCTGCATCATTATGAAATTTGTTTTACTGTCTTTGAAATCTTATCATCTAATATTAAAAACAATTACAGCTGCAGTGGATAATTGCAGGACATAAACTAGACAACATATAACACTGTAAAATATAGACTAGCTCAAGAGACATGTATTTGTAACTTACACAAACTGTTATATGTGACACTCTACCATGATCAAAACAACAAAGCGATTAACCGTCGAGCATGGGATGGGCGGATGTCAGTTCATGTTTGCATAGGCACACAAATGATGGTGGCAGCAATAGCTGGTGTTTTCATTCAGTATATTATCGCTTTTCTGGGGAACCAGTTTAGGACATTCTTCCATGTAAAATGAGCTTGCAGCACATAGTAACAATGCAACCAGTGAAAATGAATATCTATTGTTATGTTACTTGCCGCTCAAGTCATATGCAACTGACCATGTAAACTGGCAGCTGAGGTAACAAAGCGATATAAAAACAGCTGCCAACAGTAAACAGTAACTGTCATTCATTTTGTTATTCTGATCCAGGTATAGGGCATTATTGAATACAAAAAAATCAACTGGGAAACATACCAGGTAAAATATAATGCTGTAAAATATGGACTAACCAACAGTACATGTATCTGTAGCTTATAGAACCTGTAATACGTGACTGCATGCTACTGTTGGATGCAAAAATTCCGTTAATACTCACTTTCGGCCTAATGCTTGGAACCAAAATGCTGTTAATACCTCCAAGTTTAACATTTATTTTGAGGCATAAATTAGACAGAGTTTGGGGCGAAGTTTTATTCACATTCTTTGCTTGTACACACTGTGTGGCCATTCCAAGTACTGTATCCCCAACACGTTTTACTTCAGCTGCAATCAAAATCATACACATTTACAAAATCCTGTTCGGAGAGTTAACACAAAAATGAAAAATAACAAAAACATAAGTTCTTAACTCTGGGTCTGTGATTTTTTTATTAACACAACAGCGTACTGCTGCCAACCATGTGAAATACGTGTCTACTGTAGTTCCGGAAATACTGAAACAATAGGGAGATTATGGGAGGCCATGTAAATGTTCAGCCTAAGGGGTAGGGGGGTGGGGTGGGGGGGTAGAGAGAGGATGGGTAGGGGGGGGGGGGGGGTAGAGAGAGGATGGGTAGTACCAAAACTGGAAAACTAATTTAACACACGCTAGTGTAAGTGCTAGAAAATTACTCATGTATAAATTATTGTGTACTCATAGAAATTCAAGAAATTTCAAAGATATACACTAGGTGATCAAAAGCATCCGGACACCTGGCTGAAAATGGCTTACAAGTTCGTCGCACCCTTAGCCTTGATCACAGCTTCCACTCTCTACGGCATACATTCAATCAGGTGCTGGAAGGTTTGTTGGGGTATGGCAGCCCATTCTTCACAGAGTGCTGCGCTGTGGAGAGGTATCAATGACAGTCGGTGAGGCTTGGCACGAAGAAGTCACCGTCCGGAAACATCCCAAAGGTGTTCTATATGATTCAGGTCAGGAGTCCGTGCAGGCCAGCCCATTACAGGGATGCTATTGTCGTGTAACCATTCCGCCACAGGCCGTGCATTATGAACAGGTGCTCAATTGTGTTGAAAGATGTAATTGACATCCCCAACAGTCAGAAGCAAGAAGGTGCTTCATAGTACTTGCAGTGGATCCTGTTGCAGTTTGGAATTCCAATGTGCTGGTCTGAATAGGTGTCTACCATTGCGACCCTCTTCAACCGCCAGTGGTCTCTGTCAGTCAACAGACAAGATCAGCCTGTACACTTTTGTGCTGTACGTGTACCTTCATGTCTCCACTTCACTATCACATCGGAAACAGTGGACATAGGGATGTTTAGGAGTGAGGAAATCTCACATATAGACATATGATACAAGTGACACCCAACCACCTGACCACGTTTGAAGCCCATGAGTTCCGCGAAGTGCCCCATTCTGCTCTCCCATAATGTCTAATTGCTACTGAGGTAACTGATTTGGGGTACCTGGCAGTAGGTGGCAGCGCAATGCACCTAATATGAAAAACGTGTGTTTTTGAGGTGTCCGGATACTTTTGATCACAGTGTATGACACAAGTACAAACACCAGAAAACATTATTCATGTGAAATATAACCTGTCACAAAATACCATAACTTAACTATGCAAGTGCGACCACTGTGTCAGATCATCATCAAAAAAGAAAGGTCATTCTTAGTCTTACAAACTTTTGTTAATGCCCGAGTAGATACAAAAAATTATGATGGATGTCTATGTACACTTCTACGTACAATTTTCATAATGGGGGAAATTGTCTCGCACATATCCTCAGTGAAACGTCAGTGTTGTCGTTCAGTAACTGCCTCATTTCAATTAGTAAAAATGATAAAATTTCATGAAGAGTTTGTTACAAATCTGTCACAGGTGAATTACACATATTTTGGCAAATAGTTTTGCAAGTATTGTCAATTTTAGATGGTTGTCATTGAGATCAGGCAGTTTCGCTGGAGCCTCAGTAGATCACGCTTGATAATGAACCAGTCAATTCGAAAAAAGTCGCCAACATCCATATACTGCAACTGTGACAGATTTGTAATAAACTCTTTATAAAACAAAAAGAGTTGAAACTGGATAAAATTTCAAATGAAGCAACAAGAAATTCTGGGGTAACACATTTTCAATCAAAATTATGTGCTCCCTACACAATAAACACATTTGGAAGCTTTCAGTGAAAAGTTTCTCATTGTCCTTTTCAACTATCTTTACATTTAATTTATTTGTAACGTTACCTCTTATGAGTTTTCACACTCATTTAAATTTTGCAGTGATCTGTAAAAGTTAAGTGCACGCAAATAAGTTTTCACATCTGTAAGTCTTATTTTTTAATATGATACTGTTACATCCATACAGTGCAACAAATTTGGTTACAGCAGAAACCAATCATTTGGTTACAGCAGGAACTATGAGGGTAATCCCAAAAGTAAGGTCTCCTATTTTTCTTTTATAAGTACAGAACTCTGTTTGTGTGGCAGTTGGTCACACTGTTATGAAGAGTGCTTCATGCACTGTGTGTTAACATACGCACGCCACACTGAGGCGCTCAATCTTGGCTTGGCAGTCGTTCAGAAAGGAGCTACTGTTGGATGTTACCGCCAAGTGCGAACTGCATGCAGTTATTCAGTTTTTGAAAGCAAAGGGCACAGCACCTATTGAAATCCATCGCCAATTGACGGAAGTGTATGGTGAGTTGTGCATGGATGTCAAAAATGTTCGTAAGTGGTGTAGACAGTTTGCAGCTGGTCAGACCGAAATTCACAACGAACAAAGGAGCAGAGACTGTCAATTTCTGAGGAGACAGTGTTGAAGGTTGAGCAAAGCGTGCATGAAGATCGGCGGATCACCCTGGATGATCTCTGCATGTTGGTTCCTGAGGTTTCCCGAAGCACCGCTCACACAATTTTAACGGAAACATTGAACTATTGGAAGGTGTGCACATGATGGGTGCCACGTATGCTGACTGAGGACCACATGCAGCAATGAGTTGATACTTCCCGTGTATTTCTTCACTGCCCTTGCACCCGAACAGGACAACTTTCTGGACTGAATTGTCTTTGGTGACGAAACCTGGGCATACCACTTTACACCTGAGACCAAGCAACAATCACACCAGCAGCAGCATCCTTCTTCAGCATTGGGAGATCTGGTATGACAATGGGCATACAAAAACTGCCACAGCATCTACAAAAATGCATCGACAGAAATGGTGATTATTTAAAAAAATAGCTAAATGTTCAAGCTGTAAACTGATGTAAATCATTGTAGAAATAAACAGGTCTATGTACTTATAAAAAAAATAGGAGACCTTACTTTTGGGATTACCCTTGTAATCATTCAAAACTGAAGGCTGTTAACAATAATATATGGCTTAAATGAAACAGTACCCAAGTGTAGTACAACATCTAAAGAATTACTTCAGGGTGGCTTTTTTATGGTTGTACTACTAGCCAAATGCTGGTGCCTCTGCTGGGATGTGGCTTTTGGCTTCTATGAAATACTTGTCCTATTTTACAAAAATTAATGAGGTACAAAATTTTGATTTTTTACACATCTTACAGTTTGATACTTTCGATCGATAACTGACTGAATTTGTTTTCATTGTATGTCGTAGTTACTGCGCTGCATCAATTAAGTAAAGAATTGCACAAAATTTTGCAGAGGTAAAAACACATTGCATAAACTTTGCTTATGGTTGATTTTAGTTCGCACATTGCAGTGTATGAAGTATAGATAAGATATTGAAAATTTATTTAAAATTGAGAGCAGAATGATATCTCATTTTGTTATTTACTTTTGTATCCGACGAGATGGTTGCACATGACACACACATTTCCTTCCCTGCGCATCGCGTATCATGTTCATAACAATCATGTTACATAAACAGTTCAAGATATCAAAACAAAGTCTTCTCCAAATGATAGCACACAAAGAAGCATGTATGTTGTATGATAAACACTCCAAACTTTTTTATTCACTGAGATGTGAAAGTAATTCGCCCGCAGCAGTCATAAGTTGGGGGCAAATGACACGTAAACACGTCAATAGCACTTCAGGAAAAGCCAGAGACCACATTTAAACATGTCCTCTGCATCCGGGGAGGGGCGGACCATGACAAGTTAACTCATCCACAGTTAAGAAAGAGAAAGGAGAAGATAAAATCCAGTGCCAATGCATATTCCACTTTTCTCAAACTGCACCAAGGGGAATGCAAAACTTAACATCCTCATCTGATAGATGGATCATCATCAACAGTGCTGCAAGAACTCACTCCTTGAAGCACTACTTACTTCACTCTATCAGAGAAAATTCTGATAGTGAAAAACTTCATACTGCCACCTTTTCTTCTCTCATCAGCCAAATACTGGCAGTGAAAGTTTTTCCTGCTATCAGAAGTCAGTCAAATCGAGTGCCACTGTATAAGTGTGCATTTACCATTATGACTATGGTTGCAGCTCTTTCATTGAAATCTCATTTTGTACATTTTTTAAAGTTATCATTTGCAGAATGGCACACTGTACAAATGCTTTAAACACAAATTTCCAATACCTAAAATATGAAAAGTTTCTAACAATGAGCTGTGAATACCAATGACAATGTTTTTTTTGTGATTATTGATTTCAGAGTAATTCAAATTGTAAGTTCCTAGTGTTTCTTTTCAGTGCTATGGCTTTGTTTGTACTTACCATACACTGGAGTCTTTCCAGGAAGAACCACCACTACAAGCTGAAGTGCCGTAAATGATGACTTCAGATACCTGAACATTGGCTCGACTTGGTCAGGACCAGTGGCGTACTTACCTAGAAAATGAAGGCCACTATATAAAAGCCAGTTGACAAAGTTCATCAGAAATTAAGGTCTCTCAATGTTGGAAATGGGTAACACAGAGGACTGATTGTAATCTTCTAGAGGAGGGCATCTAAAAATTTGCCTGAAGTGATGCACTAAAGCCATAGCAAATTTGAATCAGGCTGGTTCGCTGGACATGCAAACTCCACTGATTACAAATAAGAGTACTGTGTCCTAATCATCATACCATCATGCAAATAAAAGGGGTAAAAATATTTCAAAAAGAGTGAGACAATACAGTACCACAAAACTTCACAACAGATATTCAAAATTATACTACTTTCAGGCATGCAAAAGTACATCCATAGTCATTTTGTACTGAAAACAGTAGACTTTAGGCCAATTGTTCTAATACAAACAGTTAGGAAACACTTTCATGTTTACACTGCAACAGAAATAGTAGCCACATCTATAGTGTACCACATGGGACTTAATGCAGCACAGTCTTTAGCTTTATAGATTGTGAGTATAGTGTTACTGCAGTTCCTGAGCAGATACAGCCCGAACTACACTAGGGAGCAGCAAAAATAACAGCTGGCAGGTCTTGGTCAGTTCTCCCATCCCTCTTCTTCCCTTTCTTTTTAAGTGCCAGTGAGCACCCTTTGCTCTACTCCTGGCTTGACCCATGACTCTAATGCATACTGTTGTCACAGTGTGATTTCTGACAAAGCTGCTGCCCAGGTAGCATTGTAAGAAGCAACAACTACCAAATACACACTTACTGTTAACAGAGTTCATGTAGCAATATTGCATTGCTACCGGCACAGCTTTTTAACTTTGATATTACCCAGTATTCGCATGCGAGTTTGGCGTAAGGAAGTGTCACATGTTTGCAGAGAGAGCTGTGGTTTAAACTGCATAGTTTGAGGGTCTTGAAACTATATCCTTTTAACCGGCAAACAAAACTAGCAGAGACAAATAAATAGAGATAAAATATATACAATTTCCTCTTGGCCTTAAAGACAATGCCATAAGTGATGAAATCTTATAAGAACTGCAAGACTGTGTGGTGTTTCACTATGAACAGTACAAAGAATATTTAGAGTACAATGAATTGGAACCTGTGGACAGGAAATCAAGTTTCAGCCCCAAGGAAAGGCAGTGTAAGAACTGTCAATTATTTGGATTATTTCCAAAAAGACATTGTTTATCATACTATGCTTAAATTTGACAAACATACAAGAACGATAGCCTACAATGAAAAAAGTGGTGATGCTTTACATGGCAAGCCTGTTTTCACAGCCAGCTACCATTCAAGTGGAAGAACTCTCAGGGTGTACACGTGGACAAGAAAAAAAAAATTCCCGGATTTCCCGGTTAAAATTACTCTTTCTCCCGGGTGAAGATACACTTTTTCCGTGTCAAGTGACAGTATACTTTTCCTTGGAACTGTAAAACTTATCAATCCTTTGAATGGTTATGGTTTTATACACTGGTGTAGTACTTCTCGGCTCTTTAGAGAAAAAAAACATGTTTTGGAAAGATCTATGATGTGGAGCAACATGTACGCTGATATTTTTGTATCACGAAAGTGTACATTTAAATTCCACTAAACACCACATTTTACTTTCCAAGGCATTGAAATCAAGATTGCAATGCGCTTTTGTAGCCAGTCATAGCTCATGTCACATGATTTCGCCAGCCGATGACAGAGGATATTCCAGCATAGGACACCTGATGTAGTCAGGCAATAGCGATATCACTCTTAAGTAGGGCGTGCACACAAACAGAAAACGTTAATGGTTTAAATCATTATACATACTGTTACTACAAGAAAAGCTGAGATTTCACATATTATCTTGGTCTCTGATAAGCTTCAGGAGAAGCTAAGCTTTCACATATAATGTTGATCTTTTTTGCGCGTGTTATACACTTTACGATACACCCCACAAATGTGCCAGTAAAATTTTTAATGAAGACATAAATGTCTTGATCTTCTGGGCTCGAATTTTTTCTAAATATTTGTACTTAAGGACTTGATTTTTAAATGAGAGTCAAACGCTCTGTGATTTAAAAAATTCATCGTATAATCTTGCACATATTTCACCTTACATAAAAGGAAATTTACTTTGAAAATAACGATTTTCAAATAACCATTCGCAATATTTTCCCGTGACCTGTTAGAAATAAGATTCGTTTCAGTAGTTGCCAGAGAGCACCAGATAACAGGCGTCACCGCGCTTGCACAGCTACTAGGATGCTGGAAGTGCGTATGTCCGTAAGACATTAAAAGATCTTACATTATGTCATAAAAGAAACAAGAGCATCGGAATTTCGTGAACCATACTAAAACGCGTAATTCGGCTTAAAGTGCACATTTATATGTGCAGATTCGGATGTAAATTTTCTTGCAGTACCAGTACTGTATTATCTAATGTTTGGTTCTTCATTATGGAATAATGTCATACGTGCTACAAGATGAAAACATGCACTTTTGAAGTGCAGCGAACAGTTGAAACTAGCCCATAGTGTGGAATTAAACACTGTCGTTTCAAATAAATTGACCACCTCATCAGAAAAAATTAATAAAAGCCAAATTTCTTTAGCAAATCGACAAAAATAACTTCATTGTTCTGCAAGACAATTAATACTTGACTGTCAGAAAGGAGGAAATAAAATCAAATCTGAAACTAAGAACATATTTTAGCCTTCCGTACTCACGTCAATGTATTCACTTGATAACTCCCGGCCACAGAAATCCATTTTGTTTTCACTTGATTTGAGAGCAACAAATGAAGATGAAACAGCAAAATAACTAAACGTAAATGCCGGTCTCGTGGAGATTATCCACTTTCCCACTCTAACTCAGATTGATTTGTGCATCAGAAAAAAAAAAACTCGCAATCAATATTGGATGGGATGATTTGTAACCGGGAGAACAAGAACTCTTCAAAAAATTTGCATTCTTTAATGCCTATAGCTAATATCTTGCTTTTTTGTGTGACATAAAATATACATAAGATACATTAAACCAGTAGAAGAGACAAGCAAGACAGTACACTTTTCTTCAGTTCGTAAGTCCTACCATTTTTCCTCTCCAACCTTGTTACAGCTTTACATGGCATGCTTTCCTTCCTGGGAAAGAATCTATTACCTCATCAAAGATCGTCAAATGTTTTGCTACATGAAAAAAAGAAATGTTTTTGTCTAATACTGAAAAAGCTGTTAATACAAACAGTACCCAAGACTTGTGTGGTTCCTCTATCTGTTTACGTGTATTTTGTCACGGTCTGCTAGATAAAACGAAATAGGCCTGTCTAATATTGCAGCTATTTTAACACATACCAAATAAACGAGACTGTTTTGGCACAAATGGTCATTTATATAACACTAGGAGAAAATATAATTCACAAAGTACCAATATCAAATGCTTATTAGGCCTACTACAAGCAAAAAGTTTTATGTTCGGAAATAGTTTGACATTTCATTCATACGCTCCAGCTTCTCAAGCATGAGATCGAAAAGTAGTAGTATGAAATTTTTATATAAATTTGGAATCATCTTATTCTTCCATAATTTGTGTGATGTCCCCATTTCTTCTCCTTCCTCGTTCTACCAAACAATCTTGTTATCATTAATTCTGTAACTTATTCTCAGGTTAACTTCGCTAACCCTGCCACAATCAACGGTTTAGTTATCCTTATTCTCCGGTTAGGCGTTATTACGTGTTCATACAATGCGTTTTCCGCATTTCTCAGGCGGCTGCTACCAGGGACAGTACAACTGGTCCTTACTAGTGTAGATGTCTGGCTAAAAATGTTCTATCAACATTTCATTTTCTTGGATGCACCAAGAAGAAAATACGTAATCTTTCTTACCTATCATTCCTGTTAGTCGTTTATTTCCACTCTGGATTTCGCTGGTAATTATAACAACGCTGATCATTCGCAAACACAGTCAACCCCATAAAAAAACAGTGATTGCCATTCACCCGTTTGGCTTTATTCCGCTCAGCTCGTATAGCCCCAACCCCTTCTGTCAGCAGGAAAGCTTATTTCTAGATGCAACAGGATTCCCCTGGCAAATACATGGCGTACACTATACACGCATTCAAAATTCAACTTATGATTCATTCAGAAATAAACTTAGAATTTGTTCTAAAATGTTAAAAAACCAACAGGGATGCGTTTCAAAATCATAAGAAGAATCGACAGCCCAACGTGCGCTGAATACTAGGCGCTTTGTGAAACAAAGTTTTTACCATCAAGAATATGAATTTGGCGGCCTCCTCCCATTCCCTGTAATTGCTGCCCGGGGTAGGTACCCCGGTTTGCCCCTAGTGAATCTGGCAACTTGCACGCTCCAGTAAAATTTTTCCGGGTAGCATTTTGCTGCTGCTGCTTATACAGCTAACAGTCATACTTCTGTAGCAAGAAGCGGGAGAAGGTACTACACATGCGCGACTCAACTGTGCATGCACATGAGCCCGCCTGCAACTGCTCAAACAAATCTAAAGTAAACAGTTGTGACGTCACGATCATCGGAGACGGAGGAAATTCGTTATAATGAAGCATTGAACAGTCTTCCTAAGGCCTTTAACACATTTTGCTGTTGGCAGATGCTTGTATGAGCACTGTGTTTAGTAGTTGTATATGGCGCATTTCCTTTGCAACTTAAGTTTTATTTTCGGTGTTTAAGTGTGCCTGCAATGCTGAAAATCCACTCTGGATTTCGCTGGTAATTATAACAACGCTGATCATTCGCAAACACAGTCAACCCCATAAAAAAACAGTGATTGCCATTCACCCGTTTGGCTTTATTCCGCTCAGCTCGTATAGCCCCAATCCCTTCTGTCAGCAGGAAAGCTTATTTCTAGATGCAACAGGATTCCCCTGGCAAATACATGGCGTACACAATACACGCATTCAAAATTCAACTTATGATTCATTCAGAAATAAACTTAGAATTTGTTCTAAAATGTTAAAAAACCAACAGGGATGCGTTTCAAAATCATAAGAAGAATCGACAGCCCAATGTGCGCTGAATACTAGGCGCTTTGTGAAACAAAGTTTTTACCATCAAGAATATGAATTTGGCGGCCTCCTCCCATTCCCTGTAATTGCCGCCCGGGGTAGATACCCCGGTTTGCCCCTAGTGAATCTGGCAACTTGCACGCTCCAGTAAAATTTTTCCGGGTAGCATTTTGCTGCTGCTGCTTATACAGCTAACAGTCATACTTCTGTAGCAAGAAGCGGGAGAAGGTACTACACATGCGCGACTCAACTGTGCATGCACATGTGCCCGCCTGCAACTGCTCAAACAAATCTAAAGTAAACAGTTGTGACGTCACGATCATCGGAGACGGAGGAAATTCGTTATAATGAAGCATTGAACAGTCTTCCTAAGGCCTTTAACACATTTTGCTGTTGGCAGATGCTTGTATGAGCACTGTGTTTAGTTGTTGTATATGGCGCATTTCCTTTGCAACTTAAGTTTTATTTTCGGTGTTTAAGTGTGCCTGCAATGCTGAAAATCGGCTTTTGAAGAGAAGACACCTGAGAAAAATTAGCTACAAGCATTTTTAATTTCTTAGAATGACTTCTGAATAGTGAGTCTTCAGAATGGACAGGACAGTTACACAACAATAAATTGCATTAAATGTTACGTTTCTGGTTCCTTTCTCTGCCCAAACATTTCTTCAATCTCTGGTTTTGCAACTATTATAAAATAATCAATGCCCACTTCTAGCTATAAAATCTTTATTGCAGTGATCTATCTGCTGAATTCAATTACCATATTTTCATGTGAAAGCCTAGTAAATGCATTGTGCATACATGTGCCAGACAGCATTGTCTGATGGTACAGTTTGCTAGCTTCATCCTTACATATGCGAGCCGAACACTTCCAACTTGTGACAACTAACATGTTAGGTGAGGGAAAGCACACAGAAAGGTCGGAGGGGGAACCTTTTAAACGTGTCCCTCCAGGTACCAGTTTTATTTATCTCAAGTATAATTCAGTAGTTTTCATGTTACGGAAGGACGCAGTTAAGGTAGATGTCTCACTAACAAAACTTCAACACAAGTGGCACAATGTGCGAATAATTCTGAACATCACCCATTGTCAGTCAGTACTTTTTCATGCAGCTGAAATGGGGGATGGGCTATCACATATGCCTAATGACCTAAATTTGAGCTATCATTCAAAGCAGTGCACCACAATTTGGAATACAATACTAACATAAAATATCTTATGATTGGTGTGATTTGACAGGCAATTCTGTGCCCTCAAGATTCAGAAATAGCAGAAATACACTGCACACCCTACTTCTATTCAAAATGGGAACATTCATTCACCAGCTACCAAGAAACTTGCATTGTTCATGTTATTGAAAAAATCTCAGCAGACCACGAACAATTGCACTCTACACGACAACAGAAAGCACAAAGAGCACACATTTATTTGTAGATCACTGGAAGCCATTATTGGATATGGGTTGTTAAAAGTTAACCACAGATGTAGCTTCTTTCGACATCATAGCCGATATATCTGTTGTGATTACATGCAATCTTATTATTACATGTTGTTACAGCTACTACAAACCTTTAAAATTACAACTGTGGCTATTAAACTCTAACTAGTCATTTAGCAAACATTTCATACTTTCACTAAATTCTTCATTTGAGAACCACATGGCTTTGTTCAGTTCTAAATTATCCAGAGATTCTAGTTCCCCAGTGGAATCTCTGGCATGGACAAGACTGAGAGAAGCCATTTGACCAACACTACAGCGCAAATTATCCTTGCACAGTGTAAGAAAGATTGCGACAAGGGACGTATGTGCACTACTTTGGATGTGAGATCTTGCCATAGTTGAAAGAAAAATGAGCATGTATGACCTGGATATTCTTCAGCTTAGTAAGACTCAGCAGACAGGAAATGGCCATTTCATGACCCAAAGGAGAAACACTATATTTTTATTGGAGTAGTGAACAATGCAAATATGGTGTTACGATAGCCATTACTACCAATGTTTCCTACTCCGTTGGTCTGCTTCACACGTGTCCCGCTGGAAAATTCTCTCCACTTAATCAGTGAGAAATTCGGGCCTGAACTGACACAACTGTTCAGGCACGTGTTAACATCTACGTACTTTGCCTTCATTGGTCAATACTACGAGAAGCCAATGGGGAGTCCGCTCTCCCCAGTGGTGGTCAACCTGCTCATGGAGAGTTTCGAAGAGGAAGCACTGGAAGCCGCCGAACTGAAACCTGTATGCTTCTTTCGCTACGTGGACGACACGTTCGTCATCTGGCCACACGGACAGGAACAGCTACAGATTTTTGTACAACATCTAAATTCGGTCCACAGTAACATTCAGTTCACCACTGAGACTGAGAAAGATGGAAAACTACCCTTTCTTGATGTCCTAGTGGAACATAGGTCTGATGGCTCACTGGGTCACTGTGTGTACCGTAAGCCTACACACACTGGCCTGTACCTACATGCCTCCAGCTGCCACCATCCGGCACAGCTTAATGGAATGCTCAACACCTTGGTACATAGAGCACACTCGATCTCTGATAAACAGAACCTGCCAACAGAACTCAAACACCTGGAGACCGTGTTCCACAAGAATGGGTATGGCAACCGCCAAATCCAAAGGGCCTTCCAACAACAGAAGTGCAGCAAGAACCGAGATGAAGAACAACCCGAAGACGAGAAGCAAGCTCTGGCCTTTCTGCCGTTTGCTGGCAATGTGTCGTCAAAAATAGGGAGACTGTTAAGGGGACACAAGATTGACACAGTCTTCCAACCACCAACAAAGATTCGTGACCTCCTAGGAACAGCAAAAGATGACATAGGCCTTAAGAAAGCGGGCGTATACAAAATCCTGTGCGGATGTGGCAAATCCTACATTGGCCAAACAGTTCACATGGTCGAGGACCGATGCAAGGAAAACGAATGTCACACCCGCTTACGCCAACCCACCCATTCGGCCCTAGCAGAACACTGCATTGACACCGGACACACAGCGAAATTCGAAGAGACAAAAATCCTGACGGCCGAAAGTGCCTACTGGGACAGTATCTACAAGGAAGCCATAGAAATTCGCGCAACAGATAACCTCATCAACAGGGACACCGGGTTTCAACTTAGCAAGGCCTGGAAACCATTATTAAACACCATAACACCATCAAAGAGCAACGGTGTGAGCGGACGCGAGATCCTTCCGCCATGGCGGATGGAGATGAACTACGCCTACCACCTACCACCGGGTGTGACTGCTGCTAACCCCCCCCCCCCCCCCCTTGCGGCACTCTGCCGGCTGTCTGCACCGGGGTATGACTCGGGACCCTGCGGACATAAATACCACGGACACAGCGCAGACAGATCATTCCATCAGCACCACCTGATGATGGCGGAATGGTTATTCGCCGAAATATCGTGGAACTTCGACGATCGGATCCAGCTGGACACCCGAGAACCTTGGATACAGCATCTGTGTATATGTTACAAACCTGTTAAAAACAGTATCATACCTATCAAATTGAATGCTTCTCCATATAAACTTAACATCATTCAGATCTATGCCACTACTGGAGAAGCATCAGAGGAGCAGATAGAGGAAATCTATGACCAACTGAACTGGAAAGAGGCCTTCGTAAGATCCCTAACAGAGAGCAGGCAATAATTCAAGGAGGCTTCAATGATAAAATTGGAGGTACTACCCAGGACACGAACTTACAATTTGTGGATGGACTTTATGGTCTAAGTGAGAGAAATGAACGAGGCAGGTACTTAACAGATTTCTGTGTAACCACATGACCATCTATAACACTATTTTTTGACGTCATCCAAGAATGATTTTGGAAAATAAAAAGTGCATGAATGTCACACCATATCAGTGCACTCAATACTCTGGTGCCACGGCAACTGTGGACGACAGAATGGTCTATATAAGACACACAAAGCGTACTGCAATGCTGGACTCAGTATCTTTGAATAAAGAAATGTGAACATTTTCCTGCTAGCTGAAGTTTCTCAGGTGGTATAATACGGACACATGAAGACGGCAGTTTTACGTGGCAGACTTTTGCACTGTAACTGCATAAACTACTCGTAGAGGTCACGCCTGGACTACCTCGTTTACCACACTGCCAACCTCAGCAAGCAGTTGCACTGTAACCATTAGAAACGGTTTTGTGTTGAGTGTTGTTCTCTTCTTTTCTTATTTTGAAATGAGTAAAGAGACTAATCCTGGTCTGTCACAGAATCTGATTACAAACCTCACAACACTAGAAGAAATCAGCAATCACTATGACCACGTGCCAGTTGCTTCTGCAGGAACACAGAACACAAATGTAAGATGGCTGCCCTACAAGCGTGACACTGGACTTATTTCCCGGTACCATTCCTCTCCACTCTGGCACTCATAATTCTTGTTTGTTTACACTCACAGCCAATTGCTAGTTTATAGTGCCTGCACTCTGCACTACAGCGACCAGAGAATGAAAGCTCTCAATGTATTTCGAGCGTGCCAAAAGTCTTCCTGTAACATGCAAATAGAGTTATATTCCATTCTATTTCTATGTTAAGTACATTGTCAGTTACCCCTGTAGCATTGTAAAGTACGGGTCTTACAGCTATGAATATCCACAATATGTCAAAATCAATATTGTGCTGAGTTTTGTAATTACTGATTTGAGTAAGGAAAGAAAAACAAAGTTGAGATGCATCGTAAATCGGGGAAGCACACAGTTCAACAGTACAAAAATGCTGCTGCACCGCACCAGAAACAATCATTTGCTGGAAGCTTAAATATTGCCGAAAGAAGCAAACAAGCACAAACCATTTCAGAAAACTTTGGAGCAATAGAGTCCATCATATATGCTGGGGCATTCAACAAGTAACATTCTAACTGGATCTCAATCATGCTGCTGAACACTCGGAAATGATGGGGTTTACACATATGACACTTGTGCCCCAATGTGATCTATGCCACCACGATGAGCTTCAGAGCAACTGACAGCTAAGGTGACGTTTACCACCTACACAGTACACAAGAGTTCACGAAATGGGCATGTGACTGCACCACTCCCCAGCAGCAGTTGTTGTTGGCTGTATCTGTCTTGCAAATCACACAGTTTGTTTACAGAAATGGATGGGCTCTATCAGTACACAAATTTCCTTCCTAGTGCATACACTAGCAATATTTTTCTGTCTGTGGTATACATAAAGCAAAATTTAAATATTTGATGATGGTGGTGCTCATTCATCTCATCTCATTGGTTTACATACATATGTGCACTCAGAATACCGGACACGGTCGATATTGCTCTGCACATAGGGGAACTCTGCAGCATGCTTCTTCCACACTATGTTGTCAGAACTCAACATACTCAACACTGACATATGAATGCATGGTTCATGTGACAGTGGCTTAGGTCTACATCTTCGTCCACGTTAATGTGACGACATAATACATTTGTACGTCTTTTCATTTACACAAAGAAAAATTGAGATGCAAATTCCACCAAAAATTCATGTGACTTTAGGTGAAAAAAGCAATCACTATGTTTTTCTTTAGAGTCACTTAAACTCATTAGAAGATCATTTGTGTAGATTACGAACAGGAGAAAACCTTGTGAGGTTTCAAATTTTACGTTCTCCCATTCTGCGTTTTATTTTATTACTGGAGTGCAGATGGACACAATGTTCTAACTTCTCCCAATGAAAATAAGGGTAGATCCACACAAAAACAGTGGAGCAAGCAATTCTGTAGTATTAACCCTTTGTACTCTGCAATGCAGAACAGGACATCTCCTTGCGCTCTTATTTAAATCGCCACTGCATGAATGGCAAGCATGCCACAGAGAATTTGTAACTCTCTTTGTGGAAACAGTGACTGACCAACAACTACAGTATATATTTAAGCAAAAAGTGAGCTTTCATTAAAATACATTTATATAGCATTACAAAACTTTTCATTGCGTGAATTTTTTTTAAATTCTGCAAGGTTGACTGTTTCCATCTTCATTTAACTTACAAATGAATCACTGTCATCATCAAAATCATTGTCACTCTTGTTTCCACTTAAACATTCCTCTGAAAGCTCTACAATCTCTTTTTCAGAAAGGACTGATCGTAAATAACAAGCCATTTCCGTCTAATACCCTTGAACGTAATAATTACATCCATTCTCTTCACAACTGCTACAGTTTGATTCAGAGTTAACACAGGCTTCCCTAGATGGCAGTACTATACAGCATTGGTGCCTAGTACAGTCAGATTTGAGAAAGGAATACGTGAGAGCTATGAAAAATCATGTCGAATAAGGCTCGATGTCAGAGCAGAAAACAATATTTGCAATATTGAGCACCACTCACTGCTGGAGTGGAAAGGGGTAAAGTATCTCAAGCATAGTTTTATGGTCCACTTGATCAATGACCTTGACAACATCACAAAGGCATACAAACAGTGTAATAATAGTTGTTTAGCTTCTCCAGAACTTAATTTGTAATATGACGTGTAGCTTTGTGAACAGTCCGTCGCTAATGCTGAGTTTATAGTCAGCCAGCACATCATGCTATGAAAAATGAGTCAGTATTCTATTGCATGCCACATGTTCAATTTTGATAAAAGACTGTGAGAAAATGGATTGGTAATCACAGTTGATATTCTTTCTTTCTTTTATTGATGGCTGTCACTACTATGAATTTACCTTATCCGTAAATATTCCTTGAGTGACTGAGTCATTACGCACACAGCTTGAACTTGATGATGACTTTGATACAGCTTGAAATTTATTTCTTAGCAGAAGAATAGCTCTTCTTAATGACATAATGATTTCTGAAATCTCTTTCAAAGTTCATTTTTAGCATAATGACTGTCAGTGTTGTAGAAGGCTGTAGAAGTTAACTACAAGTGTAAATTAAAGCATCTAAACTCAAGGGAAAAGAATGTAACGCCCTCAAGGACAAGGTCATTTTACTGGTTTGTGAGGTGCCAGGTAGTTCATCCCTGTAGGAGTATATGATAAATTCAGACCAAATGAAACACACAGCACAGGATGCCTAAACTGTCGTATTAATACACAATGAAACCCCCTTTGCTGGCAGAACAGGCATGTCTTCTCACATGCAAATGATCATAAAGGCACCAAATGTCATTCTGCGAAGGTTTGTCCCAAGAATCTTGTGCCTTTTGTTACAATTTGGCACTGGTTTCTGCGGGTCCTGGAGAAGAGTAAGTTCTTGTAACATCACATCCTGCACATGATCAATCTGAAAGAGATATGGTGATCTTGCTGGTCAGCGCAGTAGTTGTACATCACAAAGAGCACATTCTGTCTAATGCAGCCGTATGTGGATGTGCATTGCCCTGCTGAAAAAACATATCGCCACCCCATTGAAGAAATGACATTAGTACAGAGACAATGGCATGTGCAATATAGTGGACATTGTTTACTTCACCCAGCAGAAACACCAAATGTGACCACAAGTTGTAACTGATGGTCCCTCACACCACGAAGCCTGGGACAGGGCCTGTTTCTCATGGGCGAATGCAATCTGGAATAGGCAGCTCACCAGGTCTACACCATAAATGTGTACATTCATCACTCCCATTCAGACAGAACCTTCCCTCATCACTGAAGACAACAGAGGCCCATTCCACTCTTCAGTCAACTCTTTCACGAAACCTGTATTGCCTTGCTTAGTGGTGTCATGGGGTTAGTGGTACTCTCGCCAGGTCCACAATAGTCCCTGACAACACAGCTGGTGCAACATATGCCCGGATGTCATCCCTGAAAAATGTTCGGTCAGCCACTAATGCTGAAACAATGCATCAACTTCATGGTTTCTGTACTATACAGACATCCAGAACCTGGTCCACAGGAGTGGCAATGTTCCACAGACTGATGATGAAAGTAGCAACACACCACTGATACACTGTCCAACACGTGCATCAATCCATCAACATGTCCATCCAGCTTTCCCCATAGCCCCATAGTGAATGGCCGAAGCTACCCAACAGGAGTACGTACTTGTCAGTGGGGCATGGTTGTACCCTAGAATGAATGTTGCAAACACTTAACTTCTAAACTCAGCACAGTTACTGCTTGCAGAGTCAAAACAGAGGATGGACAGACAGTGCCATCTGATAGTCGATGACCTAACACAGAACATTACAACACTTCAGTATGCACATATTAACCCTGGTGCTACTGAACAGTCCTTGAGAAGGATGGATTTTTCCCAACAGTATATATTAATTATGCTTTATCATATAGATAACAAAACATTCCATCTTTTGCAACTGAATGTTTCTGCATCAAGTTAATCATCAGCAATTGCAATATTTGCTACCATTGTCTCGAAGCAGTCGATGAATGTGGTGGCTAATGATTTCAATATCATTACTTCCATCACCAATTTTACCTGGAAACTCAATTTCATCCTTCACTGTTTTTCTTTGGCTCTGCTATAATAAATATTAATTTGATATCACTAAAATACTTCAATACCAACGAGAATAGTAGGCATCAATAAATATATCAATACGTAAAAATGCTTACAGAAACAAGGTTGTCCAATTATTGGCATCCCTGCATCATTACTTATTTTTTGAAGTTGCTGCGTAAAATTCCTGTAAAGAAAAACATCAAAATGAATTAACAAATGCAGAACGCAGGGACAATATTTTCTTCAAAACTGCTATAGCTTACCTCAATGCATCCTCTCTCACTGTTCTCTGGGGAGCAAAGCAAGCTATTGCCCAGACTCTTATTTCAACACCAGTAAAGAATTGCTTGCCTCGCATGTCCCACACACCTTGATTGGGCATTGCTTGTTGCTTTGTCTAAAACAAATAAATATAAATAACACAGCTATTCAATTTCAGGCTAGGGGTGAAAACATAAGACTTGAATGAACGAGGACCAAATCGAATTTAATATAGGTTGGCAATGACAGCAAAGATATGGAATACTATCCCTCTCTCTAATGTTGGCAAATACACAAAATGGTTTTCTAAACTAATACCACCAATGAACCTGGCACCTACACAACATAAGAATAGGTCAAAAACAATTAATTATAATTTTTTTTGTTGAATATGCAAAACAACCTGTGTGTCAAATGATATAAAGGTGAGAGTTACAAGCCTGGTTATGAAGGAATCGTTAGAGATGATCAAGAACACAAGGAGTGAGACCTTAGGTACTTATTGAAGGATAACCAGTCAATAGTATACTGAAAATCGACCAGTGAAGTGTTAATGTGTTTTCAATAATAAATATTTGCAGAAAGCTTGGAAAGAAGTAGGTAGAACAGGATGGCACAGCATAGCAACATACGAGGGTCACTCGAAAAGAAATGCACACTATTTTTTTAAAATCCATCTTTTATTCTACATGTTTGAAAGTTTTACAGTGTGTAGATACATCCTTTAGGAACAATATTTTCATTTCTCCACATAATTTCCATCCCTCTCAAATGCCTTATGCCACCCTGGAATCAGCACCTGTATACCTGCACAGTAAAATTCTGGACCAACCTGTTGGGAGCCGCTGTTTGGCAGCGTGCACAAGGGAGTCATCATCTTCAAACCTCGTTCCACAAAGAGAATCTTTCAGTTTCCCAAAGAGATGACAGTCACATGGAGCCAGGTCACGACTGTACGGCCGGTGCTTCAGCGTTGTCGATCCGAGTTTAGTGATCGCTTCCATTGTTTTTTGACTGACAAGTGGCCGTGCACTGCAACAGCAAAACATCCTGCTTTTGCCAACGTGGCCGAACACGACTCAATCAAGCTTGAAGTTTCTTCAGTGTCTTCACATATGCATCAGAATTTATGGTAGTTCCACTTGGCATGATGTCCACAAGCAAGAGTCCTTCGGAATCGAAAAACACCGTAGCCGTAACTTTTCCACCAGAAGGTGTGGATTTGAATTTTTTTTCCTTGGGTGAATTTGTATGATGCCTCTTCATTTCTAGTGAAACATGATGGAGCCATGTTTCATCACCTGTCACAATTCTTCCAAGAAATTCATCTCCACCATTCTCATACTGTTCCAAAAGTTCGCTGCATACTGTTTTTCTTGTTTCTTTGTGAGCCACTGTCAACATCCTGGTAACCCATCTGGCACAAACCTTTTTAACGCCAACACTTTCAGTATTCTGCAAACACTTCCTTCCCCTATCCCAACATAGCGTGACAATTCATTTACTGTGATGTGTCTGTCAGCAGTCACCAATTTGTTAATTCTCTGCACATTGTCTGGAGTGCCTGCAGTACGAGGCCTGCCGCTGCGAGGATAATCCTCGATATTGCCGTGCCCGCTTTCATCATGTAACCTGCTTGCCCACCGACTAACTGTAGTGCAATCGACAGCAGCATCTCCATACACCTTTTTCAGCCTCTTATGGATGTTTCCCACTGTCTCGTTTTCACAGCACAGGAATTCTATGACAGTACATTGCTTCTGATGAACATCAAGTGTAGCAGCCATCTTGAAGACATGCTGTGACGGCACCATTCACAGGAACAGGTTGAACTAAGTTTGAAAACAAGCGGGAAGGATGTATCTACACATAGTAAAACTTTCACACATGCAGAATCAAAACTGGATTTTTACAAAATTAGTGTGCATTTCTATTGGAGTGACGCTCATATACTGGGCTTAAACAACTGGGCTTAAACACAGTTCTTCACAGGTATATGAATATTATACCATGTAATACTTAATCTTCAAAACTCTTTGGAAACATATAGTAACACTACACAACTAATGGCTAAAATGACATGACTTCACAGGTAACATCTATAATGTTGGTGGAAATAAATGAAATACAACTGTCAAGTGTTATTAAATAAAATAATATAATGGAGTACACTGTTATTACACAAGATTTGTTAACAGCAGTTACCATTCAAAACAGAGTATTATAACAAAATGGAACACAAGTTGGAAAATACATCCTTCTATGGTTTAAAAAAATAAAAAGAAAAAAACGCGTTCAAGGCTGCAAAATCAGCAAATAATATCATAAATTAAATTTCTTAACCAACACCTCTCAACACGCTTTCCAGCATCTACAAAACCGTGTAACTTTCAAATTTTCTTCCAAATTCACACTTGCTTTCCAGCACTGCAAGAACAGGTTACAACACTTCCTCAATCCCTCCTCAATCTCTGCTTTCTTTTCATGTCCTTCTGTAACGAATTATTTCCGGGCTGTGACCATCAGTGTGGACTGGTCACTACTGCGAGTGACAGCATCTGTTTCCTGGCGTCCAGGGGACGGGAATTGTCACGCCGGTGGTAAAGTGTTTGGTCTCTGTACAAACCAGCTAACAGGTGGTCACCTGGCCTGACCAGGTGGTTTACAAAGACAGCTGTTTCCCACAGGATGGCTAGGTTTCCTAGTACCTTTTGGGAGTAAGCTACTGAAAGTGGCAGCATGCAGAAATACTTTACAGTATTACTATGAGTGCTAGCAGAAAATGGCCAACTGGAGTGCCTACTTTCTACTCTGAAAGCTACTTGGCTGAATCGCCTCCACAAGAAACGAATGATGTGGAGCAGCTTGCAAAATGAAGGAGGGAGTTGGGAGGCAATCCTGGTGGGATGCAGGTGGTGAATTTTAAGCCATCTGGGGCAAAGTTGGTCTGGCAGTATTATGGAAGTCTGTATTCAGGAACAGCAAAGCTGTTATCTCAGTGTGAAAGTTCATAAAGTGTTCAGTAGCGCGTTTGCTGGCACAGGAAAGGTCTTAGTCATTGCATGTTTTCAATATGGATGTTGTCATTGTTTAGTGAACATCCACTTTGAACTTATCCATGTCCCATCCCTTAATTCACATCTTTCTGCAATTTCTTCAGTTTTAATCTGCAGTTTATAAACAATAAATTATAGACAGCATTCAAATCTGCCCCTGGAAATGGTTCAGTTTTAAATTTGGTTTTGAAACCTTATATAAGTGAAAGAGACCTGCAAACCACATAAGGTTTTAGATGGATTATATATAATGCTCAGACCCTTTATGATTCTTTAATTCCATTAACAATCCGAACAATTTCTTTTACGTCATCACACATTCTTTTAAATTCTACAACTGCAGAGATAGCAGGCATATGAACTTTTACTACTGTGGTGTGTATCATGTTAAAGATTGTGTCTATTTTTACTATGATAATGTGTTTACTGTGCTGTACATATTAGCCCCCCCCCCACATTCTGATTTGTTGTTAGAACTACTCCTGTATCACTTCTATTTTATTTTGTTTTGATGTCCTTCTACTAACCTCAGCAGAAGTACTATTCTTCCTGCCAGAAAACTTCAGAAACTAGCACTAAATCAAACTTCATCCTAACTATTTCTCTTTTTAAATTGATTAATTTACTAATCCAATTAAGGAATCTAATACAGTAGACCAGGCTCATCCAAGAATTGTGCCCCATCAGCAACCGTGTGTCTCTAGTGTCGGCATAGGAGCGAGCGAGCGAGCGAGCGAGAGAGAGAGAGAGAGAGAGAGAGAGAGAGAGAGAGAGAGAGAGCGCTGTGGAAGGAGTGAGAGCGAACAGCACTGGTGTGCACTGGACTGTCCCGCGGTCAGATCAAACATAAACAAATTTTTCTATTTTAGAAATAATTTTATGTAAGGGATATAGAGTCTCATTCTTACGGTTAGTAGTTACAAGTAAATATTTTTTGTTATACTTCGTGCTACAGCTTTTTGTATCCCTTTTCAGAGTTTAGAAATCAGATCTCTAGTTTGCTGTTTTGTACGTAATAATTTTAACTGACCAAGTTTGAAAACTTATTAAAATAGAATTAAGGTTATAAAGCTCTTTAATTCTTAACATTTTACATGTATTTCTTTTTCGAGGAATCGATTTGGTCTAGGTTTGGTACAATATTCCGAGAGACTGCTAGTCAAATTTTTAGAACTGTTCTTAGTTTTAGCAAGTTTTAAAAGATAGAAAAAGCGCTCACAAATATACGTGGAACCAAACATTGAGAGAACTATGGCCACGTGCTTGTGCAAAACTGGATATTTCTCTCGTGGAAGACAGCTGTAAAAGTCATCCAAAGTTTTACACATAATAAAGTGGTCCATCAGGCGGATATCGCACTGCAGGTCAATCAGCTCTAGTTGGAACACTTGTGAGACGTCCTCTGCCCGAAGGGAAAACGGGCGAATAAATATATCTAAGGCCGG
This sequence comes from Schistocerca piceifrons, assembly GCF_021461385.2. NCBI lineage: Eukaryota > Metazoa > Arthropoda > Insecta > Orthoptera > Acrididae > Schistocerca > Schistocerca piceifrons. The sequence continues at coordinate 818,645,767 of NC_060138.1, forward strand.
TTGAAGCTCACTTATCTCCAAAAATCTGTTTTCAAACTGTTCTTGTAAATCGCAAATGATTTGAACATAATCTGAAAAAATCCACATCTTCTTTAACACTATCTAGTGCAGAAAGTGTCCACAATTCTTCTCGCGCAACTGTTTTTCCCACAAAGTATTTAAATGGCCAGTAAGGTCACTCAAAAATGCAATATTTGCCACCCACTTAGGATCACGAAGTAATTCTTCTGGACGTCCTTTCATTTCCAAAAAGGTATTTATTTCACCCCTCAAGGAGAAAAACCGATGAAGCACCTTTCCTGTGCTCAGCCATCGTACTTCGGTGTGGTAGGGGATGTCCGGGTATTCCGCTTCGATATCAGCCAGAAATTCTTTAAATTGGCAATGTGTGAGTCCATGCGATCAAAGATAATTAACCGTTCGAAGAACTGTGTCCATAACATTTTTTATGTTGACAATCTTCACACACAGTGTCTCCTGGTGCATCAGACAATGGACTGCCGCGAATAAGGAACGTCCGACTTCAGCCATTTTTGACCTGACGTAACCCAGGAATCCAGTGCGTATCCCTCGTAGCGCAGGGGCTCCATCCGTTGTTTCACTGATCAGATGTTACCATTTTAAACCCACTGACTCTAACACGTTTTCCACGGCTAGAAAAATATCCAAATCCGTGGTTGTGTCTTTTAATGGTATAAGGTCGAGAAATTCTTCTGACACACCTCGAATGAATATAACAAGCTGAGATATGTCCGCAAAGTCAACGACTCGTCAAGAGCGATAGAAAATGAAATGAAGTTTGCCGCTCTCTCCATTAATTGCTGTTCCATATCTAAGGCCACATCTTCGACTCGGTAAGCTATTTCTTCAAATTTTTTCGTGAGGTCTGCAGGACAGATACAAGCCGCCGAGTCGACCAGGCAGTCCTTGATGAGATTCCCACAAATATACAAAAACAAAGAATGGCTATTAATGACACTTTGCTGGCCGAGAGAGCGTTTGTGATGGGTTTTCAGAAAGTGGCAAAAATTGACGCACATGAAACTTTTTCTTATGTCTGTGGATGCGATTTAATGCAGCCCAATTATAAAAATTAACCAAAAAGAAATGTTCCTTGTTGCTGAAATCTGATATTCGATAACTGGCACATTGCTAAGTGACGTATCAGATTGTAAAATATAATAAATAATAAAGAGTCATACGATAGGAAACGCTTACTTCACTGTAATGCTGCTTGAAATTTTCTTTCACTTCTTCAAGTGTTGACTGGCGTTCCTCTCGCAACAAATTTTCGAACTGATATTTGTGACAGGTATTAAAATGCCGTTCAATCGAGTACTTTTTTAAATACGTGAGGTTTCGATGACATACTAAACATTTGGCATGATTTTCGACAGCAGTACAAAGGAAATTAATTTCGCACTCTGGTTTAAATAGTGCAGACGTGCCACTCCTCTTTCTTTTTGTCTGCTGCTGTTTACCACCCATCTCAATCCACTGTAGCCTTACGTCTGTTGACTAATGGCTTTGTGTCGCTTTTGAATGCTGCTGGCGTGGTGGTCTGTCGTCCTTAACGAAGCGCGCGTACAGAGGCATTGCGAGGTGCGGCTGGCAGTCGGGCGGTCCACACGGCCAGCTAAGCGATATGGCTCGGCCACTGGGACAACATACGAATTCGCCCGGGGCGCTGGCCGCGGGCGATCGCGGGCACTGGCACCCCAGGGGTGCAGTTTGGACGAGCCTGCAGTAGACAATGATCCATAGAGTTACAGTTTTGTTTTTCCTGAGAACTTTCTCCTGAGATGTCACCCACCCAGAGATCTTTATGGTGAACTATTTTATCTGCAGAATATTTTATCCAAGAGGAAACCATCAATATTAAACCGTACAGTAGACCTACATGTGCTTGGGAAATATAATGTCTATATTTTCCCTTGCTTTTGGCCTTTGGGATATTAACATGGCAAAGGCATTATGGTTTAATATTACAAGGCCAGATCAATCTACAGTTCAGCAGTTGCCTCTCTCCACTACTGAAAAGGCTGCTGACCCGCTACAGGAACTCTATTTCGCAACACATAATACCAAGTAAAACTGTTAATATTGTGGGCACACACACATCTGTTATCTGATAAATCATCCCTGTTAAAATATGCCATACTGAATTACAGAATGAATCTTCTACCCTGCAGAAGAGTGTACAATGTTTTGAAACTTCATGGCAGATTTAAATCGTGTGTATAACCGGGACAAGAGCTTAAAAAAAATAAAAAAATTAATAATAATAAAATAAAATCACTTATATTTTTTAGGCAATACTCTCCCCACTGAGTTAACCTGGACAAACAATGCACAAGCAGGCTTCACACTCATACTTCTGCCAGTCCCAACCCTGCACACAAATCGTAATCTACCAGGATGTTTCATGCTGAATTCTAGGTGCTAGAAAGTATTTGATCCAGTGATAAAACTGGTCTAACATGCAAATACAACGTTTGCCCAATACTCAATAGACTCACATTTTGTTCCCTTTGCAAGCTGCTGAACTATACAGAATAGCTTCTGCACATGTAGGAATATAACAACATCATGGTTGCCAATACTTAAAGCCTTCCAGTTATAACAATACCATGACTGACATCCTTGCCCGCAAACTACCAATCTGCAAGTGTTAGCTGGCGAGCCTCAGCTTCTACAACTTTTTAGTTTCCTCACTTTTCTGGTAGACAGGCCATTGTTATGTCGCAACTACAATGTGAGTTAGTAGCAAGCCCATGAATACAGTAGTGGGGCAGACTCAGTTGAATGAACATGTAATGCAAGAGTTGCAAGCCAAAAATACATAAAGAGAATTATAAAGTGCACTGAAGGAAACAATTCACTGAATAATAATCTCGAATCGCCGAAACTTCACAATTGGTCAATATCTTCAAAACAGTGACTGTGATACAATTACGCATGTTTTCCATTGTTTGATGATAAACAAATTAAGAAAAGATGTCACCTTTTGTTTCACAAGAACGTGACCAATTCTTATTGTTAAGTCTGTTGCAAATGATTACAGTTACACCAAGTGCAATTAGGTTCCAGTTTAGTTTTTCTGTGTGATCATGGCTGAAGTCTCTAATAGCCACCCATTAGGGCCACGGTCAGATATCTTAAAATAACAGCATAAGAGTTTACATTAACTTCATGGATGAACAGTGCAAACAGATGAAAATGTATAGGCTTTCATGATTAATGTTCTTTGAATAAAATCCTTTTGAGTACTAGGCTTATCATTACGAAACATTAAAGACAACGCCAAAACTGATGTTTCAACAATCTTCCACTGCATCTCTTCAGGGCGACTTTATCATGAACATTTATGTTGGAAAGACAGTAAAAACATCTGTTTCATAGTTGGTTTTAGTGTTTTATTATGAGACAGCTTAATATCCAAAGGGATTTTATTCAAATGCTAGCTGAGTTCAAAAGATGCACTATCGAAGTTGATTCTTCTAGAGCAGATTTCAGGTCTCCAAAAAGGTACCGATAGGCATAAAAAAGTATTCCATATTTTACAATTTTTTAACTTCAATAACTTTATTTGTTCCCATTATAGTAACTGAAGCATAGCTATATATTCAGTTTTGAGAATTTCTTAAGGCTTTTGCAGACCTCAACAACATCTAAGGTAATACAGATAAATTGAACTATTCTCTAATTCCAGATTATACTCCTGTCAGCAATACAAACCTACAGTTATGTGAATCTCTCCAGTGACTTTCATGAATTCAAGTATTACCAGCACCTTTTTCCAATTACTTTAAACGCTTAGTTGTTCCTCCAACTTACAATAAACTGCTGCTACAAAACTGGCTACATTATCTGTGGTTATGATCTATCTAGTTGCATAGCAACTTCTTAAATTCTTAATCACAACCTCATTGGGCATATACTTGTCTAATTTTACCCATCAATATTCCACAATTTCAAGTAGAGAAATGAACAAGAGAGCACAGTTTGACCCAAACAGATTTTGTTACTTACTTAACCATGAAAAAGGGGGAGGATGTGTGTCATTTTTCTCTCCCATCACTTTAAACCAAAAGAGGCCATTTCAAGATCATCCAATTCTAAGAGATTTACTTTTTGACTTTTTCATGTCTTAAACCAAAATTCAGCAAACTTTTGCAAACCAGTGGAACAATTTAATGAACTGCTACATTAAATTACAGAAGACATTTAATTTACATGGATAACGCATAGTGACAAAAACTACTAAATTAAGAAACTATGAGTACTCGCATATACATGTAATCAATAAACAGTTAGGACTACTTTGTTGTTATAAACTAAGGATTCAAACTCTGCACGAAAGGTGGAGGCAGTGGCAGAGAGGGCGGGGGTTGTGACAGAGGGCCAGGGGCAGCGGCAGCAGAGAGGAACGAGGAAGGCGAGGGGAGGGGCGACGGGGAGAGGGGAAGGGTGAGGGGAGGGGCGACGGGGAGAGGGGAAGGGCGAGGGGAGGGGCGACGGGGAGAGGGGAAGGGCGAGGGGAGGGGCGAAAGAGGAGAGGGGAAGGGAGAGGGGAGGGGAGGGGCGAAAGAGGAGAGGGGAAGGGAGAGGAGAGGGGCGAAAGAGGGGAGGGGAAGGGAGAGGGGGAGAGGGGAAGGGAGAGGGGGAGAGGGGAAGGGAGAGGGGGAGAGGGGAAGGGAAGGGCGAGGGGGAGAGGGGAAGGGAAGGGCGAGGGGGAGAGGGGAAGGGAAGGGCGAGGGGGAGAGGGGAAGGGAAGGGCGAGGGGGAGAGGGGAAGGGAAGGGCGAGGGGGAGAGGGGAAGGGAGAGGGGAAGGGAAGGGCGAGGGGAAGGGAGAGGGGAAGGGAAGGGCGAGGGGAAGGGAAGGGCGAGGGGAAGGGAAGGGAAGGGCGAGGGGAAGAGGGTATGGGCGTGGGAGGGGCGAGGGTAGAGTCGAGGGGGAAGAGGGGAAGGGCGAGGGGGAGGGGTAGATGGCGAGGAGAGGGGAGTGGCGAGGGTGATGTGGGACGAGGGGTGGGGTGGGGCGAAGGGAAGGGCGTGGGAGGGGGAAGGCGACGTGACGGGCAGGGTGAAGGTGAGATGAAGGGTGGGGAGGGGGAAGGGGTGGGATGAGGGTAAGGGTGGGGAGGTGAAAGGGGTGGGGTGAGGGTAAGGGTGGGGAGGGGGAAGGGGTGGGGTGAGGATAAGGGTGGGGAGGGGGAAGGGGTGGGGTGAGGATAAGGGTGGGGAGGGGGAAGGAGAGGGGCGAGGATAAGGGTGGGGAGGGGGAAGGGGTGGGGCGAGGATAAGGGTGGGGAGGGGGAAGGGGTGGGGCGAGGATAAGGGTGGGGAGGGGAAGGGGGAGTAGAAGGGGTGGGGCGAGGGTAAGAGCATGGAGGCGGAAGGGGTGGGGCGAGGGTAAGAGCATGGAGGCGGAAGGGGTGGGGCGAGGGTAAGAGCATGGAGGCGGAAGGGGTGGGGCGAGGGTAAGAGCATGGAGGGGGAAGGCATGGGGGAAGGGGTGGGGCGAGGGTAAGAGCATGGAGGCGGAAGGGGTGGGGTGAGGGTAAGAGCATGGAGGGTAAGGGCGTGGAGGGGAAGGGGTGGGGCAAGGTAAGGGTGGGGGTAGGGGATGGGGCGAACGTAAGGGCGGGGGGAGAGGGTGGGGAGATGGTAAGGGCAGGGGGAAGGGGTTGGGGGAGGGTAAGGGTTGGGGAGGGGGAGAGCGAAGTGAAGGGCAGGGGGAAAGCGAGGTGAATGGCTGGGGAGGGGGAAGGCGAGGTGAAAGGTGGAGGAGGGGGAAGGCGAAGTGAGGGCGGGGGATGGGGAAGGAGTGGTGAAGGGCGGGGGAGGGGGAAAGAGTGGTGAAGGGCGGGGGAGGGGGAAAGAGTGGTGAAGGGCGGGGGAGGGGGAAAGAGTGGTGAAGGGCGGGGGAGGGGGAAAGAGTGGTGAAGGGCGGGGGAGGGGGAAAGAGTGGTGAAGGGCGGGGGAGGGGGAAGGTGAGGGGAGGAGAAGGGGCGAGGGGAGGAGAAGGGGCGAGGGGAAGGGACGAGCGGTGGGGAAGGGGGAGGGGAAGAGTGGAGGAGAGTGGAAGGGTGGAGGGGAGGGGAAGGGCGAGGGAGGGGAAGGGGAATGGGGTGGGGAAGGAGAGGGGAGAGTGCGATGGGAGGGGAAGTGGGAGGGGGAGGGGAATGGGAAGGGGAAGGAGAGATGGGAGAGGAAGGAGAGGGGAAGGGCGAGGGGAGGGGAAGGGCGAGGGGAGGGGTGTGGGGAGGGTAGCGGGAGGGGAGGGGCACCGGGGGGGGTAGTGTGTAGGGTAGGGAAGCAGGAGGGGAGGGGAAGCGGGAGGGGAGGGGAAGCGGGAGGGGAGGGGAAGCGGGAGGGGAGGGGAAGCGGGAGGGGAGGGGAAGCGGGAGGGGAGGGGAAGCGGGAGGGGAGGGGAAGTGCGAGGGGTGGGGAAGCGGGAGGGGAGGAGAAGGCGAGCGGGTAGAGGAAGGGGCGAGGGGAGGAGACTGGGCGAGGGGAGGGGTTGGGTGCGAGGAGAGGGGAAGGGGCGAGTGGAGGGGTTGGGTGGGAGGAAGGGGCGAGGGGAGGGGTTGGGTGGGAGGAAGGGGTGAGGGAAGGGGTTGGGTGCGAGGTGAGGGGAGGGGGCGAGGGGAGTGCTTGGGTGCGAGGAGGGGGGTAGAGGCGAGGGGATGGGTTGGGTGCGAGGGGAGGTGGTGGTCGAGGGGAGCTGGGGGGCGAGGGGAGGTGGGGGGGCGAGGGGAGGTGGGGGGCGAGGGGAGGTGGGGGGCGAGGGGAGGTGGGTGGCGAGGGGAGGTGGGTGGCGAGGGGAGGTGGGTGGCGAGGGGACGTGGGTGGCGAGGGGATGTGGGTGGCGAGGGGACGTGGGTGGCGACGGGAGGTGGCGGGCGAGGGGAGGTGGGGTGCGAGTAGAGGGGAGGGGCGAGTGGTGGGGAGGTGCGACGGGAGGGGCGAGGGGGTCGGTTTGGAGGGGTGGGGCGAGGGGAGGAGAGGGTGGGTAGGGGCGAGGGGAGCAAAGGGGCGAGGCGCGGCGAGGGGGGGTAGGGGCGTGGGGAGCGAAGGGGCGAGGGGATGTTAGGGGGGGTGGGGGAGGTTGGGGGTGGGGGAGAGAAGGGGCGAAGGGTGGGGAGGGCGAAGGGTGGGGAGGGCGAAGGGTGGGGAGGGGTAAGGGATGGGAAGGGTAGGGGATGGGAGGGGTAGGGGATGGGAGGGGTAAGGGAGGGGAGGTGTAAGGGAAGGGAGGGGTAAGGGAGAGGAGGGGTAAGGGAGGGGAGGGGTAAGGGAGGGGAGGAGTAAGGGAGGGGAGGGGTAAGGGAGGGGAGGGGTAAGGGAGGGGAGGGGTAAGGGAGGGGAGGGGTAAGGGAGGGGGAGGGGTAAGGGCTGGAAGGGGGAAGGTGAGGAGCAAGGGTAGGGGAAGAGGTGAGGGGAGGGGCGAGGGGAGGGGCGGGGAGGGACGAAGGTAGAGGAGGGCAGGGGAGGGGAGGGGAGGGGTGAGGGGAGTGGAGTGGAGAAGGGAGGGGAGGAGGAAGGGTAGAGTAGGGGAGCGGGGAGGGTATGGTGGTGAAGGGAGGGTGGGGAGTTGGGAGGGGAGAGGGGAGGGGAGAGGGGATGGAAATGGTTGGTGGGAGAGGGGAGAGGATGGGGGAGGGGTGGGTGGGTGGGTGGGAGGATGGGGGGCAAGGTAGTGGGTTGTGAGGGGTGAGGGGAGGGGACTGGGGGTGAGGTGGTGCGTTGTGAGGGTGAGGGGAGGGGACTGGGGGAGGGGTGGGTGGGTGGGATGGCTGGGGGAGGGGTGGGTGCGTCAGAGGGCTGGGGGTAGGGGTGGGTGGGTGGGGGGGAGGGTTTGTGGGTTGTGAGGTTGGAGGGGAGGTGTGAGTGGAGGGGAGGGGAGGTGTGAGGGGAGGGGAGGGGTGAGGGTATGGGATGGGTGAGGGGAGGGGAGGGGTGATGGTATGGGATTGGTGAGGGGAGGGGAGGGGTGAGGGGAGGGGTGAGGGTATGGGATGGGTGAGGGGAGGGGAGGGGTGAGGGGAGGGGTGAGGGGAGGGAAGGGGTGAGGGGAGGGGAGGGGTGAGGGGAGGGGATGGGTGCGGGGAGGGGAGCAAGATGAGGGTAGGAAGCAAGAGGTGGAGAGAGGTGGCAGCGAGATGTTTCAGAAGAGAAGGGTATGGGGAGGGAGCGAGCGCTGGCGTGAGAGGGATGGAGCAGCAGGAGAGGGACAGGGCGGCAGTAGAGCAGATTACAATGGCTGGGAACCATGAGAATAAAAAGGAGAAACCAGCCAATCTTCAACACATTAAAACCTCCACCCTAAAAGCACTTGGGTGGACATAGAGGGACAAAGGACATGCGCTAAGACTTAGGCCAAATGATAAAACCCACCCTCACGAATAAAACGTAAAACTAAAGCTACTGCTGAGGCACTGTCAACCAAGAGCAAAGGTAGGGTGCCGGGAAAGTTACAAGCCTAGGCCTATGCGGAGCCGGCAGAGGTCAACTGATTCCACATTCATAATCTTCACTTTGTTGTGCATATTGTTACGCCATTCCGTCTCCCAAAGCCAAAAGAAACTGTGGCGTAAGACAGACCGCAGGTCAGTTTTGGAGCTGCCCATCTCCAGAAGTGGTTTCTGCATAGCCTCTTTGGCCAGCCTTTCGGCAAGTTTGTTGCCTGGGATTCTGACGTGACCCCACTACACAAACACCGCTGAATGACGGTGTAAACCATTTCATGGCCTCAGTACTTATCAAGAATCGAGAGGAAATGATAGCGGAGTGACGCAGGGTTAACGGAATCCTTAGGGTCATGTGAACGTTCCAGAAGAATCTGCGGCCTAGGTCTACACCATGGAGGTGCACATGAATGGACCTCGAGGAGAGGTGGTAACAGGAATGACTCCAGTTCAGACAGAAGGGAATGGACACAAACCGCAATCGAAAGCCCTGACCTGGGCTGCCTATGTGGGAGATGAACTGCCGTGGTTGGGGAAAGGAGACAGTAATTTGGATGCACAAGAGAACTACGAATGTATGCAATGTAACTGGCAAGCAGTTGTGCACGCCAAACATTCAATGGAGGAACTCCGGCCTCCACCAACACACTCGTCACCGGACTCATTCTAAAAGCTCCCGTTGCTAGCTGAACACCACAGTGGTGCACTGGGTCGAGTAAACGTACAACGCTGAGGGCACCGCTGAAAAGTTAACCAGACTCCCACAGTCAAGGCAGGATTGAACAAGGGCTCTGTAGCAGCGAAGAGCAATCTGCACCCCAGTTGGTGTTGATCAGGCAGCAGAGGGCATTGAGGTGCTGCCAGCACTTCCACTACAGTGAGAGGATCATCATTAATGTTAAGTTCTGGTTCTGGATGAACGGTGTAATGCTGACAGGAGTGCATGACACACAACTTCGCAGCATAAAACTGGAAGCCATGGGCTAGAGCCCATGCCTGCCCTTGTGAATGGCTCCCTGTATGTGCCGCTCAGCAACACCAGTACTAGAGGAACAGTACAAATTGCAGAAGTCATCGGCATACAGAGAAGGTGAGACCGACGGCCCTACAGCTGCTGCTAGATTGTTAATAGCCACTAAAACTAAAGAGACACTCAATACGGAGCCTTGCGGAACACCATTCGCCTGAATACGGGGAGGCGGGGGGGCAGCACTATGGGAGCTACTGACTTGACACACAAAGTACGGAGAGACAGGAAGTTCTGGATAAAAATCGGGAGCAGCACCAGAGACCCCACTCATACAATGTGGCAAGGATATGATGTCGCCAGGTCGTGTCGTATGCTTCACGTAAGTCAAAAAATACAGCAACGAATTATCAGTGGTAAAGCGACCCCGGCGGAAGCCGCACTGACATGGAGCCAGTAGGCCACATGGCTTCAGGACCCAACCCAACCACCAACACACCATATGTTCCAGCAGCTTACAAAGAAAGTTAGCTAGACTGTTGGGCCAGTAGCTATCCACATCAAGTAGGTTTTGACCAGGGGCTCTCCTGCCATTGTAATGGAAAGATACCATCGCTCCAGGTCAGGTTGAAGATGACTAGGAGATGTCACTTGCAGTCAGATGAGAGGTGTTTAATCATCTGACTGTGGATCCGATCTGGCCCAGGAGCTGCGTGGGGAGAATGTGCAAGGGTGCTGAGGAGCACCCACTCTGTAAATGACATCCATTTCCATCTGCCATTTGAGGGTGCGAAAGGCTGAGGGGTAGTCCTCCGACACAGAGGTTCAAGCATAGTCCTCGGCAATCGCATTTGTGTTGGTAGATAACACGCCATTTATGTTAATGCCAGGGACACCTGTTGGGGTCATTAGATGCTCTAGGGAAAGGTGCCACTTATGTCACTGTAGAGCTCACCGATGCTCTAATTGCCTCAGCGACTTCCAGCGACCACCAAGGAGTGTCTTTCGTCACGAGCACGCTAAAGAATGAGGGATCGCATTTTCCGCTGCAGAAACAATCGTTGTAGTCACCTGCTCAATGACAATATCAATGGTGACAGCAGAGGTGAAGGCTTCCCAGTCTGCCTTGTTTATAGCCCATCTGGGTAGGCGTCCATGGGCATGACGCAGAGGGAGTGAAAGGAAGATGGGGAAGTGGTTACTTCCACACAGGTCTTCATGTGCTCTCCAGTGAATAGATGGCAGAAGGCCAGGACTGCAAACTGAGAGATCACTGGCCGAATATTTGCCATATGCCACACTGAAATGAGTGGGGGCACCTGGAAATGAGTGGGGGCACCTGTATTGAAGAGGAAGCGGTCAAGTTGTGACAATAAATTTTGGACTTCCCTGCCTCGGCCAGTAAGCATGGTGACACCTCACAAGGGGTTATGAGCATTAAAATCTCCCAAAAGTAGGAAAGGTTTAGGGAGTCGATCAATCAGTATGGCCAATACGTTCAGGGGTACTGCACCATCTGGAGGAAGCTATACATTGCAGACAGTTATTTCCTGCATCGACCTCATCCTGACAGCCACAGTTTCAAGAGGGGTTTGAAGGGGCACAGCTTCACTAGATACTGAGTTCAGGACATAGACGCAATCTACACCTGACACTCTATTATAGTCGCTATGGTTCCTGTAATATCCCTTATAGCCGCGGAGGGCAGGGTCTGCATTGCCGGCAACCAGATTTCCTGGAGAGCAATGCAGAAAGAGCAGTTGTAAAGCTTAGCAGTTGCTGTAGCTGAGCCAAGTGGTGGAAAAAACTGCCGCAATTCCACTGAAGGATTACATGATCGTAAGATTGGGAAGGTATGAAACACTCAATGAGGCAGTCTACACCTCAGGGTCACCTGCTGCCACCAGATGAGTACCTGTACGATCGACATGCATTGTGTCTGAGGCCCAACGAGATCTATGTCCTCAGCAGATGCCAGAATCTCCATCTCATATACTCAGACACAGAGCTTGTAGGTAATGGTGGTGTGGGTACCACCGCACTGCCTTGGTTCTTGGGGGTATTTTTCTTTTTAGGTTTCCCTTGCTGCTCCTTAGGTTTGTCCGGCTGGGAGGGCTTCACTGATTCAGTCTCCGGGACTGAGGAGGACCATGAAGCCCTACGGCCAGCTACCTGTGGTTGCTTAGCCACTGGTAGGTGTCAGCTTTGCAACTGGTAGAAACCTGGGAAGGGAATGACCCAAGGGATCCCTTCCGGGCGAGCGGAGCCAAAGACGACTTACGCTTCTCCAGTTGAGAAGTGGGGACTGACGTCCCCGGTGGTTGTGGGGAGGGGTGGGTGGGGGGGGGGGGGGGGTTGCTCCTGAAGCAGGTTGTGCACGAGCAACAGGGAAGGAAATTACCCCCCTCCATCAAGGGAGCAGGTCGAGTCTGAGAACCAACTGTATATGGAGGAACGGAAGATGGTAGAACCATTGTCGTAGCAGCTGTGTAGTTTCACGTCATGTGCACAGGATGTAGCCTCTCATATTTTCTCTTAGCCTCAATGTAGGTAAGTTGGTCCAGGATCTTGTATTCCATTACTTTTGTTTCTTTCTGGAGAATCCTGCAGTCTGCCGAGCACGACGAATGGTGCTCTCTGCAGTTGATACAGATGGGGGGCAGGGCACAGGGAGTTCTGGGATGTGAAGGACGTCCACAATCCTGACAGGTGACATTGGAAGTATAGCGGGAGACATGTGGCCGAACTTCCAGCACTTAAAGCACCATATCGGGGGAGGGATATATGGTTTTACATTATAGCTGTAGACCATCACCTTGACCTTCTCGGGTAATGTGTCACCATCGAAGGCCAAGATGAAGGCACCAGTAACAACCTGATTATCCCTCGGACTCCGGTGGACACACCACTCTACACTGGCACGCAGCTCATTGTCAGACTGCGAAAGGAGGTCCCTGTGAAGTATGATACCCTGGACTATATTCAAGCTCTTATGGGGTGCGATGGAAACAGAAATGTACCCCAGCTTGTCACACACGAGTAATGCCTGTGACTGGGCAGAGGATGCTGTTTTGATGAAGATTGACACTGACCGCATTTTGGACAAGCCCTCCACCTCCCCAAACTTGTCCTCTAAATGCTCCACAAGAAACTGAAGTTTCACTGACAAGAAAGATTCCAAATCAAATCTCGTACATACAAGGCACCAGGGTGATAAGTTTGCTCCCATCCTTAGCCTGGCGTTCCTCCCATGGTGGGGCCAGTGAGAGGAACGATTTGGGCTCGTATTTCTTAGCACTGAAGCTAGACTTTGACCGATTGGAGACTGCTGGTGTTTGATCACCAGCAAGAGATGGCGTACAACACTTCATGTTATGTCATCCGCCCTGATGCCACCCACTCCGACCAGGGACCCTCCCCATGGGCGCCACCCAGCCGCAGCAAAGGCCACCTGGCAGGATGGCCATTGCCGGGAGGCCCGATGCCCCAGGATGATGGGCATATATTCCTTGGCATACATGGGCAGTTAATAGCGCAGGTATCAGCAGAGCGATCCCTGTGTGGTCAGGGGGTTACAACTAACAGGGTACATGCCGGCCCCACCACAATGGACTGGCTACCATGCTGGATATCAGGTGCAAATGAGCTAAGAAATCAATTATCATCGACAGCAAAGAGGACGGAAATCACACCCAGGAGGGCGACCTCCCCCAACAGCTGGAGAATGAGTGGAAGTGCAGATTCACGTCAGAGGACGCTAGACGTGTTAGCACATGATAGACATTATGCACCATGTCAGGCGCAGTTCCCCAATTGGCTCGCTCTTCCAGAAAATCACATAAAGGCCGAAATGTGTGAGGATGGATGAGTGGGTGAGGGAATCATGGGGGAGGGTGTGGGTGGGTGAGGGAAGCATGGGGGAGGGGACAATTAGATGAAGTGTGTGCAAGAGGTTGCATTGGAGGGAGGCACCGCATAAGCACACAGGTGAGGGAGCACATGGATGGATGAAGGACACAGTTGGTGGAGGGCATGTGTGCTGGAGGAGAGAGGTGGTGAATGGGTGAGGCAAGTGTTGATGAGGACATGGGTGTGGGAGGAACAGTCGGACAGAGTACAGGTGTGAGGGAGGGCAAGGGTGGGAGAGGAGTAAAGTGGTAACAGGGTGGAGCACATGTTTATGAGGATACATCTGGGGGAGGAGGGGGTAGATGTTGAAGGCACAGTTGAGGGAGTACATGGGCAGGGTAGGGCAGGGTCAGAGAAGGCCACAGGCAGTGTGGGAGAAGGGTGGTGGAGTGGAAATGGGATTGTGTGAGGAGAGAGCAGGGGAAGGAAGGGCTAAGTGAGGGTGAGAAGAAGGGGAAAGGGGGAGGGGAGGAGTGGGGGGTGAGGGGGGAAAGTGGAAGACTTGGGGAGTGGGGGGTGAGGGGGGAGTGGGGGGAGAGGGAGGAGTGAGGGGAGAGGGAGTGGGGAAGTGTTAGGGGGAGGGGAGCAGTGGCCCTAGAATGGGAGGGAGGGCGCAACAGTGTGAGGGAGGGTGCAAGACTGTGAGGGAGGGCGCAAGAGTGTGAGGGAGGGGGCAAGAGTGTGAGGGAGGGCTCAAGAGTGTGAGGGAGGGGGCAAGAGTGGGAGGGAGGGGGCAAGAGTGGGAGGGAGGGGGCAAGAGTGGGAGGGAGGGGGCAAGAGTGGGAGGGAGGGCGCAAGAGTGTGAGGGAGGGGGCAAGAGTGGGAGGGAGGGGGCGAGAGTGGGAGGGAGGGGGCGAGAGTGGGAGGGAGGGGGCAAGAGTGGGAGGGAGGGGGCAAGAGTGGGAGGGAGGGGGCAAGAGTGGGAGGGAGGGGGCAAGAGTGGGAGGGAGGGGGCAAGAGTGGGAGGGAGGGGGCAAGAGTGGGAGGGAGGGGACTACAGTGCGAGGCGGGGGGGGGGGGGGTAAGTCAGTGCGAGGTGGGGGGGAATCAGTGCGAGGGGGGGGGGGTAAGTCAGTGCGGCGTGGGGGGGAATCAGTGCGAGGCAGGGGGGGGGGAGTCAGTGCGAGGCAGGGGGGGGAGTCAGTGCGAGGCAGGGGGGAGAGTCAGTGCGAGGCAGGGGGGAGAGTCAGTGCGAGGCAGGGGGGAGAGTCAGTGCGAGGCAGGGGGGAGAGTCAGTGCGAGGCAGGGGGGAGAGTCAGTGCGAGGCAGGGGGGGGGGAGTCAGTGCGAGGCGGGGGGGGAGTCAGTGCGAGGCGGGGGGTGGCGTCAGTGAGTGGCACAGGGTGCGAGGTGGGGGGGGGGGCAAGTGCGAGGCCCGGGGGGTCAGTGTGCGGGACGGGGGGTCAGTGTGCGGCATAGGGGGGCGTCAGTGCGAGACGGGTGGGGGGGGCGTCAGTGCGACGCGAGGGGCGTCAGTGCGAGGCGGGGGGGGGGGGGGGGGCGTCGGTGCGATGCAGGGGGGGGGCGTCAGCGCGAGGCAGGCGGGGGTGTCAGTGCGAGGCAGGCGGGGCGTCAGTGCGAGGCAGGGGGGGCGTCAGTGCGAGGCAGGGGGGGCGTCAGTGCGAGGCAGGGGGGGCGTCAGTGCGAGGCAGGGGGGTAGGAAGTGAGAGGGATGGAGAGGGAGAACAGGGGGTGTGAGGGAAGGAAAGTAGAAATGGCTGGAAGAAAGGAGGTGGGAGAAACATGAAGCAATTTCCATTCTTATATTAATGCTTAGTAGTAGATAAAATATAATGAAACTGAGAGAGACCTGTCCGCTGAGCGAACTAACCCTGCCACCATACTGTAGTTTGGGTGGGGGCAGGACACGTCCGCGCACTTCCATCATGTTGTTGCTGATGGTGAGCCCAAATTCCTGTACATAGGCATCATTGTTGAAATCAGCTCGCCTCACCAAGCTGTTTATCTCACGCTCACGGTCGGGAGCAGAACGCGCTGTAGCTTTTATCATAGTTGATGTCTGCATATCTGTCAACTTCTTGATACAACGCTGTCCAGCCACAATATTGCACACCTTGTAAAAATAAATGACACTATCATAAGTTGCCTGGAATTCAACACATATTATATCTCATTATACATGCCATGAAAATAAAATAATATAGAAAAATACTTAATCACATATTGCCTATAATAAACTACAAATCTTAATAATTATATAAACTGTGTAAAAATGTGTCAATGTAAAATGCTAATTTGTAGTGGTGGTGTAGTAATAGTAGTAGTAGGAGGAGGAGTAGTAGTAGTAGGAGTAGGATCAGCACAACCACCACCACCACCACCACAAGTAGTGATGGTAGGAGTGGTGGTGAATTAATGAACAAAGCAGAGGAAGAGAAGATTGAGGATGGGATTCATGAAAATTTGATTTATAAAATAGGTACTGATTTAGCACTTGGTCTCAACTGACTTGGTAGCTTAATGAGTTTATGAATCTTTAGCACTAGTGTTCAGTCTCCAACCCCAGGATTATTTCTGCCTCTTATTCATTTTACCAATCGGTATAATGTTTATGTGTGATAAAATGTAAGTTGTATTGTGTTTAGAGTGCTTTAGAGCACTGTATGCATGGGGCAAAGCTGAGTTCGCAGCACTTATTCTCCACCACTCACTTTCCATGCAGTTCGGCTTCATGTGGCCAGCATATCTCCAACTTGTCTTTATGCAGGTGAACATGCCCTGAGAGCAACACAAAAGGCACGTAGACCTTTCTAGCAGTTGCGAAAATCTTGTTAGTTTGTTTGTGTGAGGCATCAAGCCTGCACACACTGGAACTTTGTGAAGTAAGAACCATGCACACACCTGTGTCATTAGGCAAGGCAATATCTGTCATCTTTTGCAACTACCATGAAGCTATACAAAGTTTATTCATGCTCTCTCGGGCACACCACAGCCCTGTGAAGACCAGTTCAATCAGAAATATGCTTGCAATGCTGAAGTCCAAGTAATATGGCTCCAACATAACTGACTGCGTAAGTTCATTTGATGATTCAGAAAGGAAAAGCATACCACTTCCAACAGGGTCTGTGCCTAGTAAATAAGTGCAGTGTTCAAACCAGCTTTCAGGTTGAGAACAACTTTATTGTTTTTAATGTTTTCCACATTAAAATGCAAGTATCATCAACTGGTAACATAATGTGACATACAACAGCATTTATTCTTAATTGTTAATCACAAATCTACAAATGAGTTTCAGAGGAAGAGTTCTTTATCAAGTGCCTTCAAAGATTTCAATATACATCACATTATATAGTTTCACATTCAGATGACCATTAGCATTGTGTTTCACAACATGATAACAATCATACTTGAATTTATTTAATTTACATTTTTTCTTGGGCTTGATAACAACCTAAGAGTAGGCTTAATAGATTGCCACCACAGAAAATTGGGACTAATCTATTAAGAGGATGAAGTCTTACCATTCAATGCTATAGACAAGATCTGTTCTACTATCACTAATATGAGGTAGTGTGTGGACTGTGAAAGCAATTGCAAGGTTGTCTGAAGTGATGTCATCTGCATAAAACTTGTCTAATGTGGCACAGCTATTTCACTTGTGTAGTCACTAGTCAACCTTTTTGCAACTGACTTCCGAAGCTTCCCCCCTCCCAAATACGGATAAATGATGCCTGGCAGACAATTGTTTTCACCAACCAGTGCGCCACAAAAACCTTCTCAACATATTCTCAGTCTGAATATTATAAACTTTCTTGAGACTGAGACGCTTATGTCCACAAATTAGCACGGTTTTAGAAAGCATCGCTCGTGTGGAACTCACCTTGTCCTTTACTCATATGATAAATTGATAACTATGGATGAAGGGCAACTAGCTGATTCCAAATTTCTACATTTCCACAAAGCATTTGATACGGTGCTCCATTTCAGGCTCTTAACAAAGGTATGAGCATAGGGAATACATTAGCTGATATGCAACTGACTGTTACGAATCAAGCTGGGATCTCTTTACTTCGTCCCTTGTTTTGCCATCTGCCTTCTTAATTCATTTTTTTTTTTTAAATTTTGACTAATTACCATTAACATACATGAGTATAATTTGCATTTTCATAAAAGAGAAAGGTTGGCCCTCAGTCTTAAGAAATATAGTACCAGATCTAATTTTGTGCTTAGTTTTGTGTATTTACTCAATTTCCTAATTTATTTTGACTATTCCTAGTTAATATCTTTTGTTATAGAGTGAAATCAGTAATTGTTTCATGACTTAAATTCTATTGTTGACTTATAAACAAATATAAATTCTGTACTAATTATAAATATTTGGAAGAACCACCACTAGGATTCTTTAAGTGTCTGTGTAAAAAGCAACTGTGTGACTGTTGGCTACATCAGTTATAGTAGTCAGTGTTGAACTTCAACCCCCCATTTTTCAGCCAGTATAACAACACAGTATGTCGACACCAAGGACTGTCAACAAAGAAATAAAGCATGCGAACGTCACAACTCGAAAATTTCTTAGGTAATAGAACCCTGTATGTTGTCCTCGATGGCAAATGTTTATGAAACAAGGGTATCATCAGGAATGCACCAGGGAAGTGTGATAAGACTGCTGTCGTACTCTATACACATAAATGATTTGGCAGGTGGTTGTATGCTGATGATGCTGTGGTGCATGGTAAGGTGTCAAAGTTGAGTGACACAAGACAACTTTAGACAAAATTTCTAGTTGATGGTGTGATGAATGGCAACTAGCTCTAACTGTGGAAAAATGTAACTTAATGCAGATGAGTAGGAAAAAAAGAAAGTAATATTTGGTTACAGTATTACTAGTGTCCTGCTTGTCCTGGGTGTTAACATTGCAAAGCAATATGAAATGGAACAAGCACGTAAGAACTGTGGTAGGGAAGGCAAATGGCCGACTTCGGTTTATTGGGAGAATTTTAGAAAAGAGTGGTTCACCTGTAAAGGAGATCACATATAGGACAATTGTACGATCTATTCTTGAGCACTGCTCAAGTGTTTGCGATCCTTACCAGCTCATATTGAGGGAAGATATCAAAGCCAATTCAGAGCCAGGCTGCTAGATTAGTTACCAGTAGGTTCGAACAAAATTTAAGTGTTTCAGAGATGCTTCGGAAAATCAAATGGGAATCCCTAGAGGGAAGACAATGTTCTTTTTGAGAACCACTATTGAGAAAAATTAAAGAAATGGCATTTGGAGCTGACTGCTGAACGATTCTACTGCCATCAACATACACTGATACACTGCCCTTAAGGACCATGAAGATAAGATTCGAGAAATTAGGGCTCATATGAAAGCATATACACAGTCTTTTTCTCTCACTCTATCTGTGAGTGGAACAGGAATGGAAATGACTATTAATGGTACAGGGTATCCTCCACAAAACAAATGCCCAGTGGGCAGGACATTTATATCTGGGCTTTTGCCCCCGAATTTGCACCAAGTCTTTTAAACGCCAAAAATCTGGGTGTTTATAAAAAAAAGAACTTTTTAAAGTTTTTACTGCTGGTATTTGTAAAGTATCAATTAAAATAAGGGATGAATAATTCTGATATTAAAAGTTGATAATGTTTGCACTTAAGACTACGTATATCATTCATTGCCTTTATTACTATGAATGAAAAGAAAGAAGAGAGAAGCATGTTTGTTTACTTGCATTCTAACTTGATATACCAAGAAAGAGTACATGTTGCTAACAGCTGCTTATCATTTATACTGTCCTTTTTAGTAATGTAACTCTCTTCATAATTAATGTCAAATCTCTGCACATTACTGAAGAATGATTATTGATAGCAAAATTATTACTGAATGTATTGAACAGCTGGCATGTGTTTCTTGATGATAAATGTATTCTTAAACGTTAAACTGTTTTCGTAGCAACATCTGAGCCCTACTATAGTTTTCTGTTCTGCTCCTTTCTTTATCTACTTTTGTAGAACTGCACTGCTCTGATGATAAAATGAGGATACTAACATAAAAAAGATTTAATACCAAAGAATTGATGCCAAGACACTGCACTGAATCTAGCAAAGAATAAGTTCCCTCACACTGTTCCACTTGGGTGCCTAGCTCACCTATTGAACTGGTACTCAGATATTTTATACTATCAAGCAATCAAAACTTTCAAGGCAAATGCAGTAGAGGTTGTCAAAACAGAAGAAACCAGACACATTTTACAAGCAGTGTTCGATGAAATATTAGGTTAAAAAAAATAATTTCACTGAAGTTTTCACGACAGAGAAGGTGGGGGAGCCATATTTTTCATCTTGAAATTTTGCAATTAGCTTAAGTTGTCTTATAAACCTTAGTTGTAAATGAAGAGACGTAGTCATACCTGCAGCCTGCAGAGAGTTCTGGAAACCCAATTCTTTATTTGATTACAACTTTAAGAGTTAAATGAGCCTCATGTTCTCAAAATAATCAAAAACTTAACCAAAAACTTCAATAAGTTGTAGAAGTTCTCGTTGCGAAACTAATGTCCTCTCCACAGCAATCTGCAGAAGAAAAGTCCATCTTATCTAAATTCCAAGCTAGGAAGGAATTCATTGTGTCTTCTATCCATCTTGCGGCTAATCTACTTGATCCAGCAGCACAATGTAGTAATCTGAAGCCTATCAAGACACTTGATGCAATAAGATTTGTTTGTGGCACAGCAAAGAACACTGGACGAAATGTTATTCAAGTTAGAGAGAACTTGGCTGATTATAGGGAGAAACAAGGAATTTGATCCAGATAATTTGTATGGGAAGGAGTGGGTCTCACTCTAAGGAAGATAATTGTTGTGTACATCCCTTATTGTAGTGCCAAGGTTTAAGATGAATTTGTGAATTGGCAGAAATTGCCATAAAAATTCTGGGCCCACCAGTTACATATACTGCTACAGTGTTCCTTCAGCACTTTTAGATGGATCCACAGGGGAAAAGAAGAAGAAGAACAAGAAACAATCTCATCAGACAGCTGCAAAACTAACCTACCTCTCCTATAACTAGAAGTTGATGAATGGAGCAGGAACATGACCTAACCCTGTCAGTACCAAGGAAAAGTCCATACTGAAGTGTCCAAGCAAAGACAAAATGGAAAGGAATCCAGTATTCAGGGAGGAATCAGATTCAGGAGAGTCTGAGTCTGAGTCGGAACTCTATAACTCTTCAACTTCTGAAGATAATGAAACTGACAACAATTTTTTAATCTTTTTGCAGTTGTGTAATATAACTAAAAATACTATATACAGGCCAGTTACTTAATATAAACTGCACTATACCTCAAAAATTCCTTTTAACTGGAGTATTGTTTTTCTTTCTTTCTTTCTTTCTCTCTCTTGTACTACTCCAAGAAAGGACCTCATTAAAGGTCGATTATCAATTAATACTTAAAATGCATACATGCCTGGGCATTTCTGAATTGTGGGCATTTGCCCAAGCATCTATCCTGCGGATTTAATATGACTAAGTTGGGAGGATGAAGAGGAGAGTCAAAGCTAATCCAGGCTAAGTCTATGGATGGCTGGGATTGTGTATGGTAACTTATCATAATACAAAGATAATGCCTGGTGTTTGTATACTGAGGCTGCAGAATGCAATCTGGAAAATGACAATCAGCTCTTCAGTCTCTCAGATACCGCCATCACTACAGTGAGATGGCAAAGATTGTCCCATTGGTAAGGCAGTGTGTATATCGATGATCCCTGCACAGCTGGAGGCATCATCACAGACATCCTGCATAAATGCAAATTCATGCTGTGCCGCAGCAGTTAAAAGCAAGATGTGGTAAAAGACAATAGTAAACTCGGAACAATGATTCAGTCTT
This sequence comes from Schistocerca piceifrons, assembly GCF_021461385.2. NCBI lineage: Eukaryota > Metazoa > Arthropoda > Insecta > Orthoptera > Acrididae > Schistocerca > Schistocerca piceifrons. The sequence goes on from NC_060138.1 coordinate 818,666,963, forward strand.
GTGAGTAAGTGCCATTATTGTTAGAAGATTATGAAAGTAGCCTGAGTGCTGTCAAGAAGCAAACGTATAGGTTTGCTTTTATTTGGGTGGTGAAAAATAAGTTTCTACATAACAAATAGTTTCTTGTTTAACTGTGTGTTTGAAGAGTTTATCAATATAAATGAGCAACAGATTGAGTTACCTTAGAAACTCTAGTATGCTTTACAAACGCACACATAAGAGGTCAAAACAGCACTCTTTGCTCCACAAGCATGATATTCCACTTTAGTTTTAATTACTTACTCTATGTATTTTAAAGACTTTCGAAGTGTATCATATCATTTCCTTTTTCTTTATGGCATCAGACCTCTCCAAACAAAGAATTTATCTTCTGACAACAAAACAACAAGAAGCAGAAAAAAAGTTGGGTGAAGAGATGGTGTAAACAAAGGCAACACTTTCAAACACATCACCAACTAGAAGAAAAAAGTTTGTTGCATACATCAGCGTGTTTAATAAAGGATTGAGCTCTATCTTTACATGAAACATTCTAGCAAGTGCTTTCTAAAATACGATTTCTTTATAACTGCAGATTATTTTTAGCTGGATAGCTATTTTCTTTATATCTAAATAAAAGTACTAGGGGTAAGCAATAATTTCTTAACATTTATGGGTCACCAGCACTCCCAAGGTGTGGCTCAGCGGTTACCTCATTCCACCTGCTGGTGTCAACCGCATACTGAACGGACTATCATTTAAAGCACTTTCTTGTCGAATACAGTTATATGCAAACGACAACACCCAATAATAAATCGACAAACGTAAAGGAATTACACTATAAATAAACAGAACACAAAGCTGGGAAAATTACAGAAGATAAATACAAGAGCACAAACAGCGGCTTAGAATCGAGTGCAAAGCAAGCGGAAGTTCTGAAAAATGTTGGTGGGTGCCACCATAACTTATTTCCGCCGTCGAATATATGTAGCGCTACACAGGCATACTTTGTAGGCACAAAGATAAATACTGACACCAAAACCTCTGCGTCAGTAAATAAATTAAAAAAAAAAAAAGGTGGAAGACGAGCTTTTTTTCTCCGCCCCAAGTTTCGACCACTGCATTTTCATACATTATCCAACGAAGTAAATACAAATTCTGTATTGTTCATCTTCGAATGTAGCAGTATTTCAGTGTACTACGAAAACCCAACTGGCAAGACCGTTTGGGATCTTTGTCAATATGGCCAACTCTACGTTCTGGATTTTTTCCTATCTGTGAGAAGAGATGGTTGCTTATAGGAACTTTTATAAATTGTGAATCACATGCAGTATTCTCGTTACCATAAGAATAATACGAATATAAACATTTCGCCATGCATTCTTTTGTGTTTGCTGCTATCTCATTTAAATCCTGTCTGCCTAATAAACCACAAAACTAGAGTGAGACAACAGCAAACACGGAAGAATATACATATCATGTCATGTTTATATTCGTATTATTCTTATGCTTAAAAGTGATACAGTCAGAAATGAAGCACGGCAATTGACTAGATTTTTAAATCTAAGATGACTAATTTCTGTGCAGAATGTAATGTACTAAAGAGACGCCTGCAAAGATTTTCAAACGGAGAAAAATTTTCGCTAAACTCTCGTTCAGAACAACATCTATCATACGCAGTCTATTATTTAGTACTTGTTGATCATTATCAAAGAAAACAGCAGTGTAAGTAACAACAAATAGCAGTCTCTTGCCATTGTTTCGCTAATGATACAATTCCTCTCTGTTTTTTTTTTTTAAAGCAGCGGTAGCGCGCACAAAAGCAAGCCATGCCGGGAGCAGCGACAAGCGGTAAACACGCCCTGTCAGAATGCGACAAACAATGCATGACACAGTACAGTAATGCATTTTCAGCTTAGAGTGACGTAAACACCTATAACAAAGAAAACTGCGCTTATCAGATCAAAGAAAAATAAGCAATCAATTCAAACCAGACAAAGCATGTGAAAAAGGAAGGTTACCCGTATAAATACGGATGGAGCGCCTGACGCATAGCAATGGCTACCTGGTAAAGCTTAACTGCTAAGCTTACGACTCGAACCAAACTACTGTAGGTGTATTATCATTCCTTCGACCTAAATTCTCTCTCATATTACAATGGACCAACTTTGTTTCGATTTGGAGATGCGGCCTAAAACTTCTCTCTCCCCTTGAATTTTGAGTCTCAAATTTCAGGTGCGGCTTAGATACGAGTAAATACGGTATATGATAACAACAGTGGGCTTTTCAACCCAGACGATGTCCCTTATTGCAAAATGAGGAGAAAAAACAGTGAACTGGTTGTATGTTACATTCAAACAAGTGAACTGAACTTTCAGGTGTGCCTCACCTTCAATTATAAAGAATAATTTGCATTTTATTTTGTCTTCAGGAAAAGTTTTAGTTATCTACAACGCAACAGGAATATCAGAGAAAAGAATTACTGGAATGGTAGATTTAATTTGTAATAGTGTTTTCTTAATGACATTAAATTTTGGTTTATTATTTGTCATTAGATGAATGTAACACACCAATGTTGTAATATTTATTAATGGGCTGTGTACTGCATATGTGAAAGAACAATTGTAGAGCTGTAAGGACTGTAGTGTCAAAGGTTTTGTCAATAAGTTACTGTACAGAGTGGTAAAGTGTCAGACCACAAATATAAATGTCTCGGGTTCGATCTGTGGTCAATATTAGGACTTTCATCTGTAACTTTTCACTTCTTTCACCTACAGCAATGTTTGTTTATGCGAAAAATGCTGAGTTACTTCATTGTTTGGAATCCATGTTAAACTGTAGGTCCCATTATAAATAGCTGGACAAGTCAGTTCAGAAGTCAGAGGACGGCAACCGCATATCACCTCAAAACAGACCATGCTTAGTAAAGCACTGTGTTGTTCTGAACAACCTTTGGATTTATAATTGTTTTATTTAAAATTCTTGTATGGATTAGCAAGTGTCATAATATCCCAATACGAATTAAAAGTTAGTCTGTCATACCTTGTCTCCAAGTCTCAATAACACAAGTATTTTACCTTCTCCTCAGAGGGCACTTAGCAAGGAAAATTTCCCTCCTTCCTTCATTCATAAGCAAGCTATTATTGAAAAGATAAGTGTTGTAACCCTACTACAAAAATTTGCTATTATCAAAACAATTTACTTCATAAAAAAATACTCGCAGTTTTTACAAATTTGTGTCAGGATCTACTTACATATTTATGACAACAATCATGATAACTTTCTACATCTTTCATTACAACTGCATCATGTAACTTAACACTTTAACGTCCCAGGTGCAGTCTCACTGACCACTAAAATTTATTGTTACTCCGTTGCTAATGCATAGAAGTGGGGTAGGAAATTGCAGCCTCATCTAGTTGATCCCTAAAGCTGCCATAGTTATTTGTCAATAGGCACTCGACTGTGAGCTGACCTATACTATTACTGCTTCTTTTGCGTCAGCCGTCTCTGAGAATGAACCTGGGACTTAGCATTATGGCTTCAGTAGCCAGATCTTTGTCTGCTGACTGACCGTTTTAAAATGGTCTGAGGACAGTTTACCAAGTGATGTTGGATTAGATAGTGAAAATTCAGAATAGGAACAAATGAAAGTGAAGACAAATTTGTCTTGCTGCCTGCGAATTCCTTAAAAGAAACCTATGATCAAGGTAATGAACAAAAAAAAGAGTGTAGAGACTCCATCTGCTACAAATATACTGGGTGGTTAAAATTTAACTTTCCATATTTAACATGTTATAACATAAAAACTAATTACCATATTAGTACCGAACTTGGTAGCATTAATATCAAGGACACGGAGAAGAAAAATAATGCAAAATCAATTCAACTGAAACACTTTTAATGTGCTGCTACAGTACATCATACCATTAAAAGGGGACTCAATATGGTGCCCATCAGTGTCCAGAAGAGTCGGAAAGCACAGGACTGCATTCTGCACAGCAGAAAAAAGCATGTCCATAAGTATGTTGGCTACCTATCTTGATATGCTGCGCTTCAGATCAGCACATGTGTGAATGTTCCCCTGGTAAATCTTGTCCTTCAGATATCTCCACAACCAGAAATCACAGGGAATGAGATCAGATGATGTGCTGGCCACGCATTTGGAAACACTAGGCTGATAATTCAATCATTTCAAAATTTGATTTAGTGAAGCAAGTGAACTTCACAAGTGCTGTGCGGTGGTGCTCCATCTTGCATTAAAACTGCTGTAGGGCAGGTATAACATGCTGTCGAAGTATATCACAGTAACGCTGGCCAGTCACAAAGCATTCTTTGGCCCTTCAGCACCAACCTGGTCAAGAAAGAATGGCCCAATGATGAATGTACCAGTGAAGCGACATACGGCGACATGCTCAGTCATACGGAGGAACTTCATGCATAATGACTGGAGGTGAATATCCCCACATTCAGCAGTTCTGTATGTTCACCTCACCCGTCAGAGAAAAATGAGCTTCACCTGTCCATAGGATGGTACAAGGCCAGACCTCGTCAACTTCAAAAGTGATGAGAGAAGTCAACATGGCGTCGTGCGTCCTGTGGTGCAAGCTGCTGTAGGATATGAATCTTATACAGATACCATTTGGAAATGGTTCGAAGTACCTTCCGTACAGTGGACTACGGGATGTTCAACTGTCGTGACAGAGCACACAAAATGCCTGATGATCGGGAATTGCGTGCAGCGTTGTCTGCCATTACAACAGCAACTTCATCAACCACCTGAGGTGCAACTGATCGTCGGCTTCTTCTCGGAACAACACACAGTTCTCCAGTTGATTCGAACTACTTCATCATGCCCTGCACAGCAGGATGAGAAAGAGGACCCTTCCAAAATCCTTTCAGCTAGCGATAATATCTAAGTACAGCAAAGATGATGTGACTTACCAAACGAAAGTGCTGGCAGGTCGATAGACACACAAACAAACACAAACATACACACAAAATTCTAGCTTTCGCAACAAACGGTTGCTTCGCCAGGAAGGAGGGAAGGAGAGGGAAAGACAAAAGGAAGTGGGTTTTAAGGGAGAGGGTAAGGAGTCATTCCAATCCCAGGAGCGGAAAGACTTACCTTAGGGGGAAAAAAGGACGGGTATACACTCACACACACACACACACACACACACACACACACGCACATATCCATCCACACATATACAGACACAAGGAGACATATTTAAAGACAAAGAATTTGGGCAGAGAAGTCAGTTGAGGCGGAAGTGCAGAGGCAAAGATGATATTGAATGACAGGTGAGGTATGAGTGGCGGCAACTTGAAATTAGCGGAGATTGAAGCCTGGTGGGTAACCGGAAGAGAGGATATATTGAAGTGCAAGTTCCCATCTCCGGAGTTCGGATAGGTTGGTGTTGGTGGGAAGTATCCAGATAACCCGGACGGTGTAACACTGTGCCAAGATGTGCTGGCCGTGCACCAAGGCATGTTTAGCCACAGGGTGATCCTCATTACCAACAAACACTGTCTGCCTGTGTCCATTCATGTGAATGGACAGTTTGTTGCTGGTCATTCCCACATAGAATGCGTCACAGTGTAGGCAGGTCAGTTGGAAGATCACGTGGGTGCTTTCACATGTGGCTCTGCCTTTGATCGTGTACACCTTCCGGGTTACAGGACTGGAGTAGGTGGTGGTGGGAGGGTGCATGGGACAGGTTTTACACCGGGCGCGGTTACAAGGATAGGAGCCAGAGGGTAGGGAAGGTGGTTTGGGGATTTCATAGGGATGAACTAACATGTTACGAAGGTTAGGTGGATGGCGGAAAGACACTCTTGGTGGAGTGGGGAGGATTTCACGAAGAATGGATCTCATTTCAGGGCAGGATTTGAGGAAGTCGTATCCCTGCTGGAGAGCCACATTCAGAGTCTGGTCCAGTCCCGGAAAGTATCCTGTCACAAGTGGGGCACTTTTGTGGTTCTTCTGTGGGGAATTCTGGGTTTGAGGGGATGAGGAAGTGGCTCTGGTTATTTGCTTCTGTACCAGGTCGGGAGGGTAGTTGCGGGATGCGAAAGCTGTTGTCAGGTTGTTGGTGTAATGGTTCAGGGATTCCGGACTGGAGCAGATTCGTTTGCCACGAAGACCTAGGCTGTAGGAAAGGGACCGTTTGATGTGGAATGGGTGGCAGCTGTCATAATGGAAGCTAGAATTTTGTGTGTATGTTTGTGTGTCTATCGACCTGCCAGCGCTTTCGTTCGGTTAAGTCACATCGTCTTCGTTTTTAGATATATTTTTCCCACGTCCACGTGGAATGTTTCCCTCTATTATTTATATGTTCCCTATATATATATATATATATATATATATATATATATATATATATATATATATATATATTAAAAAAAAGCGCAGGCAGGTCGATAGAAAAACAAACAGACACATACATACACACAAAATTCAAGCTTTCGCAACAAACTGTTGCCTCATCAGGAAGGAGAGGGAAAGGCGAAAGGATGTGGCTTTTAAGAGAGAGGGTAAGGAGTCATTCCAATCCCGGGAGCGGAAAGACTTACCTTAGGGGGAAAAAAGGGACGGGTATACACTCGCGCGCACACACACACACACACACACACACACACATATCCATCCACACAATACAGACACAAGCAGACATATTTAAAGGGTGTCTGTATATGTGTGGATGGATACGTGTGTGTGTGCGCGAGTGTATACCCATCCCTTTTTTCCCCTAAGGTAAGTCTTTCCGCTCCCGGGATTGGAATGACTCCTTACCCTCTCCCTTAAAACCCACTTCCTTTCGTCTTTCCCTCTCCTTCCCTCTTTCCTGACGAAGCAACCGTTTGTTGCGAAAGCTAGAATTTTGTGTGTATGTATGTGTGTGTTTGTGTTTCTATCGACCTGCCAACACTTTCATTTGGTAAGTCACATCATCTTTGTTTTTATAGGGTAGTAAAGCTGCCCCTGCAACTACTGAAAAGGCTGCTGCCCCTCTTCAGGAACCACATGTTTGTCTGGCCTCTCAACAGATACCCCTCCGTTGTGGTTGCACCTACAGTACGGTTATCTGTATCGTTGAGGCAAGTAAGCCTCCCCACCAACAGCAAGGTCCATGGTTCATGGGGGGCATATATACAAAATCAAACAGGGGTAATGCAGGAGTAGGTGTAATAATGAATAAAAAAATAGGAGTGCGTGTAAGCTAGTACAAACAGCATAGTGAACGCATTACTGTGGCCAAGATAGACACGAAGCCCACGCCTACTACAGTAGTACAAGTTTATATGCCAACTAGCTCTGCAGATGATGAAGAAACTGATGAAATGTATAATGAGATAAAAGAAATTATTCAGATAGTGAAGGGAGATGAAAATTTAATAGTCATGGGTGATTGGAATTCAACAGTGGGAAAAGGAAGAGAAGGAAACGTAGTAGGTGAATATGGATTAGGGCTAAGAAATGAAAGAGGAAGCCGCCTGGTAGAATTTTGCACAGAGCATAACTCAATCATAGCTAACACTTGGTTCAAGAATCATGAAAGAAGGTTGTATACATGGAAGAACCCTGGAGATACTAGAAGGTATCAGATAGATTATATAATGGTAAGACAGAGATTTAGGAACCAGGGGCAGATGTGGACTCTGACCACAATCTATTGGTTATGAACTGTAGATTAAAACTGAAGAAACTGCAAAAAGGTGGGAATTTAAGGAGATGGGACCTGGATAAACTGAAAGAACCAGAGGTTGTACAGAGTTTCAGGGAGAGCATAAGGGAACAATTGACAGGAATGTGGGAAAAAGGCAGCAGAGGATCAAATAAGTAAAAAGATGAGGGCTGGTAGAAACCCTTGGGTAACAGAAGAGATGCTGAATTTAATTGATGAAAGGAGAAAATACAAAAATGCAGTAAATAAAGCAGGCAAAGAGGAATACAAACGTCTAAAAAATGAGACAGACAGGAAGTGCAAAATGGCTAAGCAGGGATGGCTAGAGGACAAATGTAAGGATGTAGAGGCTTATCTCACTAGGGGTAAGATAGATACTGCCTACAGGAAAATTAAAGAGACCTTTGGAGAAAAGAGAACCACTTGCATGAACATCAAGAGCTCAGATGGAAACCCAGTTCTAAGTAAAGAAGGGAAAGCAGAAAGGTGGAAGGAGTATATAGAGGGTCTATAGAGGGGCGATGTTCTAGAGAATATTATTATGGAAATGGAAGAGAATGTAGATGAAGATGAAATTGGAAATATGATACTGCGTGAAGAGTTTGACAGAGCATTGAGAGACCTAAGTCGAAACAAGGCCCCGGGAGTAAACAACATTCCATTAGAACTACTGACAGCCTTGGGAGAGCCAGTCCTGACAAATCTCTTACCATCTGGTGAGCAAGATGTATGGGACAGGCGAAATTCCCTCAGACTTCAAAAAGAATATAATAATTCCAATCCCAAAGAAAGCAGGTGTTGACAGATGTGAAAATTACCGAACTATCAGTTTAATAAGTCGCAGCTGCAAAATACTAACGCGAATTCTTTACAGACGAATGGAAAAACTGGCAGAAGCCGACCACGGGGAAGATCAGTTTGGATTCCGTAGAAATATTGGAACACGTGAGGCAATACTGACTCTACAACTTATCTTAGAAGCTAGATTAAGGAAAGGCAAACCTATGTTTCTAGCATTTGTAGACTTAGAGAAAGCTTTTGACAATGTTGACTGGAATACTCTCTTTCAAATTCTGAATGTGGCAGGGGTAAAATACAGGGAGCGAAAGGTTATTTACAATTTGTACACAAACCAGATGGCAGTTATGAGAGTCAAGGGACATGAAAGGGAAGCAGTGGTTGGGAAGGGAGTGAGACAGGGTTGTAGCCTCTCCCCGATGCTATTCAATCTGTTTATTGAGCAAGCAGTAAAGGAAACAAAAGAAAAATTCGGAGTAGGTATTAAAATCCATGGAGAAGAAATAAAAACTTTGAGGTTTGCCAATGACATTGTAATTCTGTCAGAGACAGCAAAGGACTTGGAAGAGCAGTTGAACGGAATGGACAGTGTCTTGAAAGGAGGATATAAGATGAACATCAACAAAAGCAAAACGAGGATAATGGAATGTAGTCGAATTAAGTCAAGTGATGCTCAGGGAATTAGATTAGGAAATGAGACAATTAAAGTAGTAGACGAGTTTAGCTACACTCCTGGAAATGGAAAAAAGAACACATTGACACCGGTGTGTCAGACCCACCATACTTGCTCCGGACACTGCGAGAGGGCTGTACAAGCAATGATCACACGCACGGCACAGCGGACACACCAGGAACCGCGGTGTTGGCCGTCGAATGGCGCTAGCTGCGCAGCATTTGTGCACCGCCGCCGTCAGTGTCAGCCTGTTTGCCGTGGCATACGGAGCTCCATCGCAGTCTTTAACACTGGTAGCATGCCCCGACAGCGTGGACGTGAACCGTATGTGCAGTTGACGGACTTTGAGCGAGGGCGTATAGTGGGCATGCGGGAGGCCGGGTGGACGTACCCCCGAATTGCTCAACACGTGGGGCGTGAGGTCTCCACAGTACATCGATGTTGTCGCCAGTGGTCGGCGGAAGGTGCACGTGCCCGTCGGCCTGGGACCGGACCGCATCGACGCACGGATACACGCCAAGACCGTAGGATCCTACGCAGTGCCGTAGGGGACCGCTCCGCCACTTCCCAGCAAATTAGGGACACTGTTGCTCCTGGGGTATCGGCGAGGACCATTCGCAACCGTCTCCATGAAGCTGGGCTACGGTCCCGCACACCGTTAGGCCGTCTTCCGCTCACGCCCCAACATCGTGCAGCCCGCCTCCAGTGGTGTCGCGACAGGCGTGAATGGAGGGACGAATGGAGACGTGTCGTCTTCAGCGATGAGAGTCGCTTCTGCCTTGGTGCCAATGATGGTCGTATGCGTGTTTGGCGCCGTGCAGGTGAGCGCCACAATCAGGACTGCATACGACCGAGGCACACAGGGCCAACACCCGGCGTCATGGTGTGGCGAGCGATCTCCTACACTGGCCGTACACCACTGGTGATCGTCGAGGGGACACTGAATAGTGCACGGTACATCCAAACCGTCATCGAACCCATCGTTCTACCATTCCTAGACCGGCAAGGGAACTTGCTGTTCCAACAGGACAATGCACGTCCGCATGTATCCCGTGCCACCCAATGTGCTCTAGAAGGTGTAAGTCAACTACCCTGGCCAGCAAGATTTCCGGATCTGTCCCCCATTGAGCATGTTTGGGACTGGATGAAGCGTCATCTCACGCGGTCTACACGTCCAGCACGAACGCTGGTCCAACTGAGGCGCCAGGTGGAAATGGCATGGCAAGCCGTTCCACAGGACTACATCCAGCATCTCTATGATCCTCTCCATGGGAGAATAGCAGCCTGCATTGCTGCGAAAGGTGGATATACACTGTACTAGTGCCGACATTGTGCATGCTCTGTTGCCTGTGTCTATGTGCCTGTGGTTCTGTCAGTGTGATCATGTGATGTATCTGACCCCAGGAATGTGTCAATAAAGTTTCCCCTTCCTGGGACAATGAATTCACGGTGTTCTTATTTCAATTTCCAGGAGTGTATTTGGGGAGCAAAATAACTGATGATGGTCGAAGTAGAGAGGATATAAAATTTAGACTGGCAATGGCAAGGAAAGCGTTTCTGAAGAAGAGAAATTTGTTAACATCGAGTATTGATTTAAGTGTCAGGAAGTCATTTCTGATAGTATTTGTACGGAGTGTAGCCATGTATGGAAGTGAAACATGGACGATAAATAGTTTAGACACAAAGAGAATAGAAGCTTTCAAAATGTGGTACTACAGAAGAGTGCTGAAGATTAGATGGGTCGATCACATAACTAATGAGGAGGTATTGAATACAATTGGGGAGGAGAGGAGTTTGTGGCACAACTTGACCAGAAGAAGGGATCAGTTGGTAGGACATGTTCTGAGGCATCAAGGGATCACCAATTTAGTATTGGAGGGCAGCGTCGAGGGTAAAAATCATAGAGGTAGACCAAGAGATGAATACACTAAGCAGATTCAGAAAGATGTAGGGTGCAGCAGCTACTGGGAGATGAAGAAGCTTGCACAGGATAGAGTAGCATGGGGAGCTGCATCAAACCAGTCTCTGTACTGAAGACCACAACAACAACAACAACAATATGTAACAAGGTTTCAACAATAATGCCCTGCTCCTTTTGTCCAAGCTCATGTTGACACATCATCAACAAATGCACTGTGACTGGTCACATGTGTGAGACCATGAATCATGATGACTGATCACAGCAGCTGATAGCCATAGTTGGAACTGGACAGTAGCACTGTGCTGCATGGAAATCATGCACACCATACTCTGGACATCAATGGTACAAAGTTTGGTACTCGTAAGGAAGTTAGTTTCCATATTATAATGTGTTAAATAGGGAAAGTTTAATTATAACCACACAGTATTTCATTGAAACAATATCGCTAGCTGTCGAAGCCTCTTCCAATGATGGTCAATGGCATTATTTTTCCACATGTTGGACATAAGTGGGGTAAATGCGTTTATCCTTTTCAATTCCTATAAAGACGATAATCTGTTGAGCCACTTTAATTTTTTAAAGAAGCTTGCAAACTCATTGACAACATCAAAGATAAAAAGCAGGTCAACAACTGCCACATACTTTGTGAATTTCGTGCAACCATTCACCACGTTTTGGGTGTAGCAGAACCACGAATAAAAGTCACTGTAGAAAGACTGGGAAAATGCATATGTTCCATCTGTGATCCAAAAAAGAAGAAAAAGATGCTTTATATTAGTCATTGTTGCAAGAAGCCAATCTAACTTGACATCTCTACAAAAATTTTCAGCAAATGTATAGAAAACTTCTGAGAAGGAACCTAAAAACCTGAAAAGTACTGACATAATTTTAATTTTTTGAATGTTTTATGGAAGGTTTTTACTGTTAAAACAATAAAAATACAGCAAACAGTAAAATTTAGAGTGCAAGGTATTTGAGTTTTCATAGCATTACCACCATCGTGCAGTATTATTTTCATTTTGTGGAGTTTTTGGTTTAAATGCACTTTTTTTAAAAAAAATAAACTTTAAAATTTATTTGGATATATTTTTTGTGCGATATTAATGTAACATTTCATATAAAAAAACTACACTGTTTCAATTAAATTACTGAATGCAATTTTCATGGCTATTTAAATACAGCAGTCTGTCAGACTGCACCTGGGACAGTGTAGCAAAACAAAATGACCTGGTAGACTAAGCGTTACAGTTAAACAAAAAGAGTTACTATAAAGACACTTACCTCCAGTGGCAAGTATGTATGTTTATGCTCCTGTCCGACCTGTAGACAAGGCAGGTGGGGGTACCTTAGCTTCATTTTATATTTATCAAGAAAATATTTAGCTACAGTACACTCAACTGTCTGACCATTCTCTAGCTGCAGTGGAAACCTATGCAAAAGGGAAAAACATTGAAGTTATAAAATTTGAACTAGCAAAACACATGATTCACAATTTTTAATATGTGGTGGACTGAGCTACAGTTCCTGCTACATGTTACAATGTTAACTTAGGAAAACAAATGAAAGAAAGGCCTCCGACGATTCGTGTACATCAATAGCAATTCATTTCTGTGCCATAAAAACTTAACAGAAGATGACGCAGCTGGGTCCCTGCCCGTATGTGATACTGCTAATTGTAACAACATGGAAAGGATAGGTGGCTACTCGCCACACAGAGGAATTATTCAGTCGCAGACAGACACAATGAAAACTACTGTTAAAATACTAAGCCTTCTGACAAAGTCCTCCTCCTAAAATAGAAAACACACAGACATTCACACAAACTTAGCACAAACACACACACACACACACACACACACACACACACACACACACACAAAAACACAAACACACACACACACACACATATGCACGGTTACTGTCTCCGGCCACTGGAGCCTGGAGACAATAATGGCTGCTATCCCTCCCCCTCCCCACCCTCCTGTTTACCACCACCCAGTTGCGTCTCTCATCATGCACTGCTGCTGCTGCTGCTTGTACTGTGGCTTCAGCTGCCATGGACCATGGTCGAGTGTGTGTGTGTGTGTGTGTGTGTGTGTGTGTGTGTGTGTGTGTCATTTGGCCAAAAGGTCTTTATGTTGTGCCTATCTGCAACTCAGTATCTCCACTATATGGCGAGTAGCAACTACTTCTTTCATAATACTGTTAAATTCATCCTGGATTTTCCATTGTTTGATATCATAAACACTGAGGTACATGGGAAAAAAATACAACATCCTGCATAAAGATTAATACACGCATCCTTCACTACTTCTACAGTCGAGTCGGCTTAAAGAAATCTCCAACACCTGGCAGCGCTTTTGACAGCCTTCAGCTTTCAACGGCAAACCACAAACGGCTTTAGGTGAAAACGACAGCCATCTATGGAGCTACGAAGAGGTGTTGCCACAGAGATATTTACAAAATTGCATTCTAAACATGCAAACCAGCTGCACCCAGAGTACGGAAAGTGCACACTACAAAGACAGTGCATTTTTTGTTTCATTTCCAAAAATAAATTGGCAAAATGGATACTCAGGCAATGACGGCTTTGTCAGCTAGCACTTGATAAAAGGCAGTAATGATGGTCTGATGCACAATCACCTTTTACAAAACTCAAATATGAAGTAGAATGAGTGATGAAGCACTCCTAAACATGGACAAGACTAACAAGGGGACCGCGCCTACTCTCCATCGCCGATTTTGCCCAAATTTACAGTCTGTCCAGGGCTTTGCCAGAAATTAAAGTGACAGAAGTGGAAGCTCCAGACAATCATGCATTTAGAAAACAGTATTTTCTGGTGCGGGTCAAGCCAGACACGAGTCATTTATTTTAGCCTAGCTTCCAGGCAGTGGCTGGTACAGTGGTAAAAGTACAGAATGGTAATCCAAGGGTCATGAGTTTGAGTCTCTATGCAGAAACTTTTCCTTTTCTTTCATTACTTTCAATTTTTACATTACATACACTGCAAATAAACTGAATTAATGCTCAATATTGTGCATTTATTAAGATTTTCATAAAATGCATGAAAAGGAATGGCAAAGGAAAATTTAGGAATATAAATAAATTTCCAGGGAGAGATTGTAGGGCATACAAATAAAATTAGATACTTTTATTATTTTACAGTTGGTAATTTACACATGCTGAGGCGATATTCATGATAAAAATAAAATCCAGTAATTTTCTCGGCGTATTGCACATGTTATAATGACCGGTTTTACAATTACATTTTTGTTTCCAAGTATCATATAGAAAAACAAAATGCTGTTTACATTCATAAAAGGTTCTCTGTTATTACACAGTTTGGCAGCAAACCATGCTTACCACATCATTTTGCCAAACAATGGCGAGGATAGCTGATGATGTACAATTTAACGTATTCTAAAGCAGTCTTCTTGGGATGTGCTCGCTTTTTCTCTCTATGAATGAGACAAGAGCAGTCATAAGCTTTTTGATCAAATTCTTTAACTTATGACAGAAACAGACGTCGCAGGATTGCAAGAGCGGAGTACATTTGAGTGTAATCCTAGCTTGAAAATTTTTTTAAATCCCAAATCTTCTTTCAGCTTTCCCTTTCATGCCTTTTGTGAAAGTATTAATGAATATATTTGAACATTATTTCTGTTTATTTTCAGTGTAAGTAACAAAAAACAGAAAATTTAAAAATGTTTCTGCCTAGGCACACAATCCCACAAGGTCTCCCTGGAAAACAGGAATATAAATGACTCATGCCTCACATGACTTGTGCCAAAAGTGCTACTTTTTCCTTAATACTTAGCCATCTGAAGCTCCCACTTCAGTCACTTTCATTTATGGCCAAGCCTTACATATACCTTAAATTTTGATGAGATCAATGATGATCAGCAGGTGCAGTTCCCTTGTATGCTTATTCATTACAGACATTCTAAAATCTGTGGCTCTGTAGTCAATATACATACAGAAAACTGCAATGTGTCACTTATTTTTCAAATATTCATTTATTTCATTGACTTGTTAAAAAAGTGGATGGAGTTTTCTGGCTAAAACTGGTTCTGCAATTACTTTACAAAATCAGTAAGCGACAATTTCAATGGAGACTAGCTTAAGACTTAAATATCTGTAAAATTTAAAGGCAAAAAAAACAGTACGTGATGACCTGATAGAAATAGCCACACATCACACAAATAAAGAGACTTGAGTTACTGTACACTTACGATTGCATCTGTGCTGGCCTCCTTGTAACATTACAGACTCTGTATTTCCGTCGCATTGTTCCACAATGAGTTATTTCAATTTTCAAACCTTTTATTTCTTTTGTGAATTTAACACGTTGAGAGTCTGTCAGTGGTTTACGCTGCTCATTTATATCCCGTATGTCCAGGACCTCGCACATGAACTCTATAACCGGCTGTGCTTTGTAAAAAGCAGTTGCAGAAACTGTAAATAATAAAAAATAATAAATAAGAAGCAAAGGTGTGAAAATTTAGTACTTTATACTAAACAAACATAATTACATTAACACTCTACACAGACAACATTAAGTAATATCAATCTTTGCACTAAAACAAACACTCCTTGGAAGCAAAAACATAAAAAATAGGGCATAACATAACAACCGTCTATGAAGAGAGGGGGAAAAACATCTCTCATGTACAAAATGCCACCAGGAAGCACTTTCATATTCTTTTCTTCTCCAGCAATGATTCACTGCATCACCAACACTTACTTTTTGTATAAGAACTTTCCAGGAACACTTACACGGTTCTATGCACTTCCTTTCAATTTCAAATAAGTAGCTTGAGTAACTTCTTTTACGGTACAGAAATGCCTTTCCCACCATTTCTCAATTTTGGGTGTAACATAATGCTGAATATGAAGTGTACAGGATATATGTAAAAAATCAAATAGCAGGAGATGAACTTCTGGCAACCATTTAACATCTACTGTGTGCTGAATTTAAAGTGTGATTGTCAAATATGAGGATTTTCATTTCACCCAAATGAGCACAAATAAACAAACTGACTTAATAACAAGATAAAATCAACTGCAACTAATAACATAATAAGAAAATTGAGGATGTATTATCTACCTCAAAGGTCAAAGCTTCAGTACTTTGCTGTTCTTAGGGCATACATTATTCAAGAGCTATAAATTGTCATGAAAAACAAACCGACATAGCAAAATCTATTAAACACCAATATAATTAAGTAAGTCACACGTTTTGATTAAGATCAACAGGTGACTACCATGAAAGAGAAAACATGAAAAAACACCACGCTTTAGGCTCCTCATCAGTTTCAAAATCAAGGAAAAATTTCGCCATACAGCAAAAGAGATCCCTGGCTCATCTCAGAATATGACTGGAGATCCACAGTTTGGAAAGTACTAATTCTTCTTACAATGAATAATGTTACTTAGAAACTTTATTTCAGTCGACATAAAGTGGTACCATGGGAAAACACAGTTGCATAATATCTATTTTACACAAGTAATTAACACATATTTGAGTTTGCATAAGCAGCAGCAACACTGGTTTGTTACGTTGTATTAGAAAAACCACTTAATGGCAATCATATT
Organism: Schistocerca piceifrons; assembly: GCF_021461385.2. Taxonomy (NCBI): domain Eukaryota; kingdom Metazoa; phylum Arthropoda; class Insecta; order Orthoptera; family Acrididae; genus Schistocerca; species Schistocerca piceifrons. The sequence goes on from NC_060138.1 coordinate 818,683,618, forward strand.
ATAACAACATCCTCCCTGTTATGTGATATTAGGTTTCCATGGTACATAATTATTTTGAACTGATGTCAGGTAGTCCACAAGGTAGTGCCACCCAGATTTTATGATATTTTGGCAAGTTTATTTGCTGTCCTCCTCAGTTGGTCCTGATGACTGAGCATCTCTCTATGGCTGCTTCTTATATACTTGATGTCTCCTGTTGTCGATCCTGGTCCTTCATAATCAAACATGGGCCTGCACCCAGCATCATCAGCACAAAGCCACAAATAGATAAAATGGTGTCCCAGAGCCAGACAATGAATCACTGGGATCACTGAGGCCTTCGGTAGGTGGCCTTGATAAGGCATCAGTAGTTAAATTAAGTATACTTCATACAATACTCATGACAAATGGCTTGAGTGTGCCATGCTGCCTCTATAGCCATCCATAATAGCGGAAGTGTTGAAGCGCAGTATTTTGTGCACAGACCGACTTCTCGATTATGTCCCATTTATGCCGGGCGATCTGTGTGGCCAAATAATTTGCTTGAACTGTCCAGAATGTTCTTCAAACCTGACGTGAATAACTGTGGCCCAGTGATACGGCGCATTGTCATCCATAAAAATTACATTGCTGTTTGGGAACATGGAAATCCATGAATGGCTGCAGATGGTTTACAAGTAGCCGAACATAACCATTTCCAGTCAATGATTGCTTCAGTTGCATCAGACGACCCAATCCATTCCATGCAAATACAATCCACACTGTTATAGAGCCACCACCAGCTTCCACAGTGCCATGTTGACAACTTGGGTCCACGGCTTCATAAGGTCTGCACCACACACTAACAATACAATCAACTCTTACCAATTGAAATTGTGACTCATATGGCCAGGTCACAGTTTTCCAACCAATATGGTTCAGGAGAGGTGCTGCAGGCGATGTCATGCAGTTAGCAATGGCATCAAGTTGGTCATCTGCTGTCACCAACTAACGCCAAACTTCGCTGCACTGTCATAACGGGTACATTCCTCGTACATTCCACTTTGGTTTCTGCAGTTATTTCAAGCAGTGATGCTTATCTGTTAGCACAGACAACTCAACCCAAATGCTGCTGCTCTCAGTCTTGCAGTGAAGGCCATAGGCCACTGAACTGTATGTGGTGAGAGATACTGCCTTAAATTTGTCATTCAAGACAGTCTCAATGTCCCATGCATCTATCTCCAATTGTCATTTCATATTTAAAGTCTGTCAATTCTTGTCATTTGGCCATAATCACATCAGAAACATTGTCACATGACTCACCTGAGTGAAAATGACAGCTCTGCCAAACCACCGCCCCTTTAACACTTGGTGTGCAGGATACTATCACCACCTGTATATCTGCATATTGCTATCCTATGACTTTTGCTACCTGAGTGTAAGTGATTAACTCAGTTCAAAGGTCATAGGAAAGTAAGGACGCACCACCTAAATCTGTATCATGCCTAGTAAAACACTGAGGTATTCAAACCAACCTTGAGGTTGAGGACTGCTTTACCTTACTGAATGCCCGTTATTTTGGAATGTCTAATTTGTATTCTGAGATAACAGGCTCAATGGCTAAGAAAGCAGGATGTGTAATGTAATTTGGTTGAAGGGGATGGACTCTGAATTAGGTTTCTTTTAAGGCGACCTGAGGACAGATGATTTTTTTAATGCTGAATAACATGCTGAGCTCAAGCTCAAAGGCATATGCATAAACCTGGAAATGTGCCATCTGTTTCTGGTATTTTATTATTCATTGCTATTCATAAGAGCTTAAAATCAGCAAACGCAAAACAGAGTATTTATGCCCAGGAAACATAATCATAATGAATGGGGAGGGTCTAAAGGGCACAGATCACTTCAAATATCTTGATCAGCTGTGGCAAGTACATCCACACCTACATCACACACTGCAAACCACCGTGAAGTGCATGGCAGAGGGCACATCCCATTGTACCAGTTATTAGGGTTCCCTCCCGTTCCATCCACGTACAAAGAGCAAAAAGAACGGTTGTCTGAATGCTTCTGTGCGCACTTTAATAATTCTAAACTTGTCCTCATGGTCCCTTTGTGAGTGATACATGGGGGTTGTTGTATATTCCCTATCTTCAAGAGCCTGCCAATTCAGTTTCTTCAACATCACTGTAACACTCTCTCATGGGCCAAACAAACCTGTAACCATTCACACTGCCCTTCTCTGTATACGGATCCCCAGTTAGTCCTATTTGGTATGGGTAACACACACTTGAGCAATATTCTAGAATGGGTTGTGTGAGTGATTTGTAAGCAATTTACTTTATAGACTGATGCACTTCCCCAGTATTCTACCAATAATCTGAAGCCTACACCTGGAACTCTGCAATCTTAAGAAGGGGCACAGAGTGCAAGATGCATGGAAGAATTGGAAAATAATGTCTCAAATCCTCTATGACAAATATATAAATGTCAAACAATTTTTAAAAATATCATTTTCTATCCTGGTTGCACATTTTTGTACACCATGACTAGTTACAATCTCCTTGGTTCATCTTCACATCTCTGTAGCAGCATCAGCAACCTGTTGTGCCTGTACTGGAACTACACATTAGAATACAAATCTGTGACAGGAATGACTGGTTGCTGATGCAACTGCATCGATCTGAAGACGATCCTGGCAGATTGAAACTAGTCATATGGTATAAAAATGTGTAACTGGGACTGAAAGTAAACAACAGTTTAAAAATTGTTTTAAAGTCGGCTGGAGTGGTAAACATCAAAGTCAAAGGGAAGGCAAATAAGGCAGTTGTAAGGCTAGCACTATTGTATAGTGCAGAGACGGGAAATAAATAGGAACTAGCGCAATAGGATTGATGTAGCCATGATGTAGGTGTTGAGGATTACAAATTGGAAAATCCAGGAACCATACAAGTTGTTACAGTGTCCAAGTGCAGGACAGAAGACTCCAGTGAAATGGACATATCACGAGAAGATACTGAAGTTATGTTGCAAGGAGACTGATAGATATGGCAGTGAAAGGTGCCAGGGAAAGAGGAAGCCCTAAAAACAGGTGTATGGACTGCATTCTAGAGGATCAGAGGGGAAAAATAACTGATGGAGTGCAACTTGGACCACCAGATAAAGTGAACGAAATTTGACAGAAATGTCAACCTTGCATTAGGCAGGAAAAGATGTAGCAGGAGAAGATCTTATCTCATTCGCTGCTGCAGAAGTACATTTCTTGCAGGTACTGAATTACTACCGTCTCACGAGTAATCCAGAAGCAGCAATCAGAATTTCTAGCATATTCAGCTGCCCCAGCCAGGAGGAACAGTAAATATTCCAGGAAATAGTGGATAGACTAATCTGAATGAAAAATTCCATAATGTGCTTGATTTTTACTGGTTACAGCAATACAACTGTTAAGAATATAATGCTCCCCAAATGTGTCAAGCACAGACAAATGATTAAATTCAAAGAACATTTTCCTAAATTCCACATCTGGCTTCCATGCACTTTCACAAACTGTCTTGACAGCACCAGATGTAACTCTTCTGAAGATAATTTCAGCAGTCTTTTACGGGAGCAGCACTATTCATAACCACAACTATCAATTAGTGTATTGTGTTTAGTTTATCTTTGTGGACTTTGCCTTTCAGCCATCTGCTCAGAGAAAAAATTTAAAAGTATAGCTACAGAGTCTTTCATGATGGAGTCCATGGATAAAAAGCTCTTGGTTTTCTTACTGCATCAAATTCTGATAAAGTCACAACTCTAATGCAACAAGTAAACCAAGAACTTTTTATCCAAAAAACTAACAGGGTAAGCTCTGCAGAAACTGGTGGCCAATAAATGTGTCCTTTTCTGCCAATCAATCTTCCAGGAAGTATTAGGTTTGGATAATGTTTCATGTGACAATTAGAATGCACTGTTGCTTCATCATGTTGGTAGAACGTACCATTCTTTTAGCCAAACCTTTTTCAATAATGCTGGAAACTAATTTTCAAGACAGTCTAGGTAAGAGCGATCTGTAAGACAATGTGGTACAACAGGCCTAACCAACTGATTGTCTTCCTAACACACTACACATTTATAGAGAAACTGTCTTGGAAATGTCTGTTCAAAAAAGCATCTGGACTTTCATCGGTCCATCAAAGTGAGTTACGAGAGTTACTGGAACCACCAAAACTGAAAATGGCTTCATCAGTACACAGTATTAACTGGATTACTTGGCAATTTGAAACTAGCTAACGACTAAATTCCAACCTCTACCCTCGTCTTATTCCTGAAAGTGTTGATTCCTCTGTAAATGATGAAGGCTGCACATACAAAATGTCCAACACTGATACAAGTAGAAATTGTGTGTGTGCTGGTGGTAGCACTATGTTCTAAAAAATGAATAATGCCTTATACTCCACCCACATTCTGCACATTTACATGTCCAGCTGAAATATGACTGTCTGGCACTATACAAAGCACACACTATTTACAGTAAACACAAGTGATAACTCTTGAATTTGGTACTCTGCAGTTAAGAAAGTCTACCATTTCTGCAAGAAGCAGCAGCCACATTTCCATTACAAAGCCGTTATGTAAATACCATATTGACATACTCAGTGTTTGTAAATGTGTGTGGCATGCTTAAAGAGAACAATAAAATTGGGCAACAAGTCACAGCCACCATCAAACTGAAAAATTTAATTATGTAAATTCACATACAACTTCAAAATAAAAATGACAACAGATAAATCAACCCATAGCAACTGGAGTGCCAACAGGTGAAATGAAAACTTTACTCCTTGATTAGGAGTATATCTGTGAACAGTAAAAATTGGACCCATGTTACATGCCATGTTTTATTCAAATTAGCCTGTACTACCACCTCCTAAAATATTTACTATTCCTCCTGAAACTCCTGTGAAAACAAACCGTCTGCTTCCACCAGAATTTTCATGTGCCACAGAAGTCCTCGGTTGAGAAATTCCATTTTTACAATTAAAAATAAAGCTATAATCAGAAAATTATATTTGTTACTTTATTTTAAATTGTCCTAATGAAGGCAATATACTTTGACTTTCTCCAAAATGTTGCTCAAATTAAACATACAGTTAGAGAGGGAGGAAGGTGTCACATCCACTTGACTACAAGATTATTATACACTCATCACACACTCAGACCGAACAGGATGGTGAAGGAAACTGCCCCCTTTCCAAAGGAATATTCCCTGCAATTGACAGTTTAGGAAAACCACAAAAACCTAAATCTGGATGGCCAGACAAGTATTCAAGTACCAGCCTCCCAAATGCAAATCCAGTCCTATCACTGTGCCACTTCAACTGGTCACTAGAAATGATGCTGCCATTCTATGTGGAATATAAATCACACTAATCTTTGACCTCTTTCCATGAAACAACATTTTTTATAATATAATCGGTCCATGCATGACTGTGTACTGTACCAACATGTTCCAAAAGGCCACATGCAAAAATGTGATTTTTCAGCAGGTCATTTCTCCAGTTCTACTGATCACAGGTAAGAGGTCACGTGTTTTGGATGTCCTCTGACCTAGTGACCTCTCCGAAGAACAGTGCCGGACTAAGACTCGAACATGGGACCTTTGCCTTTTGCAGGCAAGTGCTCTAGCCACTGAGCTACACAAGCACGACTCACATCCCTACCTAACAGCTTTACTTCTGCCAGTACCTCGTCTCCTACCTCCCAAGCTTCACAGAAGCTCCCCTATGATACTTGCAGAACTAGCAGTCCTGGAAGAAAGGATATTGCTGACAAATGCCCAGAAATTTCGCCCCGCTGCAAGCTACACCACACAGTGAAAATTTCACTCTGGAAACACCTCATCTCACAGGTTTGGTTTGGTTTGGTTTTCTTTCGCTTTAGGGCACAAAAAGAACTGCGGTCACATGCGCCAAAGTCAAAACTATAGAACATGAAGACAGAGAGGAGTTTAAATAAGACGTAATAGACGGCAGCTAAAAACAGGCAAGTGGAAAAAGAGCTAAAAAAGACACCATACAGAAATGGAGGTACAAAACTAAAAATTAAATGATATTCGCCATATTGCTTTGGTGGATAGAAAGTAAGATGTGGTCGACAGCCCGCACGTCATTTGCCAAACCAGCCGATAACCCAGACAGCAAACCCAAACGAAAACGGGAACATTCCATCAGGAAGTGGTGGACAGTTAAAACTTGAGTGCAATGTGTACAAAGTGGTGGGGAAGGGCCACTTAGCAAATGATGATGGCTAAAAAGGCAGTGCGCAATATGCGGCCAAGTAAAAATAACCTCCTCCTGGCGGTATGGCTGAGAGGAGGTCATCCAAGCCGCTGGGAGAGGCTTAATAATCCTGAGCTTATTCCCGTGAAGGGAGGACTATTGATGATGCCACACGGACACCACCTCCCGAAAGACAGCAACACAGAGATCATTGGAGGGGATATAGGTACTCACAGACTGAGGTACGAGGACTGCAGCTTTGGCAGCAGTGTCAGCAGTCTCGTTTCCTGGCAGACCGACATGACCAGGAACCCAGAGAAACATCACACTGGCTCCACAAAGAGTGAGCAGTTGACAGTTTTCCTGGACCTGCTGCACTAGGGGATGGGCGGTGTACAGCACAAATAGACTCTGAATGGCAATGAGTGAGTCTGAGCAGAGGACACAATTGAAAAGGCTGTGTCGCCGGATGTACTCTGTGGCCTGATACAAGGCAAAGAACTCGGCTGTAAATACTGAGGAGTGTGCCAGAAGCCGTTTGAAAGACACGAGTGCCAATGGCGAAGGCACACCCGACCCAACGGTCAGTCCGAGAGCCATCAGTGTATACAAAGGTACTATCACAAAACTCCATGCAAAGGTCGTGAAACTGAAGGCGACAGACCAAGGCTGGAGTCGTGTCCTTAGGAAGCGAATGAAGGCCAAGGTTAACATGGGCTGCTTCACGAAGCCAAGGTGGTGAAGGGTTCACACCCACTGGGAAAGGTCCAGGTAGTGTGAAGTTAAACTGCTGTAGCAAGTGCCAAAAATGGACTCCAGGAGGTAACAGAGAAGAAGTACGAGCCCCATACTGACGATCAAAGGAATCATCAAAGAAGGCATAGGATGGGTGGCCACACATAGCAGGCAAACGCATGCATACCTGCTGAGGAGAAAGCCACGGCGGTAGGACATTAGTAGTTCAGCATCTTCAGCGTACAGGCTCTCAACCAGGTAGGTGCAAAAAGTGCCAGTGGCCAAACAGATGCCACGATGGTTGATAGTGTTGAGTGGCGTAAGAGGGATAGGCATGACCTTTGTCAATGATTAAAAGAACACCATAGCTATACATTTACAAACGAAAAAAAAGGGAAACACAAACAGTACATGTGTACAAAGTCTAAACCGTTACTTAACTTAATGGTGTAACCTCCACCTCACACCGGCCTATGTTTAATATACAATCAAGACATCACTGAAGATGCAGCTCAGTGAGACAGGTTCGTGGAGAACTGACTTAAATGGCAAAATCGTCAACAAAAACTAAGCCGGAGATTCCCGGTGGGAGACAGGCCATGATAGGGTTAATGGCAATAGCAAAGAGGACGACACTCAGGACAGAACCCCGAGGTAAACCGGCGAGGCAGAATCCACACGCACCTTGTAAACTCGATCTTGTAAAAATGCCTGAAGGAAATAGGGCAGGTGGCCATGGAAGCCCCATGTGTAAAGAGTGCAGAAGATACCAGATCTACAGCAGGTGTTGTAGGCCTTCTCCAAATCAAAAAGCATGGCCACTGTCTGGGATTTCCGAAGAAAATCATTCATGACACGGGTGGACAAAGTAACGAGATGGTCAACTGCAGAATGCCGTGCTCGAAATACACACTGTGCACTTGTCAGTAAATTGTGAGACTCGAGCCACCATACCAACCGGGCATGAATCACATGTTTCATCACCTTGCAAACAGAGCTGGTAAGAGAGATGGGGTGATAGCTAGAAGGAAGGATTTTGTCTTTACCGGGCTTAGGTATGGGTATGACGGTGGCTTCACGCCAGCGTCCGGGAAATGTGCCCTCTGTACAGATGCGGTTGTACATGTTAAGCAGAAAGTGCTTGCCCGAAAGAAAAAGGTGCTGCAATATCTGAATGTGGATGGCGTCCGGCCCTGGGGCGGAGGATCGGAACGAACTGAGAGCATGATCAAGCTCCCTCATTGTAGCACTCACGATTCAGAGAAGAGAAGGGTATCGCCCTAGCCTCCTCCACTCATTTCTGATGGAGGAAGGCAGGGTGATAGTGGGAAGAGCTCGAAACTTTCACAAAATGGTGGCCCAAGGTGTTGGAGATAGCAATAGGGTCCACAATAACATTGCCTGCTACTATGAGGCCGGAAATGGGGGAATGGATCTTGGTCCCAGAGAGCAGTCAGAGGTTTGCCCACACGACAGAGGAAGGAGGTAGAACTGTTAAAAGAACTAGTGACTGGAATACAGCAGCTCATTTTTTATCCCAAAGAACGCGACGACACCTTGCATGCATCTGTTTTAATGAATGCAGTCTGCCATCGTAGGATGATGGTTAAAAAATGCGGAGAGCACGTCTCCGTGCGCAAACTGAATTGCGGCATGCTTCAGTCCACCCAGGAACTGGGACACAATGTGGTAAAGAGGAACTGCGAGGAATGGAATGTTCTACAGCAGTAAGGATGACGTTGGTGAGATAGTCCACCTGGTCATCACAACTGGAGAAATCTTGTTCTTCGAAGGTCGCCATGGAGGAGTAAAGCTGCCAGTCAGCCTTAGTACGCTGCCATTTGGGCTTGCACACAGTTGGGGTATGAATCAGCAAACGGAGAGCACATGGGAAATGGTCGCTCGAGTATGTGTCAGAAAGAATGGACCACTCGAGACGATGGGGAAGCTCAGCAGCGCAAAAGGATAGGTCCAAATGGGAATAGGTGTGTGAGGAGTCGGAAAGGAAAGTGGGTGCTCCAGTGTTAAGGCGAAGAGGTTAAGTTGGTTAAGGTCAGCCAAGAGGGCACCTCTCTGACAAGACCTGGGAAAACCACAAAGGGGATGACGCGCATTAAAGTCACTGAGTAGCAAAAATGGGGGAGGTACTGCCAAATAAGCTGAAGGAAGTCTGCCCCAGTGACACTGAATGGCGGAGGTACATAAATGGTAGAGAGGCAAAAAGTCAGGCAGGGAAAGAAAAGGCAAACTGCAATATCTTGAAAATGGGTAGTCACGGAGATGGGTCACCATGTATGAACAGCATGACAGCCCCATGAGATGGAATGGTGACCTCAGGGGGAAGGTCAAATCAAATTGGTAAGTAATGTGAAAAATCAAAATGGTCATGAGGACGCAATTCTGTTTCCTGAAGGCAGTGTACAAGGGGATGCTGCGATGCTAAAAGCAGCCGTAAATCCTTTTTGTGGGACCGACGGCCACGAATGTTCCATTGGAGGACAATCATGAAGAGGAGGAGATGTAGGGTTGTCAACTCGGTAGCCGCCGAGTGACAGTAGAGTCGCTACTATAGGGCACAGAAGCAGGAGGATCCTGCCCCATGGGGTCCACAGAAGCATCGGCTTGCTTGTGCGGTTGTTCCATGGAGTCCAACACTGAGAAACGGTTGGTGGTGTGCACCGGCAAGACAAAGGCCAGATGAGTTAAGGTACCACATGGCGACACAGTCAAAAAGGATCTTCGAGTTGGCGAAGGAGAAGACCATTTGGCTTTGGTGGACTTCTTCGAGCCTTTCCGGTTAGAGGAAGACTGGGGTGTTGTTTGGCTGGAGGGACAGAGGAAGTCTTCATGAGAGTACTCCTTCTGTCCTTTCCTGCCTGCTGGTGGCTTTGCCCCTTGAGGCGAGAGTGACAGTTTGTTGCACAGTGGGATGGGGGGATGGCGATGCTACCTTGACACTGGGTGATTTCACAACCTCAGAGTCAAATTTGAAGTCGCATGTCTGCATGGCCATGTCCTTCATGGGGCAAGGGGTAACAAGAACAGAACTATAGGTGCCAGATGGGAGAACACAGGGTTTGTGACTACCCAGTAACTTGTGAGCTACTGGGTAATGCACTTTTTCCTTTATCCGAATCTCTTTGACAGCCCGCTCATCAAGATACATGGGAAAACCCTGAGAGACGGCGGCATGGCCGCCATTGCAGTTGACACAGCGGGGAGAATAAGGCAGATAATCGCCCTCAGGTGCATCCCTACCACAGGTTACACATTTGGCTGGGTGTCGATAAAACGTTCTAGTGTGGTTGAAATGATGACACTGGTAGCAGCACATTGGGTTCGGAATGTACAACTGGACTGTGATAGATTCATAGCCTGCTTTGATCTTGGACAGCAGCACCACTCTATCAAAGGTGAAGAAAACAGTGCATGTGGGCACTAAGGAGGAATCTTATCTTTTCATTACACGATGGACAGCAATGACACCCTGATCAGAGATTGGATTTCGGCCTTGGTTAGACCATCAAGCAGCCTGGTGTAAATTACACCATGGGAAGAATTCAAAGTTCTGTGAGCCTTGACATGAACCAGATAGCTGTGGACAAACGAGGCAGCAAGCAGTTGTTGTGCTTGAGAATCAGAAGCAGTCTCCAAAAGCAAAGTGTTGTTCTAAAAACGAGAGCAGGATTTCACAGTGCTTCCAATTGCATCAACACCTTTGTGAATAATAAACGGAATTACTGTGGCGAAGGACTGACCATCTTTAGTATGTGAGACCACGAGGAATCATGGTGCTGCAGGAAGGGTCTCCAAATCATTAGCCTCAATACATTTACATTTCGTAGACGTTGATTGGGAAGATGATTGACTCAGTGGGAGAAAATCCCCCACGATTTCCAGCATTTCCGATGATGCACTCCTTCCAACTGTGGGCTCCCTTCACAAGGGGGCGCAGCTGCCTTAGGTGATTGTTTACACCTCAGGTCACACTTCCCGAACATCTGATAGAGTGACCAATCGGCAATTTAGGAAGATTGCAGCTCAGGCAATCACCCCTCCCTGAGCCTGGCCTGTACCAGGGGTACGTGGGGTCCCTACCTGTCAACCCGGGGCCAGGAACTACGCATTACCCAGTCACCTATTATGCATCATAGGCATCGGCCGACCTTCAGGACCGCACAGAGGAAGAAGAAGAAAAAGAGGAAACTCAAACGCCGAAGCAGAGGAACAAGAGGAGAAGGGAAACGAAGAAAGGAAAAGGGAAGAAAAACAAAGGTGAGACTGTTCTTACATCAGCAACAGACAATACGGAACTTTCCCAATTACCTTCTAGACATGTTCCCCAAGGGAGGGATAAAGAATAGCAATAGCGTAGACATGCAGCACGGAAGGGGAAAAATGCTGCAGAGGCCGGGGCCCCATGGTAGCCAAGCACGAACCAACAAAACAGAAGCAAGCCTCCTGTGGGGATTTCGTAGGTTGTGGCAAAGCCATGTCTCTGCAATATCCTTTCTTGCAGGAGTGCTAGTCCTGCAAGTTTCACAGAAAGCTTTTGTGAAGTTTGGAAGGTAGGAGATGAGGTACTGATGGAAGTAAAGCTGTGAGGACATGTCATGAATCGTGATTAGCAGGGTGGCCAAAAGTTTCCCCAAGTGAAATTCTCTGATATTTCCCTGAGTTCCAGACAAATTTTACCATTTTTCCCAGACAAATGTTGAGATCTCAAGGGTAAGTTAAAACATAAGTTGACAAACTGTCTTTGCAGCTACAGTACAAGAAACAATAGTGCAAATGAGGAAATATCTAAAAAAACTTGGAAGCAGATAGTGTTTCCTGTTGTGAGCAAAAATTTTAAGTATTAACATCAACATCTTTCGTAATGAGCTGTTTTTAGATGGAGAAAGCAAGCCAAATGGTATATGTGTCTTATTAAGACCACTGATGCTATTTTATTTCAATAAAACAAAACACATTTGGTGCCAAAAACACACACTTCCTTAGAGTCGAAAGACAGATTTAAAACACCTTCACTGATTTCAGAAATAACCTCAGAAAAGGTAGGCCTCTTGAAAGAAGTGTATAAGGCGGGGAAGAATTGTGTAAACAAACCCTATAGGTGACCACCTATAAAATGTTGGTTCTACTATGTAATTTATTGTCAGTTAAATCCACTGTGTAATTTCTGTTATTTTACAGGTATTGTACGATTTCTCTTTTGAGAAATATGTAAGCACACAGTGCACAAACTACCAGCAACTGACACAATTTTCTTATTATTATTATTGTCCATACTTTCCAACATATAAACTACTTTCGAAGTGTCAAAATGTACTAGAACAAATAAAATGTTTATAAAATGCCACACTGTACAACATACTCATGGTGAGACAGTCGCAATTCCTGTTATCCATCACCCATGGTGTCTGGCCTGCTGGGGAGCACCGCAGTCCTGGGTCCTTGGATAAACCATGAAAATCCACTGCACTACACCATACACATGCCTGCACATTAGTGTGAACCGACTGGCTTCAGATCGGCAGGCCTGATCCATTACAGATACCCACAGAAACGGCCTCCAGTTTTGGCCTGTTGTGGAAATCCACTTGTGTGGCCAACTATTCACGAGCCACAAACAGCACGTTGATGAAATGAGACCATGGCGATCAATCCATGCAACAGATAACTTATTCAAATACTCTGAGAATCAATAACAATGAGGAAATGTAGCAACTCACAGTAAAGATGATTGCTGGGCCACAGACAGGCACGTAGAAAAGACAATCACACTCTCACAACTAAATTTTCAGCCATAGCTACTGTCAAAAAATGAGAGCACACACACACAATCACTCAGGCACAACTCATGCACACATGACCGCCGTCTCTGGCTTCTGAGTCTACAGTCTCTCAGAATCGGATCCAAACAAATCACCCCTCATGCCTCTCTGTCTCTCGTCGCAGTTGCTAGGCTAGCGGCAAGAAGTGGTGACAGCACTGATTGCACTCTAAGGAGATGAAGGGGAGAAGCAGTAGGAATGAAGGAGTAGGGAAGTGGCACACATACTCATTGCAACCCCGTCCCCCGCCCCTCGCCCAGCGGTGATGCACAACATCTCAGTAAACAAACCCATTCATCTACTGAGACAAAAGCGAGATTATTTCAGTGTTTTTTCAAATTTCCCCGATTTCACTGATGTGTTTGAAATTACCTGATATTCCCTGGTTTCCAGAACTTGTGGCGACCCAGCTTGGGTAGCTCAGTCAGTAGAGTACCTGCCTGTGAACGGCAAAGGCCATGCCCCTAGTTCGAGTTTTGGTTCGGCAGAGAGTTTTAATCTGCCAAGACGTTTCACATAAGTGCACGCACTGCTGCAGAATGATAATTTCATTCTGGGCCTACATGTTACACACTCCCTCCAACCCACGCAAATTGAGCACATCAGTTGGTTCTTTTGCATTAGCTGTGGTCGAAGATAGGCCTTAGGTGGCTTATAAAAGCATCAGTTCTTCTTTGGCGTTTCCTGAGAAAGGCCTAAAAAATGTTTTTGGGTAGCAAAAGTATCATTTGTGAGGATGGTCACATGTTCTTATGATGATGTTCACAAGGAAGGTTTTTTCAGTATTATTATCTGTTACCAAGATCCAGAGTTTCGAGGTTACCATACACATGTAGTACTTGATTTTAGGCATAAGTGTAGTTTTAACTGATGTATTGGACACAGGACAAGGATTCTGGGGTCATCACAAGGCATCTGAGGACACTGGAGTATGTTATAATTGGCATTTTTTCACCAACATAACTTTATCATGCACTCTCTGAATAATGGGCACTTCACACCTAACAGGCTGTCTCGACCTGGAAATTATTAGACAGTGCCACTTAGCAGCGTAAGTGACTTACAAGAAATTATTTTGTCATACAAAATTCTTTGTAATTACAAATCAATCACCACTTTTATGGTATACTGTAGATGCAACCTAAAAATGTTGAGCATTTTTATTTAAAGTGGCATGAAGTAAACTTGCATTGGATGGGAGATGATTTTGTGTTAACCTCATATTATGTATACTTATTTATTGTTTATGTGTGTCAAAATATACAAATAAACTGTAAAAATTTACTGACCTACAGAATTCATCTTATATAAGCAGTACAACCTGCTATAACCCAGAAAGAAAGAAACTGGCTGATAAATGCTCCTTTCAGAACAGGAGGCGGCAAATATGTCCCCCCCCTCTCCCCCCCCCAAAAAAAAAACAAAAACAACAAACAATTCTGATTTTAAAAAATTGTGAAACTAGCTGCTTTAATCCTCATACCGCAAGCCTTATCAAAAATTCTGGCATGTACAAGTACCCATGTTTTTTTCTGCTGAGAAAGAGAAATGGAGAGAAAGAGAGACAGTGATGGTGGGAGAGAGAAATTGGCAGTGAAAGAGAAAGAGGGGTGGGTGGAGAGAGCAACAAATGGAGCAACAGAGAGAGGAGACAATGTCAATGAAGAAGAGAGATGACCCACCACCACCACCACCACCACCACCCCATACCCTCCCCCGAGCGGTGAACTTTAACATGAAAACATTTGCCCACTTTCTCGCATTCCCTATACCCATGTGTCAAAGTATCCCAATCTCTGGGTCAAAATCCCTAGCAAACCATCACCAATGATGTGTGCGGAGTGGAGACAATGGTAGTTGAAGACGGTAGACTGTAAGCAAGAAAGAAAGAGACAGTGGTATTGGGAGAGAAAAAGAAGGAGCAAAGATAGTGGCAGTGGAGCAGGGACACAGTGAAAGTGGCAGAGAAGTAGACAAGTGATAAGGTAGAGCGAGCAAAAGGGACTAAAGAGAGCAATAGTGGGAGAGACAGACAGGAGTAAGAACCAGTGGGAGAAAATGGAAACAGTGGTAGAAAGACAGTGGCCTTGAGAGGGAGATGGTGAATATGACGGCTTCACAGCAAAGAGAGACTGTGTGAAAGGATTTAGAATGTTCTGTGTTAAAGAGCATGAATATGTTCGCACGCCAAAATTTTTGGTGAGGGAGGTGGAATGAATATTGTGGCTGCTGGTTACCCATTTTTCGGTCAGAATCTTAACGAGGAGCATATTCACCTTTTTTGCACTTCGAAAGGAGCATTTTTCAGATGGCTCATAAAGCCATGACAACCACTGGTTATTCAACCAAAAAGTAACCCTCATTAAGGTTATCTATTAGGAACGCTGTAGAAGACTATAGAGTTTACATTGTTTGAACATAAATACAGATAACTGCCACCAATCACTTATGAAATATATCTTTATTTCTATAAAATTTTCAAGCTCATTTTCTGATGAGGCAGTCAGAACACATATTCAAGTTTTTAGCCACAATAATGAGGCATAACCCCCAACACACACACGCGCACGCGCGCCTCTATGCCACACTGCGCTGGCTGAATACATAATGCAGGACTGCGTTTGGCAGGTAGTGGAGTGGGTGAAGGGAGAAGGGAGTAATGATGTGGGGAGTGGGAGTGATACTTGGGGAAGGGTGGCTGAAGATTCAGGGAGAGACAGCAGGTGCATAAGAAAGGAAGGCAGGAGGGAGAGGCAGCAGGTATACAAGATTGGAATGCAACACACAGGCACTGGAACTGAAAAGTTCATGCACAGCACAATGACTTACGTGGGCAGACTGGGAGGGGGTGAAAGAACAGAGGAAGGGAAAATTGTGGAGAATTGGGTTTGTGTACCTAGGGTTAGTGGAGATTGGAGTCAGATCAGTCAAAAATTAATGTCTTTACTATGCAGTGAGCTGTTACCTAACTCCTACATTATTTACATTCTGACAGAATTTCCCACATAACACTTGTATTTGAATTCAAGTCATCCTCACTACCAAATCTATTCTGATGCACCACAATGATTTTCTTTGCAGTCACCTACCTCATCAATGCAGCCCTTCTTTTTGAATTTCTCACACAGTAACTGGCAGATAAGATTACTTTCATGGAAACTGCATACAGTTGTTTTCATCCGAAATTTGGTAAAACTCAGGAATTGTTTATGTTCAGCTGTGTTGTAAGAGTCAATTCATAGTGTGTGTGTGTGTGTGTGTGTGTGTGTGTGTGTGTGTGTGTGTGTGTATTTAGAGACAGAGAAAGAGAGAGTGTGGGAGGGGGGGGGGGGGGGCAGGAGACGAAGATTTCTTCTTTTTGAACAATAAGACAAAGCTAGTGCTATTTTCAGATCTCTGTGTGTGTTTGCCCATGCGCAACCCACTGTTCATTTGTACACGAGTGATTGCTCCTCCTTACGTTTTAGCTTGTATTTTCCATCCTGTAATTTATTTCAAAGTATAGTTCACACATCTGAAGTTATTTGCTCTGAGTGTCTGTATCATATGTAATGTGATTCCTCTTTTATCACTTCAACTAGGTTCAAAACTATAAAGCAACTTTTATGACATTTATGTGAATATTCAAGCAACACACACATGGGGAATCAACATCCAGCTACTGTCACTTCTCTTACATCCCAGGGCTTATTAACTGCATTAACACAACACATAATACTTAAGAGGTACAGATAGACTGCAGCCAATTTTCTACCTGGGTTTTTTTAAAATCAGAAACTGTTTGTGTTTCATGGCTTTATTACAGCAGTCAGTATTTTTACAAATAAAATCCTGCTGAGAACTAAAAATGAAAAATAAAGCAACAGTCAGAGTTGATTTGAACACTTCAATGTTTTGTTATAAATTTTCCTTCTCCAAGATGTTGCTCCAAAGTTATCTTTAGAAAATGCAGAAAGTCTGTGCAAACAGACTGCTAAGTTTTAATATACTACAAAATGATCACTGCGATCACCACAATAATTGTATTTTCATTTAAAGTTTATTTTTGTTAATGCTAAAATAATTACTATGGTTAATTTTAGCCTGGCAGCACTTAAGCTGCTGTCCCCTCACATAAGACAGGAGTTAGTACAAAGCAACAGTGTCCTTTGTCAGCAGAGAAGTAAAATTTAAAAAATAAAAAATAAAAAAAAAAAAAAAAAAAAAAAAATTAAAAGAATTATAAAATTACACTGATATTCACAACAGAGTCAATAATACACATCACAAGTTCTGGAAAATAGAACACAAAATGTATGCATAGTAATTACCATCAATATTGAGCATCATTTTCCACTGAGATGGACGTACTGACTGATGAAATCCAAACCACACCTCACGACCTCCACCTAATGGATGATAATACCCATCAGGAGATGAGAAAAATGAACGGCCAACTGGTGTGTAAGTCATGGAAGGCAAATGCCTCATTACAACATCCAATGCCTGTATGAAACAGAAATACACAAAAACTTTCAATCTCACAATGAAAGCAATCGTCAATAGTTTAAAAAATGAATATCCACAACAAAATCGGTAAAACAATAATACAAACTCAGACATGATCCCAGTGATGGCATCAAAACATTTTGCAGCACAGAATTATTAAACTTAACAGTAAATAAAATGTACTATCAGAACTGATAAAGTGGTTTAACATGTTGATCACTGCACACTTAGCGATGGATGTTTCACTGCCAGACCACACCAGGCACATGCCATTATACATGAGGCTCTGCTGCAGCCAGCACGTTAAAATATATATGTGCGTGTGTGCTCTCCCTCTCTAACCACCCCCCCCCTCTCCCCCCACTATACTGTTACTCAGGTTACTTTCATGGCTTTAAATGCTATTTTATATATTTTCACCATTTTTTTCTGCAATTAAAAATATTTCCCCAGCTGCAGTGCATGCAATGTGACATAGTATTGAACATTCCTGGGTGAAATGTTGTGGGTCGTCAATTCAAACCTGATCACCAGCAATTATTTGTTATTTTGAATTTACCATTTCTGAAAAGTTATGTTTGTCATGTTCGTATATTCTCGAGTATTCAATATTAATAAAAACAGCTGCACACTCTGTCCAGGAGATCAGATCTGTCACACTCTGTCCAGGAGACCAGATCTGTTCTGGCTTTACACTGGTGTTCGTATAAAACATCTAAGTGCTACATGCAGTATTTCATTAACAACTCTGTTTTTGGATTTGGACTTGAGAGTGGTTATGACTTAACACTGGCTGGTAGAACACTATGTGCTTCAAAACATTTACATCACCAAGGCTCCAAGTAAGCAACGCAGAAGTAGTTGCCTACACGGACACAAAACCAGAACACAAACAGTCAGATTTTCTGACTCCTCAACACATTTGTGATGCGAACATTTTCTCATAATGTGCTTATACTACTGGCGATTCGTAAAGGACTTCTGTACCATGACAAGCGTCTTGCAAGAACTACTGCAGTGAACCACCTAATTTTCCTAGAATGAGGTACAGGTCCTTACAGAGAGGGTAAAATCTGTCTGCACTTCATACATTGTATGACAAGAAACAGAACCTGACTCAGACATTAGCGATTATGGGATAGGTGCAGTTCTAGTGCAAATTAAGGAAGGTGCTGAAAAGGTGATATATTATGCTCTCCAAGTAAGATAAACTGCTCTACAACCGAGAAGATGTATGGGCCACCAACAAACTCCAGTCACATTTATTTGCCAAACCATTCCCTGTTGTGACAGACCACCATTCTCTCTTTTGGATCACTAGCCTGAAAGATCTGTGGGATCAACTGGCAGGATGGGCACTGAGGCTACAGAAATACATCACAGTGGTGTACAAATACAGACGCAATCATAAGGACACTGACTGCCTCTCTAGGAATCATCAGGTAGAACACAGCAGTGTAGACAAAATCTTAGTCATTGTTGTGTTAAATAACACTGCTACTGAACGGAGAGAAAATCAAGCCTGTTGAAAACTGTAGAGACCTCAAAGGAGAAAGACCAGGGTGTATACATGGACAAGGAAAAAAAAATTCCCAGATTTCCTAGTTTAAAATACACTTTCTCCTGGGTGAAAATACACTTTTTCCAGGTTAAGTGACAGTATACCTTTCCTCGGAACTGTAAAACTTATCAATACTTTGAATGGTTATGGTTTTATACACCGGTGTAGAATTTCCCGGCAATTTAGAAAACGAAACTCAGGGAAACAACAGGTTTTGGAAAGATCTTGATGTGCAGCAACAAGTACACTGCATATTTTCATGTTACAAAAGCATGAATTCGAGTTCCACCTAACACCACATATTATTTTCCGAAGCATTGAAACTGAGATTGTAATGTGCTTTTGTAAGCTAATCATAGCTCATTTCACATGATCCCGCCAGCTGATATTCAGAGCATAGGACACATGGTAAGTCAGCCAATGGCAACCTCACTGTTAAGTACAGCGAACACACAAACAGGGAAAGTTAATAGTTTAAATTAATATACATAATGTTGCTACAAGAAAAGAAAAGCTTTTACATATAACATTAGTCTCTAAGATTAATGAGTTGCCAGAAAGCCAAGGTTTCAAATGTAACTATCTTTTTTGCGCATTTTACACATTAAGACACATCACACAAATGTGCCAGTACAATTTTTAAGACTGATGACCATAGATGTTAAGTCGCATAGTGCTCAGAGCCATTTGAACAATTTTTAATAATGACAGAAATGTCTGATCGTCTGGGCTCTAAATTCTTCTAAATGGTCATCCTCAAAGAGTTGATTTTTAAATGAGAGTCAAACGCTCTGTGATTTACGAAATTCATCATACATTATTGCACATAGTTCATATTGCATAAAAGGAAATTTACTTTGAAAGTAATGCTTTTCAAACAACCATTCACAATATTTTCCCGCAACCTGTTAGAAACAGGTTCATTTCAGCAGTTGCCAGAGAGCGCCAGATAACAGGCGTCAATGCGCTCGCGCAGCTACGACGACGCAGGAAGCCCATATGTTCATACGTGTAAAACATTAAAAGATCTTATTTTGTGTCATAAAAGAAACAAGACATTAAAGGGTATTCCAAGAGCGGAATTTCGTGAAACACACTAAAAACACATAATTCGGCTTACAATGCACTTTCGTATGTCCAGATTCGGATGTAAATTTTCTTGGAGCACCTATACTGTATTATCCTGTGTTTGGTCCTTTATTATGGCATAATGCCATATGTGCTAGAAGATGAAAACGTGCACTTTAAACGCAGCGAACAGCTGAAACTAGCCATTAGTGTGGAATTAAACACTTCGTTTCAATTAAATTGACTGCCTCAGCGGAAAAGATTAATAAGAGCCACATTTCTTTAGCAAACTGACAAAAATAACTTCATTGTTCTGGAAGGCGATTAATGCTTGACTGTCAAAAAGGTGGACATAAAATAAAATCTGAAACTAATAACATATTTTAGCCTTCCAGAATTACCTGAATATATTTTAATTCACATGATAGCTCCCGGCCACAGAAATTCATTTGTTTCCATTTGACACGAGAGAAATAAACCAGGAGGAAACAGCAAAATCACTAAACGTAAACACGGGTCACGTGGGGACTACCCACTTCCCCACTACAATTCAGACTGCTTTGCGCATCAGCCCCAGATCCACGATATTTCCGAACCGGGGCAATAGCAGATAGTAGCATTAATCCCCCCCCAGTACACCAAAAATTTAAAAAAATAGACTTTTCAAAAATATGTTCATTTTGTGTTGCACATCTTTCTGAAAAATCTGATACATAAAACACCTGTGTTCGAGGAAATGAATGACGTTATTTGGTCTTCAGTGTGCGCCTCTTCACACAGCATACTTCTATCGCACCTCAGTGTATTTCACTCTGTGGAATTCAAACGTGTAATATTTCGTAATGGATGACATCAAACTATATTCCAGACAGTGGAAATTAAAGGTCCTATGGTGCCTGTCCTGCTCCCAGTCGGCCGGTTTGACAGCCTGCCCATCTTTTTTTTTTTTAAAAAAAAAAAAAAAAAAAAATCTTCTCAATTAATACTGAGTGGGATTATTTGTAATGGGGAAAACAAGAAGTCTTCAGAAAATTTGCACTCTTTATTGCCTATCAGCTAATAACTTACTGTTTCGTGTGATATAAAATTAAATATAAGATACATAAAACCAATTATATATAAAAACAAAGATGAGGTGACTTACCGAACAAAAGCGCTGGCAGGTCGATAGACACACAAACAAACACAAACATACACACAAAATTCAAGCTTTCGCAACAAACTGTTGCCTCATCAGGAAAGAGGGAAGGAGAGGGGAAGACGAAAGGAAGTGGGTTTTAAGGGAGAGGGTAAGGAGTCATTCCAATCCCGGGAGCGGAAAGACTTACCTTAGGGGGAAAAAAGGACAGGTATACACTCGCACACACGCACATATCCATCCACACATACAGACACAAGCAGACATATTTGAAGACAAAGAGTTTGGGCAGAGATGTCAGTCGAGGCAGAAGTGTAGAGGCAAAGAAGTTGTTGAAAGACAGGTGAGGTATGAGTGGCGGCAACTTGAAATTAGCGGAGATTGAGGCCTGGCGGATGACGAGAAGAGAGGATATACTGAAGGGCAAGTTCCCATCTCCGGAGTTCGGATAGGTTGGTGTTGGTGGGAAGTATCCAGATAACCCGGACGGTGTAACACTGTGCCAAGATGTGCTGGCTGTGCACCAAGGCATGTTTAGCCACAGGGTGATCCTCATTACCAACAAACACTGTCTGCCTGTGTCCATTCATGCGAATGGACAGTTTGTTGCTGGTCATTCCCACATAGAATGCATCACAGTGTAGGCAGGTCAGTTGGTAAATCACGTGGGTGCTTTCACACGTGGCTCTGCCTCTGATCGTGTACACCTTCCGGGTTACAGGACTGGAGTAGGTGGTGGTGGGAGGGTGCATGGGACCATCAGTTTCACCTGGTCCTACTCCAAATCCCATGCCACTTTCCTTAACGTTGACCTCCACCTGTCCAATGGCCAACTTCACACGTCCGTCCACATCAAACCCACCAACAAGCAACAGTACCTCCATTATGACAGCTGCCACCCATTCCACATCAAACGGTCCCTTCCCTACAGCCTAGGTCTTCGTGGCAAACGAATCTGCTCCAGTCCGGAATCCCTGAATCATTACACCAACAACCTGAAAACAGCTTTCGCATCCCGCAACTACCCTCCCGACCTGGTACAGAAGCAAATAACCAGAGCCACTTCCTTGTCCCCTCAAACCCAGAATCCCCCACAGAAGAACCACAAAAGTGCCCCACTTGTGACAGGATACTTTCCGGGACTGGACCAGACTCTGAATGTGGCTCTCCAGCAGGGATACGACTTCCTCAAATCCTGCCCTGAAATTAGATCCATCCTTCATGAAATCCTCCCCACTCCGCCAAGAGTGTCTTTCCGCCGTCCACCTAACCTTCGTAACCTGTTAGTTCATCCCTATGAAATCCCCAAACCACCTTCCCTACCCTCTGGCTCCTATCCTTGTAACCGCCCCCGATGCAAACCTGTCCCATGCACCCTCCCACCACCACCTACTCCAGTCCTGTAACCCGGAAGGTGTACACGATCAGAGGCAGAGCCACGTGTGAAAGCACCCACGTGATTTACCAACTGACCTGCCTACACTGTGATGCATTCTATGTGGGAATGACTAGCAACAAACTGTCCATTCGCATGAATGGACACAGGCAGACAGTGTTTGTTGGTAATGAGGATCACCCTGTGGCTAAACATGCCTTGGTGCACAGCCAGCACATCTTGGCACACTGTTACACCGTCCGGGTTATCTGGATACTTCCCACCAACACCAACCTATCCGAACTCCGGAGATGGGAACTTGCGCTTCAGTATATCCTCTCTTCTCGTCATCCGCCAGGCCTCAATCTCCGCTAATTTCAAGTTGCCGCCACTCATACCTCACCTGTCTTTCAACAACTTCTTTGCCTCTACACTTCTGCCTCGACTGACATCTCTGCCCAAACTCTTTGTCTTCAAATATGTCTGCTTGTGTCTGTATGTGTGGATGGATATGTGCGTGTGTGCGAGTGTATACCTGTCCTTTTTTCCCCCTAAGGTAAGTCTTTCCGCTCCCGGGATTGGAATGACTCCTTACCCTCTCCCTTAAAACCCACTTCCTTTCGTCTTCCCCTCTCCTTCCCTCTTTCCTGATGAGGCAACAGTTTGTTGCGAAAGCTTGAATTTTGTGTGTATGTTTGTGTTTGTTTGTGTGTCTATCGACCTGCCAGCGCTTTTGTTCGGTAAGACACCTCATCTTTGTTTTTATATATAATTTTTCCCACGTGGAATGTTTCCTTCCATTATATACATAAAACCAATAAAGACAAGAGACAAGCAAGACAGTACACATTTCTTCAGTTCTTAAGTCATAGCATTTTTTTCTCTCTAATCTTGCTACAGCTTTACATGGCATGCTTTTCTTTCTGGGAAAGGATCTATCACCTCATCAAAGTTAATCAAACTTTTTGCTACATGAAAAAACGAAATGTCGTTGTCTAATAATGAAACAGGTGTTAATACAAATATACCCAAGACTGGTGTGGTTTCTCAATTTGATTACATGTATTTTGTCACCCAGGCTTGGCTAATATCGTAGCAATTTTAACACACCAAATAAACAAGATCATTTTGGCGCAAATGGTCATTTTTATAACACGACAAAATATAATTCACCAAGTACCAATATCAAATGCCTATTAGGCCTACTACAAGCAAAACGCTTTATGTTACAAAATAGTTTCATATTTTTTTCCTACTCTCAAGCATGAGACCAAAGCATGAGACCGAAAAGTAGTTGTACGAAACTTTTATACAAATTTGGAACCCTCATATTCTTCCATAATTTGTGTGATGTCCTCACTTCTCCTCTTTTCCTCATTCTAATAAACAATCTTGTCATCACTAATTTTGTAACTATTTCCGCCAGTGTCCAAACTTATTCTCCGGTTAACTTCACAAACCCTGCCACAATCACCAGTTTCGTTATCCCGCGTTTATTCTCCAGTTATGCATTCGTACAACGCGTTTTCCGCACTACTCCCTGAATATAACTTAAGCGGCTGCTAGCCGGGGACTGTACAACTGGTCCTTACTAGTGTAGCGGTCTGACCACAAATTTTGTGCCAAAATTTTGTTTTCTTGGATACACCGAGAAGATAATATGTAATCCACTGTTAGTCGTTTATTTCTATTCTGGTGGTCTGAATCTACGGTTTTGCTAGCAATTATAACAACACTGATCATTCAAAAATCCTGTAAACCACAAACAGCAAATTGGCATTCACCTGTTCAGCTTTATTCCACTCAGCTTGTATAGCCCCATCCCCTTTTGTCTGCAAGAAAGTTTATTTCTAGATACAATGGGGATTCCCCTGGTAGACATATCACGTCGGCTATGCATGCATTCAAAAATCAACTTATGTTTCATTCAGAAATCAACTTAAAATGTTATTTATTTATTTACTGTTCCATGGGACCAAATTAAGGAGAAGTCTCCATGGTCATGGAACGAGTCAATACATGAAATTATAACACGATAGTAGAAACAGATAAAATGAAATACAAGAAACGTATTCAGGCGACAATTCGTAAGTTTAAATAAAGAAAATCAACAATGTAACACTGGAATTTGCTTAATTTTTCAGCTCTTCCAGGAGCTCCTTGACAGAATAGAAGGAGTGAGCCATGAGGAAACTCTTCAGCTTAGACTTAAAAGCTTTTGGGCTACTGCTAAGATTTTTGAGTTCTTGTGGTAGCTTATTGAAAATGGATGCAGCAGAATAGTGCGCTCCTTTCTGCACAAGAGTCAAGGAAGTGCATTCCACATGCAGATTTGATTTCTGCCTAGTATTAACTGAGTGAAAACTGCTAACTCTTGGGAATAAGCTAATATTGCAAACAACAAACGACATTAAAGAAAATATATACTGTGAGGGCAATGTCAGAATTCCCAGACTATTGAATAGGGGTCGACAAGAGGTTCTCGAACTTACACCACATATAGCTCGAACAGCCCGTTTTTGAGCCAAAATACCATTTTTGAATCAGAAGAATTACCGCAAAAAATAATACCATATGACATAAGTGTATGAAAATATTCGAAGTAGACTACTTTTCGTGTTGAACTGTCACTTATTTCAGATACTGTTCTAACGGTAAATAAAGCAGCATTTAGTTTCTGAACACGAACCTGAACATGGGCTTTCCACAACAGCTTACTATCTATCCGAACGCCTAGGAACTTGAACTGTTCCGTCTCACTTATAATATGCCCATCCTGTCTGACCAAAATATCAGTTCTTGTAGAATTGTGAGTTAGAAACTTTAAAAACTGAGTCTTACTGTGACTTAGCATCAAATTATTTTCCACAAGCCACGAACTTATTTCATGAACTACATTATTTGATAATGTTTTAGTATTACACACCAGATCCTTCACTACCAAGCTGGTGTCATCAGCAAACAGAAATATTTTTGGATCACCTGTAATACTAGACAGCATATCATTTATATAAGAAATAGCAGTGGCCCCAGCACCAACCCTTGGGGAACGCCCCACTTAACAGTGCCCCACTGGGACTGAACATCACTACCACGTTCAATATCGCGGAGAATTACCTTCTGCTTTCTGTTCTTAAAGTAAGAGGCGAACCAATTGTAAGCTACTTCCCTTTTCCATAATGGTCAACTTCTGCAGTAATATTTTGTGGTCAGCACGGTCAAAAGCCTTCGTTAAATCAAAGAAAACACCTAGCGTTCACAAACTTTTATTTAATCCATCCAAAACCTCACAGAGAAAAGAGAATATAGCATTTTCAGTTGTTAAACCATTTCTAAAATCAAACTGTACATTCGACAGCAAATATGTGAATTTAAATGCTCCATTAACCTTGTATATACAACCTTCTCGACAACTTTAGCGAAGACCGATGGCATAGAAGTAGGTCTATAATTGTCAACATTATCCCTGTCTCCATTTATATAAAGTGGCTTCACTACCGAGTACTTTAATTGGTCAGGAAACTGACGACCCCTAAAAGAAAAGTTACAGATATGGCTAAGTACTGGGCTAACATACATAGAACAATACTTCAGTATTCTGCTAGATACCCCGTCATATCCATGAGAGTTCTTGGTCTTTAGTGATTTAATTATTAACTCAATCTCCCTCTTGTCAGTATCATGGAGGAGCATTTCAGGTAACAGTCTCGGAAGACTTTTTTCTACGAGCACTATATGATTCCCTGTTGGGACTAGGTTACTATTTAGTTCACCTGCTACATTCAGAAAGTGATTATTAAATACTGTACATATATGTGACTTATCAGTAACACTGACATTCCCACTACGCACTGATTCTATATCCTCGACCTGTCTCTGCAGACCAGCCACTTCCTTTATGACTGACCATTTGGTTTTAATTTTATCCTGAGACTTAAAAAAGCTATTCCATCTGCATACCACATACTTTTTGCCTTCCTAATAACTTTTTTAAGCACCTTACAATACTGTTTGTAATGGGCTGCTGCATTTAGATTTTGACTGTTTCTAACATTTTGATATAATTGCCACTTTGTTCTACAAGATATTCTTATCCCTCTAGTGAGCCACCCAGGCTGCCTGTTTGTGCTAGTACCCTGTTTTGAACGTTCTAACGGAAGGCAACTTTCAAAGAGCACGAGAAAAGTCTTGAGAAAAGCATTATATTTATCGTCTACTGTACCAGCGCTATAAACATCTTGCCACTCTTGTTCCTTGATAAGGTTTACAAAGGTCTCTACAGCAACTGGATCAGCTTTCCTAAAAAGTTGATAACTATATTTAACATGAGTTGCAGCACAAAAATCTTTTTAGAGTTAAAACTTGTGCATCATGATCTGAAAGGCCATTCACTTTTTTGCTAACAGAATGCCCTTCTAGTAATGAGGAATGAACAAAAATGTTGTCTATGGTGGTTCTACTGTTCCCTTGCACTCTCGTTGGAAAGAATACGGTTTGCATAACATTATATGAATTAAGGAGGTCTACCAGCATCCTTTTCCTTGCACAGTCACTTATACAATAAATACTGAAGTCACCACATATAACTAACTTTTTGTATTTCCTATAAAGTGAACCAAGAACCTCCTCTAGCTTTAGCAAAAATGTTGTGAAATCGGAGTCTGGGGATCTATAAATAACAACAGTTAGAAGTTTAACTCCACTAAATTTAACCACACCTGCACAACATTCAAACACCTTTTCAGTGCAGTACTTTGAAGCATCAATTGACTCAAATGGGATACCGTTCTTTACATACATGGCTACTCCCCCACATCGCAAAGAGCTCCTAGAAAAGCTGCCAGCCAACCTGTAGCTTGGTAAAGAAAGCCTCTGAATTATCTCCTTATTTAAGAAGTGTTCAGATACACCAATAATTTCAGAGTCAACATCTATAAGCAGTTCACTAACTTTATCTCTAATACCTTGTATATTTTGATGAAATATACTAATTCCCTCATTACTCGGATACCTAAGCTTTGTCGAAAGTGGTTTCTTTGTTAGAGAGACTTCCCTTACGCAGGAATACCTATCAGCTGACTTCAATATAGAAAAGGTGCAGCTCTAACACCCACTAGTACAGGAATTTTCCCATGAGTGATCCCACCACCCCCACCTATGCTGTCACCTATAAGCTTTGCCAACTTCCCCTTTCCATATATGTTGCGGTGCAGGCCATGTCTAGTGAAACGCGTCCTGCTGATAGACTCCACCGACACCACTGAAATGTGACTCACGCTTGATGGCTGTATTAAGATGAGGCCGATCGTGACGCTGAAACAGTTCCACGAAATGCACATTCGTGTTGCCAGTCTGAGTGGCTATCTTTTCCAGGTCACCATCTATGTCATACTCCCCATCCCTATCAATACTATTACCAACCCCACCCACAATCACTACCTGATCCTCTTTAGTAAAATCCCTACATAACCCCCCTATGTTAACAGTCACCTGAGCCAATCCTGCATTAGGCTTCACAATGCTGGTGACCTGCTGTGTAAAAAATGTTCAAAAACCAACAGGATGTGTTTCTAAATCATACGAACAATCGACAGACAAACGTGCGCTGGATGCTAGGCGCTTTGAGAAACAAGGTTTTTTCCATCACACATACGAATTTGGCACGCCCACCCCCTCCCCTCTGAAGTTGCTGCCTGGGACAGATACCCCAGTTTGAACCCTGCCCCCTACACCCGGGGCTGTTGCATGTGTGTGAATCTGGCAGCTTGCGCGCACCAGTAAAATTTTTCCGACTAGCATCTGGCCGCTTACTGCTATTGCTTATACAGCTAACAGCCGCACTTCTGTAGCCAGAAGCGGGAGTAGGTACTACCACAATCCAACATAAGACTGTGGTACTACTCATACACGATTCAACTGCGCATGCACGTGAGGTCGCTCGCAAATGCTCAAATGAATTTAATGTAAACAGTTGTGACGTCACGCTCATCAGAGGAAATTCGTTGTTATGAGGCACTGCATAGTCTTCATGAAGCCTTTGACACATTTTGCTGTTGGCAGACGCTTGTATGAACACTGTGTTTTGTTGTTGTACATGGCGCATTTCCTTTGTAACTTATGTTTTATTTTCTTTTTTTTTCTCTTGTTCATGTTTTATTGCTGCAGTATTATTCTGCAGTAGCAAGATACAGTAATATCCTCTCACCAGTCGAAATTGTATGGGTGTCTCCCGGATGAAAAAATTCCCGGGTTTTTCCCGGATTTCCCAGTTGTCCCGGTTCGTATACACCATGAAGACCTAATCAAAGGAGAATTCCAACACATAAACAGAGCATTCTAGAAGAGGAACACTGATCAAATAGGGATGAAATGGTTGCTTGTGGTCCCAGCTCATCTAAGGCCAGGTAACCTCAAATATTTTGAAGATGCTCCTACATCTGTCACCTTGAATTAATGAAACTCTAGACAGAATCAGATTCAGGTATCACCGGCCAGGTCTCTACTGATCTGTTAAGACACTATGTGTGATACTCTATGGAATGCTAACAATGGAGGCATTTGGTATCAATCTCACATGCAGCAGTGCCATTCCACTGAACTGCATGCAACCTCATGGGCAGGTTCCTGAAGTCGACAAATGGAAATCGATAACAGTCAGCAGTAACTACCTTACACACCATGCTGATACCAAAGCTGTACTGACTGTCAAAGCTTCAAAAATTGCGAAGTTCTTTATAGATGACATCATTTTGAAACATGGACCACACCATGTGATGAGGCTAGTATCAATGATAATCTCATGTTACGACATCATCCACTGAATGACAACTGGCTACCATCCAAATATGTATGGTTTGTTGGTTGATTCAGAGGAGGGGACCTCACAGAATGCTTTAGTAATATGTTGGCAGATATACTCTCGATGTACACTGATGTCAGACACAGAAATTGTGATACCATACCTGTCAACCTTTGAAAATGCCTGTAAGTAAAACTCTCACGTGACAAAAAAATCTAACGATTTTCGATAAGTCCTGGCTTGATGAAAATAATAATACTTCTGGGCTACAAAACACAATAACTCATGCTTTAAACAGGATACTTCAATAAATCACATCTACTTACATCATAGGCCAATGATTTGTAAATGGACATAATAATCGAGAAGAAATCCAAGTTAAAACAGCAGCAGGCATGGTGGATATTGATGTGGAGCATACATAACAGGACTTCCTTGATAAATTAATCAGATATGGGATAATTCAGATGATGCATTTTTTGCCATTTTATTTACGATGCCTGTTGTTTCGTGTGACCACAGCTATATTTCTTTTCAACTTCTGATGTCGGAAACATCATCATAAAAAAAAAAAAAAGACCAGCACAATCAGCCGCACTTAAGGCCACACAGTGTTCCACTAAAATGGAAGTAAACAGACACTTGGCCCTAATGATGTCACTGTCAACGTTTCCAGACTTTGCAAAAAAGGTGTTGATTGTCTTGTTATCTTCCATCAATTTAACATAACTTGGGTGTTTACTGCACTTCACATGATTACTTTAATCATTTCTTCCACAATGTGCAACATTAGTATCACATCCACATACGATGCAAAAGGCAGATTTTTCTTCCATGCTTGATTTTAGTATGCACAGTATGCATGGAAAATCAACAGAAAATGATTCTTTAAATGTCTGGAAGTACCGTTTCTTGTTGGCTTTATTCATGAATCCTACAATAGGAATATAGCATATGAAAGTGTCTGAGAACAAATGTCTCGATACATAGTGAAACATCAAAAGCAACCTAAATCACTGAATGTCACATAAAATTATAACATGCACACACAAGGCAGTCAAATACTTAATTGAAACATGACAAAGCAAACATCCCACTTTAAATTCAATTCAATGACAACACAAACATCACACAATTAAAAGTACCAATCAACATCAAAGAATGAGTCAACTATCGTAGACTTGCCTTCGACCCCCACAAACAATCAATTGCACGAAAATGGGGTGATTATTGAATATTAATGTTCCAAATTTTTGTCTGGTAAGTCACAAAACAACACCATCCATCTGTAAAATGCTGCAATTTCCGTAAATTTTACGGATAAACCATAAAAGTTGGCACGTTTGTGATACACTACTGTCTGTTGTGACACCCACATACAACACAGTGTAGCAAGATCCTATAGGCTTCACACCGTTCTTTTTGCTCCACAACTGTAAGGTTGGAACCACAATCAATACACTGTTCCTGTTTCAACAGGACAGTATGCATGATAACTACACCAGGAGTGAGGAAGCAAGGCAGCTAGCTCACATACAGACCCTGGTCACTTGTGAGAAAGGCCGAGAAGATTACAACGCCAAAAACCAGCTAGCGAGATACAGGCTGGGGACAGGGTTTGGATTTTTACACCTGTGTGGAAAGTGGAACTATTGGGAAAGTTGGCAAAGCGTTACTTGGGACTGTATCATATCCTTCATCGTTTGTCAGACATCACATACCAAGTCAAGGATTATGACCCTCCAGCAGGAAGATGACAGCACAAAGACATCGTCCATGTCATCCATATCAAGCCCTACTACATTCCACGGGTGCAGACAAATGATGGCAGGGTAAGAAAAACTGAAGTCAAACCCGATGACTGCAACGCAAAGCTTCCACAGAAGGGGCTATCATTGAAGGTCATCATAGTGAAGAGGACGTAACAACACAACGACAACACGAGGATCTGGTAGCACTGCCAGAGGACAACTGACAAATTGACAGGGTGTTATAGTTGGCGCCAATAAGAACTACTGAAACAGGAGGTCACTGTTTCTCCCAGAGAGGGAGTAATGCCACATGCTGCAGTGCATGCAGTGTGGCATAGTGGTTAGTGTTGATGCCTGCCAGTGGGTCACCACTTTAAACCCGACCATCAATAGTGACCCACTTAACATAAAACACTGAGTTATCTCACTATTATTATTCTGACAGAAACTTAAAAGCCCAAGTATACTTGAGCAACTTAAGAACAGACCTTCGAAAAAAGTGAAACCCCAAGTATATCCATTTCAGTGCTGATTGTTAAAGTGTTCAGCCACTAGAGAGCATCTGGCCCTATATTTGTAGTCTGGCTGTCCTGTTTTGGTTGAGATGGTTGCCACTAGGAATTACCTTTACTGTGTGCAACTTTAGATACTTGACAACAAAGTGCACACTTTCAGCCTCTCTCTTGTATTGCTCTTTAGACAATGCTTTAAAAAAGGATGGATATAGTGATCCCGAGTTTGACACTGAATGTAGTGGCTCAGAGAGTTAAAGAGAGTGTAATGTTACTTTATTAGTGACAAACTGATGACAGTTCATCAGCTGCGTGACAAGGGCTCACCAGTGGTACGAGATATACACATTCACTGTGCTCCAGCCACCTCCTTCAAGATTTATGTTAACAGGAAACCACTATGAAATACACGGATAGACTTAATAGTACACTAACTGAAAAAATGACTTCAAGTTTCAGGATATTTTAGTCAAAGTCCAGTGCACAAGTATACTCTGAATTTTATTATTGGTAATCTTCAAAATTTTATAACTCATTATTTTGAGCTTTAAAAGGTACGTTATTTGTATATGTAATGTCATTCATTGTAGGACTTTTCATTACCAAAAATTATTTTTGGAACATAATTTTTTTTAAAAAAGAAATATCTTGGCGGTAAGGACTTAACTGTGAGACCTGACTTTCTCCCAGCATATACAATGTTCAAATAACTTACAGGAATGCAGCTAGATAATGTCGTTGACAACCACATTTTTGTCTAGAAAGTGGCAGGATGGGCTCCTGTTGAAATATCGGCGATTGGCAAGGTCCCAGCTTGCTGCATGGATCCCTGAAGTTATATGAACAGTAACTAATTGTTATTTTGTATTTATCATTTCTCGAAGGCGCTTAAAATATGTCCGTAAGGTTTGTATTGTCTGGAATATTCGATATTTGAATAAATACCAGAATTGTGGCATATTCGATATTTGCATAAATAGCTGCATTTTCTGTCAAGGTCAGTTATATTTTGGCTGCACATCGGTGTTCACAATAAACACACTTTCTGTGATAACTATTGTATTTCACTGATGACTCGGCTATCAGATTTGGACTTGACTGTGGTTACTTCACAACAATATTACTAACTGCTTCGGTTTTTAGTCCGAACAGTGTGAACTCTTTCACCACAAATAACATCTTTATCAACAATGACTGCCTGAATTTTATTTTGTGCTTAATCTCACTCAATTAACAAATTCTTAGTCCACTCACAAAGTATAATAATAATAATAATAATAATAATAATAATAATATAGCAGCATAAAATCTCTTAAAATCAGTGGCCTCTCTTCTTGCAAAAAGAAACACATGTCAATAATGATTCATAACTTCTAAAACAGTGTGTTGCTGTTCCTGCAGGAGAGGGAGCATGCCACATGCTGTGGGGCATGCAGTGTGGCATGGCGATTAGCACTGCCGACTTGTGTGCTGTGGATCACCAATTCAAAGCTGGCCACCAGCTATTATTTGTTATTTTGTATTTGTAATTTCTGAAAGGAACTGAAGGTGCAAGGCTGATTCAGTGTTGCTTTTAGCCAATGTGGTGTTATTTTTTGACAGATTTATTGCTGTTTTTGGTAGATTTTGTTTTATTTTTGCCACATTCACTGTTATATTTTACCGCATACAATGCAATTTTTTGTCTATTCCTTTTGGCAAATTCAGCATTACTTGTTTTGCCAAATATGTCTTTACTTCTTTTGTTTTGCCAAATGCGGCATTACTTGTTTTGCCAAATGCGGCATTATTTATTTTGCCAAATTTGTTGTTGGTTTTTTAGTATGTTCAATATTTTTTGTCAAATTCAATGCTTCTTTGCCAAATTCTGTGGGTTTTGGGGCCAAAAGTTCTTGTTTTTTTTTTTTTTTTTCTTTTGTGCCAAATTCTGTGGTGTTTTGAGGAGATTAGAGGTCAAAATGCAGTTTTAGCATCTGATAACTAACAGTTACAAGTATTAATAAACTACCATCCTCAGATTTATAGCAATTACATATGGCAAAAATTACAAATTTCAGAATGTTTTGTGGGGATCACTAAAAATTGCTAATTTCATGTTATTTTTCACATTATCAGTTTCACGAAGTTTTCCTGCCTGTGCTAATGAGGTGAAAGTGGACATGTCACCGGGAACACAACATCGACACACAGTTGAACTCTATTTCCAAATGCATTACATAAATAAACAAAGAAGAGGTTGAGATAAACAATGCTACCCCACATGTTTACACCGATGAGTCAATAACAGTATAAATACAGGAACCCAGGAAGATTTAACTTAAGATGACTGTCAGCATTTGAGGCAAGTGCATTATTACCATACACGATGACTGTTTCAACAGCCGTTCAACATATCTATCAACTAGATTCTCCAAACCCTTTTAGGAAGCAAGAACCTCATTTCGGAACAATCTTCCTCAGAATATTACAGAACTGAATCACATACCTATCTTCAAATGACTGCTAATAGCCTATCTCCTAAAATGACAATAACATCTGCTCTTGGTCTTGCACTTACTCCATAGCACATTCCAACTAAGCGCCCTTCTTTCCCACTGGATCTTTTGTGTTTCCTGAAGTCCATAGCTGGAGCAGTCTACCTGTAATTCTCTCTTACAACGAGAGGTGTTCAGTGGTGGGATAGACTTTTTGAGACTTTTTGAAACCATCTATTCAGTGAATTTTTTTAATTAAAATAAAAATCTGAATTTTGCATAATGCTCTTTAGCTTTAAAAATGTTCAGATGTATGGACTGGTTGTGTAGTACAATAGATAGAGTAAAAGATTTACATGCAGAAGGTAGAGTGTTCGAATCTCGGTAGGTGCTTCATATTTTATTTATTTTTAAATCTTTACCAAAATGATTTTGAAAGTTAGTTGGTTTAAATGCAATTGTTTATTTGCATTCCTCTGTCACATCATTTTAATAACCATGTGGACTTTTTATTTGTTGTAAATTTTTTCTTTATATCTTTGTTTTTTCCACAGGGAATGTTTGTGAATGTGAATTACATTATATTCATCTATATATTATAATACTTAAATGTGGGAAAATGCTGATCTATCATTAAAAAACAAAAAGACAAAATAATCTCTTTCTACTGAGTGTGCAATGGAGCCAAAAATGTATTTTTCATTACAAGATGTGTGTTTTATTTTCTTTTTTTGTGCATCTTACAAACATACCAGACAAATTCCTGTTGCAGTATGGACAAAATAACAAAAGTTAAAAATGTGAATGAAAGAAAAGACTGTTGCAAAATAAGGAATAGAAATAATGAATGCAAGAACACTGATGAAAATGTAGCAATAAAATGAAAGAAATTAAATCAAAATATATAAGATTAATTAAAATCACATGGACAAAATTTCCAAGTGAAAAAAGAATTATACAAAGAAAAAGGAGAGCAAATGAAAAAGATGATACAATAATAAAATTATGTGACAAAGAAACAGAAATAAAAAAATTACATTTCAACCAATTAACTGAATAAAAATAATGCTTAAAATCATTTTGATAAAGACTTAAAAATAAAAAAAATGTTAAGAACCCACAACCTTCTGCATGTGATGCCCTAACCTATCCATTATGCTATGCAACTGGTCTACACACAAGAACTTTTTTAAAGCTAATGAGCATCACACAAAATTTCAAATTTTTTTCATTCATTACTCGCAAACAAGGGCCCATCTGGGTGGATGGCTGCAGGGTGTGATAATTGGGATCCAAACCTACATCACTGTATAGATCATTTCAAATACTTGATACCACCACTGGGAATCTCTACTTGTTAGAATCAGCTATGATATACCGGGTGGTTGTAATTAAACTTTCCCTATTTAACACATTATACCACAGAAACTAATTACCATACGAGTACCAAACTCAGTAGCATTAATGTCCACAGTATGGGGTGCACGATTTCCATGCATCATAGTGCCACCGTCCAGTTCCAACTATGACTATCATGTGAAGTGATCAGTCATCATTATTCGTAGTCTCACATACCTGACCAGTCACAATGCACTTGATGTGTAAACGTGAGCTTGGACAAAAGGAGCGTTATTGGTGAAGCCTTATTATCAAACCAACAGTAATGCTGCAGTTGTACTTCGAGAATATAGTCGGCTGAAAGGACTGCGGAAGGATCCTCTTTCTCAACATGCTGTGCGGAACATGGTGAGGAAGTTCAAATCAACTGGAGAACTGGGTGTCGCTCCAGGAAGAGGCCGACGATCAGTCGCACCACAGGTGGTTGATGAAATTGCTGTTATTATGCAAACAACGATGCGAGCAATTCCATATAGTCAGGCAGTGCTCGTGCTATGTCATGACAGTTGAACATCCCTTGGTCCACTGTACAGAAGGTGCTTCAAACCATTCTCAAATAGTACCCGTACAAGATCCATATCATACAGCGGCTTGCACCTCAGGATGCACAACAACGTATTAACTTCTCTCTCCACTTTTGGACAGATGAAGCTATTTATCTCTAACGAGGATAGTGAACACACAGAATTACTGAATGTGGGAATCTTCACCTCCAGTCACCGTGCATGAAGTTCCTTTATGGCGTCACGGCTATGTTCATCAATGGCCCATTCTTTTTTGACCAGGTTGATGCTCAAGGAAAAAAGAAGTGCAGTGTGACTGGCTAGCGTTACTGTTATATGCTTCACCAGTACGTCATACCCGCCCTGCAGGAGAGGCGTATTGAACTCGACAGTTTTCATGCGAGATGGGGCCCCACGGCAGGTTGCTCTTGAAGTCACCTGCTTCTCTGAAACACATTTGGAAATGATTGAATTATCAGCCAATGTTTCCAAATGCTTGGCTGGTACGATCACTTGATCTCACTCCCTGCGATTTCTGGTTATGGGATACCTGAAGGACAGAGTTTACCAGGGGAACATTCACACATGTGCTGATCTGAAGCACAGTATGTCAAGAGAAGTAGCCAACATACCTATGGCCATGCTCTGTCCTGCTGCGCAGAATGCAATCCTGCACTTTCAGACTCTTCTGGGCACTGATGGGCACCATATTGAGCTCCTTTTGCAGCAATAATAGTACTGGTATGTAATGGTATGAAGTACCATACCAGCACATTAAAGCTGCTTCAACGGAATTGATTCTGCATTATTTTTCTTCACCCTGTTTTTGACACTAATGCTGCCAAGTTTGGTACTCGTATGGTATGTGTCATAATGTGTTAAATACGAAAAGTTTACAATACCAGAGAAGGAAAGTTGCTACACACCAAATAGGGGAGACGCTGAGTTGCGATAGGCACAACAGAAAGAAACTCAGCATCTCCGCTAAATGATGAGTAGCAACTTTCCTTCTCTGGTATTGTTACATTCCATCCCGGATTTTCCATTGTTTGATAGGAAAAGTTTAGTTACAACTACTGCGTATTGTCTCAGTTTTGTACCATTTTTCTTAACAATATTTGCAGTTATAATTATCACCACCACCACAACCATCATCAGCAGTAGCGCTTTTGCTAGTATTATTTTCTAGCCTATACTGCTACTTCAAATGCCATATGTAGAGTATATACTCACCACTATTATTTTTACAATGATTATTATTTACAATATTACAATCATGATTCTTTAAGTAAACTGTGATTACAAAGACCCCTATGAATAAGTCAGTGAAACCCCATCCAAAGTAATAAATGATAAAATATTTGTAAGGAATACTTAAGCAACAGCCAAAACAGGAATGTTGGCAGAAAACACTGACAACCGAATGTCACTGTGAAGTTGTTAGAAAGAATTACACGAGTAAAGTCACAAAAAGACAGTATGGATTTCTGTTTTTTATGATTAAAAGATTACATTCAGATCCCATAAACTAGCAATACCCCAGCAGACATGCTCAACCTGAGAGTGGTGAAAAAGAAAGACAAAAATAGAATTTAAAAAAATTAGATGTAAAATCAAACAATGAAAAATCCAGTATGGAATAATTTGAAGGCCTTTCTTGACTGAAAGCTTACTTGTTTGATGGTCTTTTGTTGCACCTATCTATACAGTGAGTAGCAACTATCTTTTTATAATATAGTCAAATTAGATGTAAAAATGTACATTCTAAATGGAGACAGGCACTGACATAGAATAGTAACATGTTGTTGTGGTCTTTGGTCCGAAACTTGCTTTGATGCAGCTCTCCACACTAGTCTATACTCGAAATCCTTTTCTTTCTGCTACTACATTTCAACACCTTCCATCACACTTAACTTTGACATCTGCAAATTCCCGAACCCACCTACACAATTAAAGGATCTAAACCTGCCACACTCCAACCCGCAGAGTGCCAGATATACTGTTCCTGATTACAAAGTGTCCTCATTAGCACTCACTCGGAGATTCAAACTACTTCCATAATACTTTACTTAAGGAGGATGTCATCACCATTAGACCAGTATAGTGGAGCTGCAAGTTTTCAGTAAATATAATGCCTATAGATTCCCCTTGCTTTCAGCTGTTCGTCGTACCAATATTCTTCAGTTGCAAGGCAAGGTCAGTTAGTCAATGAAGTTGTTGTTCCTGCAATGCTAAAAAAAGCTATTACTTCTCTTGACACATCACCTTAGTTTGAGCTCTCCACAGATACCCTCACTGATGCAACTGCACTGTTGCGGCTTGCAAGCCACCTCAAAATGGCTAGGTCCATGACTGGTGGGGGTGGGAGGAGTGCTAACACAGAATGCAAATATGAAAGAGATGAATACGGTTGAAGACACTAAAGTACAGAAGTCTATCACTGATTGAGACAAGGTCAATATATAAAATTTATATGTGACTTATGAAACAAGTTTTGATTTGAATTTGAAGTAATTATTCATTAAGTTTCAATTTTCTTCTTTATTTTAATCACAGATAAAGAAACTGCAGTACGCGTTTTTCTTATTCTTATACGAAGACCTGCATTCAGAAAGAGCATTACTCTTATTCCTCACGTGACAAGTGACAAATTAAAGCATGAACAAAATAACTTCATGACCAGCATATTGTAGCAACTGGTGCAGGGTTGTTGGTGTGAAGTCAGCCACACACTGTAAGTCTCTGCGTGACACTCAAGAAAGAGCTATAATTGGCTAGCGCTGGTCTCTATTACTCAATTTGTTAAAATTTTAATCACAAATTTATTTTTTATTGAAACATATAAACAGTGCCCAAGAGCCCTGATATCAAAATTAAATTAGCTCGAAAACTAAGATCGATAGATGAGAGCAACATTCGTGCCACTGTTCAGACCAATCAGTTCTACTGCTAAAAACTGAAAGGAGGTTAGCATACCGAACGAAGAGATTGAAATTGTGTATTCCATTGAACAACATGTTTTCTGGTACTGGAACACCACAGGTTTAAAAACGGTCCTACAACAAGATGCAGTTTTCAAACACGAACTAATGTTCCAAAAGGATCTGATGCAAAAAACATTCACACGCTTTTCACCAAATTCCAATGCACAGGTAGTGTGGCTGATGATCTAGCAGGGAATGTTGGCCCCTGACAAATTGCAGCTATTCCTAAAAATGGTTTCTACAATTATTCACCAAAATTGAAGGAAATCTGTCTGAGGAAACACAGCAGAGGCTGGTTTGAAGTGTTCCAGCACACAGAAAATACCGAAACACAAATTAAAAATCTGAAGCCTCTACGCCACACCTGTCTGAGCTGTGCGGCAAAGGGCTGACTTTGTGAACCAGATTCTCACAATGGTTGATAATGAAGGATTTGATGTTGGCTCCATCTGGTACACAGATGAAGCTCTTAAACCTGGATGGAGTCATGAATAAACAAGACTGGCGATTTTGAGGCTCCAAAAATCCCTGTTCAAGTGAAGTGAAACCACTTATATTCTCCCAAAGGTACTGTTTGGGCTTTTGCACATAGCAGATGCATTATTGGCCCTTGTTTCACACAAGATATGATCATAGTGAAAGTTAGATTGCAATTTTGTAACAATTTTTCGCCACACACCTGATGTTGGAAGATCGACCAGGCACCGAGCGGTTTATGCAAGACGGGGAAAGACCACATCACACTCAACAGGTGTTTCGCTTCCTTGATGAATACTTCAGGTACATAGTCACTGTGATGGCTTATTTCAAATTTATTTACTGGTGCCCAATCCGACTCTCAGTGACTACTTTTTGTGGGACACATTGAAAGACACTGTCTATGGCAACCATCCTACCTTAAACCGGCAATATGTGTGGCATCCATTTTGAGACACTACAGGATCTGATGGTAAATTTTATTGTTCATTTGTACCACATCCGTGCAACAAGTGATGGACATTTCAAAAAGATTGTAATGTGATTGTAAAGAGGTCTTAGAACTATTTCAAAACTTCTGTATAGAATTCTTACAGTTTCCACAACAAAATATACTTTTTGTATATCTCAATCTTAGTTTTCGAGATATTTAATTTTGAAATCAGGGCCTCCTTCAGTGGACGAGAGCGCGCGCCCACACACACACACACACACACACACACACACACACACACACACACAAAATGTATTGTGAAATTACAATATTGTGACCACATGTAAAAGTCTGAATAGGTTCTGGAAGGTATTGACATGGGTATGGAGCCATGCTGACTCCAGTGTCATGGACAGATGGAATAGGTTTCTCAATTGAGGAACCATGGCACAAACAGCCAAATCAAAGTGGTCCCATACATTCTCGATAGGGCTTAAATATGTGGAGTTTGGTGGTCAGGGAAGTAGAGTAAATTTACCTTAAGTGCTCTTCGAACCATACATGTACAATGCGAGCTGTGTCCTGCAAGTAGATGTTATTGTGCCAAGGAGAAAAAAACTGCATATAGGGTGGACATGTTCCTCAAGGCTAGATGCATACTTGTCCTGATCCGCTGTGCCTTCCAGAATGATTAGTCCACCCAGGTAATGCCAAATAACATTCCCCAGACCAGAATGCTCCCTCCTCCAATCTGGACCCTTCGGACAACTTTTGCTGGGTATTTTGCTTTCAGAAGTTTCACACCGTACACACAAACAGTCATCTGTCTGATGGAGCATAAAACGTGATTCATCTGGAAAGACCACCTGTCGCCACTCAGTGGGCATCCAGTTGCGGTACTGGCATGCAAATTTCAGCCATCGTCGCCAATGAAGAGTAGTCAGCATGGATGCCTGCTGAATCAGGCACCTGCTACAGAGGCCCACACACAGAAACGTTTCTGAACACTGTTAGTAGCCTCTTGGTTCATACAGACATCAGGTGTTTAACAGCTGCATACCTTTCATTCATACACGTCTCTGCAGCCATCATTCACCCATCATCTCCAAACTATTTGCAAATTTAGCCATTCGGAAATGGCTCCACCCTTGACCAAAAGCCAATTGTCATGTCCTTTTGGATGTCATATATATTGCTCCATTCTTGTATTGCAACAATGACTGCAGTGTTTTCCACCTGCTGTCGGAGTGGTTGTTGTACGATGATGTCAACGTAGGTGATACTCAATTAATGTGATAGGACTGTGTATAAGTTGCTCAAGTAATGAATAAATAGTCAAATACAATTGGGGATTGGGAAAAACACAATTCAGTCTGTTACTCAAAACAGAGAATTTAGAAATTAATGGAATAAATTTCATTATGGTCTAACAAAATAACATAAAATACACAATAACATAAAATATTTAATTCTTAATATGCCACAACATACCAATATGGCATCATAAGGAATTTGTCTTGTACGCCCTTCAAGGGCTTCTTCCAAGGCAAATAATGACACTTGAGCAATCCATTTTATTGTAACACGAAACACACGATCTTTGCCTTCGCCCGGCAAAGTCACCTAAA
Source organism: Schistocerca piceifrons (assembly GCF_021461385.2). Taxonomy (NCBI): domain Eukaryota; kingdom Metazoa; phylum Arthropoda; class Insecta; order Orthoptera; family Acrididae; genus Schistocerca; species Schistocerca piceifrons. The sequence continues at coordinate 818,724,994 of NC_060138.1, forward strand.
AATAAGAAAAACAAAATGAAAACTTTGAAGGTAAACAATGGAATTCAAAAGACAACATTCATTTAACAACTCAATGAACCTACCTCCAATTCAACTCTGTCATTACCAATTGGTAATGGATCCCTTGTGTACAAATTATTTCGACCATCAAAAACGGGTTTTAGTGTCCCAAATATTTTGCTGTATGCGTGCACCATTGTCTCTATTATTTCACGGTTCACCTTTCTAGGGCACTTGTCTGGTTGAATATTAATGTCATAATGGTGGACAAACCCTCTTGGCATCGAAATTTGAAAATGATTTGCTCGCAATACAATAGGTCTTCCTTCCCGGCCAAGATTTGGTCTTCTAGGGCAATTAAACACTGTAAAACAGAAAAAAAACACATGCTGAGTCGCCAGCTTTCCAATCATTACAAAATTACAGCTACAAGAAAAAGGCAACTTTAGATCACTGTATTTGACTACACCATTGCAATGGAGCAATAATTTCTTATTGTGTATTCAATGATAGATGCACAGCAATCTCTGATCTATGGAACAAATTATAGGGGATGAACAAAAATTGGAAATGCCAAAACACAACACATTACCGTTGCTAATACAGTGTAGACCCGTCTCGGAATGGATACATACAGGCCCTGCATAGTTTCCAAGAGAACCTTACAACATTCTTCCTGAAAAATAGTAGCTAGTTCAGGTGACAACAAGGGAGATGGATAGTGATCACACACCCTTGTCTCCAAAGTAGATCACAAAGGCTCATTAATATTGTAATTTGGTGACTGGTGGCCAGGGAAGATGGAATAGTTCATCCTCGTGCTTGCAAAGCCAGTCCTTGACAATGCAAGTTGTCTGAATAGTGGCCATGTTCGCAGCATCGTCACTAGGGAACACGTGTTGTACCCTGGAATGGACCAGATGAGCCAAAATATGCACACAACCCTTGGCAATAATGCAAACTTGAAGAGTAACAGTGGAGCCCCTGGAATACCACAATATGACAGCCCAAATCATCACAGAATCCCTGCCATCTTTCACTCTTGGAACAAACTCCCACAAGTGGGAAACAATATGGAACAAGACCCACCTGTCCAAATTACTTTCTTCCATTGCTCCATAGTCCAGGTCTTACAGTTTCAGCACCAAGTTTTCCTGTTATAGGCATTTGCATCACTGACGAGTGATTTTAGAATTCCAGCTTGTCCTGCAATTTCATGCTTATGGAGTTCTCTTTGTGTTATTTTTGTACTGACAGTGTTCGAAAGTGCGACATTCAATTCTGTAGTAACTTTTGCAGCTGTCGTCCTCTTATTTTTCATCACGATCCTCTTCAATGACTCATGATCACTCAATACATGCTTTCATCCACGTTGTGACTTAAGGGGCTGATGTTTTTGTGCCTTTTACTTATATGATATAAATCTTTGATACCGTGTCTCTTGAAACACCAAACACTTAGGCTTGCTTGGTTATGGAAGCACACAATTTGCCCGTGTTCGAATTCACTCAGCTATGACATAATGCACTTACGACTACACAGAACACTGTTCTGACCATGACTGACACTTGTAACACATTGGAGCCTAATGGGTCGGCAATCCCGTCAATGCCCAGGTCCTGAGGAAATTTGCTAAAATTTACAATTTTTTAATAAATACCTCTTTAGGCAGAATATCAGCTTAACCTTCTATCCTTCCTCTTTATGAATATGTGTACGTTTAGCGCAAATAAATTATACAGGGATTTGTAGGTATTACTCTAAAGATACTGTTTTTCAGCATTTTTATTTTTCCCCAAAGTGGACAAAATATTCATAAGTCGTAAGGAATGGTAGGCAATTGATTTAAAATCACTTGTCAGCAGGAAATACTAAATGCTTCATTTATAGGTCAAGTGATTTTATTGTGAAATGTTTTTTTTTCTCATTTTTACAAATTAGAGAACTTGACTAGGTTATGAAATCTTTCAAAACACTCGTGAACACAAAGGCCTGTGTTAAATGGTCTATAGTAGTATCGGGCCTCTCTCCTCACTAACTTTCCTGCAGCTTTCCCTTGTTCCCAACAGACCTTGCATCTTCTAGCTAGGTTTGTTTTCTTTTCTTTTGGTGGCAGTTTCTCAGGAAAATGGTGTGCTGTGATTCTGTTTGCACATGCAACTCCAGATGCTGAATGTGTGTCTTTATTTAGTTCCGCTCCTCCTTTTTTAACCAACTGCTCCACTAATTTACATATAAAATCTGCTAATGCACACTATTTTGATATTGTGAATAATGTTGGCATTCACAACTGCCGTCATAAAAATATGAAAGAAAATCTTTTTCCCCCATTTTACAGTCTTTCACTGGAAGGGATAGTAACTCATCAGCTTGACTCCTCTGTCAACACCTGTTTTAGACAAGTTTTAGTCTAGTACTACATCTGGCTTCACTACCTCAACATATCCACTCCTAGATTTTACACCGACATGCGAAGTAGTCATCTTATGCTGTGTTGACAACATGTGTTCATCACATTTGTCTTTCCATTTCAAGCAGAAAAGGTGTCCTTTGCGACAAAATGTCATTTCTCCTTTCTTTATTTTTTGATTTATTAGGTCTCTAGGCAAACCTATCCTGTACTTCATCTAACAGTTCCAACTCCCAATGTATTTCTTTCCCATAGTTCTTCAAGGACTGCAGGACTTGTACAAAACCTGTCCATGTATACCAAATATCCTTTTTCCAAGTAAGAGGAACATAGTCTCAGTAGCAGGGATTTGACAGAATTGTCAACACTTCCTTTTCCTTCAGTATAAACTTCAGCATTGCACATGTAATCTGTTTGAGCATCACTTACAACATACAGTTTTATCCCATATTTCTCTGGTTTGTCTTTCATATTAACACAGAATCCAATTCTTCCACAAAAAGGACAAACTGCTTCATCCACAGTCAGATTTCGTGATGGATAAGAGACTTCTCTGCATCTTTCTGTGAAAAAGTCCCAAACAGGTCTTATTTTATGCAGAGGGTCATGGCCTGGTTCTTGTTGTGGTATCCACAGTACATTATTGTTCACATGCAGCATCCTGTATATGGTAAAAAGTCTGTCTCGTGACATTAGCTGAGAAGTAAATGATGAAGCAAGCACAGGGTCTTCAGACCAATAATCCCTAAGTTCAGGTTTCTTCACAACACACATATGCAAAATGATTGCAAAAAATTGATATACTTCATGTATCCTCATTGCTCTGCATTTCTTCCATGAAGATTTTGGTTTGATTCTGTTCTGATGGCAAAGTTCAGAAACAGTATAAGTAGCATATATTTTTGTCCCTGACTTTACTTTTAGAAACGGGCTGTGATCAAAAAACTGCAACAAACCATCTAGTTCCATTGATAATGTATCAACAGGAACCTGAATTCCACTCGTTTCTTCAAACAGAGATAATTCAGGGAGTGCAACAAAATGACAACGTTCATTATAAAGTGCAGGCTATTGAAATGAAGGCAGGCTATTAAAATGAATGACAAACTTGACTAATAGAAACTTGTGCATTAGCTTCTTCATACTCACTACCATTGTTTCTACCAGCAGTACAGGTTTCACTCTCCAGCTCACGTGAGTCGTCATTGTCATCAGAAAAATCGCCAGTGTCATCCGAAAGATAGTCAAGTTTAATCTCTAAGTTTGACAAGCGATGTCTGTTAGCCATATTCACTATTTATATGTTTTACACACGGGAAGGATGCACACAATCCCACAACACAGCAGCCGACATAGAACAAAACAACCTTCAACAAAATTCCAAGCACGCGCAGTGCACGTAACATTGGTACCATTCATGAGAGGCTGGCACACACTAGCCATCAACAGTGCACTTATGACAAGCCAAACAATTATTCTCGCCACTTACAAATGTGTACCGTGTGTACAGCAATGCACTGTGCAGGCTTGGCTAGCATCTGCGTTATGTTCAGACACACATTTCTCGCAGCGTTATCCTATTTTTGTTCAACCCCTGCATCGATCATAGTGTAAATATTGCTCTCAAGCACTACTTCAACTTTTTAATTTTACACATAACTTCTAAACAAAAAATAAAATGCTGTACCAACCACTAAGTACTACTAAATCCAGACTCGCACATTAGTAACTGTAAGGAACACTTTGAGTTGACAGTTCTTTCTTATATTACTTTTTAACAATAAATCAATATTTGACAGATCCTATAAGAAAGTAATATTAATGAAGTTATTGACATGTTATAGAATCACGAGAAAGAACTGCTGGCAAGTACTTACCAACAGGAGAATTGTCAGCACTGCCGATACACACACTTGAAAGTACCTTACACAACACTATCTTAGCTCTCCGAATTAATAATTCCTTCCTGGGGAAGGGGGAGGGATATATTAAGGCAGTGATTTGTCTCTCCTTTTTAATCTTCCCCAATCTGTAAAACTTTCCTCTCTGAGGAAGGAACTCTTAGTTCTTAAAGCTAGGACGTTTGTCTATTCATAGTGTTGTCATCTCTCTGAAGGTGAGTACTGATCAATAGTTCTGTCCTATCATTTATATAATTTTCTTAACAGAATTTTCCTTTTAAAGAAATTACTGATTAGCATTCATTTACACATCAAGTGTACCCGAAACGTATGAGGTTTCTTACTACTAAAATACAGCATCAACATGATGTTTCATATTTCCTAACACAGGCTCCTCTACAAGTTGCACAGAGGACCTAGCACCAAAAATTCTGATACGAAACACATGTCTAGGAATGTTCAATTTGTATATGAAATAAGTCTGAAGATGGGATCAATTTCAAACCTCCTGCTTCACAACAGGCACACAAACAGAGAAGAGGGTGCCACTGTCAGTCTGTTTTGTAAACAGGTACACTCACAACTACAAAAACTACTAGGGTTGACTGTGGTGCTTAAGACATATCGCAGTTTCAACTTTGAAGAGGATGTCACTCGTTACGTAGAAAGAACCTGACAATGCATACTTGTGAACACTACTCATCTCATGGGCTCCTGTAGAGCACACTGGTCACAGCTCGCTGTTTCCAGTGAGATCCGAAGTGGTGATCTGAAAGTACCCCAATCTTCAGAAATAGTGTACTCCTGAACTGCAGATTTCTGAACATGTGTTCCTTATCAAAACTTTATCTAAGTCAGGGTGTACACGCGGACAAGGGAAAAAATTCCTGGATTTTTCCCAGATTTCCCGGTTAAAAAAAACACTTTCTCCCGGGTGGAAAAAACACTTTTGCTGTGTTAAGTGACAGTATACTTTCCGTCAGAACTGTAAAACTTATCAATCCTTTGAATGGTTATGATTTATACACCTGTGTAGAACTTCCCAGCACTTTAGAAAAAGAAACCAGGGGAAAAAAAACACGTTTTGGAAAGATGTGCAGTAATATGTATGCTGCATATTTTCGTATTATTTAAATTCGAATTCCACTAAACACCGCATGTTACTTTCCGAAGCATCAAAATCAAGATTGTGATGCACCTTTGTAAGCCAGTGATAGCTCATGTCACGTGATCTCACCAGCCGATGACAGCGAATATTCAGAGCATAGGACATGTTATGTAGTCAGCCAATAGCAATATCACTGTAAAAAGTAGTGCAAACACACAAATAGGAAAAGTTAATGGTTTAAATTAATATACATAGTGTTGCTAAAAGAACAACAAAACTTTTACATATAATATTAGTCTCTAAGATTAATAAGCTGCCAGAAAGCTAAGCTTTCACTTATAATGTTGATCTTTTTTGCGCATGTTACAATCTAATATACATTACACAAATGTTACAATTTTTAATAACGACGTAAGTGTCTGATTTTCTGGGCTCAAAATTCTTCTAACTGTCTCGTCATCAAAGAGCTGATTTTTAAATGAGGAGTCAAATGCTCTGTGGTTTAAGAAATTCATCATACATTCTCACACACAGTTCATCTTGCGTAACAGGAAATTTACTTTGAAAGTAACGCTTTTCTTACCACCATTCGCAATATTTTCCCGTGACCTGTCAGAAACAGGTTTGTTCCAGCAGTTGCCATAGAGTGCCAGATAACAGGTGCCACTGTGCTTGCCCATATGTTCGTATGTGTAAAACATTAAAAGATCTTACATTATGTCATACAAGAAACAAGACATCATAGGATACTCTGAGAGCATCGGAATTTCATGAACCAAACTAAAATGCATGCTCCAGCTTAAAGTGCACATTTGTATGGCCAGATTTCCAATGAAGTAGGCCTCAACAATAAAGTAAGCTTTTCAGTATGCTTTTCAGGATGTAAATTTTCTCGATTACCAGTACTGTATTATCTCATGTTTGGATCTTTATCATGGCATTACGCCATACGTACTAGGAGATGAAAACATGCACTTGAAACGCTGTGAACAGTTGAAACTAGCCAATAGTGTCAAATTAAACCTTTGTTTAAAATAAATTGACTGAGCAGCGGAAAAGATCAATAAAGCCAAATTTCTGTGGCAAACCGACAAAATAACTTCATTGTTCTGCAAGGCGATTAATACTAATAACACATTTTAGCCTTCCATAATTATGAGAATGTATTTTAATTCACTTGATAGCTACAGGCCACAGAAATCCGTTCTGTTGCTATTTGATGCGAAAGCAGTAAACGAAGAGGAAACAGCAAAATTGCTAAACATAAACACGGTTCAGGAGGAAATTACCCACCTCCCAATTACAACTCAGATTGCTCTGTGCATCAGCCCCTGATTTACAATATTTCCGAATCGGGGCAATACTAGATAGTGCCCCTCTCACCCCCACGTCCTCCCCGAGCTTTTGAGATGGGACTTTTCAAAAATATGTTCGTCTTTCTGAAGAGTCTGATACATAAAACATATATGTTCAAGGACATGTAAGACATGTTATTTGGTCTTAGGTATGACAAAGTGCAGCACCATGCTTCTTCACACAGTATTATTCTATTGCACGTCACTGTATTTCTTTGTGCGGAATTCAAACGTGTATATTTTATAATGGATGCCATCAAACTCAAACGTGTATATTTTATAATGGATGCCATCAAACTATATTCAGGACAGGTTTGACATCCAACCCCTCTTTAAAAAACCTCGCAATTAATACTGGATGGGATTATTTGTAACTGAGAGAACAATAACTCTTCAGAAAATTTGCACTCTTTATTACCTATTAGCTAATAACTTGCTGTTTTGTGTGACATAAAATTAAATATAGGATACATAAAATCAGTAAAGACAAGAAACAAGCAAGACAGTATACATTCCTTCAATCCTTAGGTCCTAGAAATTTTTTCTCTCTATCTTGCTACAGCTTTACATAGTGTGCTTTCCTCTCTGCGAAAGAAACTATTACCTCATCAAAGTTCGTCTTCGTCAAATGTTATGCTACATGAAAAATCTAAATGTCTTTATCTAATACTGAAAAAGCTGTTAATACAAATAGCACCCAAAACTGGTGTGGTTTCTCAGTCTCATTACATCTATTTTGTCACTGTCTGCTAGAAGACACAAAATAGGCCTTTCTAATATTGCGGCCATTGTAACATACATCAAATTAATAAGACTGTTTTGGCACAAATGGTCGTTTCTATAACACGACAGAATATAATTCACAAAGTACCAATATCAAATGCCCCCCTCCCCCTCCGTCCATCCCCTAGATCCAGGCCTGCTGCTGGCAGCTTGGGCACACTAGTAAAATTTTTCCAGGTAGCATCTGGCTGTTTTCTGCTACTGCTTGTACAGCTAACAGCCACACTTCTGTATCCAGAAGGGGGAGAAGGTACTACTCATACGCAACTCAACAGCGCACACGCAAAAACCTGTTCACAACTGCTCAAATGAATCTAAGGTGAACAGTTGTGACATCACACTCATCGGACGCAATTTGTTATGAAGCATTGCATAATCTTCCTAAAGCCTTTTACACACACTGCTGTTGGCAGACACTTGTACGAGTACTGTGTTTTGTTATTGTATACGGTGCATTTACAACTTAAGTTTTATTTTTTGTTTTTTCTCTCATTCATTTTTTACTGCTGCAGTATTATTCTTCAGTAGCACAATACAGTAATATCCTTTGTTAGAGTATCGGTTCTTACCAGTCAAAATTAAAAAGTTCAGCTGAAAACTAAAACAATGAAAAATTCTCGGTATTCTAAAAAATTCCTGGGTTTTTCCCTGTTTTCTCCCGAATGAAAAAATTCCCAGGTTTTCCCAGATCTCCCGGTTGTCCCAGGTCGTACACACCCTGTACGTCCTCTCTACATCCCGAAGAAGCCTATAATAGAAGTTCTATAATGCCTTTCATGCAACCCCTCCCTCCCCCTCTCCATACACATACTTGAAAAATCCAAATACTTTTTTTGTTGGGCAAATTTATATTTTATAGATCGAAATAAATATATGGCATGGCAAAACACATCAATATTAAAATTATAAGCTGGACTGGGACTCCAAACAACAGTACCTCTTAGATCAACAGGGTGTTAAAAAAAAAAAAAAACACTGATAATGCATAGGTTGTTGTGTGGGAAGGCAAACTGATTGGTTTTCAAGAAGGAATTCATATCCAGAAATGCACGGCTTGGGCATGGAGGACATTGAACTCGGAGAACAAAGAATTATGACAGTTCAGATTTGTCTTATTGTCTGATTACAAAAGGTATGCAGCCCTTTAGCCATCTGTGTACTGCATATGGGTGACCAGAGCCCAAAACATTCCCGCTAATGTGTCACATTCCTTCACACAGCCCTTGTGCTCATCCTACTGAGGACTTTCCGTGGTTTGCCATGTTGTTGACAGCACCGCGATATGTACCAGTAATGGCTGCAGAAATGACCAACATGGTGCTTTCACATGGCAAAGCGGATTGCAAGGGGACAGTTGCTGCAAGATTGTATGTAGAACATTTTCCAAGCAGACATACCCCATGCCATTTCATGATTCCGAACATAGAGGAAGGCATCAGAGAAATTGGAAAGTTGCACTTCTGCCTGAGGTGTTTACACTGTAAAGTAAAGCAGTAACGCTTGCTTGGTACTTGCAAATACTATATCCAGTATACTGTCCGTCCTCTGGTAGGTGCTGAAATGTGATACAAGTTGTCCATGTTCCACTCGAACACTACAGTTGGTGGAGAATGCACGGAAAATGTTTGACGATTATTCAGCCACTAGCACTTGGCAGATGGCACAGGCACTGCGCACAGGTAAAAGTGCCATGTGGCACGTTGTCCATGAACAACGGCTCCATCCATACCTTCTGCAGGAAGTCCAGGCATTACAGGAAGAGAACTGCCCATGATGGGTACAGTTTGTGCAGTGGTATTTACAATACATAATCCAGCCACAATTCCCGAGCTTGGTGCTACTCATGAATGAATGCACATTTACTAGAGATGGCATATTATACAGTTGTGCAACATGCATGTTTGAGAGGACGAGAATCTGCAGGCAATTAAAAAACACCAACACAGGGTCGGTATTAACATCTGAGCCAGGATAATTGGTGACTGTATCAATGGGCCAAATCTATGGCCAAACACACTAACAGGACTGCTCTTCCCCACATTTATCAGAGATGTTTTGCGTACCCTATTGATGTAGCGCCACTAGATGTTTGAGTGGACATGTAGTGGCGACAAGATGGACATCCAGCACACTCTGACGTCAAAGTGCAGAATCGCCTCTACGTTGCATATCCCAATTGATGGATTGGTAGAGGAGGGCCAGTTCCGTGGCCAGTACCGTTGCCAGACATCACACCTCTCAACTATTTTCTGTGGGGTAGTATGAAGGGTGTGGTGTACAGCACACCTGGAACATCAGCAAAGGACCTTACTGCTCGAATCCATGCAGCAACTATAATAATTGAAAGATGACCACATGTATTGCCTCATGTGCTTTGCGGCTTAGCACTGCTGATGCAGGCTCTGCATTGACATAGAAGGTACACAATTCGAAGCCAATTTGTAGTGCAAACAGCACAATGTGCTACTCATGTTTAGTTTACTGATGTAAAGTGGAATGCACACTCATCTCAAACTTCAATGTTCTCCAGTGTCCAAGCTCTGCAATTCCATATACAGACTCCTCCTTGAAAGCTGATCAGTGCGCCTTCCCGCACAGCATATTAAGCACTCTCCCCCTCTCTTTCTCTCCCCCCCCCCCCTCCCCTGGTCCCTCTCTCCTTGTCACCCAACCCCCCCCCCCCCCCGCCCCTGGTATTTTTTTTTTGGGGGGGGGGCCTTTATTTTGCAGCACAGTCCTGTTTTTCCAATTTTTAAAACACACTGCAGATGATTAAAACACTCACTCATCACATTCTATTCATTAACAGGATGAATGTTTGTGAAGGTCACCCACTGGCTGGCATTTTGAAGCAAAATTCATATAATAATGAAAATCTCACGACTGATGCAATTTTCCTGAGAACCATTGCATATGGCTGCTGCAGAGTAGTATGCTGTGCTACAATGTAGTACAATACAGAAACTGTCACTCCCCCCTATTAAAAACATGACAACAAATTAGTTTATTTGCCCTCATGCGAGTGATACAAGGGCAGACTAATTCATTTAGTCACTTATGCAGCAACAGCCCAGGGAAGAAACTTTAAGGAAGTTAAGAAATACCACACAGATACATCAAGGAATGTCCAGTGAATTATAAGGTTTTCAACCACAAGGGACCTAAAGCTGGCGGGAGACAGAGCTGATAATCCCTCTTAGGCTGCGATCACAGTGTCACCGGCAATGGTCGTCAGACACAGTCGCCAATGTCGCCTAAGAACGTTGCCCGACAGTGTAGTCATAGTGTGTCCGACCTCCTCCATCAGTTTTGGCACAGTCAAGCAGGTTAGGTTAGAATCTGTTCTATGTATGAAGTAGGTTTGATTTCAACCTCTTAAGAGTGAGCGGATAGCACCATGCCACTGTGCTTGGATAAGAGTCTTGCGTAGTTGCTTCTGCTATTAAGACACCGAATGCATGTGAATGCGCTTTCCTGTCTCGTGAAGAACATGGCGAGTAATTTACACTGAGTCCTCTGTTATCAGAATAACAAGGCAAGTTTTATGAATATATGAGATGATGAGAGAAATGTTTTGTTAGATACTTGAGACAATTCGTGGTGGTCTTGAAAAGCAAGTTATAAACACACTATTTCACTGTATTTATTTAAAGTTGTACGTCTGCATATCAATTAACATTCAATGACTGCCACTTAGCACATGAGTAAAAAATAAGCATAAAATACTCTTATAACCTAAAGCACTTGAAAGTGGAAATGCATACCATACACCACATTTGCAAACTACTTATCAGAATGACTACCCTACAGGTACAAAACACCAGTAAGCAGTAATAATAATTTGTAGAAAATCAATGACAACCTACAAAAAAAGATCCAGCTATAAGCATATACAATACTCCACCCAGTCTACTTGAACAAATTATTTTTTGAGGTTATAATCTACACTTAAAATTTCTCTTAAACATTTTGCCTATTTGAGGTTTCAAATAAATCTGCAATTTCAGTCCATAGATTCTGAACTACACCCCAATTATGATATTTTCATCCTCAGGAACCCACAAACTCATTCTTTCTTGGAGTAAACTTATCAGTTACTCATGCTCCATATTTCGCATGTGAGAACATCAGTCGATTTGACCGAAGAAAACAAACTGATCTGAATTTCGCCGACTGTCATCCAAAGTCTATACGTTTGGGAGATAAGATCAGCTTCAATAGTACGCATGTAGCAGCATACTGATTTGAAATGATCGGCCATCTCTGGCCGATGTCGATCATCGGTGGTATCCACTGACATCGGAGCCACTGTGACCACAGCCTTACAGAACAGAAAAGTCACGGTTAAGATTATTTTGTAAGCTGTGAATGTTCATATATAGACAGTTATTAGGTGTGCTTGGGAGACCCAAACAAAAGTCCTACATTCTAAAGCTATACTAGTGTTTTGGCAATGAAAGAAGACCTGAGTGGGAAGTTTCTTCTCATGCTAGGCTGAATGATATTGCACTGGATAAGTTTAGCCATACTACCACAAAAGTCTTAAATAAAAACCACTGCAGGAGGTTTATCTTCTGGCTGAATAAACCTTTCAACATTAGATAATCAGCGGAATGCAGAAAATGAATGGAGAACAGAATACAAAAACTTGATACAAGTAAGGTACCCTATGCTTGAATACTCTTGCAAAGGAATAACTTACATTAATTAAGGATGACATCTTTTACAGAGTGGTAAGGAGACCAACAATTGTGGCCACTGACAAATGCAGAAGCATCTTTGGTAGAGTATGAATACGGGTACCCAACATGTTTGTAAGATTTGATTTACACGTGTAAGAAAGAAATTCAAAATAATGGTATGCAACAAGAATGTAACTAGTAGATTAATGTGTAATACATATAGTGTTCCTTCACCAATTCAAAGTGTGTAAGGAAATAAATTTTATGCCATACAATCTAAGACACTCACTGGGCAACTCAGGAGGCTGCGGGGGTTGATGAGGTTGTTGGGGGGGAACAAGACCCATTGCGCCAGGGGGGACTGCCACTGCCCCTGGAGGCCCCACTTGACCAGGGGCACCCGGTGGAGGGCCAGGTGGAGGAGCTGAAACAAAAACCACATATAAATTTGAAAGAACACACAGAAATAAATTTACATTGCACAATAATAAATACTTTATTTTAGAATACAAGATGCTTACAGGAAAGACTCCTAATTTATAACAGGTCAGTGCTAACACACATTGAACTGTGGAACATTTTACAAGAATAAATATTTGAACTTGTTAATGTAAGAAACAGAGGGGCTTGACGGACAAAAGATGTCAAAATCATAAATATGCAGTTTTTTTTTTTTTTAGGATATGTGGTTTTCGGAGTCTGCTTCTGCAACAAAAATAATTTTCTCCACAATGAGTGAAAAATATTCACTGCTACTGCTGTCTTTTAATGGCTATAAAACAGAAAAACATCTATACATTAGAGATTGGCGGTACAGTTAATGTCCTCCACCTGTGTGCGTTGAAAGGTTTGTTGCAACAGCAATTGCAATGTCAGAGGAATGAGTGTGTTTTCTTTCTCTTTGTACCTACCTCCTCTGATTCTTACATGTGCAAAACCATTACAACTACAAATTGTCAGTGTGTCTTTGTCAGCATATCCAAAAAGTAAAAAAACATTTTCACAACTCACAATTTGCTTTAAATGGTGTAAAAAAGCCATAAACCTACCTCTATCTAATAAGTTTCACATGCACCTCTAGCGGTTTTTTTATTTTTTATTTTTTTTATTTAGTAAATGGCTTTAGGTGTCGATTGTATCTAGTCAGTTCAATAACTTTGTTGAAATGCTAATATATTGAAGAAAATGAGGGCCTGTAATGGGCAGTGGTTACATTTGTGGCCACTGTGTTCCCGTAAGTTGGCTACCGTGTCCCTAGTTCATTATCTTTGACTGTTATGGAGAGAGATGTTTTTATATCTGTGGATAGTCAGTGGCTGCCTGTTGTTCAGTACATGCATTTTAAATCATAATTTACTCTTTTCTGCAGGATAATTTTTCATCTACAATTTTTTATTGTGTGCTTTGAACATTTATTATTATAATGTTACTGTTGAAACAGTGATATCTGGGAACTATTTTGTATAAATCGACTGTTTACAAACATACACATTTGTGGACACAATGCAATAGGTAACATAACCTGAAATACAACGTAACCACAAGTGTCTCAATTATAAAATACCGTTTTTGTCATTTTGTTACTTCCATTTATTTTACATTTTCTCTTTCAACATTATCAAAAATGAATCAAAGGAAAACATTGAGCCCAGAGGAAATTTTACTCATTTTAGATTCTACTGATGCCAACCAATCTGATTTGGACGTAATTAAAAGTAATGAAGACAGTCATATACCTGATTACGATTCTGATGATGATAGTGTTGTTGGTGATAACATTGTTGCTAGTGGTGATTTAGCTGTTGATAGTGTAATTCAGTCAATAACAGTGCAAACCAATAGTGCAACTCCAAGTACAAGTTCCACAGTTTCGAATTCTCCTCCCCGTATTATATGATATCCAAACAAGTACAATGACTTCGTTGGTAACATTCCTGCATTCTGTGGCATTTACAAAAGTAATAGTGATCCTTCAGTAGAAAAGACACCATATTTTTACTACTGCAATATAATTTACTCCTGAAGCACTGGACATGATAGTTCGGGAGACAACACAGTATGCTTTTTCAAATGGTGAATGCAATTTCTCTGTCTCAGTAATTTAAATTCATTGCTTCTTAGCGATTAATTTGATTATGACATACATAAAGTACCCAAACTATCTTATTTACTGGTCAAGTAACCCACCTTTGAGAATGGATCTTATTGCTGACATTATGTCACTACAGAGATTTGAGAAAATAAAAACATATTTACATTTTGTGGACAATGACGAAATCCCTGAAAACAACACTGACATGTTTGTGAAGGTGAAACACATTTTGAACATACTGAAAGAGCCATTTTCAGGGGCAGTAACTCCTTCTGAATATCAAACTATATATGAAATGATTATCCCCTTCAAGGGTAGAAGTATATGAAGTCTAAATCCTAAAAGTGGGGATTCAAAGCAGGGGTACACTCTAGCTCAGATGGATACATGACATTTTTTGAGATGTAACAAGGGAAAAGGCAGGAACAGAATAACACACTGAGCCCTCACTTTGGTCCTATTGGGAACACTGTCGTAAGATTGTGCCAGGGGCTAGAAGGAAAGAATCACAAGATCATTTTTGACAATTTATTCACAACAATCCCACTGCTTTTGTATCTGAAGCAAAAGAAAATTCATGTATTGGGAACCATAAGGTCAAACAGACTGAAGGGTGCACAGAGTAAATTGACCAACAGCAAAGCTCTAATGAAATCAGGTCGAGGTTCAATGTCTATTGCTACTTCTAATGACAATATTACAGTTGTGCGATTGGTGGATAGAAACATTGTCCACATGGTATCTACCTTCGCTGGAGGGACACCAACTGATACTCTGATACTGTCACAAGATGGGACGTGAAGAACCATGCTTGCATAGATACAGAGAGGCCATATGCTGTAGCATGCTACAACAAATTCATTGGCGGAGTAGACATGACAGACCGGATGGTTGCACACTACCCTCACACAATGAAGAGCAAGAAGTTTTATTTGAGAATATTTTTTCCACTTTTATAACGTTGCACTAGTAAATGCATGCATTCATTACAAAAGAGACACTGAAAGAAACATTTATTTTGTGGAATTCAAGGCATCAGTTGCTACAGCAGTTATAGAGTTCAGAAGCCTGCAAAGGAAACGTGGCAGACCATCAAACACCCCCGACAACGCTCACTTGAAGAAACGGCAACGCACTGGATGTTCTGCACATATAAGACTGGATGGAATTGGCCATTACCCTGAAAAAAGGAATGTAAGAATCCTCCTAGGTGCAAAGTTAAAACTGCAAAAGAAGAACAAGATACATTTGGAAAAAATGCAAGTTTCCTGTTTGCCCAGAACGTATGGAGTTCTTCCACAATACATGATGTGAAAAATTTCTTGTTACTTGAATTTTTCCACAATTTATCACATTTTTTGGTCTCTTTAGGTTTTCACCACATTTGCTATTATGTAACATGCTATGCACCTTGTACACAAATGTGGCCATTTCCTATTTTGATTGTTGTACAGTAAATTGAAGCATTTGTTGAAAAATTATATTTGTAACGACTTCCTTACATCTCAAATATAGTGTTAAAAATAATTGTCAAAATCGAAATTATTAAAAAAATTTGTCCCTGAAGAGTTTAAGCACTACTGACTGAATTAGATTTGATGGAAACATGATCTGACTGGTACACTACAAGAAGGTCAAGATAATTCAGTGCTGTACAAATAGGCAGTTTCAGCACACCTGAGAAGTATAGTGCAGATTTTTGATAATGTTAAGAATTACCTAAAAAGTAGTGTGAATTGTCACACCTGCCACTTCAAGGTAAAGTTTCTTGTACATGATAGTAAGAGCATCTGAACAAATCAACACTATTGACTGATCAAAAAAAGTTGCAGACTTACCTAGTAATTGGCACCTGAGAAACCTGTAGTGCAGCGTAAAAGAACTGTATAAAGACTAAGCTTAATTATCATCTCATACATTTCAATCTTTTTCAAAATATTCTTGTTTATGTCCTATAGGGTTAGTAGTGCACACATCATTCCAAACACAGGATACAAGGACCCAAATCACTCATTTAATTGCTCTGATTTCAAGACACCAGAATAACGATGAAGTACATAAGTGATGAACTGAGCAATTTGCTTTTGATTTGCAGTAGGATACAACATAATTCAGCTGCTATTAAGACAAAGTATATTGTCTATTCTCCTGGCAGCCTACATCCCATGCCTAGAACTTGAAGCAATAAATACCTGCAGAATACTTACTAGCTGTTATGCACCTCTAAAGGTCAACACTGACTGGCCACAATGCCGTAGGATAGCCCTAATGGAGGAGGCATTTTGACAAGTTGTGGAATGTTCACCAGTTATAAATACTCAAAGATTAGCTGCCTGTCATCAAATGCATCAGTCATCCAGTAAATGAACAATTAGAGCCCTACCGCACTGGGACACCACAGCAGGTCTGCTGGCCAGTCTGCTGGCAGTGCTCTGGTCTGCAGCACAAGACACCAGCAGAGATGTGAGAGGAATGCCCTCAGTCTGAGCTCAGTAGAAGAGCTAGTAGCTTTGTGTGAAAGTTCAAAATAAAAAGAGAATGCAGAAAAAGAAGTTCTGGATACTTCCCTTCACTGCTGATCATAACAAAAGGGTTATTTCACACACTGTACGTTGATTTTTAAGAAATTACAATGTTAAATTTGTCAGTTTCATGAGAATGTCAGAAGAGTCAATTGATGAGTTAGTGGAGATCTGTCGAGATTAACTGAAGAAAAAGGACACTCTTATAAGGAAAGTAATCTCACCAGAAGAAAAGATTTTCATGGCCTGTCTACTCAGTAGCTATTTTTGTTGTCTGCAGCAGTATTTACAGTTTTAGTTGTAAGTGTAAAGTACACCCAGAAGTGATTTTTTTTTCAGTTTTATTTAAAAAGTACTTTATTACTATAAATTCAGTTTACAAATAAATTCTGTTTACAAATGTTTTAGACAAAACATAGGAAACCTGCCTCACCTGTTTACCTATTTCATTTCTTCAAATAATTGTAGGGTGTCTGATGTAGCGAACACTTCAGCATCGCCTACTGCAACAAGAGATGTAGCTGTGCTATGTCAGTATGGAATTAGGTTTTGAGGAAAACCTCCCTATCCCAGTTAGTAAAATGTTCTTTCTTTGTGGTGTAAAGTAGTTGTGACTGGAGTGGAGCATCAGGAACAGGCTGTGACTGAGGATCGATCATTTCCATGATCTGCAGCTGGCCATAGTCCCAAAACAGCGTTGCCATAATGTGACTCTTGCAGTAAAATGTTCAGAAGCTGTCTATGCAATTACGCCTCTCTAGACTGGAATCTGGTACTATTATCTGTACAAAGGAAACCTCAAAAAGGAGGTTGGTTGATTGATTCAGGGGAGGGGACCAAACAACGAGGTCATCAGTCCCATCAGATTAGGGAAGGATGGGGAAGGAAGTTGGCCGTGCCATTTCAATGGAATCATCCCGGCATTTGCCTGAAGCAATTTACGGAAATCATGGAAAACCTAAATCAGGATGGCCGGTCGCCAGTTTGAACTGTCATCCTCCCAAATCCGAGTCCAGTGTGCTAACCACTGAGGCATCTTGCTCAGTCAAAAAGAAGGAAAATACATTTGTGATGAACAAATATTCTCCCAGAAACGTTCTGATCAGGTACAGACTCGTGGATTTTCTTCCAAGTCCATCTGTCCGAATGTCTATTCTGACATGCAACAGGTCAGGATTTGTACACACATAGAACCTCTTGAAATAAACTCATAGTTACCTTTCCAAATTAAACAATGATTCTTTTTCCATACTCTTCTTATTTATCACAAATTAGCTTTTGTCTATAACTTATTTCAACTTTATCAATCGTTAACTATTAGAATTTCAAAAATTCTCAAAATGGCTGACTTCCAACAGCACATTCCATCTGTGTTAGTTCGTTTATTCATTGCTTATTTGCAAAGTCCAGAGAAAAGCATTATGCAACACAGAAGGCATAGGTTCTCTCTCTGTCACAAATTGGAGATCATCTGTTATGTAAAATTTTTTGTTTATAGTTATGTGACTTGTGCGTTACTATATACCTGCTGTATTGTTTAAACTTTCCCCTGGTGTACCAAAGATTTCATTCATTGTAATGTAAACAAACACACACACCAGACAGATAAAAGATTCAGTGTAAAAGCTATCCATAGCGCTCATGTGGACAGAGAAAACTAGGTAGGGGTGAGCGGGAAGTGACGCACAGCAGCTCTGCTAGTATCCTGGTACAGGAGCAGCCGTAAGCCACCACGTATTCTACTGGCAGGGCTGGCAAGGCCTGTTGGCAGAACATCGTGGCAGCCACTCTTCCAGCAACACTGCAACACTCACATACACGCCCAGTGTGTCAGGCTCCGTCACATCCCAGGCTTCTGTCTGACGTCTCTGCCAGCAGACCTGCCATGGCATCCCAGTGTGACAGGGCCCTTAATGTGTCCCTACACTGGAGGAAAACTCATATCTCAGTTTGGAGTGTTGTAACAAAGTCTGTGACTGACTGCTGAATCGGAAGTTACACAGTCACAACTTTTCACCAGAGTACAAGCAACGGATGAACAACATTTGGTCACCCAACATCACATGCTGTCTTAGAGGCCTTTCCTTGGAGGAGTTCTCCATCTAAGTTTGACGAGGTGGTGGCCTACTTGGATCATTTGAACTGCCTGAAATAATGAGAGATGGCAACTAAGAGCAGTTTCTTTGTACCGGTTTTCCTGAATTTTTGTATGATCTCCCACTGGCAATGTGACACCTTTCAGCTGCTTTTTAATGGAACCACGGTACAATATGAATAGGTGGTGGCTCTCTGTTTGAATTAACTTTATCCCTTAAGGTTATAAATAGTAGTAGTCGATCATACTTCCAGTTACAGTAAAACAGCAGGTTGCTTCAGACATTGTTGGAAGAAAAACAAATCGCTCTGGGAGAGGGTTGTAAAACCCCATCACAAATAAATGAGATACTACTACTGTCCGATTTATAAACAGATAGGGGTAACTGTAAGGTTCCTTCTGAGAAATTGACGTGACACATTTTCTGAAGTAAAATGAGAATCTGTTACATTCTGAGTGGTCTGCTTTGAAGGTAGTTGTCCGTGAAAATTTTAAATGTGGTTATTGTTGTTGTGGTCTTCAGTCAGAAGACTTATTTGATGCAGCTCTCCATTCTATTCCATCCAGTGAAAGCCCCTTCATCTCCAAATTAACAACTGCGACCTACCTATATCTATTTGAACCTGCTTATAATATTCATCTCTTGGTCTCCCTCTTACAGTTTTTACTCCTCAAACTTCCCTCCAATACTAAACTGATGATCTCTTGCTGCTTCCTATCAACCGAACCCTTCTTTTAGTCAAGCTGTGCCACTATTTTTTTATCATCTACCCAATTATCTTCTGTACCTCCTCATTACTTACATTATCTATCCACCTACTATTTGCCAATCTTCTGTAGCACCCAAATTCGAAAGCTTCTATTCTCTTCTTGTCTGAACTGTTTACCCTCCATATTTTACTTTATACTAGGCTACATTTAAGAAAAGTACCTTAAAAAAAAGACTTCCTAATAGTTCAATTTATGTTCGATGTTAACAAATTTCTTTTCTTCAGAAATGAATTTCTTTCCAGGGAAAGTCTACAGTTTATATATTCTCTGCATCGGCAACCACCACTTATTTTACTGCCCAAATAGCAAATCTCACCTCCTACTTTCACTATAATTGGAATTATTACATTCTTCTGGAAGTCTGAGGCTATTTCGCCTGTCTCATACATCTTGCATACCAGGGGGAATAGTTTTGTCATGGCTAGCTCTTCCAAAGATATCAGTACTTCTGACAGAATGTCATCTACTCCAGAGGCCCTATTTCGAATTGTGTCTTTCATTGGTCTATCAAATTACTGTGAGTATAATGTGCTATTTTGTGAATTTTTCTCTCAGTCAAGCTTCATTGCCAGAATAAGACTTGGAAGTTTTTGTTGGCTAGCTCTGAAGGAGGACAGTGCTTAAAAACTCACAGTATTTCCCATCTTGTTTACGATCTACTCATCAATCAAAACCTCAAGTATACAGCGAGTGGTTACTGGTCATTTTACGTCAAGTGACCCGAGGATCCCCACTTGACTCTCTTCAGTTAATGAAAGTAAATGAAGATAGAACCTTCTTACAATGACAAAAAGAGCCAGGTTGGCCTGATCATTTAGCTGGAGTGGACAAAAAACTGGTTAATGAACAGGAAAGGGTGCACCTCAGAATTATTGAAGGAGTAAAGCAATTTTTCCACGCCAACTCCTTCAACATCATCTTATGAACCTTTACAAGACAACTCATCTACTCCTTCCAGTGAAAATGACATACATTTACAAAAAGATTTTGATCAAGAGCATACAACTTGGCACCTGTAAAACAACTACATGAAAAAATTTCATTACTCCAAAATTGGTAACAATGATAGGTAGGTACCAGTTTAGTATGAAAGATTCAGTGTTTATTCTTGAAATTACCATTCAGACACTTGGATATGACACTGATGAACTTCCTATAGGGTCAACGTAGATGTTCCCTACAAACATTGGTAAAGTTTCACTATCTCTAATTCAATACTTCTGTAGATACAGACATTTGTTTGAGCCAGAGTGGAGCTATCAACAGTATACCCTCGAGTTTTCACCAACTTTAATGTCTCCAGCAATATTTTCTTGAAAGAAACAAAATTAGACCATCTTGTACAACTTTTTGCACTCTCATAAAAAAAAATATTTCCTGAGAAATTTTAATATGCATAATTTGAAGCAAAAAAAAGACGCTCAAATTGTGTTGCTTTCAGCTTTTCGTATTTCCAGAGGTAATTAGGATAAACCTGAAGCTTTGCACATACAAGGGTCACCCCAAAAGAAATGCACAGTATTTTCTTAAAATCCATCTTTTATTCTACATGTTTGAAACTCTAGAATTTTCCAAATCTATTAAAAACTGTGGTAAAAATTGAGATAATTAACTACAAAATTTGATATTTTTCTAAACATAAAGTTTAAAACATAACAACTCATTGATTTTTTCATAAATTAAATAGATTCTAGAGTTTCAGACACCTGTAAGTATGGTTTGTATGCTGTGCAAAATTCATCAAACAGTCTCTCTTACTTATGAAGAAAAGTGTACCTATAGCAACACATGCAGCCAATAGTAAGTGAAAAAATGATGAAATTTCACCAAAAAAAAAAAAACAAAAAAAAAACAAAAAAAAAAAAAAATATTTTGTTATGTTTTTGAATTTCCGCTGCTACGAGTGTGAATCCTGAATCCTTCCTGGTCATGCTGAGAAAGTCTTATGAATTTACTTGTAAAAGTATAGACAGTGGAAATTAAAATATCCTGTGGTGCCTCTCCTGCTCCAAGTCGGCCCGTTTGACGTCCTACCCCCCCTTAAAACTTTGGCATACCCCTCAGATACATCTTCACTTAGGACCACCCTCTGATACTATAATGCAGCACTGCTTTAGTTCTGCTAATTTAAGTATTGTAGGCTGGTTTCACTAAGAAGAATGACTGATAGCTCACAGTCAGCAAAAACACTAAAGAGTGGTTTCAGTTAAAAGGATGAGTATGTGGTTCAACTGACCAAAAAACTACTGACTGTTTTCACTTGAAAAGAAAGAATGACTAATTCAGTCAATACGCAAAGCTATAATGGTGTTGAATCTTGTTCCCACCAACTGCTTTCACTTGAGAAAAATAAATTAATAATAATCCAACAGACAGGTAAAACTACAAACAACTGACACAATTGTTTTCATTCAGTTGCTTCCACATACTCATTTGACTCAAAAGAATGAGTGACTAATTCAACTGATATGTACAACTCCAACCGAACGAGTCAATTGTTTCCCAAAAACTGAATGAATCAATGGTTTTCATTTCAGTTAGTCCCAACACTTAGTTGTGACTGTTCACAGGGATAGCAAACTGTTGCCTGGTTTAGATGACTGGAGATAAAAAGATTAGCATCTTTCAACAGTTATTTCATATGGAAATAAAGAACAACTTATTATTATGCCTAGGTTGGAAAGCTCTTCCGGATGCAAACTGTTCCAGGCTATTTGGACCCCAATCAAACACTCAAATCTTGAAGTCAATAGTGCAAAATCTTTCTTGTGATACTACAACTTCAAATAGAGGTTATATCAACAGTGCCCATATGCTTCTTATTTTTGCTTGCCACCATCATGTATATGACAGTGTTAGGAAGCGCGTTCAAAATAAAAATCACTCAACTGACAGCAAATCCTAATATCCCACTCTTCGAAATGTTCTGAGATAACAGGTAAAGTGTCAATCCATATAAAAATACAGTGCTGTAAAGAGAAGCTCGCACTGCACCTGGCTGATACTGAAACTTAAACCTCCTTGAGTTTTACCAAACTGAGTTGACAAAAGAAACAGACAGAGACAACTATTGAGAGTTGAGAGAGCTTTCTGTAATATTTTTAAGTGGGAGGAACACATAGGCTAAGCTGTGGGTACAGCAGTTAGCAAGCTTCAATTTGTTGATAGAATATTAGGGAAATGCAATCAGCCTACAAAGGAGATTGCTTAAAAATCACTCGTACGACCCATCCTAGAATATTGTTCAAGTGTATGGAATCCATACCAAATATGACTGGCAGAGGATACTGAATGTATACAGAGAACAGCAGCACAAACAATCACAGGTTTCTTTGACCAAGATGCTGCAAGAACGGAACTGCCATTCTCTTTAAGATAAGACGGAAACTATTCCAAGAAAGTCTTCTAATGAAGTTTCAAAAACTGGCTTTAAATGATAACTCTAGGAACATATTATAACCCTCTACATATTGCTCCCAGAGGAATTGTGGAGTATACATGTAGATGCAGATCCACAGAGAAAATTTAAGATTTGACCGCCAGATGCAATGCACCTACCTTGATGGATGGTCAGAGCTATCCATTCCCTAAAAATATTGTTACTTCTTGATCAATTCAAAATTACAAGCAAGGATAAAGCAGCACTGTTAGACTTTGCCTGTTCATTCTGACATCCCACGACTCCAACGTATTTTGACAGTAAAAACACCCTCCCCAGATTTGTGCTTATTACAGTCGAAAACTGATAAAATCCTCTCGAATGCAGCTTTCCAGAAGATAAGCCAGCACTTATTGTGTTTGACTGATGAAGTTTCTTTCTTGCTATTGTCTGACGATGATGTGGATCAAGGAACTAAAGTAAAAATGGTTGAAAATTTAATGAAAGATAATTTATTAGCTCATGATAAGTGTTACATCCCATCTAAGGAAGAACATTGCAGCCCATTGCATGGTAAGTTAAATAAGTAAATACATAACCTGTTTCTTTAGTTTTCTATTTACTTCACGATTCTGTTAACTGACTTTCTCGTTATTATCTCAGAGAAAAACATCTACAGCTTCATTTCAGTCAGAAGCCAATCATTGTCCCATTATCCTAAAATTTATGACAGTTTTCTCCACAAATGTCGTACTTTGTGGTCAAATAATGTTTTGCTACAAGAAACCAGAAAGAAAGTTTCAATGCTGAGAGTAGTGGATGATACAAGCTAAAAAAAAGAGTGTCAAGCTGATGCACGACTTTCATGGTTTAATCATAACTGAAGAGGAGCAAAAGAAATTTTTACTATGTTGTATACAAGAATACTGGAAGATTTATCCTGACTGCAAAATGCAAACTTTAAAAAAGTTAAGGAATAATGTTTTTACCTGCTAAACAGTAAACAAACATAATTTGTGCATACTGGTGTTTTTTTACCCAGCAATACTTCATATTTACTCAGCACAAATTTTCATATCTCATATTTAGCATTGAGTCAACAGTCATTATCATAATTAAATCACAATATTCATTATGCAAGTTCCTAATGTCCAACAGAATGCATGTATGCAATATATGCATATCTGATTTCACAAAAAAGTGAATTCTCCCTTTGTCTTGAGGCACCTTAGTGTACACATATGTCTTACAGGAAGCCATGCCAAATTACAGCTTAATAAAATAGTATGGTGGAGCCACTAGGCATACTTTTATAAAGGCAGTTTTTCCATGTCGCAATAGATACAAATAAAGCTCCCAGTTTGATTTAATATTAAAAGACAGTCCTAGGTTTCTTAATTCGTTCACACACTGTGTGAGCGTGGATCGGCCACCGACAATTTGTTCTGGGTTCATATTTACAGTTGATGAGTGTTGTCTTACTCTGCACTGCTATGACTGATGACAGCCATTGCACAAAATAACCTGATTATTCCCTACCCCGGTGAAATGCATCACTTTTGAGCTGATAAAGAGCATTTTACAATCTCTGACTGTCTTTTAATATTAATCATAATAGGAGGCTGCTATACTACCACACCACAACGGATTGGAATAAAGTTTGCTTTATTGTTGCTCATTGTCTAAGGTAGCTTCCATGCTGACACTTGATGCATCTGCTCAACTTCTTAGTAGTACAAACAACAAAGACCAAAAAAAGTCGAATATGGGAAAAACATGTAGTTGCAAATATTTGTACAGTGGTAGAGGAAAGTGTCATGAAGATCATATAAAAAATCTGCACCAGCAGGGTGTTGGCATAAGGGGGAGGAGGATGTTAAATGTAACTTTATATTTTTCTTGAATAACTCAAAGCTATAGCTTATAGCGACAATTGTTTCCCAGCACAAAGTTAAACAACATTACATGTCCTACAAAACATGTCATATTCTCTTTACCTGTAGCATTAATATTTTCCATGTTGGATCAGGAGGAAAAATTGCAGATTATTAAAAATAAGTGTTCCAATGGTAAAAAATTACTGTTTTCTGTGAAGTGGGTTAAGAACAAATATTAAATATGTACCACACCTAAGTACATTAGAGCCATATTTAGGGGTAAGTTGTGCACTGTGTATGTAACGGGGTGGAGAGGTGGGGGTGAGAGTGGAGAGTAGAAACCCAAGGCAGGGTAGGTCGTCGACTTCCGAGTATGCAATTCCCTCCTTCGTAGGTCTTGAAACTGAAGAGCGAACAAGCCATTCTCCACCCTTCCTACCCCACTAAATCATAAGGAACAACTACAGGCTGTTTACAAAGTTAAATTAACCCTCCACTGTGCGCCTTATCAATCATTGATAACACATTGTGAAGACATGGAGGTTGTCAATTTCTGTCAAAGTTTGTTACCACAACATGGAATACCGATATGGATTATTAATAATACCAATGCAAAAAACGCATATGGACAGAATTCTATCGGTAGACAAAATAACTTCACCGAGCTCGTGTTTGTATAGTGGAGTTATTTCCAGTACTTATTTGTTGTTGTCAAGTGAGCTATTATGTAAAAATGTTCAACAGTTGGAGCTGCCTACTGTATACCACAGTGAAGAGCCGAATCCAAGTATAACATGCAGACAATAGGTATTTGACAATGTCAGTTTCATTGCCTCCCCTATAAATGGATGGATTAAATTTCATAGCTTGAGGGATATTCACTCAACAGAGGAAAGTCCGCTGGACCTGACGGGATACCAATTTGATTCTACACAGAGTACACGAAAGAACTTGCCCCCCTTCAAACAGAGATGTACCGCAAGTCTCTAGAGGAATGGAAGGTTCCAAATAATTGGAAAAGAGCACAGGTAGTCCCAGTCTTCAAGAAGGGTCGTCGAGCAGATGTGCAAAACTATAGACCTATATCTCTGACATCGATCTGTTGTAGAATTTCAGAACATGTTTTTCTGCTCGCGTATCATGTCATTTCTGGAAACCCAGAATCTACTCTGTAGGAATTAACATGGATTCCGGGAACAGCGATCGTGTGAGACCCTACTCGCTTTATTTGTTCATGAGACCCGGAAAATATTAGATACAGGCTCCCAAGTAGATGCTATTTTCCTTGACTTCCAGAAAGCGTTTGATACAGTTCCGCACTGTCACCTGATAAAGTAAGAGCCTACGGAATATCAGACCAGCTGTGTGGCTGGATTGAAGAGTTTTTAGCAAACAGAACACAGCATGTTGTTCTCAATGGAGAGACGTCTACAGACGTTAAAGTAACCTCTGGCATGCTACAGGGGAGTGTTATGGGACCATTGCTTTTCACAATATATATAAATGACCTAGTAGATGGTGTCGGAAGCTCCATGCGGCTTTTCGCGGATGATGCTGTAGTATACAGAGAAGTTGCAGCATTAGAAAATTGTACCGAAATGCAGGAAGATCTGCAGTGGATAGGCACTTGGTGCAGGGTGTGGCAACTGACCATTAACATAGACAAATGTAATGTATTGTGAATACATAGAAAGAAGGATCCTTTATTGTATGATTATGTGATAGCGGAACAAACACTGGTAGCAGTTACTTCTGTGAAATATCTGGGAGTATGCGTGCAGAATGATTTTAAGTGGAATGATCATATAAAATTAATTGTTGGTAAGGCGGGTACCAGGTTGAGATTCATTGGGAGAGTCCTTAGAAAATGTAATGCATCAACAAAGGAGGTAGCTTACAAAACACTCGTTCGACCTATACTTGAGTATTGCTCATCAGTGTGGGATCCGTACCAGATCGGGTTGACGGAGGAGATAGAGAAGATCCAAAGAAGAGCGGCGCGTTTCGTCACAGGGTTATTTGGTAACCGTGATAGCGTTACGGAGATGTTTAACAAACTCAAGTGGCAGACTCTGCAAGAGAGGCGCTCTGCATCGCGTTTCTGGATGAGGTATCGAATATATTGCTTCCCCCTACTTATACCTCTCGAGGAGATCACAAATGTAAAATGAGAGAGATTCGAGCGCACACTGAGACTTTCCGACAGTCGTTCTTTGACATACGCGACTGGAACAGGAAAGGGAGGTAATGACAGTGGCAGGTAAAGTGCCCTCCGCCACACACCGTTGGGTGGCTTGCGGAGTATAAATGTGGATGTAGATATGAAAC